>NC_090930.1:936494946-937106112 GCF_040938575.1 Ambystoma mexicanum | reverse complement strand
GAGGATCTCTCATCCCTCACATCTCTGCATACGCAAAGCAGACACATGATCTCTAAGGCTATGTTGGCTAACTACACTTACGACATTGGGGCAGCCTTGAATAGCAGCAAAGTCACCCTCCCAGGCAGTGCCCTCCTGGACAGACTTAAACAACCTCTCCTTTGAGGATCTCTCAGACACGCTGGTTTCACTCAAAGCCACTACTTACAAGGATGACTTACTCCCAACCTACCTCATTAAACCACTAACTAATCCATTACTGAGCACACTCCTCGGTATTGTGAATGCCTCCTTCAGGGAAGGTGCATCCCATGTCTCATACAACCCCTTCTAAAATAAAACATGCTTTACTCAGAGGACCTTGCCAACTACAGGCCTATCACAAGCCTCCCATTCATCAGGAAGTTTATCGAGTAAGTAGTTGCGACCCAACTGCTTGCCAAAATTGACCAGCTTGACCTCCTGCGCAATTACCAGTCTGGCTTCTGCCCCAAATTCAGCACTGAGACTACAACCATCCAAGCGGTGGACCATGCGTTCAGAATCACCAACACTGGGGACTCGTGTCTCCTAGTCCTCTTAGACCTTGCACCTGCCTTCGACACAGTTGATCACCAAATACTCCTTTCCCTCTCTCCTCGCCAGGATGGGCTTCTCTGAAACTGTCCTAAAATGCTTTGCATCCTACTTATCTGATAGGCACTAGATCGTACAGATGGGCTCATTCAGATTCAACCAACCCCCAGTCACATGTGGGGTCCCCCAAGGTTCCATTCTCTGCCCAATCATCATCAATGTATAGATGGAACCCTTGGGAACTCTCCTAAATGACCGCAACATAGCCATCCATCTGTACACTGACAACATTATATTAAGGTCATTGCCCCCATGATATTGCTTACCTCTGCAAATGCCTCTCTGCCATCCAAACATCGATGTCAAATGCTTACCTTAAACTAAACCTGACCAAGGCCGAATTTGTCCTCATCGGTCCGCTCATCAAACAACAATACATGCGAAATGGCTGGATAACATGTGCCTGTAAGGATTCATCAGCTGTTAAACTTGTTGACAGTAAACCTACCTTCCACAAACATATAGCCAAAAAGGGCAGAAACCACATGGCTACAGATCCACACACTATGCAAAATCAAACCCTTCATTCCACTGAATGAATTCCATATGGTGGTCCAAGCCCTCGTTATCTCACACATCAATGGGGAAAATGCTCTCCTACTGGGCTTCCAGCCACACAAACAGCCCCTTCAAAGTATCACACCACGCTGCAGCCTGCCTCATTACAGGTGCCCTCAAATTCGACTGCATCTCTACAACACTACTGTGCACGCTTCACTGGTGACAGCATCATATTCCAAACTGCATGTATCACATGCAAAGCAGTCTGAAACGCAACACCAACATACTCTGTGGCTAAACTCCACACCTCAGGAGGCTGTCACACCTCACATAGCACAACTACCTAAAGGCTGGAGTCAAAACTAGCCCACAAAGAGAAGATTCACAAGCAGTCCTTCTCTTGCCACTCACCGACCATCTGGGACTCAATCCCGCTAGAGGCTCAAAATGCCCCTACCATCATACAGTTCCACAAAACACTAAAAACGTAGCTTGTTGAACAATACTTGCTGGATGACTACAAATCCCTCTCTTCGCCCACCACAGTACTGCATTACTGTATAAATTGCCAAGCCCATTTCTGGCACAATCCTGTTGTAAAGCGTTTGCTACTTTTGAGCTAGGTTTGCACTATAAGCAATAAATAAATAATAAACAGCGATTGTCTGTGTTAATATTTCACTCATTCACTTGCTACGCATGAATCAGCTCATGTGCACATGAGCACCTTCACCCTTGTGGTTGTGTGTAATTTATGTTTATCCCCCCATTGACGTCCTGTACTGCGCCACTCGACTTAATGCCTTCTGATTGCAGCTAAGCCCTGTGGAGCGAAGGGCTGTGATTCTGTTTCGCTGTATCCTCATTGTTTTCCTATTGGAGTGGAGTGGAAACAAAGCTACCGGCGAGTGAACACTGTGCGCAGCTGTCCCTTTAAAGATCATCCTGCTGCTGCCATGGTGAACGAGCACGCCAACGTGTTTGTTTAAATTTGACTGCGCCGCGCCCTTGCGGCGCTAAGCCCTGTGGAGCGAAGGGCTGTGATTCTGTTTCGTTGTATCCTCATTGTTTTCCTGTTGGAGTGGAGTGGAAACAAAGCTACCGGCGAGTGAACACTGTGCGCAGCTGTCCCTTTAAAGATCATCCTGCTGCTGCCATGGTGAACGAGCACCCCGACGTGTTTGTTTAAATTTGACCACGCCACGCCCTTGCGGCGCTAAGCCCTGTGGAGCGAAGGGCTGTGATTCTGTTTCGCTGTTTAGCTGGCGAGCGGAGAGCGGTGCCCTTGATGACCGCGAATTCAGGTCCACAGACTAGGAGGAAAACGCTCCAGCATCGGCGGATGATGAATCCGTGGATAGCAATGAAAGCGGCGACCGGCTCCCGAATGGCTGAGGTAAGCGAGCGGGGTGACGGGCACTCTGGCCCCGTGGGATTGAATGTGCTGCTCAAGTCTCTTACAGTTCCACTCCCACCCACGCACCCTAAGCCCGCTGTCACAAGCTTAACAACGCCCGCAAATATGCTTTTAGTAGCAGACGAAGCGAATGACATTATTGAACCTGATGAAGCAAACACTGCAAACAAAGCACCCGCCACTCACCTGCAACAACAGTCACATGATCTTCGCGATGAGCAGCCTTGACTCATTGACCCAACTCCCTCTTCTTCTCCTGTCCGTTCTCCTGATCGCCCGCTGGCGGTAGCTTCACCACTTGGTGAATCTATGAAGCAGAATGAGACCGTTGGCTGTAAAGGGAACTCTACAGTAGCTGCATCAGTTGCACTGCCGTCCACCCCACTTTTGCAGGAAAACAAAACGTCCACAATCCCTTTGACAAATAGTCCTGAAGTTTTCTATGCGCCCTTTGACGTGACTGATGTTGAAATGATTGAAGCCGAACCCCCAATTGCAAATATCTCTGTTGAACTCCGCCCACCTCATACAGATACTTCAATTGTTACCTCTGGCCGACTCGTAACATCCGGCAGGAGGGAAAAATTGCCTATTTCTACTGACATGTCAGCAATATTGGTCCCACCAACTGGCCTGTTGTCAAATGACGGTACCTCAAACTTCATAATAAACACTAGCAAACTATGTGGACCACCTGGTACCCGTACTTCAACGGAATGTTCTACTTTGAATTTAACGCCATCAGTGACAAGGAAAAGGCCTCAGAACATTCTTAGACTTGTACCCGATGTGAACAGTGGTAATGAACCTCTAATACCTGCTAATCATCAAGAACCTGATGCCCTTTCATTAATTTCTAAAGGGCAAAAAAAATGGTCATCCCAAGGAAATCCAATCCGAGTTGCTTATCAAGTCCAACAAGTTAAATACTGCAGGGAAAAACGTCAACATCGGAAAAAATAGCACAAGTCTTAGTATTGAAGGACGTGAAGCGCGCCTGCTGGCACAACTAGACGCTGACTATGCCGCTGCAAAACAAAGGCTGCTAACTTATTATGATCAACGTCATCAAACTTGTCCTCGGCCAATGTCACAGCTCAATTCAACTGAATCAGCTGACTTGGTCATTCAGGGAAACCATCCTCGGCAAAACCATTCGACAATAAATCTTGATGGCGCTGACTTGAGCAGCCACTCCCCTGGCATTGTTAATGGAGAGCCAGAAACAAACCACAATGTGTCTTCAAACAATAGTGTGGCAGAAGGTCCCCGATTACCCAATTTGGCATCCACAAGCACCCCCAGAGTTCGTACCTCCTTGCTGAAGAAACACTTGTCTGATCACTCGAAAAAAGTTCAATCAAGCACTCAACCATCATCGCATGAGGAGACTTCCTCGAGTTTACATTCTTGTGCCGATGGCTCCTCATCGTCATCCCAGAAATCTAGTCTCTCGGCTGCAGAAGCCACGCAGCTGTACAACAATGTGCTTGCTGCGACCTCGATGGCGATGATTACCTTCACAAAACTTTATGAATCGCTTCATGATGCCTTAAAAGATCAGACAGCTCTAATTGCTGATCTATCTGAAAAAATGGTGAAAACAGAAAACTTCAACAATTTTCTTAAAAATCAGATCTCGAGTGAAGCTGATCTTACCACTCGGTGGCAGGAACGCCTGACTGATTTAGCCGCACGTCACCACTGTCAAAACGACACCTTGTCGGAAGGACTCTTAGATGCCCTTAAGTGGATGCGGCATAATGTTGATGTTGTCTTTTCCAACTCAGTACCGCAACACCCACCAACCGCTAAATTGTTAGGGCACCCAACAACAGAGTCTACTACTGAAAGTGGGACAAACGATCTTCTTAACTCAGCGGCTGGGCAAAATCCTAGCTCGGAAACTACTCTTTTGGCATCCTCGAATGCGTCTCAAAGTGGGCAACTCAATCAAAATGGGCAACTTAATCAACCAATCATGATTCCAACTCTGACAGGCCGTCAGTTGCATCCCGATGACCCCCAACAAAATCTAAAAACCAGCAAGGACAACACTGACAAGGAAACTACTATCACATGTAAGACTCCAAAAGAAGCAGCTTCTGACGTGGAACAGCCTACAGTAATTCTATCAAAAGACAAGAAACAGGACTCCGTGTTCTCAGTTCCGCAGTGTTCGTCAAACTCATTTGGCATTTTTGCGGGAGCTGCGAAATCAATAACTTCTTCTCTTCTCGACCCATCAGCCAAAACTTTAAAAACAGTGAAGAGCTCACGGGTCGCCAGCAAGCTAAATCTCAAACGTCCACATGCTGCAATTGACAAATCGAAAGTAAAAAAATGTATCAGAAATTTACCATCACCGAAAAAGTTGGGTTTGTTCACACGAACAACCAAACCAGAAGAGTTTGAGGCTAAAGTCACTGCCACTTCAGCGAAAGGTGTAAGACCAACTTGTGCACCGGCTCACCCTTCAACTAAAAGACGAAGAATCGAGTCTGCGAGTGGGACAGTCGAGAGCCTTGACAGTAGCCCTGAAATAGATCTCTGCAATTTTTCTACCTATTCCGACCAGGAAGATCTACTTGAGCGACACAACGCGAGTGAAAATGATGTCCCACATTCTCTCCCACCTGATGTTCAGGGTCTGTCTAAACCTACAACAAATCAAAGGTCCACGCCAGCGGTCTCGTCTCCTCGTTCTGGAAACGAATCTCATAGAGCTCGTGATCATCTTGTGCATTCAACTGAACACTCATCAAGATGGAATCCTAAATGTACCAAAAATCAACAAAGTAAGAAGGTGCTCTCTCTTCCTCTTCAACTGCCCAAATTGGGAAATTACGTCTTCAAAATATTCAAGACGATGATAATGACGTCAATCTAAATTGTGCAAACGTGATGAGACTACTTAAATGCATTCCAACACTACGCACAATTGAATCAGCTGACATTAAAATTGTCGAATATCCAACAGAACGCACGGCTGATCAGGTCATTTTGTACATTGCTTCTGCTTCTGTTCGAAATACCATGATGCGTGCCTCTGAAGAGTTATTGGCTTTTGGTTTTGATATTTCGATCGAACCTTTGGCACAGACAAAGAGTTCCAATGCTCGTCCTTTTTCGCCCCCATCAAAGTCTGACGCCTCCATAAGCTGTAAGGAGCTAAGGCAGTCACTTGCTGAAATCTCATCAAGGCACAACCAAAACCTTCAGAACAGCCGCAAGTCAACATGGGATAATCAAAAATGTTGCTCCCGCGACAGGAGACAATAGCCATGACCAACTGGCCGTGAACCTTGGTGCGAGTTCCTATCATGGAACAGGAGAGGGTTCACGCATCTTTTCAACATCTTTGAAGCCGACCTCCAGCGAGCGGTCATAATCTGCTTACAAGAAACGTGCCTTGTTGAGGTTCCAACGAGAGATGGCTTTGAAGTTCATCTGAACCCTGCAGTAAAACATCCACAAGGTCGCCCTTATTCTGGGCTACTTACAGTGATCAAAGTTACCAATCAGCGGAAAACTCTGGAAGTCTCTAATCCAAATTCTTTTATTCAGGGGATTCTCATGCAATCTACTCAAGGCATCATAGAAGAGCGGCAAAACCTTCTGATCATTAACGGATATTGGAATCCTCACAAAATTAGCACAGCTTTGTTTTTGAAGGCCATTACTAGTCTCATAGACAACGCTGTTATAATATACAGAAACCTGTCGATAATCTGCTGTGGGGATTTAAACTGCTCCTGGTTTGGTTTTGACATCACTCGACAGGTATATCTACCATTGGCCGAACACGAGCTGTCTAGCCGAAGTAAGGCATGGACGAAGGCACTACAAATCCGAAATTGCCATTTGGTGAATGGAAATGTCAAAGGAGACGACCCTCCATCTGCAACCTGGCATCGTGACACTTCTCAGAGTATCCTGGATTACTTTTGGGTGTCCCAAAATATGGTGGACAAGATAACTAATTTAAATGTTGACAAAATGCGTAACAGTGACCACGATCTCTTACGCCTCTCGTGCATGCTGGAGTGGATATTTCTAGAAGGACAATATGAAATTCCTATCTCAGTTAATGCTGGGGGCAATCGCTTACGAATAAATGGACCAAAACTTCAATTATTGAGTGAACAGTTCTACAATCTCTATGCAGATCAAAATGTCAACTATGCGCCTCTGGTCAGCAAAATGATGTCCACCACTGTCGCAGCAAGATCAATGGGAATGTTCTATAAACATATGTCAAACACAATCATCTCTGATCAAAAGAAAATGATGAGAGCTGACATAAGACTGCTGAAAAGGCTCTCAAGTTCCTCCACGACGGCTGAGAAGCTCAGAAAAGAAATTAAACAAAGGCGTCAGGTGTACCGCAACTGGTTGAAATCGCATAAAATGATTATCCATCAAAACAAGGCCGAATCAATGATGAAAATGCTAGTGACCAAAAACACCCGTCAGATATGGGACATCTTAAACTCTGGTAACTCTCGATGCTCGGCGCACATATCCAACTAAATAAACAGCGCAACCTGGGTAGAGCACTTTTCTGAAGTTTATCAGTTGCCCAAAGAAGAATACCACCCAGACATAAAGTTTTCTGGCGCTGTTTGGGAGTTGACGATGTCTGCTCTTGAAATAGAGAAAATGATCAAGACCTTGAAGAACTCTCATGCCGCAGGTCCTGACATGATTACCAACATCATGCTGAAAAAATATGCCCGGCAATGTGCCATCTTGATTGAAGCCTTGTTAAAAACGATACAAACAACAAAGCTAATGCCTGATTCATGGCTGGAGGCAATTGTGGTTCCAATATTCAAACGGGGCAATCGAGCGATTCCAACCAACTATCGCCCGATTGCCCTACTTGATACTATTGGAAAAATCCTGGGTTCGTGTCTACGTCAAAAACTTGATGCATGGGCTTCAAATGCAGGGATTCTAGACATTAGACAAACAGGCTTCACCAAGGGAGTGGGTGTCGAAGTCAATTTAGAGAAAAAGAGACCGAGGCAAAAGTGCCTTCGGTGTGGGCCGCACACCCTTGATTCCCACTAAGGGTTAATCGATTTCTTTTGTGCTCGTTATTCAGTTGATAAAATCCAACTTCAATCGTAATACAAAGATGTGAGAATTTTTTAATTTTTTAATTTTTCAATTGTTGTGTTTATAAAGCTCATAAAAAATTGTGCTTAATTGGTTAAACTTCACCAAAAAAGCTAATTATCTCAGTTGAGGCAAAACAGAAAACCCATCCGGCTAATGCATTTCGGATTGTATCCTTCATCAGAGCCAGGTTAGTGCTACACACATTATAATGCATTGTAGGTGGATTGAGAAGGTTTACAATGTTTAAGTTCATAATTGATCCGTACATCATGTGTAACAACCAGATATTCAAAAATTAACAACCAAAACAATCATAATTAACAAACAGGGCGCCCACAAGGACAAACAAATATTTGACATAAAAGTGAAATTGGAGAAAGGAGACAAAAAAACAAACAAATAGGCATACATCATTACAGATAGTAAAAATACAATGTTTACACAGATAATGATTTTACTCTTTGGTTCAAACAGTTAATGGGACTGATCAACTACATACTAAAATTGCAGGTTGAACCCTTTTGGTGACTACGGTGTTTAGAGGTCAAGCTAGGCGGCGTGTGCTTACTATGCCAAAGTGTTAATTGTCGTACTATATTGTGTGAGAATACCTGTGGCTAGTTAGACATTTCACTAACCTGTATGCCAGTATGCAACCCACGCGTGCTGTCCGCGTGTGGTGTTTCTCTATGAAGCACTGCCTGGTGTGGAGAGAACAAACGTGTTATCTCCTCCGTGTAATTAGCTGCTATCAGTCTATACGCGATCTGACTTCGCGTCGCATTGTGCAAAGGTAGGGCTTACCTGGAGCGTTGTGAGCAGCGTCTTGCTCAATCAACTCCGAACAGCGTCTGGGACTCGCGGTTCGTGTCGAAGTCAATTTACTCATTCTAACCATTTTAAAGCTGGAAACCTTGAAGACAGGGAAAAAAACTATTCCTTGCCTTTATCGATTTACGTCAAGCCTTTGATATGATCAACCGTGAGCTGCTGTGGACAAAACTACAAAACTGGAATTGTCCGAGATCCATATTGGAGCCGATACAAGCCTTACACTCTGGTACATCAATGCAAGTACGGCTAAACAACCAAGGCGACTTGTCATCAAAAATTCTTACACATAGAGGCGTGAAGCAAGGCTGCCCTATCGCAGCTGAGCTCTTTAAGCTCTTTATTGCAGATGTTCCAGCTTGCTTGAACCAGGTACAGTGTTTTTCCCCAAAAATTAACAACACTCCAATAAAAAGCATAGCATATGCAGATGACCTTGTTTTAATTGATCGCACCCAGATAGGTCTTCAACGGTTGCTGAGTAATCTCAGCGACTACTTAAAACAAAATGACCTGAAACTGAATGTCGATAAAACTAAGATAATGGCTATCGGTATAATAACATCTCGGAAAGACAAAGCCTTTAAATCGACCATCGCGAATAACATCTTGTCAACAGTGAAGTCCATTCGCTATCTTGGCGTCATGTTTAATAACTCCATCAATGAACATCATTGGAGCCAAGACTTGATTGCACGGATGAATCAGTTTGCAATTCAAGGGGCCAAGATAAACAGCTAATATGGAAAATTTAGTTTGTCACCAGTCTTGACATTTTATGTTCAAAAGGTAATTCCAGCAATCGCCTTTGGTGCTGAGACTGGATGGAATTTGGACGCACAGATATGGCATAAACTCGAAGCAATATTCTGGAGGCGCGTCCTAAGACTCCCAAACTGCGTATCCATTACTGCGATCCGTTATGAGTTATCTTTGAATTCCCTACACTCTGTTGTAATCTGGAAATCTCTGACCGCCTGGAGGAAAATGTGCGTAGCTGCACCGTGCCCTGCTTACCAAATTCTAGTTGCGAAACATGAAGCTGCCAATAATCAATTGTTCGGCGCCTGGAAATCAGCCCTGGCCAACCACCTTAACAGTGCGGACATATCAATTGACGACCTAATTAATTTGCCACAGTTGGCAAAGAATACATTTGAAAATTGGTCTTGGATCTGCAACTCAGAACATCTAAGCACACTGAAATCCACGCTGAAATCAGAAACTAGTGTGCATAAATTGAATAAACCTTGTCGATATTTAGTGAAATGTCCCAGTTCACAATATCGTGAAAAATTCTTGAAGTTCCGGCTAAATGCCATTCAGACTAAAGAAATGCTGTGGCAACGCAGAAATAAGGACACCGTAGATAACATGTGTCAATTCTGCTGCAACGCCATAGAAACGTCTCATCATCTGGTAACAGCATGCTCAGGGGTGAATACCCAGCGACAATGCCATCTTGGGAAATATGCCCCACTTGACGACGACACGCCCAATTGGTGGGGCCGTGTAATTTCTGGACATGATATCCAACTAATATGTGCTGTCGTCAATTTTCTGAGCTCTATTCTCTCGCGCCCTAAGGCTTAATTAACTAACCAACTAATTTTCTTCTTTTTGGCATTGGCATTCATAGAATGTGATACGAGTTGTTATGCTCCTAGTCACTTAAACACAGACCAAAGTTTTAGTTTTACTTACTTTGATATCCGGACCTGATCTTTGTATGATTATGCATTCTTTTGGTCTGAACATAAGCTAGCTATGATGTGGAACCATGACGTAATGTGATTTGCTAGTGCATCTAGTTGTCTGGTTGTAAGACGTTCTCAGACGTATAGGCTCGCCTTTATGTAACAAAAGTTATGGTTGACCGACTTTTTCTTTTAAGTTGTGATCCTTTAGCTGAAGTTTCAATAAAAAAAAAATAAAAAAAAATAAAGTTCTGCACACATCAAATCAATGCCAGAAACACCTCTGTTTATTTTTCACACACCTCCAGCAGCTGATTCTGTCTAAAGAGAATGCAGGCATGTTCTAACAACACATGCCTAGAAAGAAACATGAAATTAACATCAGGCCAATTCAGGGGCCTTTTACATGATGTTGGGGTCTGGGGAACAGACACATTTGGGGCCCCACTTGAAGGGATTCTGAATCCCTGGTCGTCCCTTCCCCAGCAGCAATACAAATAGACATGGGTGCTGCCTTGAAGTCCCCTGATCACCTCCATCCATGCTGGAATCAGAATAAGAAACAAGTGGAATTACAAGGAAAGCAATAGCAGTTCATGAAGGGGGTACTTGTGTTCTAGCATAGGTACACGACACATTTTAATAATACCAGTTACAAGGAAGGTAAACAGGCTATAGTGTAGATGCAGAGCACATATTAGTAACTGCACACATACCCCATCCTAGAACTCAGATTAGCAGCCTTGCCGTATATAAAAGTGCTCATCTTGTATCAAGGAGACAGATTGAAAGAAACCATATTTATTTATGTATTTATATAGTGCTGCAGCCCGCAGGCATCAGAGCGCGTTACAGTGAGACTGTGGACTTTTTGACAGGACGACAAGGAGTGAAGGTTTGAGTTCGATACCTATGCTTTGATATTTTGATTTTAATTAAAGAGCTGAGTCTTTAGTTTCTTCCGGAAACATAGGTGATTTGTTTCAGTTCTTAAGTTCAAGGGCAGTTCATTCCACTTGGTGATAGCCTTAGAAGAAAAAGATCTGCCTAGACCATTTGTTCTTCTTGCTGGGTTGACATGTAAGTGTCCTTTGTCTCTTGATCTCAAATTGCGATTGGGCTCATACCAGGTGAATTGCTTCTTAAGATATTCTGGGGCCTTTCCGTAGAGGCAGCGATGGACTAATCTCAAGGATTTAAATATGATTTGGTCTTCTATGGCGAGCCAATGGAGGGCCCTCCTATCACCTGTAATGTGTTCTCTTTTGGTTTTACCAGTTATTGTTCTTATGGTGTTGTTTTGTAATATCTCGCATTGTTTTATACACTTATTGCTGGCTCCAAGTAGGAGGTAGTTTCCGTAGTCAAGTCGAGAGAGAATAGTGGCCCTAGCTATTATTGCACTGTTTTGTTTATTGAGCAGAGGTCTGATGTTTCTAAGGAGTCTTTGGTGGTACTGGCAATTTCTTTTGAGGTAGGCCACTCCGGCCCCTGACCCCAGTGATGCCTGTAAGTAGATGCCCAGAGTCTTTACTTTTTCAGAAACTTTGATTACTGTCTCTTTGATTTTGAATGAGGAATAGGCAGTGTCGAGCTTTTTCCTGATGCCGGGGGAGCCAAAAGTCATGAGCTCTGTTTTGGTGCCATTAAGGCACATCCAATTTGCCTTCATCCATGTTTCTATGATATTGTATATGGTTGACAGCTTTTCGCTGTTTTGGCTGTAGTTTCCGCTGAGCTCAAGGCTCAGTTGCGTGTCGTCAGCAAAGTTGGTAAAGAATACACCGAGTTGTGTTAGCTGGGTACATAAACAATGCAAGTACAGGTTGAAGAGCAGCGGAGAAAAGCTTGCCCCCTGTGGGATGCCACAATCTACTGGCCTGGTTGATGAGGCGTACTTGCCCCATATAATCTTAGAATGTCTGTCTTGGAGGAAGGAGGACACCCAGTCAATAGCCTCCTGTGAGCAGTTTGCTGGTGATTCCAGGGCCTCTCAGAGCTTCCGATGATCCAGCAGATCGAAAGCTAGGAGCGGTCCAGGAGGATCAATAAGCCTGACTTGCCTTTGTCCAGGATGGTCATCATTTACGATTGGAGGTCGAGCAATGCAGATTCTGTACTCTGGGCTCTTCTGCAGCCCGACTGTTGTGGGTGAAGGAGGTTGTTATCATCTACATAATTCTGCAATTGTTCTGTGGTGATCTTATCAGGAGTTTTCAAAAGAAAATTACAGTTGGTGATTGGCCTGAGATGTGAGGGGTCTTGTTGGATTAGTTCTGTTTTTTTTGGAAAGGCGTTACCGTAACTGTTTTTATGAGAGCTGGGACAGTACGGTCTCTGAAGGAGGTGCTCACCATTCTTCTGAGGAATGGGGTAAACACGTCAATGTTGTATAGTATTAATTTGGGTGGCATCACATTTTCTGGGCAGGAAGTACAATTAACGTTAGCCAGTGTTTTCTCCATATCTTCCATGGGTAATGGGGTGAACTGAAATTTTGGACTAAGTGGTTTTGGGATTTCTTCTTGTAATGGAACCAGAAAAGGTGGGCTAATATTCTTGCAATTTGTTATATTTTCTTGAGCTTTGGTGATTTTATTTTGGAAGGCCATTTGGACCTTTTCACAATCCTCGGCGGAAGGATGGAATGGTGGAGAGAGGGTTTTGGGTTTGTCAATGGATTTTAGTATTTGGAATAGTTTCCCTGTAGAATTTGCCACTGTAGCAGTCTGCACATTGTAATGGTTATTTTTGAGTTCTGTAAGTTTTGTCCTTTACAGGGTGTCATTGTTCTTCCAGTTCTTTTTGTTAGTCTCTGTGGGGTCTTTTAGCCATTTTCTTTCTAATTTTTTTTTCTCTTTTTTGAGTGATATGGATTCTTCATTAGACCAGTTTTGGTGGTTTACGTTCGGTCTAATTTGTTTATTTATTTTTTTGGGACGTGGAGTTCAATTGTTTGCGGGAAGCATGTATTGTAGGTCTGCACTATTTTTTCACATGTGTCATCGTCAGATGTGACGTTCATTACATGGTTAATTCCCTGTGATAATATTAAGGGTGTTATTTTTTTAAAAGTTTCTGCCTTGTACTAATTCTGGTGCATTATTTGCTTTGTCGATTTTTGTTTTTAGGGCAAGGTTACTTTCAATTTTGTAATGATCTGACCAAATGCATGGGTAAGTTGTCATTACTGTCATGTTGATGTTGTTGGTAATTATCCAGTATAATTGGTTTCCTGAGGTGGAGGTAGGTTCCTTATTTATTACTGTATAAGAGCAATTTTGTAAGTCAGTCTCTAAGTTAATGGCTTCCTTGTCCTTGATATTTCCTCTCCACCTTTTAATGTCACCAATGAGCATAGTCTCTGAGTTAGTGGTTTTGAGGTTGTTTAGTATTTGGATTAATTCTCTTTAAACTCTGAGACTAGCGAAGGTGGTCTGTAGACGACTATGATGTTTATGCAACTTGTATGGGTGGGAGTTCATTTCGGGTGCAATATTTGATATTCTGTCTGGCAAGTATTGCCACTCCGCCTCCTTTGCCTAATTCCTGGTTTTTAAAATAGATGGTGTATTCTGAAGGGACTGCAATGTCGATGCTAGGTCCCATTGGTTCTTGCAACCATGTCTCAGTGAGACATAGGATGTCCAGATGCCCTGGGTTTGCCAGGACTGTCCCTTAATTGGGCCCTCTGTCCTCCCATCCTGAGAGTGTTTTTCATAGAAAAACCCCATAAAGGTTTTGGGGAGAGGGTCGGGTAACATACTTTAGACTCAGCCAAATGTGAACAGTTTATGTTTTTAAAACATGTTTTTTCATTGTATTATGGTTATAAGATAACCTTTGACAAAAATACAAATACATACAAAATGTCATATAACATATTACTTTACAGCAAAAAGAAATATTCGAAATTCATTAATATTTCCCAATATTAAACATCATCAGATACATCCGAGAAATGACAAAACTTTCCATAAAAAAAATATAAAATATATAAGTATATGTACATACATCTGCACACAAACCCATACACTCAATAGATTAAAAAAACAATAGCCACAACATCTCATTCCATTTCCAATGACGATAGAAAACCTGTAACCGCCAAGACCAGTGCGGTGGTTCGTCCAGCCAGACACAAGTGCCAGAAAGAGGCCTCTGACATCAATGCTATGGAGCTGTTAAATCTCCTGAAATGCAGGTCTCGATTACGTCCCAGTTGAGGAAATTTGACTACCAAATGCTCCAAAGTTTCAGTTAACGTGGAGGAATTACAAAAGCGGAAGAGGCCACATTCTTTTGGCAGAGGATCTCCCTGTTATGGATCAGGTTCCACCGAAATCGAATGAATAAACATTGAATCGAACATTGCAGGTAGATGGATACAAAGGGAGCGATGACACCAGCTGATTTAGTGTTCAAACGCAGATGTTTCAAGGAATCATAAGAATGAAAAATATCGATTGTGTGAGCACAATCCTGACTACAGAGAATTTTCTTCACCTTCATCGGATTATCAGAAAGATCCCTCTGTGTAAGACCAAGGTCACACAATAATTGCTTACAGAAATCGATGAATTTACACGCAAATGGCTAACCTCGCTCCTTTAATATGGAATTAAGTTCCTTATAAAGGGAAGGGATAGGCGTTGGACTTAGCATTTTGTAATGGAAGGACAGGTATTTCCAATGATCTCTGCTTCTTAGTGACTATAAACCGAGCTCATATCGGAATGCGGCAAGAGGTGTAACACAAGGCACCTTGAGTACTTTCCCCCATAGCTTACCCTCCACAAGTGGCAGTAGGTCGAGAGTCCCAGGAGGCAAAAGCTCTACCATACATTAGTTTCTGAACCATTTTTCCCTCATAAATTTTGCACAGGGAAGGGTAGAGAGTTTGCCATACGTGATGTCCTCGACATAATTGGTTACCAAGCACAGCCCCGAGCTAGCAACCAACTACCCACAAGCCTCTTTGACTATTTGACAAAAATGGGGAATCCCAAGTATGTAAAACTGTCAACTTTTTCCAAAGGTGACTGGTCAATTTGCCAGGTAAAAAAATGTTCTTTGTTAGTGGAGTGTAATATTTTTGTTTTGTTGGGATTGATTTTGAATTCATGTTCCAATGCAAAATTGGCAAATGCAGCCAAAAGGCACTGCAGGCCTATCGGGGAAAGATCCAAAATTAAAAAATCATCGGCCTAAGCAAGCCAGATTGATTTTAAATTATGAATCCTGGGATCTCAATGTTGCAGAGTTTAAGAAATCCCCAATATCGTCCAAATACAAATTAAACAGGCAGGGAGTAAGTATGCATGCCTCTCTGACACCTCGCAAGTTGTAATGCTGCGGGACAATGGACCTTTTTGGTCCAGTAAAATCTGAATGTTTTATCTGGCATGGAATCCAATAATGAGACGAAGCAAACCCTGTGGGATGCCCCATTTCTACAATTTGACCCACAGTAGACCTTGATCTACCGCATTGAAAGCAGATGAGAGGTCTATTGTGGTCAAGTAAACTGAGTGATACTTCCTCTGCCTAACCTTGCTAAGTATGGCCTTCAAGATAAAACCATTCAAGGTGGTACAATGATGCTTGTGAAAGCACATTCGCCATTGAGGTATTCTGCCTGTAGACTTTTTCCGAAATTCCAAATGCTGCAGCAAGACAGATGAAAATATCTTTCTGTCAGCACCGAGTATCGCTATAGGGTGATAATTTAATGGATAATTTCGCAAGCCTTTTTTGTAAATAGGAAGTATATTTGCAAAGGATTAAGAGGGGGGAAAAATGCATGTTGAAGCAACATTTATAAATAGAAGTGACAAACTTGAGTGCCAAGTATTTGGATCCCCCTTAAATGGAATGTTAGAGACGTTATTGGGTACGGGGGCTCAGGAAGAGCTAATTTGCAGGATTATTTCCAGGAGTAAATCTCTATTCACCATTGGGGATCGGAATGTATCAGGGGACATGTGTAACATAGGCGGCAGCTAAATTGCGAAACCCATTGGTCTACTGAGACCAAAGAGATTCTGTGTTCTGGTTGAGAACAATCCGTATCGTTCATCAGATGCCAAATAGACCGGTCATCTTTGTTTCGCAAAACGAGTAACATATTCTTTGCATTCTGTTGGTAGCGCTTAGCCCGATTACCCTTCACCCAATTTTTATAAACCTGTTTCACTTTGATTTGCAACATTTTGGAATCCAGGCTATAACCACGGTAATGTCAGGAGTCCTCCAGCCTTTTTCCCACCACTTAAGTGTAGTCCTTGCAACCATTGTCACATAGTAGTTTTACTTTTTTATTTTGAAAATGTTTTCAAATACTATAGCATATATAACTGATATGGATTATAAGCTACCCGAAAGGTCCACACATCCGAACATAGGCGCAGATTGGAAGACGCTAATGGTTCTCAAGTGACTTTGCTTTTAGCAAGCAAAGAAACACATGACTGTGTGATGTGCAATGTATCAATGGTCACTAATATTATATATGAAGCAAGGCTATAGCCAGTTAAACCAAGAATTATGTTTTTTAGAAAAGTGTACCCAGAGAACTAAGTAACTCCTAGGGAAAGACAGTTTAAAATATTTAAGGACTGGAAAGGATGACAGGCTGGGCACTATGACATTCAATGAGTTACACAGGATCACACACTTTGGGGAAGATGTGATTTGAGCTCAGTCTGCAATTTCTGCACTCTTTGCCAATTCTTCTGTTACAGAAAGGTACAATTACTGGTAGATTTTTGACTTTCATTTACTGAAATAATATCCTGATTTGTAGACCTGTCCTGGAAAGTATACAAATAGCCCAATAGCGCAACATAACAATATTAAAAGAAACCCTTACAGTAAAATATTGTGACTGCATCTTCATTTTCTGCTCCATCAAGGGAAGTACACAAGGATCAAAATACTAAATCATCTGAGCCTAAACAAATCTCATGTGTCCTTTCTTCTATTTAATTTTGAAAAACTCTGAAGCACCCAAAACACAGACTTGCATATTGTATACATGATGTGAAAAATAACATTTCAAATTGAATTAAAAAAAATGTTTGTTCAAATTAGCAGACTTGAAAACAACCTAGCCAGAGACTTTTGGTTGTCTCTCTTCCGTTTACAAACCCTTCAGGCCTGATTTACAAAAGTCTTTCCCTACGGGAAAACCCCATTGGAAAACGATTTGTAAATCAGGTCCTTCCACTCAAATGACCTACCATAAAAGAAGGAGCAAACAATGGGCTAGAAATTGCACCAAAATGTGAGCATGAAAGCCTTTTCACAGAAGTCAGCCGTTCTAGACAGCGAGACAGATGATTGTCCAGGATCGATATATAACATCCGATGACAAAGCTCTTATTGTGTGTGCAATGCCAGATCTACAATCCTTGTTTGAGGCACCTCGCTCTACACCTGAGCCATAGTAATGCTTTGTAGGTTTTCGTCTAACTCTGTCAGGTGCAGATGCATTATTGTGTGTCCCATTATGTGCTACTATCACCAAAATGTATGTACACACTCAGTTTAATCAGTCTCAATACAGGTTGAGTTGGTCTAGCCGGATTTTGGTAATTTGTTACTGTGATCAGGCATATGACCACAGTTCTGTGCAATGAGTACTTAACACACTGATATATCTTCTGAACCATAGTGACACTGAAATCTATACTATGCCTTTCAAAATGGCTATTGGAATTGATCAATAAATTCCCTACAAAAAAGCTGGAGCCCTGGAATTCTCCCAAAACCTCAATCAAGCCGGGGCTCTGCAGCACAGAGAGCCCTTTTATTTTCTTTCCATGTGGGGGATTCGAACCGCAGGTGACTAGCCAGTGTTGCATTGTACTGTGCTATTCCGTAGATTCGGATTGCACTTGTTTCATCCAATCGATTATGTGTCAAGCAGTCTACTGAATGAAACAAAAACAATCCAGCACCGACAAAATAGCACAGTGCTATTTCGTAGGTGCTGGATTTCTTTTGTTTCATTCAATAGCCTGACACATAATGCCCATAACTGGCTTCATGTGTCAAGCAGTCTTTTGAATAAAGTAAAAGGCATTGAGCACCTATGAAATAGCACAGTGTGATGCCTTGGTTTGAATCTCCAGCACGGGACAGTCTTGTGCTGGGAATTCGAACCCGAACCCTGCCGGTGACAAGCCAGTGTCACATCACACTTTGCTGCTTCTGAGATGCTGGCTTTCCTTTGTTTCATTAAATAGACTGCTTGAAACATAAAGCAGTGTCGAACAGTCTATTGAATGAAACAAAATAAGGTATACACAAATGAAATAGCGCAGAGCAATTTGACACTGATTTGTCACTGTCAGGGGTCAGGTTTGAATCACCAGCATTGGGACAATAAAAAAATAGGAACCCGATAACCTTTTTTTTTATCAATCCGTGCTGGGCTCAGGCCACACCCATCATTTACGCCACACACCCTCATTGCAGCCCCCCAGATTATTCACCCCACTTACGCACTGGCTATAGTGAGAGTGCAAACTGTATGCACTACAGTGATGACAGAGCGGGTTACAGGATTATTAGATCAGATTAGAATGTACTTGCCAACAACAGCGAAGCAGCAGGCTCTGACCGTCAGCAGCACACTGTACAATATCATGACGTGTTATGCATGCTTTGCAATAAATTGGCACTGACTTCTTTGAATAATGCAGCCATGTTGGAGCCCCTACAAAGGTGGCGCCTGGGGCACGTGCCTCTCTGCTCTACCAAAAAAAAGGTCTCTGTCTCAAAGAAAAAGGATGTATAAGCTAAAACAGGATACAGGTTAAGCAATACCACCACAGGACACTGCATGAAAGATGAGGTCTGGTGCATAGCACACCGTAAATGCCAGTGCAGAGCTGTGAACTGGGAAGTGACGCACTGCCCTGTTGTGCAACGTGTTGCTCTTGTGGGGCAAGAGTTTGGGGGGCATTGCGTGGTACTGCAACAGACCAAAACAGCAATCCATAGATGGGTGAAAAGTGAATTGTAAGAAATGTGTCAACAAACAACAACAAAGCAACAAACAAGTAGACATCATTGGGAAACAGTGGATGTCTGGCACAGTGGCATCTCAGAATTGTATACCCAATTTTAAACCAATGCATTCATTTCTCTTTTACTTCACTTAGGACCTTCATATATCTCATGATCTTTCACTTAGGACCTTCATATATCTCAAATGTATAAGGCATTATGATTGATTAAATTATCTTTACAAACATCAGTGCAACCTTTTTATGTTACCATCACGATGTCTTCTAAATTCTAGCATTTGTTTATGATAGAACCGTTTCACAACATTTGAAAATTATGGTATGAAGTCTCTTTTTTACGTTAAATGATTTATAGGAAGACAAATGACTACTCCTGAAGAGGAGTTAAAACTAGAAACATGTAGATTGGAGATGTCAAAAAGTATCTAGACCTCTATTTGAGAGGTATTATTCATAATAAAGATATACATGTCATTTTATGGTCAAGAATTGTGTTGTAAATCTCACAATTTGCAATGTATGTATAATCTGGAACAGCATTATGTTTATGATGAGGTAACATTAAGTGAATGATTACATATATATCCTATTTTTATATTTTACACAACAAATACTATTTTTTGAATGAGTAAAAGGGTATTATTATGTTTGAATTTAAAACATTACCTTTAATATTACCTAAACATTATTAGAAGGGCTCCTTTTTGCACAAATAATGAGTGCAATGTGCCTCACTCCCTGAGGTGTTTGATTATTCAATTGATTTATAGTAGAGGTTCTAACATGAAGACCCTCCCTACATTGCATCAGAACCAACTCAAAAATTGTATCACTTAAAATTGAGGGATGTTCAGTAATTCAGTCTTTCATTACTTTTACTGAAATCCGACGAATAACCCAGGCACTCACAACCATTGCTAAGTAGTCATGGTGTGAGTTGCAGAGGACTTGCTCCAAAATTTGCGAAACAACCTGCTGATTGTAATTTATCTTTTACACTATTACAGGAAGTAGTACCCAGGGATTTCTACCCTGGATCAATGATGGCCTGGATGGCCCAAAAGAAGAACATTTTCCCTTACCAGCAGGATGGCAGTCCAGCTAAGATGCAACAACGTAGAAGGCACCAGGAAAGTGTTGGAATCAACCAAACAGGTCCAGGACGCTCAAAGTGCAAAATGGGGCAGCAAGCAAGCACAACACAGTCCCAAACTTGGAGCCAAGATGTTGGTGACCTAAGGTGACACAGATGAAGAGCAGAGGTGGGGGTGGGGGTGTAACCACAAAATTGATGGGTGGAAGTTTTTGAATGAATCTGAACCACTGGAATTGCTCTGGGCAACCTTCCACATCACAGTTTTTATCCTGGCTGTGCCATTTCAAAAGTGGTCCAGACATATGCAAATCTTCCCCACTTAAACTTTTGTATATGTGGAAACTTAACAATACCCCTTCAGCATTGGCAGTCTACAAAGGAGCAGCCAAAACATATAAGTTAGGGATTGCAGACGCTAAAAAGAATTCCTTCAATTCTAGATTAGCGAATGCACAGTCTCATGTAAAAGAGCTTTTTAATATTCTGAAGGAGAAAGAAACTATGCATACTCCTGACTCTGGTCGATTAGTGAAGGATGTGACGTGGTTGATTCAGGAAGCCATGAATAGCATCATGGTATATATAGCTCGAAAAAAAGAAAACCAAACCATTGTTTTAGGTGAAGGCTCGAATGGGGATCCTATTAGATGCCCCTCCATCTCTCAATTTAGCTTATCGGCCATAATGGTTGCCAAATTATCTATTAAGGCTAACTTGGGACAGTTAACGGCCACAAAGTGTAGGGGTGATCCTTGCTCGGCCATCATCATTAAAACCTGCCCACCCACTTTGCTAGAAGCCATCTGTAAATTTGTGAATGCATCCCTCTTGGAGGGTTCGGTGCCCTAGGAATTAAAGAAGGCATGGGTAACCCCTATCTTGAAAAAATCTGGGTTACCCATGGATGTGCCTCTGAACTACAGGCCGATCACCAACACCCCCTTCCTGCTATGATTTTTGGAGCGGGTGGCGTATGTGCAAATTGCAGATCATCTTAACAAATTTCCCATTCTTAGCAACCGTCAATCTGGATTTAAGCAGTGGTTTGGGACAGAGACAGCGCTGCTCGAACTGATGTCTAGGCTCTTGGAACGTATGGACAAAGAAGAAGCATCCATGCTGATGCTGCTAGATTTGTCGGCGGCCTTCGACCTGGTGGACCACTCCATCATGGTCACCAGGTTGAGGGACGTTGGGAATTTCTCGCTGACAGCAGCTCAGTGGATATCATTGTTCCTAAGTAATAGGGACAGCAGAGTTTATTTTGAGGAGGCAGTCGCTTCGCCTATAACCCTGAAATATGGTGTTCCGCAGGGATTGTGTATCTCGTCTTGCCTATGTAATATCTTTATGGCACCCTTCTTTGCCCTTTTGGAACACGAGGGGGTGGTTTTCACAAACTATGCCGATGACACGCAGTGTGCCATCCCTATTTCTGGGAAACATGTAATCAATGAAGCACTGCTGAACAGGATCTATTCTCTCATTGAGCGCTGTATGGTTCATAATAATGTGGCCTGGAACAGAGACAAGACCGATCTTCTGATTGTTGGATCCCCTAGTATGATACAGAAACTCGGTCCGGCCTACGAGTGCTTTCTTATTAGGAACGTAAAGATTGTTCCTCAAAAGAAGGTCAATACATTAGGCGTCGTCATATTTGACCAACATCTTAATGTGAAGGCACATGTTGGGAGTCTAGTGTCAGCCTCAGCTTATTACATTAAGCTTCTGTCCCACCTCCAAACTTTTATCACCCATCGCAAGAGCAATTGTAGAAGCCAAGATAGACTATTGCTATAGCCTGCTTTCGGATATTAATAAAACAGATTGTAATAGGTTGCAGGTGGTTCCGAATGGGACTGTGCGTGTGGTTTTGGGACTCGCCCGGCGAGACCATGTCTCAGTGGCCCAGTTGAGGCAAGGCTCCTGTTCCGCCTATTGGTCATCACACACAAATGTAGACAGGGCAAAATGCCTGCCTACCTTCAGGATCTTCTAATAGAAGAAACCCACAGTAGAACTCTCAGATCGAGTAACAAGGAGCAGCTGATGCTTCCTAGGTGCAGGACTGTGAGGGCCGAAAAAGGGGGCCTTTCACAATGCAGTCCCTAAGGCTTGGAATGACTTGCCTTTGGAACTTAGATGCCAAAAGTCGATAGATCTCTTTAAGAAGGAATTAAAAACACTTCTGTTTGCTTGAAACCTGCAAGTATGAACTCCTAAGATCGGTTTTCTATTGAATAGCTTTATGTTGATGTTCTGTTTCTTTGTGTGTTGCACCCTGATGTCCACGGGTCCAAGGTCTGCGCAATATAGATATTAAAAGTAAAGTAAAAGTAAAAGGATATCGGAGGCTTCCTACCTTGAAGTGCTTGATCCACAAGGTTTACATGGGAAGATGGTGGAAAAACAGCCAAGAAACAGTTCTAGCATGGACATCCATCCATGCCAAGGAAAAGGACTGAGCGGAGGATGAGGATCAGCCCAAGAAAGGCATTCAACAGTTTAAAGTTGGAAATAGAGAACGAGATGAAGGACTCAAAGCCCAGTCAGTAAGGCCAAATGTGGTCATAGAGAGTCAGCCAACCATCTTTGTGACAGATCATCCAGCAATTCAGGTAAGAGCAAACAGAATTGAGAAATTCACTGGGTCTCCCATAGATATACACATTCACTGATGAGTTGGCCCATGCCAGCCCTCCAGTCACCAACTAGACGCACAAAAGTTTTGATGGTTTGACAATCAGATTGGCCCTAAAGACTGCAAAAAATTAATTCCAAAGCCCTATGGTCTGGTAGCTACCCTATTCTGTGAGTGAGTAGTCATAATGTTACTGTTACATAATTCACTTATTTATAAAAATGTATATAGACTTTTATTGGCCACTACTTCACAAAGACAACCCTTTGCCAGAGACACTGCATTTTCACCACTCTACTCAAAGGACACATTTTTCGTTAAAAAAAACACCATTCCACATACTTATATTACATATAATGTTGGAAGTATACTCAAACAACTGTGACAATACAGCCTACAATAACTGTGAAAAATGCATCATTTCTGCTGCTTTTAAAAGAAAACTCTAACTCATTGGTTCCTTCTGGACCATTTTGTATCCTGCCTTTAAAATTACATACACCTGTAGATGAAGAATCTGGCTAAGCCCTTCACGTTTCAGTATTCTTCAGGGGGTATAGATGTGGCTTCTGCAATATGGTTTCCTGAGAAGTTCCCATCTTTAGGTTTATTTTTTGTTCACTTTCGCATATATTCCAAATTCTTGAGTTATCAAGCGCGACAAATTGTTTTTCTTTCACTTCTTTTAACACATGAAACAGATTCAGGAGTTTAGTCTAACATCTTTATATATTCAAGGTAAGGGGGCATCTCCATCATTTTTTAATTTTCCAAGTTCAAAATATAAAACACCTCTATGTCATATGTGGTTCTTGCTTGTTATTAAGTCTGATGGGCTCCTTTCTTGCTGACTTGTGATAATGAATATTGGCCAAACAAATTACATACAGAAGTGAGTGTCTGCCTCCAGATAAGTCCCGTACTGGGCTTTGTATGCATTACAATCTTGTAAATGCAACACCTTTTATATTTCCAGGCATATCATTTGCACACGAGTTGAAAGCATAGGCCCCGCAAAGGACAGGTTAGTTGACGGAAACCAAAACACACATTTTGATTCTTATCTGCATGGTAGCAATTGCAGGCCATGAATGAGTTGTCTGAAAATACATTATTCTCTGAGCTCTGTGAACTAAGCAAGTCTGAAACAGCACAGAGTAAGATAAGAAATTGTTTATTTCAGTTCAACTTCTGCTGTGTTTTGTGGATTTGGATGTTCATGGAGAGGACAATTATGCATGCATATTTATATACCTGACAGTTTAGGATACCAGCAGTAACAAGACGGAAAACTTAGTTAGACTTGGGCAGTCTCCTTTAAACAAACAAATTATACCTTTTCAGTTAATGCTTGCTTGCATTGCACAAAAATATTTTTCGGTGTTCCTGTGTTGGGTGCGTTCATCATAAATATGCATCTATGTGGTGAGTTCATACACATTTAAGTGCCAAAGAACGTTTGACACAAATGTAATACATTCTTTGAAGGCAAACATCTTTACTTCACAACTGTTTTAATTATGTGTTCTTTTCATCTTCAAGTCTTGTTATGTTTTGGTTGCCTGTCGCATACTTTTTACACTCTTGTGGAGTGAAATGATTTTTACTCTTACAATTAAATTTACACTCTAATTATAAAAACAGTGTCTAATATACTCCCACCTCAAACCCTTATCTGGGGCACAAAGAAGTAAGCAATGCGTGGTCATTACAACTCTGCCAGTCCATAAATATCATGCTGATAGTTCTGTTTACCAACATGTTTCCGGACCAGCAGAGTACAAGTTTGCTGGTGGGGTGGCCTGATTTATCTCAAGCCAAGAGCTGAAGGTAAGTCAGGCACCCCACTGGCAAATAACAGACAGTATTACTGGCACCAGTATTACCAGTGTCGATAATACTGCCAAACCCCCATGGAGTCCTATAGGCTCCATGGAATGGGGATTAACATACCGTTGCTGGCACCTGTAATATGCCAGAATTACCGACATATCAGGCGCCGGTAACAGTATTACCGTTTCCCAGTTTCCCAGTATCCTACCGGATTTACCGTCAGGATAGCAGCAAACCTATAATGACTCTAATTTACACGCCCATTAAACCTTAACATGGAGTCAATGTTATAAACTGTACTATAAATGGTCAACATTAGCAGGGCCCTTTTTGAGGGGTGAGTGATTGTCATTACAGCAATCACAGGGGGAACATTCTCTTTAAAATCTTTAAGACTACACTTAAAACATTCAAACCTGACTTTCCACCCAGTGCAAGCGCAGTTACAAAACAACAATGAAATGGTTGCATTTTCAAATGAAATAGTTATTTTGTATGTAGTGCTTCATGCAGGATTCCTCCAACTTCTAAGCACTGTGATCATTATTGCCTAAGTCCATAGGCAGTTTACGGACCTCTGAAGGATATAAGGCTAACTCGGGCCAGCCAACATTTGACCATGAGATTAGAAATAGATTTTAGCATTGAGCAGTTGCCTTTCTGCGCTATTGTATCACAACATTGGCATACCATTAAGTGGTACTAGTTCCAGGAAATGAAGAATGTCATTAATCATTAAAAGACAATTATGCCATCAAATCTCAAAAAACATAATACAAGTCATGTTTGTTTTACTGTGTAATTGGCCAAATTTGTTTGTGTCTTAAAAATTAAAATAGATACAGATGAGATCTTGTGCAGACCTTTGTAGAGGAAAAATGAAAGGTGTGTTGAGTGACTTATCCTCCTGTAATATTAATATCCCTTCTGCAACATACTTTAGGAAGTGAACTAACTGGGGGGTGGCTAGTAATTGGTACACAAATAATTTGTTGTTCTAAGGTTGATTTCCTTCTAATTGCAGTTTACTAAATTGTGGAGCTTTTCTGATTCCGGAAGCAGAGTTAGCCCACATATTTGAGCTAGTCAATATCAACGCTACATCCATCCTATTTGTGAGGAGCGTGCACTGCAGAGGCTATTGACAGTTTCTGCTCTATGTGGCTGGTGCCCCACTGCCATTTTGCTATTCCTATTCTATGTGAGGTGAGCTTCAATTGCTTAGCTCCTTTGTGCTGGGAATTTGGACTGCTGAGGCCAATGCTGTTCCCGTTCTATGCAGGTGTCACTTGGATTGCTGAGGCTCTTCATTTACCTGTTCAGTGTGTGGGTGCTTGCACGGCTCCATCGCATACAGCTTTTCTCCAATGCAGACGCCGAACCCTGCAGGGCTGTTTAACTCAGCTCAGTGTTCTTCCATGCAAGACGACCAGCCACAACTAAGCGACTGCACAGTGACGATTCCAAACACGGAGCAAGCGCTGCTCGTACGACACTTTTCCTGGCACTCCCAGTTTGAAGGGTAGTCACAAAAACTGGGGGGCACTGAAAAGACAGTATACAGGGTAATGCCCTAACAGGTAGGTTTTTTTTATCACAAAAAGAAGGCAAACACAACTGTGTAAAACATTTCTACAATGCAGTAAATCTTCCCCATGCCAAACAGATCCCAAAAGGGGTGGGGGTTACCTGGGAAATACAAGGTTGTTATTGAAGACAGAAGGATAGATGGTATCACTCACTATCCCTGCCTACTCCCATAATCTCCCTGGATAGCGCTGATGGGCCACTTATCTAAAAGGGACAGAAAAAGAGGATAAAGAGAAATAGATTTTGAATAAACTAACAATCTAAGGATTGTTACAACCTTATCTGTCCCAGGTCACTAGTACCCTAATGGGTAAGGATCAATGAAGAAGTGTTTAAAAGGTTAACACCTATGGCAAAATCTCAGTCTTCTACTGTGGGTACATAGAAATGTAATATCCCGTAGATAGGTTGAGTAGTTCTAGGGTAACTTAGGTTAAGAGCTAATAGCTCAAACCAGAAAGGATATGCCAGAGCAAAAGAATAACTGGCACTGTCTTTCTAGGTGAGCTTTTTAAATGAAGACAGACATATAACAACCCACATCATCTGTCTTTAGGTGCTTGATGCTAGACAGAGTATGGGAAAGTTAAAAAAGAGGGTTGTACACAGTGTAGGTAGGTTTGCTTATTTCTCCACCGTGTCACAACCACTGTCTACCGGTTTCAGTGGTACAGGTGCGAATCTGACCACTTTATTCAGGACAGTCTTCTAGAAAACTGGCAAATACAGACATTTGACATTTGACCACCAGCATTGCCATGGGGAATATACTTTACTCCGCTCCTTATTGCCATGGACTAGGAAGTTCAAGGAAGGAACCTGGGGACAAAAAATAATCCACGGTCACTTCTCATTTACCGCTCCATGCTAAATTGCTTATAGAGGCTACAGCATCTATCATGTACCTCTAGCTAGTACAGTAGTTTTGCAAGACATCAATATAATACACATCCAAATACAGTAGTGAAAGAAAGCAAAGCTGTTACACGCATATTCTTATTGTATACCAGATCGTGCAGTCAAGCTTATCATAAGCACAAATGGTGTCGGAATGTACTGATCTTCCATATGTCGTAGGTCAGAGGCAATGGCAATGTCTAATGTGGCATCTGACTGTTATCCATGTATATTCACAACAACCGAAGAAAATTCTTACTCTGGAAACAATATGTATCACTAAAAAAGGTAGTTTAGGTGAATGTAGGTACCCCTAAATATTTTTAGGTGATGATGTGTCTGAAAGATGGAAGGAACAAGTCCTAGCTGGTAGGTACACGGGCCTACGTTTCCATCTCCTTTAGCTATGGCATATGTATAGTGCACATCGTTATCTATAACTGCAGTGAGCCAGCTCATATTCCATAAAGGCCCCAATTTATTCCTGAGTCCTAGAGGGGTAGATTGTTGGATAGAATACGCTTGGGATGGGACAGCATATATCATAGCCCCAAAACCCACTGTTAATGGCCTTATTTTCTTGCGGCATATCCCAGTTACGTATGATTTCCTGCTCGCAAAGGAAGGAGGGGAGGGGAGGGTGAGGGAAGGGGGAAGAGGGATACACGGGGGGGGGCGGTTTGAATCCAACAACTAATTCTCTGAACAACAAGCACTACCCGAGAATATTCTTCCTCGAGACACGAAGTCTGGCGCTCATTGAGTGCCCGCTGCAACTGAATTGTGTGACCCTTCTTACTCCAACAAGTGACTACACAGTCTACACGCTGTGCAAGACTGCAGAACACCCCCCCTCCTCCGCCCTGCCCCTCCCGGTCCACCACAGAGAGACTATCTCGGAGGCCCAGAAGAAGGCTTAACAACTAGGAGCCGAAACGCAAGTGGACACAGCCAACAGCGAGCTCACAAGTCCACCACCATTTAGGGGGCTCTCCCCCTGGCGTAGACCTATGGTTTGGTCCTCTGATTCAGCATTTAGCTGACCTAAAGTCTGGTCCACGTGGCTAGGAATCAGACAATATGTCTGACTGAGTTAGCAGACATTAACCTATGTGTAACAGGGTCTCCTTTTCCTTTACTACATATAGGACCTAAGCATTGATTTGTTTTACTGCAACAAGGAATATCTGGAGCTTGAGCCTCCTTTCCTTTTTCTTTCAGAACTATAAATCTTTGTTTTAAATTTGGTTGTCAAATATGATGTAATATTTGTTTGATTTCACAACAACAAACTAGCGATAGGAGCAATGCATGTCTTGTTCAACACCTTAATCTGTGCTAAGACTACGTTGTATTTCCTGTTGTCACTAAGTATGAACTGAAAATACTAAAGATGTTTGTCTACTAAACAGACACAAAACTCTGCCAAACTAATAAAGCAGACTCTATGAGTTAAACTGGTGCTCATTGTTATATTTATGGCTTGAGTCCACACACAAACTACTACATCAAGGGACGTCTAGCTTAATTGTTGAAGCAATACGTGAAATTTGGTTAAAAAATCACAACAGACACACGAGTAAGGTTGTATTGTCACTAATTCTTTCATGTGGTAGGAGCAACCCTCTTTGTGTCATAATACTTTCTAGCCCTAAACCCTTCCACATAAGGGCCATCCCTTCTGTTACTTCATCTCCTACTCAAGCTGACCTGTACTGTGTGAGTGGAGTCTTAAAAAGCTCATGGTGCTGCTGTACCTATTGTTTGCTTGCCAGGGAAGTTCAGAGTGTTAGTGCTCACCTGTTACATTTGTGTGAGCGCAGGTGTTTGTTCTACTGCACACTGTGCTTTATCTGTTCATTGTGGGAGGAACCTGCTTTTCTGATGTGGACCACTGCCGCATGATCAACGATTTCCATACAGTTTTAACTTTGTGCATGTGTCGGCTGAATGTCACATACTTTTTATGCTCTTGTCAAGGAAAACAAATATTTTTACTCCCTTAAAATCAGATGTGCTCTCTAAGGTTAAAAATAGGGAGTAAAATACTCCCATCTCAAAATCGTATCTGTAGCTCTGATTGGATACATTCATTTTTTTGTTCACCTCAGGTAATTATTAATTTATTTTGCACTGGTGTGTCTGGCTGAATTGTTGAAAGAAATGCTCCAAAACAAATTAGCATAGAGAGAGTCTTACTTCCCAGCTTCTTCGAGCTAGGTTTGCTCTATATCCAGTACATCATGTGTGTAGCCATCACTTACAGCAGAACTTGGTATTAACATAGAACCATATGAAAGATAGAGCCGGTCAGATAGCACAGCGTGCAGAGCGCTCGGTTTGATATCTGGGCCAAACTCATCCTTTCATCTTTCCGAGGTCGATAAATGAGCACCACTCACCGTGGATAATAAAAAGCAGCACTCAGATGCCTGAGGGTTCCTAGCGCTATATAAATGCAAAATGATTATTATAATTATAAAGATGTTAGTACGGTAAGCCTGTTCGCTTACCAATCTGATTGGTCATATTCAGAAATAAAACTCAGACCTGAAAAAGAGGAGTGCGTAAGTAATGCGTGCAATGTGCAAGTTATGCAGTAATACTATGGAAGGTACACATTTTGTCACAGTAAAAAAGATAATTAAAAAGTTCAGACTTTTGAATTCTCTTTTGCATTGTTTGTCCAATGACTGTTTTGATTTCCTATACACATGCATGTAATCGAACAGTGATAGGAACTCTTTCCCACACTTACCCCACCAGTTAGACCTGTGTTTGTGCATGCCAATCTAAGTTACAACTTAGTGGGTTTTCACCACAATTTGCATTGCACGTCCCCTTTCCCTCCCTGACACACCCTTAGATTGCCCACTTTTTAATTCCTGGAAATCTAGTTTTTCATATGTGTATACGTTTCCTCTTACACGTTTAAGCATGCCGGGCCAGCAAAGCATGTTTTGTGAATCATATGTAATTTCGTGTGTTTATATGGTGTAAGTTTGGCATACATAAATTGAAAATTCTTTCAAGTCTAATGCACACTTATGCATGGAAAAAGCATTTTGAATTGGACACTACTATATATCAGCCAAACACTGCCAAGGACATTCTGAATAAACCATTTTTTTCTTGTTTGCTGCTTATAATTATTTGCCATATCCACAGCTTGTTGGAAGTGCTGCGTCGCATTTGGAACAGGCTTCGTGAATTGGCCCTAAAACAAGGAACATTGTAATGATTGCATCTTTTTTCTTTTGACTCCACATGAATACTTACTGCTTTTAAAACTTGCACGCCAAGAAGCATCTGCTTGTACCATCATTAAACTGTGTAATGACAACACTTATAATTACAGTGCTTAGAAGCTGGAGGAGCGTTGCATGTAGTGCTATGCAAACGTTCGAAATTGCTGTTATCGTATTATTTTAATACGAAGATCTGACACGGTACCCTGTGAGGCCCGCCTATTTTCATAAAACCTTCGCTTCGGTCGTGCATAATGTGTGAAGAAAATGAGAAAAACGTGGGGATCGTCATGAAAACGCGTCTAGGGTCGTTTACGTCGCGTGTTTTTTAAAAGGTGATTCTGAGATTAGCCCTGCAACAGAGCTGAAATTGTACATCTTTGCACTTTTAAGAACTCCGCAGGAATCCAGAAATACGAAAATGAGCCCCTGTATGAAGAGATTTCAGAACCCACAACAGTTATATTGAGGCGCTCTGAGTCAACGTTTGCTGCCTTAACGGGGATCAGCTGTGCTTTTATGAAAGCTGGAAAAAAAAAGGGCTAAACAATTCCAGACAGTGCTCTGGTTGCAAAGCAGGCCTCACAGAACTTTCCTATCAATGATAGAGTGGGGCGTGGGCTTAGCAGTTTAAACACAGCTCACTTCATCTCCAATCTGAAAAGTCCCCACTAAGGGTGGAACGCTATGTGATTGTCTACATCCTCGAGAGATGGGGTGATACAGCAAAGAATAAAATAGAGCTGCACTATAACACAAAGACACTTCTCATATGCAGCAAAAAGTATGCTTTACAGCTAATTTGCATACCCACAGTGCATCTGCTCAGTGGTTCAGCACTGGAGGTGTACTTCCAGGGTTGGCTACTGGGTGGTGCTCTGATATGTGTCCTTATTAGCTGAAATGGCCCATTCTACTTTTCGAAAAGTTAGCAAGAGGTTCTTTTTCCCACAGGAAAAAAAGTGAAGTAAATCGAAGAACTCCAGAGAGCCAATCTTAACGTTTGCAACTTGCTCCCCAATAGGGTGACTAGGTAAATCCATGAGTTTCCCTCCCTGCAGTGCTCTTTCATTCAACAAACCATTGCATCTTGGGAGTTCCCGCTTTGGTTTGCTTTCATTGAATACATTGAACTGAATCACCCCATAACAATTATATGAAAATGGTGAACCCAGGACTGCAACTTTTTGTGTCCAGTGACATGAAACCACCCTGAAAGTACAGTCATCATACTTAAGCAAATATGTTGTTGTGAATGTGTCCACGTGATGTATGCAATAAAGACACGTGCCGTCTGGTTTCCACGTTTGTTAAGGTCATATAGCGGTCAAAGAGTGAGCCACTGCCCAGAATCTTGAGTGGCTTCGTTGTTGTGCAGCTGTGGCCCTGAATAGATGAGTGCGTGTCCTCTGAACGCCATTTTGAAGCACACCAGCAGCAAACTGATGATAGGTAACACATGGGAAAAGGCTATGATGTGGCTTACTCATAACGACAGATTGCAATCTCAGGGGGAAAGTAGCAATGGGGGTCGCTCCACAGAGACCAAAGTGGCAGACACAGGAAAGACGCTTTGCTTCCTCCGCAGAACCAAGAGAGGAGCTGGAAAGAATTTACTTTCAAAGCTCGACAGTGAAGCCGTGGCATTTGTTTCTAATTCAGAAGCAGTATAGTGCATGGCCTGAACAATTCATTTGAGGTTCCTGGCAGGGGATCGGCTTAACTCATCTCAGCTGGCTGTGTCGAAAAGCAGAAACTCTGTGCAGAAAGCCCAGGGTATCCTTCTGGCCTGCGGCTCTGAGTGCAGATCTTCCCGGATTCAAGGTTCTTCCAATCCTGGACTAGGCCTTTGCACTGTATGGCAATGGATGGCTTGCAAAACAATATCACCATGGCCAGATGTTGGCTTGCCGCCTGCCTTTACATAATTTTAGCCAGTCTTGCTCAAGATGTAACAATTTAAAGAGGTTTTTGAAGTGTTCTTTAAATATTTCAGCAATATTTTGCCTTCAACAGGTTACGCATTTTTCAGGTCTTTCTCATGCTTTGAAATCTATTGTCAGTGACAGGCCTTCCACATATTCCCAATGGCTTTCCCATTCTATTTATTAGACGATTACAAAAGGTAATCACCACTACTATATGCTTCCCAACTGACAGCCGTAACCAACTAATGATCAAAGACCCCTCGAGACAGACCCTCTAGTGCAGCCAAGAAAAGCGTATTCATCTATTGCTTGATCTCAAATCTTCTCCATAAAGACTTTCCGTTTTTCCTAGCTAATAATGGCTGTCAATTGTAATCTGGGAGAAAGGGGGGAGGGGAGCACTGTGATGAGTCAGGAAGGATACAAAGTAATTCTGATTACCCGGTGTAATCAACCATTAATTCTCATCATACCTCTGTGGCACAGTCTTCACAAAATGAAGACATACTGCCTTCTCTAAACAATACAAACAAGCATGCAAGGAATACACTACGTAAAACATCTATCAATTTTCCCTGCATTCTTTCTTGAGAACAAGAAAATACTAAGTACTGATGGACAAAAGCCTGGATAAACTGACACACTTATTGAAAGTTTTTGTAAGAAAAAGCTGTGAGAGAATGATAAGTTGTTGTGGCGTGGCCAACATACTGGGCGTAGCCTAATGTAGGCCCCAGATGTCGTAAAAAATCCACCAGGAGGCACTGCAAACATTTATTTTGGGTCACTGAGCATGGTCTTGGATGGAATTGTTTGTATCAATGAATAGCTTACTCAATATATAAACAATCAATGAGTAAATCGTTCTCATGATGTAAATACGTCACCTATTAGAAAAAAGATGAGGGGGAAATAGGTGGGTTCCTGGCTGATTTTCATACACTCAAAGAGCATTTTAGAAAGATAGGAATAACCACATCATTGTATATTTTAAATGTGTTTGTGATAGTGATTCAAACATGAAAGTCTTTTGGTCATGTAATGCACTGCGCACTGCGGTCATTTAATTTGTCACAATCCTCACCCTATTAGTAAAATGTCTGCAAAGCGCAAGTCATATATATATATATATATATATATATATATATATATATATATATATATACACATTTGGACAGAATTAGCATATGGGTGTGTGGCTGGGGATGTTCTGTTTGAGAGAAGGACAAGGTCACAATGTCTAATTTCGGTAAATGCTTCCCAGAGCTTGTAAATTGATCCTACAGTTCCCCACTATTAGTGTGAGTTTCCAGAAGTGTGCTTTCAGACTCAGGACATGCGCACATCAGAAATCACATGGGCTCTTAATGGGTGTCAGATGAAGCCCCAGGTTGGGAGTGGTTTTCGGTGACTTATAGTACTCCTTTTAATACCTTCAGATTACTCTGGTTGCTCTTCCCTGGGACAGACAAGGGATTGGAACTGAGGCCTTCCTGCAGGCCTTCACAATCATAGTTACAAAACCAGCATCTAAGTGTTGATGAGGCCACCTGTTTCCTTTCACTGGATTACCAAACTACACGCAGGCTATGATTCCTTGAAAAAAGATTTTTGTATGGATTCACAAGGCTTCATAAAATCAACCCAGTGGAGTTAAACTTCTTCTGGTGAATGTGGATTTGGTTAGAATACCACCAACACAATACACTTATTCAAACGATAGGCCAAAAATGCCAAATACACATCCTAAACCCGCCAGGATCTATGTGCACGTATACATCGTGTAGATGTAATCTTCACTAGGAAAGCTTCTTTCCAAGATAAGAGCTTCTGATCTACTTCCTCTAATGATCCAAGCACAGGTTTACTGCGGCCAATGAGGTTGCAAATGAAGATCAGAGGCTGGGATGGGAGGATGGCGTGAAGGACGGCGAACTTCAAAACGCCTCAGAAATTTGATAGAAAATGGTTCAATCTTAGAGATAAACTGTGAAGCGGCTAGAAATGCACAGGAAGCAAATGAACAGTGGAAGGGGCCACTCCTAACGCAAAACCTTCTTTAAAGGCATGGTCTAGTAAACATTTTTATTGTCCCTACGGGTCGGCCATGTTTTTTTAAGCCTAAGTGGCTCGATTTTAGAAAACTTTCCTATGGACCTTACCCGAGTTTTCGTCCATTAAACGCACGCGAAAACAAGCACCAGGGCGCCGCCATTTTCTGATAATCCTATCTTTTCCCCCATCGCCCTGGCTGACCTGCTTTTGCGGCACTAAATCAATTCCCCCGCCCCTGAGCCTGTCATCAGCAGACTCGTACCGGCCATTTCCCAACGCCAATGCATGTATCATGTCAACATTCGCTGCGCTTCAGCTAATGACGTGTCGCCATGGAAATGGCAGGACGCCTCTTTCCTCAATAAGTATAAACAGACCGTTTCACAACACACAGCAGCAGATTTTCGATTCCATTCCTCTCTCTGTGCTACTTTGAGTATTCTGTGACTCGTTTCAGTGCTCTGGTCAGCTACCTTCGCCGCTTGTAGCCCGTGTGAACACCTGTACCATCTCGGTAAATTATTTTACTCTGTTTACCACACAATGGCTACAATAATGCCCTACATGTACGAGCCCGAGTATACTGAGGAGGAACTATTGGAAAGGGAAGCACGCGAAAACGATGGGGTTTCGGACGGCAGTTGGCAGGACGAATCAACAGATGAAGAGCCTGGGCCTAGTCGAATGGACGGCGTCTCCACCTGGTGCACATGCAATCGGTGCGAGCTAATGCCAACTGAGGACGAGAACTGCTGCTGCCGAGAAAATTCGGGATGCCTGGCCTACATTTCGGAAGGCGAGCCACGACCGCAATGCATCACTGAGCTGCCAGACTTCAGGGCAGCCTGCCTCACACGGGCCGTGTTGAGAATAATGATGGTGCTTATGCACGAACTTCGCGCAACTGTTCGTCCTCGTAATCCGAGTAACAAGTAAGTATACTCTGCTTGTCATGCCACTCCTATTCCATGTTCTTCTACTATATCCAAAATTACATCTACATATCATTGTAACGCATGTAAGTCGTTCAATAGTGTGCATTGTCTAGATAGCATTTGTCCGTGCAGAATGCCATTAGTTACAAGAATTGTCATTGACAACAAACGTTTATTAAACTTATCTTGGTCATTTAAAAACAGTTTGTTTCATTCCTTTTCACAGGTGGTACAGGCTGGTGGCCTATCGTTCCTTTACATGGTGGCTCCACGGGAGGCTTGGACACCGCGTTCGAAGAGTGATAACCGCCTGTGCCATTCGTGCCATTAGAGAAACGTTCCCGAGTGACAGCGGTCAGTACAGGGGATTTTCTCTCGCTGTGCTGCAACCTGACCTGTATAATCTTTAAAGTCTTGTATTTTTGTGTCATGAAAATAAGATACAAAATAAAACACCACATATATTTTAACAACGTTTGTTTTGATTTTTTAAATGAATCAAGTGTGTCTCCATTCAAGGATGGACGTCAGACATCTGTGCTCCGAATGGGTGAAGGTCTGGTCGCTGTGAAGCAGGGTGGTCACTATCTATCTAAGCTAACATAACATATTCTCGATAATGCATGCACTAAATAACACTTGTTCAAAGTCTTTCAGTAGGTTATGTCTCTATAAAAGTCACACATATATCTATACTAACAATTATCATTGGATTATACAGGCCTTAGGGTCTTGACCACTATAATACACCGGTTGAAGTGTGGGTCTGTGCTCACAAGAATCTCCGGTATGTGGCATTTGTTATTGATAAGCAACGATATACTATCATTGATATAAAGGCGATATACTATATATTGATATAAAGGCGGTTCGCGCCAGTGGATGAGCGCTGGCATAGGGGGCTGTCAGGGGCACGAAAGGCCAAGGTGCCAAACTACATGTACACTTCAAAAGGTGTCCCACGCCAAGGGGCCATTGTTCACATGGTCTCCTCAGACCCCGTGTCTCCAGCAAGGCCTCCCCTTGAAGCAGGCCGCCCCCCTGCAATCCACATAAGTGTGTCTCCATTCAGCAGTCTTCCTGTGCCTTATCTGCACGCCCCAGAGCCATCCATCCCACCCCCTGTATCAAAGGCGGTTCGCGCCGGTGGATGCGCGCTGGCATGGGGGGCTGTGACGGGCGCAAACGGCCAAGGTGCCAAACTACATGTACACTTCAAAAGGTGTCCCACGCCAAGGGGCCATTGTTCACATGGTCTCCTCAGACCCCGTGTCTCCAGGCAGGCCTCCCCTGAGGCAGGCCGCCCCCCTGCAATCCACATAAGTGTGTCTCCATTCAGCAGTCTTCCTGTGCCTTATCTGCACGCCCCAGGCCCATCCATCCCACCCCCCTGCATCAAAGGCGGTTCGCGCTGGTGGATGCGCGCTGGCATGGGGGGCTGTCAGGGGCACGAAAGGCCAAGGTGCCAAACTACATGTACACTTCAAAAGGTGTCCCACGCCAAGGGGCCATTGTTCACATGGTCTCCTCAGACCCCGTGTCTCCAGCCAGGCCTCCCCTTGAAGCAGGCCGCCCCCCTGCAATCCACATAAGTGTGTCTCCATTCAGCAGTCTTCCTGTGCCTTATCTGCACGCCCCAGGGCCATCCATCCCACCCCCCTGTATCAAAGGCGGTTCGCGCCAGTGGATGAGCGCTGGCATGGGGGGCTGTCAGGGGCGCGAAAGGCCAAGGTGCCAAACTACATGTACACTTCAAAAGGTGTCCCACGCCAAGGGGCCATCGGTCACATGGCCTCCTCCGACCCCGTGTCTCCAGCCAGGCCTCCCCTTGAAGCAGGCCGCCCCCCTGCAATCCACATAAGTGTGTCACCATTCAGCAGTCTTCCTGTACCTTATCTGCACGCCCCAGGGCCATCCATCCCACCCCCCTGTATCAAAGGCGGTTCGTGCCGGTAGATGCGCGCTGGCATGGGGGGCTGTGACGGGCGCAAACGGCCAAGGTGCCAAACTACATGTACACTTCAAAAGGTGTCCCACGCCAAGGGGCCATCGGTTACATGGCCTCCTCAGACCCCGTGTATCCATGCAGGCCTCCCCTTCAAGCAGGCCGCCCCCCTAATACCACGACATACATACGTCATTCATTCACAAACACACCCCAGTTTCTAATACTTTAAAAACCACTCGATATGTCTCATGAGAACATCTTTGTGCTTTGCAAGTCAACTCCTGAACGTGCTACCTGGGGACCACTGAGATCTATGCTAATCTGCTCGTCGCCGTGCTATCCGTGAACTTCTGTGACCGCTTCGAGCATACCCATCAGTGCGTTACCTGTGGCCATCCACCTATTCTCCCGCAACATACTGCTCTGCTTGCTGAATCCATCTGTTTGTTGGTCAAGGTAAGGCCATGTATCCTGGTCATATTTCGCAGATTTTTAAATTTCTATCTATTTGCGAGTAGAGTACCCAATAGTGCTATGTTCATTGGTCTCATTGCTATTGACTTGAATTTCCATTGCTATGCTATCAATAGATCTATTTATTTTCATCTGTGTCAATTGTCATCGAACTGCATCCTTCGGGGGTCCAGTCTATGACGTAAGCATGTTTCCTTCTCGTGCAATACAGAACATCCAAGGGATGAGTCACATGTTCAGTTTTTAGTCACATCATTTATACATTTCTGCAACTTATGCAAATACTAAGCCGCACATAATGAACTGGTATAGTTCCTGCGACCAAAACAAACCTTGCATTGATCATTGTATGATTAATTTACTTTTGTATCAAATCTATATTCTTGAAGATTGTATAATAATGTCGATATTTACTTTTCAGATTTATCAACAGTGCCTGCCTTTTCGATTAGCGGTTGCCCTTCGAAGACCCATGCGAAATCTGAAGGCACTACAATGCATGTATTCCCGAAAACTGTTGATCGAATAAGAGAATGGGTCAGACATTGCAGATATCCACTGGATGAGCTGGAAAGTAGAGTCCAACAAGTCTTACAGGACAAGAGGGGTGATCGATACCGCATCTGCAGCCGGCACTTTTCCTTGGACATGTACACAACATCTTGGGTAACAAAAAAGAATATAACGGTGAACGACACGGAAATTGCTGGAAAATGCTATTCCCACTCTATTCGTCCACATTCCGCCACCGGTGAGTCAAGTGTCCGGATTTAGCTTTAGGCCTTGCGGTAGTGTGTAGGTATCCGAACGGATTAATTGATATTGTAGGTGTTCTATCCCTTGTAATAATTTCGATATTGATATGATTGTATAGTTTTTTTGAATAATGACATTTACCAATATATTCTTTTTCGATTTCATAACCCACAAACGCAATGTATATATATGGGAACAGGGAACTGTGCTGTATTGAGCATTTTACAAGTATTCTGTCGCCTTACATGGCTATTTTTAATATTGGCATTTCATTATCACTCATTAATTTACCTTTACAACTTCTTGACTATCCCTTGAATCTGAAGAAAGAACATTCATTCTACATCCTTGACGTGGTCGCAGTTATCAACCACTTCTAGCGCGTATCAGGTAATCTTACTAGGCTTATCCGCTACAGACCTTTTTTATGCATGTCAAGTAATATTTTTATTTTATTGTGTAATCATTTTACCGAATGTTTGGTTAGTGCTTTCCAATTGATATACACCTTAGTTATCGTCCACTGGTGTTTGTTTTCGGTTATAATTAGTGTTATCCATACTAATGCAAGTACTGTTTTTCAGGGAGATGCTGAAGCGTCCGCCACATCTACAACATTTCTAGATGTTCTTCAACAGCAGGAGGTATGGATACTGACAGCTCCATCGAGCGTCATCATCAGAGCTGGAATTCTTGTCGTTTGATTGTTCTACACAATGTTTCATTCGTGGTTAGCCGTTGATATGTACCTGTGCTGTCGACCCTAGGTGTGTGTTATGTTTTCACTATTGTAATCCTCACTAATGCAAGTACTATGTTTCAGGCAGTTGATGGAGCGTCAACCCCTGCAATTGATGCAGAGCCTGACATTCAAGTAATTCCAGGGGAAGTGGAAGCGGGACCATGCGTATACGAATCGGCGCAACAGCTTTCGGAAGTGCGCACTCCATTTGCAACATCCATAGATATTCTTCAGCAGCACGATGTATGGATAATGACAGCTCCATCATGCGTGATCATATAACGTGATTCCATTTGCTATACTTTCTTCCCTATTAACGCAAGTGCTGTGTTTCAGGGAGACGACGAAGCTTCCACTACAATCACAACATCCAATTTAGATGATGCAGATGTAAATAAATTGGAGAAATAAGTCGATGAAATGTGATCATATTTAGATTTTCCTTGATTCTTTTGGACAAAGCATCATTTGCAGTTATCTCTTTATATGTACCTGTGCGTTCGACCCCAAGTGTGTGTTATGTTTCCAATATTGAAAACCATACTAATCCAAGTACTGTGTTTCAGGGAGACGACGGAGCTTCCACCACAATCACAACATCTCATTTAGATGATGCAGATGTAAAGGAATCGTTGAAATAAGTCGATGAAATGTGATCATATTTGGATTTTCCTTGATTCTTTTGGACAATGCATCATTTGTGGTTATCTCTTTATATCCTGTGCCGTCGACCCCAAGTGTGTGTTGTGTTTCCAATATTGAAAAGCATACTAATGCAAGTACTGTGTTTCAGGGAGATGCGGATGCCTCCTCTCCAATACAACCATTCATGGCAGTCCATGCAGAGCCAGAGGTATGGATACTGACAGTTCCATCGAAATAGATCATCAATGGTCGAATACTTGTCCTTTGATTGTTGCACACAATGTTTAAATTGTGTTTGGCTATTGAGATGTACCTGTGTTTTCGTCCTCACGTGTGTTTTATGCTAACAATATTTTGATACATAGTAATGAAAGTACTATGTTTCAGGGAGACGATGGAGCCTCATTCCGTGCTGTCTATGCGGATACAGAAAATATAGTCGTTGCAGCGCAAGAGGAAGGGAGGACATGCGGAAACGAATCGGAGCTACAGCGTGCAGATGTTGAAGGTCGAGTCAAAAAAGTTACAAAGAAAAAAAAACAAAAAAAGTTTAGTTACAAACAGTTCATAACTTTAAAAAAATGTTTGTGCTGGGGACTATTTTATGTTTTTTTCCAGTCAATTCTACTACACTCCATCTTGTGTTTAAACTGAACATCCCTTTTCCAATCTCTCCTCCAGTTACCCGTGGGTGTCAGAACTATACACACACAGACAGTGAAGCGAATGAGAGATGTGGCTTGCCAGACCGTGTACACTATGGAGGAACTATTAATTCAGGCGAGGCGTGTTCAGGCTCGAGATGCTCATGTCCAATGGCCAGAACATGAATTAACTGTGTTTGGGGACTACAGCAAAGTTGCATTGGACCATAGCTACAGTGCGATCACACCACCACAAGAAGATGTTATTGAATGTATTGAAGATAGCTCTGAAGTAGTTGCAGATCAATTTACACAATCTACACCTGCCAAAAATTTGCCACCAAAAAACCTGTCGACATTGTTGTGTTCTCCCATCAATGTTGAAGTAATAGATGTCGAAATGAAAGAGAATGAACCAGCCGCAGCATCCATAGACGCATCAGAACTTGATATCAGCGATATTACTTTCCAATGTGTTGAAATCTCCACAACGTCACAGGCCGAAACAACGTTGATGCAGGATGACAGTCTAATGAAAGAGCAAATACATTGTATTCGACAGTTGTTTGATGGAAATTATAAGTATGCTGAAATGTGTGCATTCCATTAGAGGGAAAGTATGTGGGAAGCCATTGATTAATGTGACTCGTCAAATAAAAGGCAGTAACGTCAAAATTAATGCCGCCTGTAGATTAAATCATAGGTTCTCATGGTCTGCACAACCGATGCTGGGGAAACTGCCAGCATGTAATCTACTGTGTGCCGCTGCATCACTTTTTAGTGGCTCCAGTTTTAGAAAGTTAGAGGCTTTCTTTCAGTTTGTGGGACTCCATTTCATTTCTAAAGTGCTGTACTACATATACCAACGTGATTATGTGTTTCCGGCCATTAGTGATGCTTGGAAAATTGAACAATTGTCTCTAGCAAGTACATTCGAAGGCAAACGATTCAGGCTAGCTGGCGATGGACAGTGCGACAGCCCTGGATTTTCTGCCAAGTACTGCACCCACCCCTTTCAGGACATGGATAGTAAGAAAAATGTGAGTTCGGTGGTCGTGCAGGTAACACAATGTACATCGTCAGTGGCCATGGAGAAACTAGGATTTATAAAATCAGTGGAATATCTACAATCAAGGGGAATGCACATCGACCTCATAGCCACGGATAGACACGTTTCAATTGCCAAGACAATGAGAGAGCAGTTCCCACATATTAAACATCAATTTGACGTATGGCATTTTGCTAAATCAATCAATAAGAAAATCTTGGCTGCAGGGAAAAAAAAGGTTTTGAGAGTATTTTGCAGTGGTCACATTCTATCACCAACCATCTTTGGTGGAGCTCAAAAACTTGTGAGGGGTCAGTGGAAATACTACTTGAAAAATGGCGGTCACTGATGCACCACTGTACCAACGTTCACCGCTGGACCGCAAATGAACCTTTCCACCAATGTGAACATGGCCCTTTGTCCCCAGAGGAGGCACGGAAGAAGAAGTGGTTGATTCCATCTTCACCGACACACAAAGCCATTGAGAAGATTGTTTTCGACAAAACTCTATCAAGAGATTTGAGAGGACTGACAGAATTCTGTCACACAGGAGATTTGGAGGTGTTCCACAATATGTGCCTAAAGTACAGGCCAAAGCGCTTGCATTTTAGCTTTCGGGGCATGAAACATCGCACTCTACTAGCGGTCTTTGCCCATAACAGCAATGTCGGATGTGAACAATCTAGGACTAGGGGTAAAGTAAGGATGCCTCGCTACACTAAGGTGTTTTCAAAACGAAGTAAGCAATGGGTGATCGACTTTGTGAAAGGCCTTATTGTTGCTGTGTTAGAGAAGCACAGATATGGAATTTTGGACGTTTCTGTGCAGAGCAGTGATCCATTGCCACCGAACATTGCGACTGTGCCATGCCCACCCGAAGCACAGCTGATTGTGAAGTACAAATCCCGGTTTAAATAATTGCAATACGATTGTCTTTTTGTAAATAAATGTTATTGTACAGTGTACCTGTAAACCTAACCCCTACCTTCACCATCATGGGTGGCGAACAAGCTGGGTGTCATCTTTGAATTCTCTCTATTCACCTCACATATGTGTATGTATATATTTTTCTCATGTCTCATCTCATGTAAATGTAAATGCTGCGCACTGTTAACGGAGGGGAGGCTTGCGTATTGCAAATAATAAAACAAACAAACAAACAATAAATCTCACTTTTAACTCAACTCCTGTGGTACTTTATACATTCCCTGACCTTCCGCAAAAAATTAAATGTCTCAATTTGGGCTGCAAAGCTCGCAGACAACAGGGACAAAATTGGGGCACTTAGAACGCGCCAGCCAAGCGGGCCGTGGCATTTGGGAGAGAAGCCAGTTCGCATTTGCACATTGAGGCGCACTACATAGAAGGATTCTAAACTTCAAGTTCTCACAGATGCCTATACTACGTGATGTTGCAAATAAAGAATGCGAAGGACAGCGCCCAGATGAGGCCCACAAGTCGCACTGGAAGTATAAGGGTCTATTGTTTTTTGACCTTTAGACAGGGACCATGCCGAAAGAACTACATTTGAAGGGAGTGCGCAATAACGTAAGAGACGATAAGGCAGACAATTCAGAAACTAGACCGAGTTTCATTTTAGTTCAGTATACGAAAAATCGTTGTCAAGAGCACGGTCCATTTTACAGACTGCATTACGAAGAGACACAATGGAAATTTCAAATATAATGTAAGTAAATCTTTACACGCTTTTATACCGGAATGAAGATTTAATGAATGGATGCATGAATAAATGAATGAATGAAGAGCTAGGAAAAGCAAGTAAAACGTTTCGTAGTGGGCACATGGGCATGCAGGTCCACTGGTCTCACCGATCTCGGTCCTTGGCCCAGCCACTTTTCCCTGCACTGCCTACCTGCACTACGGGACTGTCTCTGTATCCTTCAGCCCCTTCTCCCGGCATTTACCTTGCACTTGCCACCAGCTGGCCCTATTATTTAATTTGTATTCAACTAACCATGTACAGCCCTTCCCCATGCGCGATCAGAAAGACACCTGGCCTAGTAGGATCGTTGTCTGTCTGCCCGTGTTCCCCACCTACCTCGTCACGCCTAGAAACACTTGAGTATAGGCGCGTTACAAATGCCATATCATATATCATATCATTCCTCACGCATGTAGACTAACTGTCGTTTATCATTGTGTGTTTGCCTCGATTTATCTTGTTACTTTTCGCATTGATTTTAGAGACGAACATACTCCATTGAACTATCCTTGCAAGCAAATAGTTTCTGATCGGCCGTAATAAATAAAATGAGTAATATTAATAACTTTCGGCTAGCGAGACTAATTATAATTTTTTTGTTTTCATAACAGGTATTTGATCCCATTCTGCCACTGCCATCTGTTTGAGACACCGGCGGATGGATTCTTCAGCAGACACCTGCAGCTTCGTTTCAACAACTGGAGCACGATCACCATATTATGGGACGATCGCCAAGGGCCCACATGCCCTTACGCGTACTAGTGGCTAGAAGCAACATATCAACCTTTAGGCTGGACTAGTGCCTAGTTGATGGAACAGCCTTGCGGTTCACCGTGCTTCCAAAGTGATTCTTTTTACGAAAATGAACACCCTGTGTACCATAAAGGAACAGCGCGTGACTCAAGATGAAACTGAACAGTTATTGCGGATACAGATAAAAGAAAATAAATGGCTTTCGGAGTTCATATGGCAATTGCTGAATATTCTCTAAACATTGAAATGTACTTTACCAAATGTACCGTGTTGCTGTTTCATTTTAAAGTACAGTTTCATATTCCGAATTGTGGCGCGCTGTGTTGTGAGTTGATCTGTGTTGGTTTCCGGGTTCTGTGTGGAGTCGCGCAGAAGACGACTGGGCGCGTTTGCCTACGCAGCACAGTAACGTCACGGAGAGAGGCGGGGAATATGAATGTTTTGATAATGTCAGGCTCAGGGGCGGGGGAATTGATTTAGTGCCGCAAAAGCAGGTCAGCCAGGGCGATGGGGGAAAAGATAGGATTATCAGAAAATGGCGGCTCCCTGGTGCTTGTTTTCGCATGCATTTAATGGACGAAAACTCGGGTAAGGTCCATAGGAAAGTTTTCTAAAATCGAGCCACTTAGGCTTAAAAAAACATGGCCGACCCGTAGGGACAATACAAATTTTTACTAGACCATGCCTTTAAGAATGCCAAGAAACTTTATTTCCCTGCCTGAACCAGTGTGCATTGCATTTATAAGAGGAAGGAAAACCAATGATGAGAATACTCTGAGAGTGTGATTGGTCGCTGAGACTGTTCAATTGTCCGTGCAACATCCTCTGCTATCCCAAAACTGAATAATCCTTGCAGTTCAACCTCCTGTCTGTCAGCCTGAGATGATATACTGAAAGTAAGTGAATAGAGGGGTCAACTCTGGGAATCTTTGTGGGAAGTCAGATGATAACTGCATCAGGTTGGGGAAGTTGGGCCTTCCGAACCAGTATGGAAAAACTACCAACACCTGGGTACTCTCTCGCTGGATCTTCCAAAGCACTCGACACAGAAGCCCTCCACACGGACCTACCTGGCTGAAGAGAGCAACATCAATGGTGGAGAGAAAGTTACATTTTGTTGCATAGAGATCCATCAGTGGGAGATCTTGTTTGTTTACCATCGTATTGAAGGCCAAAGGACTATGGCACTCTTCCTCAGATGGAGGGAAAACCTGACTCTGGTGGCATGTACTGATGTTCTCTCTGCCATAAATGCAGATAACCACTAGGGAGTGAAGATGGGATTTTGCTTAGGAGTTCCACTAGAGAGAGATGTTGGAAACAAATGTTGTATAACCAGTTCCACCTTTTTCATCTTTGTCTCTGCGACTGAATGCAGGGAGCAAGACCAACCCCTGTAAATAGGGTTAAAGAAGGTTCTACCTCCAACAAAATGTGAAAATCAATTGGTCTAAATGGTAAGTTTCAATGCATACTTGTCTCTACTGTGGTAGGTCAGAAGAAGGAGGTGGACAAAGGGGTGACATTCTTACCAAGTTTTATTTGAATAATATGGAAACGCATCCCGGAGCGCCCAGAGAGTGCTATTTGCTGTGTGAGCTGTGGCAGGAACGATTACATCTGTTTATCGTGCCACGGGTATCAGTGTTACTTGTCTGGACTTTCACTCTGATAAAGACTCTGAGGAGGACTTTACACTTATACAGTTGAAAATTGCTACATTGCTTTATTATGCTTTTTTATATAGATATAGGAACTGCTATAATACATCTTGCTGCGTGGATCCGCGTGTGCGTGTGCATCCTTGGAGTGCCCCGAGAGTGCTGCTTGCTGTACTCGGTCTCAGGCTTAAGGGGCAGAGAAGGCTCACGTTTATTGGGATTTATCAGACTCTGTTAAATCCTGTTGGATACGGTCTCTTGAGAGTTTAGCACCACTGGGTATGACAAACCTAGCTTTACTTGTATTTATGTTTGTTTTCGTTTTGGGGGATTGATAGACCCATGGAGCGTTGAACTTGTCGGCACACCACTATGAGGAAAAAAGAGAGGGTGATGGCACTGAAGAAAGACTTACTTGCTGCCCTGTTGTTTTTTTTCAAAAAGAATAAACAGAATGTCTCGGGCCTTAGAACTTCCACTTCCTCCAACTCCTATTGAAGGAGAAGATGGCTCAGCAGCGACGGCCTGTGAAGAACCATTGCCGGTGGGTGATTTCGCAGAGTCTGACATTTTGGGTAATCTAAGCCCTCCCCTTTTTTCGACATCTAAGGACCTGTTTTACACAGTCTGATGAAATAATACATCAAATTCAGGGAAATGTTGCCGTGGAGGGAGTAACAGTGTCATCTCAGCTCACAAACACTTTCTTCCAGGATATGCCGCCTATTTTCGCTTCTGGCGTGATCGCCCTGCTGGCCCTGATGGAACACATAATGGCAGGGGACCTAGAGCACAATAAATCACTGGCATCAGCGGAGAGGTGGGAGGGACCTAGAGGGGAGGGGTCCCCTGTCCTGGAGGCAATTCATCCATCTCTGTTGGCCTTTCATGAAATGGTAGGCAGAGAACTCAGTCTCCATATGAAATATTTGAAGGAATTGTGTGATCATATAGGCGCTTGGGATAAAGGCATGCATGGGCTTGTGAACTCACTGGTTGATATTGATCAAGAAAAGAGAAAGGTTGTGACCCAGGAACCGCACAAGGGTATTTTGGGGAGGTAATTCCATGAAAGTACCTGCGTCGTAGGTGCGGATGTTATGGACTCAGGGGTTCAAGTGTTTGATGACAATGGTGGTGGTGTGGCTTGAGTTTTGGATTCTAAGAAAGGTTGCTCGAGCCCGCCTAAGGTACAAGAAGGAGACCCCCTACAAAATCTAAACAAGGAAAGTCCAATAAAAATGAAGCAGTAACCAACAAATCCTCCCATAAATATCTAAGAATCCTCTTTCTTGGGGGCAAATTTGATGAGGCTCCTGGCAAATTCTTGGATGATTCGATTGAGATTGTGGGGGTATCTCCTGACACTGGGAACATTGGTAGGGAAAATGTGGACCCTGTTCTAAATCCTGGGGGAGCGGCCGGGGGTGCTGAACCTTTGATGAACTTATTTGTCTGGAAGTCCCAGGGGTAGGGGGGATGTTGGGGGTGAAATCAAGCATCACAGAAGCCATGAAACACAAAGCGCTGAAAAATTAGAATGATAAAGGAGGTATGAGGAATGGAGCAAGCACAGGTGGGGAGGTCTTAGGAATTTTTAAAACTGGGAAACCTTTGGCCCCCAGAAACGAAATAGCTAGGAAGAAGTCTTCCTGCGAGATGGTGGAGAGACTGGTTAAATTGGGTGGTAAACTAAAAGGAAGGGAGGATCCACCCACATAGACTGAGTTACTAAAAGAAAGAAACTCACAGAGGGTGGAAAAGGGGAAGGCACGGGGTGTAGGAGTATCCAGAGGGATCAGGTTACATATATGCAGGGTTGATCCCTTAGTTTAGAGGAGGTAAGAAGTAGCACCTTGACCCCCTCAGAAGAAGCCATTATCGAATTTGTTAAAAACATTCTAGCCCAAAATTCGATGAGGGATCTGCCCTCAGGAAGGGGGCTTGAGACAGAATCTCTCCTGAGAGGTGAGGATAGGGTAAATCTGCCCTTGATCAACTTGGGGGGTAACATGTCATATCACCCTATATGGTGGGGTCTGCTTGTCCCTTTCAAGGACGTTTTTCATAGAGAGAACTTTGAGACTAACAAAATGTGCTTCAAAGAACCGTCTTTCCCGACAAACCCAGCTTAATTCGGCACTACATGTTTGATTATGGTGGTCCATATTCCCTAAATAGACAGAGAGTGTTGGCATTGCTTCACAAAATTCCTGCCTTAAGACTATTCACCTCTAAGGATGTGAAGATTGTCAATTTTATTCATCCAACTGATATGATTACGTGAGGTTAGCCATTCCCTCCTGTCTTGTCTCTGAGACCCTTTTAAATGAATGTCAGAGCTTGCATAAATTGGGTTATGATCTGTTTGTATTTAAGAGGGAACAGCCCTTCAGCAGCAGTCCTCCACCAGTTAAAGAGAATTACCCTTCTACTCACAAGGAGGACTTGAATTTTGTGCATGATTCCCACATGGAAGAGTCCGTAAATCCGGATGACTTAATACACTGGAAACGCTTAGCCCTGTCTTTAAGACAATTTTACAGTTGGGGGAATTAAAGGGATTTCTTTAGCAAGAGAATTAATATCACCTTTGTGTCATTGAATATGAGAGGCTTCTCTTATTTGTCCTCTGACCCTGTCCTTTGCAAAAATATACTCTCTTTCTCTATAATATTCCTCCAGGAGACCTGGTTAGTAGCCCATGCTGTACTTGATGGATTCGACCTAAGCGAAAAACCTGCTACTCAGGGAGCTAGGGGCTGCCCTGTGGGAGGGCTGCTCATTGGAATACGGCAAGGGGTGGGTATAACAGTCATTAATTAACGGAATGTTACTAAAGGTATTCTTGTGGTCGAAGTTCAATTTGTGAATATGCACGTTCTATTGATAAACGTCTATTGGAACCCTCTAGATAATTTGGAACAAATTCTGTCGGCAGTCACCTCTACTTTAGAAGATTGGCTAATGAGGAGGCCAGAGGGCCAGGTCATAGTGGTCAGGGATCTTAATGCAGACTGTAATGAGTCCTGCTGGAATGCGCTTAAATGCCATAAGATGGCAAGTCTGTTTGACCATAGAAAGCCTGCGGGAAAGCCTGCAAGCAATAAAGAAAATGGACACAGGTGCAAAAGGAAAGGTGTACAAGGGCACTGTGGTGTCAAAATTGTGAATGTTGGGGTTTGACCCCATTGAATGACATTCAGGATCCACTTAGGGGATTGAAGCCAACTTGGTTTGGGAGAGGGTGTTCTTCCACAATATACTATATATTTGTATCTTTGTAACTGTTAGACATGGTAACCAATATTAAAATCTCTCCAAATGTTTATAGTGACCATGCCATGATTAGCATGATTTTGTGGGGGTTCTTTAAATCACTGGAAATTGAATTGAGGTGTTGCCCTCTGATGGTTAATACCCAATGCAATCGTATAAACTGGCATGAAGGTAATATGATCATACTTAATATGGTCCTACTGAGGGAATTTGATGAATCCCCACTTGAGAACTAATTAGGTAGTTACTCCTCCAATGCTTTGCCACTTTATCTGCAAGGAGTAATGAAAGATCTAACAATTAGACTCTTAGACTTAGACTCTGAACAAGAAAGTGCATTTACACAAGTTTGACCGCCAAGTGCAGGAGAGGAAAAAGGGGCTCCGGCAGCAGATCTGAATCATAAGGAAAGGTTCAGATAGGGTTGAGGATAAGAGCAAGGCAATACTTAAAATCAAACAGACCTAAATTGGTTGAAGCGTCATCGCTTTTTATTATATCATAGCGGAAGAAATCTGGAGGGGCTACTTTTCTGAATTATATATAGTACCAAAGAAGTGGGGGGGGGGATTGGCTGTCACTCAAAGCAAATGCATGGAACGTGATCTTCTCTGTAGAAGACGTTGAGAGAGCAATTACAAAAGCTAGCTCGTTGAGGGCTGGAGGTCCTAACCAACTTACAAACCTCATGTTTAAAAAGAATAAGCAGTTATGGGCGAGTATTCTAGATGTAGGATATATTCTGCATACTTGGAAGATCTCATATGTGATCCCGATATACAAAAAGGGTGACAAGTTAACCCTGGAGAACTACCGTTCTATTGTGCCGATGGACGTAGATTCTAACATTTTCGCAGGGCTAGTGTTGGAGCATGTGGTGGAATGGTGCACAGAGACGAGCATCCTCGACCCACGTCAAATTGGATTCAGGAAATACATCGGGATGGACTGTGGAGACCTATTGCTATGTTCTATGCAGAAATTGGCATAGGGTGGTCATCACCCTTCAGTATACGCTGCATCAATGGACCTCTCTCTTGCTTTTGATTTGGTCGATCGTAGGATTCTTTGACTGAAATTAAACAGAATGGGCATTCCGGGGGGGTTATTAAGTATAATGATACACCTACATGAAGAGTCTTCTATTCAAGTTAAACTTAATCAGGAAGGCACCTTGTCTATCCCCATTGTCACTTTTAATGGCCTTATACAGGGTTACCTTTTAGCCCAATGCCTTTTCAATATTTATGTGGCTGATTTGGGACCAACCCTTGAAAAAGCCTCAAAATCGCGAGGGCAGCTCACACAGATGATTTTACCTTGTCCTACAAAAATTGATCGAGGTCTCTAGTAAATATATCCAGTCGAACAACCTGCGTATTAACCCATAAAGTCCTTGACTTCAGTGTGAATAAACAAAATAAATCTTCTAATTTCTTATGGTTTTGAATCACAATAAAATCCAGGAGAAAAAGGATATGATATATTTGGGTTTCCCCATTATCACGCTTCAGACTAAAGTGCTCTATAGGAAGTATCTTAAAGACAAGTCTCTAAAGCACGCCACCCAAAGGAAGAAAAACTATTCAAAATATGGGAAATTCTCCATGCTGCCTGTGTTAAAATTGTATAAAGCTAAAGTTATCCCCCGTGTGTGCTACAGCCATGAATTATTTCCTATGTGGGCCATACGGGAAGTGAATCTATATAAAGCAAGGATGTGGAGAGCCCTAACGTACTGGATTCCTAAGTGTCCATTTTACCCCCATATGTTACGAATTGGGTATTCAGTCTATGCATACAAGAGTAGAATGGTGTAGGGAACCCCTGTTTAGAAAGCTTTTCGTGAGTACGGAACATAGCCTCTATAGTCAAATTAGTAGAGAAGTTAGGGAAGTCACAACATTTGTGGGTTTCATGTATACCTTTCATTAAGAATGCCTGGCCTTACTTGACAAATTGGGCATCACTCTGGACACTTTATTGTCTAACCACTAGAAAGTGAAGAAACTTGTGCTAAGCGCTGAGTGGGCCGATACACTGGACTCATTGTAAATGTCTCGACTCTATTCGCAAATCCTATCAACTCAAAAATTAGTGGCCATGACAGAACCATATTTGACTTGTTTCCCTCACAAGATTCTGAGAAATAACTTTATGCAATTCCGGCTAAATGTCCTGCCCACTAATGAAATATTGACCATTGGAGGGGATGGTCATGGATTACTGTCACAATGTCGTTTTTGTACAAATCTGGGAGAGAAGGAAATATTGATGCATTTGGTTATATATTGTCCAGCTCTGCGATTACAGAGAATGCATTATTTTTAGTAAGTATGTTTCCTGTAGGGATTGGGTTTTACTGGATTTATTATGGCTGAAAATCATGCATGGCAGATCTAAATCCATAAATCTGTCTGTTCTTAGATTCTTGGGTCAAGTTTGCAATTTGTTTTAAGAGGCTCTAAGGAGAGGAGATCAAATCAAATCATAAAAAAAGCCTTGAGGGATGCTCTGTCTCTTGTTCTTTTACGAGTATGTCATTTTAGGTAATTTATTATTATTGTGGATATTTGTCTTTAATCATCTTGTAGATTCAGTTGTCTATTTCCTTACCTGTTTTTTTAAAAGATTGTATAAACCAAAACAAATAAAGAAAACAAATAAGTAATATGAAAAAAAGGCCTTTCTATCCCTAACAAAAGGGTTTGCCTTACCGAATTCAAAACTAACTATGTGCTCATGCCACACTGGTGGGGTTTTGTTTTGTACCAACTACGAAAACGTTTCCATGCGCCTGGTTAAGTATTACAATTCAAAAAGGTGTCACAGTTGATGTGGGGCTTTTGACCTCTACCCCTTGATAAAACAGTTGAAGAAAAGATGCTCCACACTTGAGGAACTGCGCCACAATGTTTTTGTGGAAACTGAAATTTATTAATTATAATGCCCTTTTAGATAACACGTGTTTCGACATACCAGTGTCTTTTTCAAATCAGGGCTGGTAATAAAACTAAAAAGTCATGGGTTAAATCCCCCTCCGGCTTGTTCTCAATCTTCTTTCATCTGGGTCGGTCTCATTGAAGATTGAGTACAAGCCGGAGGGGGATTTAACCCATGACTTTCTGTTCTACTGAATTGAAGACTTTTGATTTGGAATATAGTGTTATCACCAGCCCTGATTTGAAAAAGACACTGGTGTGTCAAAACACGTGTTATCCAAAAGGGCATTATAATTAATACATTTCAGTTTCCACAAAAACATTGTGGCGCAGTTCCTCAAGTGTGGAGCATCTTTTCTTTAACTAGTGTGCTCGTCATCAATAGTGCACTCAGTCCTCCATCCAAATACTACCCTACACTCACCCTCTAACTATTTACAACATCAAAAAAAACGAGATCAAGAAGAATTACTCCGTTCTCCTGGATAGGCTTTTCTAACCTCCACAGTCTATCTTCAAATAGTTCTTTGTGATTACATGAGCCAGTTCCTCTAGTACCTATAGAGGATTCTTTAACCTCCAAGGTTTCCCCTTCCCCTTTTGGTCCTTAGATACAGTTATTAGGCTTTTTAAGATAGGGTCTTGACCCCTATTCCTTAGGGACTCTTGCAGTGTCTCTTTAGTACTTTCCACAATTGGTTTGATTATCAACCTCTTCCTGGGCTGACTAACTTGAGCTTCAAAATGTCCTTTCCTATCATTAGGATGTGAACTGGGACAAATGTACTGAGTGTCTATATATTCTCCTCTTTCTTTAAGGTATTCCCAAACACTGTGGCAAATATGATGAATCCTTTGATACTGTTTACTTTCTATAAGGTATTCACAACCACTGGGAACCGTAGGGTGAGTTCCTTGGCTTTCTTTAATGTATTCACAACCACTGGGATGAGCATGATGAATCCCTTGGTACTGTTTACTTTTTTAAGGTATCCGCAACCACTGGGACGAGTATGATGAATCCCTTGATACCCTTTACTTTCTATAAGGTATTCACAACCACTGGGAACAGTAGTGTGAGTTCCTTGGCTTTTTTTAATGTATTCACAACCACTGGGATGAGTATGATGAATCCCTTGGTACCCTTTACTTTTTTAAGGTGTATGATGAGTCCCTTGGTACTCTTTAATTTATTTAAGGTATTCACAACCACTGGGCCAAGTATGATGGGTCCTGTGTTCTTCTTCTTGCCCTGCACCCCTCCCGGGTCTCCCCCCAGTCCCATTACCTTCGTACTGCTGGGTCGGTGTCACCGTGTCTTCCTTTGGGGTCAGGATTCCTTGAATTTCCCAAACTTTTCTTGCATTCCTTCCTTCTTCCTGTTTTGACGAGTGGCTCCACAGAGCCTATTCTCTCATGGTCTCAGTGGGCCTCATTACACGGATGGCGGTAAGGGAATACCGGCACCGGTAAGGGCACCGGTGCCGGTAATCCCCTACCGCCCTACTACGAGGTCCCTCAGCGGGTCCCGTCCTTAACGTGTGGTGAGACCACACGTTAAGGAAGGGGCCCGCTGAGGGACTTCAGAGCAAATAACGGTACCGCAAATTGCGGTACCGTTATTAGCTCTTTCCCCATTCCCATTTGAGCCCTATGGGGGCTCAAATGGGAATGGGGAATGGTATTTGGCATGGGGATTTACCGGGTCCCTAAGGGTCGGAATGACCCGGTAAGTCCCCATACCGCCAACCCGGACCCATAAGGTGGTAAGGGGTATCCATGGTGCTAATAGCACCATGGCTACCGCCTACCGTGTAATGAGGCCCAGTGTTGTTTGAGGACCAGACGGCAACCCTCTTCTGGGTCACGTCACCACCTGTACTTCTCTTCAGCATCCATGGATTTGGTTTCTGCCCTCTCTGTGCCTCCTTCCCTTCTCGGTTGCCAGCTTCCTCTCAACTGAGGACCTCCCGGGCTCTCCTTGTTTCTCTATATCTAAACAGCTTTGAAACCCATGGGTTTAACCAACACTGTATGTTGATCTTTCTTTCCTTTTTTTTGGGAAGTGCTGGGTCCTCCCCAGTGTATACATGAAGTCCTATGTCCCTCTTCCTGGAGCAGTCTTTATTACTCGCTCAATCTTCCTTGTCCCAGTATGGGTGACTTCCAGGCTTCCAACCATTGAGTAATCTTCATGTCTTGCAGACTTTTCTTCTTCCCAGTATAGTTGTCTTCATGTTGGTTATATTCCGTGATGTTGCAATAACAAACATTAACCTGGGTGTGATGTTTTTTTTCAGGAAGTCTTGATGATACTGTGGACGTTTGATTGAGGGGCTTACGGAGTTCCTTGACGGAGTAGGAGTCCTTGTCCCTAAGAGGGGAATCTCTCCCTGTGAGGTCCCACTTGCCGCCACCCCTAGGGGGAATGTTGCATAGTGGGCTCACCTCCCTAGCCTCACAAGTAATGGCTCTACTCTGGGGAGAAGTGACGAGATCCAGTGAATTGCCACACTACAGAAAGATTAATAAATACGTAAACATAACAAAAAACAGACATAAAAGATGTGTTCATATTGAGGCTCAAAATACTGGAAGTTTTATAACAAATTCTTTAAATTGTTCAAATGAATGTGGGGAGGAGGAGAGATTAGAGGCAGGGTGTAGTGTGGTGGGGAGAGAGGTTGTCACAAGCAAAAAACAAATGGTACAAAGACCAACCAGGAAATCTTCAGATTTCTCTCTAGGCCAGTCCACCACAGCTTGTCATCAAAGCCCAGTCTAAGGAATACAGTTTGTATGGGTATCTGGTAAAAGAAGGCTTCTCTGTATCTTTCTACTTCTGGAAAAAGCAATTTTTTATGTCCTCAAAGAAATGGAAAGACAAATGGAAAACACATCCTAAACTGAACAACGTCTTCCTTGTGACTGGGGATGGGGACTGCAAATAACAAATTATGCTGCATGCAGTCTGGATGAGTTTAATTCCGTCTTTCTTTAAGCTTGACTTCAAACTTCGCTGTAATCAACTCAGGCCTGGGCTTAATCTCCTCTAACCCAACAGAGTGACCCAAAGAGCCAACCTCTTGAGCCTTTGACTGACATTTAGCAAATCTGAGTGTGATGCCCACTTGACTCGTCATCACCTTGCAAAATAGTTTATAATATTCTTTATCTGAATGTGCAGGTATGAGAATGTTTTCCTAAAGCTAGTTATACTTTGGGCCCCACCAAAGTGGTTTTCCATCGGTCTCTGGAATACTGAAGAGGATAAAGCCAAAAGAAATGTCATTCACATGCCACAGGTGGCCCCCAGCGTGATCAAAAAGGATGTGAGGTGTCTCGACTCTAGATGAAGTACCACCTGATGGCACGCGGTTGATAGTTTCAGAGTTAAGAACCAGCAGTCATCACTCATCATCATCCGCATAGCATTGATTTATGGATGTGGCTGCCTATTCACCCATGTGGCCTTGTTCAAGTTACATAAATCAGGGCACATTCATATGTGTTTTTATGGCCTCATCGTAACCACACTGAGAGATAACCACTTGCTGGCTTCTGAAAGCCCAATTACCCTTTCCTCACACACCTTTTTCAACTCCTAGCTTGTCAAGCAAGCTCCACCCCTAGCTTTCACTTAACAGCCACCAACACCTGCCATACCTTATGCCCTGTTGGCTCTGCCCCCTTTTTAAAGATATTAATATGCATGTTTCCTTTCAGTTTACCAATGCGTGGGGAGAAGACGTTGGGGAATCTATTCACCACTTCACCAGTCTCTATCTTCCCTGCACCTATTGCCTGGACCTGCTCTTCTGATCCTGGCTTCAGCTCTATAGTCAAGGATCTTCAGTGATGCCATACCTGGAGGCTGCCCCTTTGCTGGTTTAATATATCGTTCCCTTGATGACCCTGTTCTTGAATGCAATCTCACCCTCAAAGTATCCTAAAAGTCTAAGGGGGTATGCTCCATGCGATGTGGGCTCAATGACTTACTTGGATAGTTTTGCTAGGTATCCCCTGCAATATGCTTAAGGGAATACCTGTGCCCATGGACACTGAATCTAAAAGCATCCTTATTATTTTTCCATCTAACTTAATGCCAGATCAGGGATACCCTATACTGCTTTACCTCCATGATCTGCAGTACCAATTGGCTACCGCTATCTCTAGGGTCCTTCTCCACAGATACTATAGTTCTCTTGCACATTTCTTCTGGCTTAGACCTTGCAAAAAATGGCCTCTCTTATTACACATCCAACATATTCCTCTTATTTTTCGCCCTCCTCTCTTTTATACTTCTGGTGGATATCTTCACAAGTACTCTGATTTGTTGTCTTTGCGGACCTCTTAAAGACACCCCTGAACCGATTGTAGTTAGCCTTTGGCATGTGCATAAGTTACACATTTGGTGGACAATTCAACATCGCTAAACAATGTGAGAGCTCCTGCAAGCGTGGGGTTCATGATGAGCCTCAATCTTTCTTGTATTTTCTTGTTTGTGGTCGCCAACATGATCTGGTCTCTGATATATTCGTTCTGTTTCCCTGTGAAGCTGCATTTAGCTATAAGGGCACTGAGGACAGCTATGAATGTGTCCATGGTCTCTACACTGGATTGATGCCTGGAGAAGAATGTGCAACACCACGTTCATCTTTTGTTCAAAGTGCTCTTCAAGTTTCTTTATGGCTGTTTTCAAAGTGCTTGCTTCAGGAGTTGTTTCTGGGTAAGGTATGAGAGCTGAGTGCTCTCCACTACTGGCGGAGGGGTAAAAGTTTAACATGTCGTCCCAGTCGTCCCAGAGTAAGGTAGGATCCCCACAAACTGACAAGAAGCATTGTGGTGGTACAAGATTCTTCATGTTGGCCGAGCAACTACTCAGTTTTGTGCCTATGCCTCACGGCATAGGCACATTAGTATCATAATTTAGCAATGGATGACCAGAGAGTTATAAAACTAATTGGTATGCAGATCAAAAGAGTTTACTGTGGTGTAATTCCACCTCTACCCACTAGGTGAATCTACACAATTTACTGCGCTCAGCGTGCCATACTGTGAACTGCTTCACCCACGCTAGTGTTTTTACAGTGGGGTTGTGGGAAAGCTTAGCCCCGGAACTCTAGTGGTGCTGATGCTGCCCCTCTCACCTTGTGGTGGGTGGCCTCTTACACTGCGCCAGCACACAGCTTTGGCACGACAGCTCCAGAAATGTAGAAGATGGTGTGGATATTCGATCCCCATTGCCAATTGTTGGAAGCAAGAACAGCACAGGTAGGTCGTTTCAAAACTTTAATAGCAAGTAAAATACTGAATGGTTTAAAAGATGGTCCCTCTCTGTCCACACTCTCCAACTGTCTCCCGCACATTTCACCTTGTGCACCAAATTCAGAGCATCTGCTGTGTGAGATGCCACGCGAGGCTCCTATCACAACACGCACACTTAATTTTCCTTGCTCCTAGTATTGGAACCAAACAACGCAATGTTTTGATCACTATTTCTAGTCAAGTCATCCAGTGCAATCAGTGGTCTGAGGTTTACTTTTTAAGAGCAAACTGTTAACCCCACCAAAGATAGCCAATGTAGTGTCATTACAATGATATCATCATGATTCAATTACTATACTTGTCTCGAGAACACTTAAGGCATGTAAGATAATCCTTGAATTTGTACCACACTCTGACTCCTAGCGCACTCATTACGCCTCAAGGAGATGTCTTTCACAACAAGCTCTCATATAGCACATCTCCCACCACAAAGCAATCCCAAGATCTAGGGTAGGACTAAATTGAATCACACATGCACTGCAAATTCCCTACTTATAATCCACCTGCACTCTGTTTATCCCAAGCCTATTACACAAGTGCACCACTCTCCCATTAAAGTGCAAATGGAACAATACAGTCAAACCTAATCAGCACATCCACCTTGGTAATTCCTATGTATATGCCCCTGCATTGTAAAGTACCATCTGGTTTTCCCCCAAGGCATCTGCACCAGAAGTAGTACTTATACCCACATCTGACCCTCGGTCAAACCATTTTGCTATCTCACGAACCTCATTAGATACCATCAGTCTTGGAATGATCAACCTAGTTCTAATGGTTCATTGAGAGGCCACCCTCAAAACAGGGAGTTCCTTACTGCCCCAATCAAGGTGTCACACAACAAACTGTTTAATGTCAGTTCTTTGTTCAGCCTTGATTTCAGCCCCTGTTTTCACAACTCCTCCCTACATTCCAGCCATGCACTGGCCATGTCAATTGTCGTGCACATAAATGAGCTTTCAGAGACACCAAGTCTGGGGAAAGTTTGTTTTCAACACCTCTTAGCAGGCCACACTTTATTACAGTTGTAAACAGTTGTAATGCACAAACCAGGCATGCAGTGGGGGGAAGCCGTTTGTAAATTATGTCTACAAACCCACCGATTGTCCTTGGCTGAAGGGAACTGACAGATTGCATTTTCTAACATCAGCTTTTATTGTTTGACATACGGTGTGTTTTACTGATCAGGGTTCACTTTGCTTTTGTGCTGAAAGTACAGGGCTGTTTCAGTCATTAATAAAATACACTTTTAATTATCTGCTGTTCGTTATTATGCTGAAAAGTTGGTCCGATTTGTCACAGAGCACCACCTTTTTATTGTTGACAGTTTCAGTAAACAATGCTGCATTTATGTCTCAGCCCGCAATGTAATGTGCTTTTCCAATCTGCACTTGGATCACATTTTTGTTTTTGCTTTCTCTGGCGTTCAACTGCAGAGTGACACCCGCATAGTCTGCCCATTGGGCCCATTTTCAGCGTGAAGGTTCTTTTATGAAGGCTGGCCGGTCATTTTTCCCAGTGTGCCTTTCAGTTCCGTTGGTTTGTGGCCTTTGATTACACCCCACATAGATCCCCCCCAAATTGCTCCAGTATGCTAGACATACTGGCTGCCTAAACATTCCCTTATTTAACCAGATAAAGAAACCAGGTGGTAGGATTGCATGAATACTCCCCAAAGCCAGCCATTGCAGTGTGGTCAAAAATGGATTGTATGATGCATTCTAACAGCTGATCTTCAAATGCTGCGTAAATGCCAGCATGCTGATAATATTGGTTATAGCATATAGACAGCCAGCACATGACACTATCTTCCTAGCAGAGTAGATAGACTTCCTGACCACCTTGGTGAATTTGGCTGATAAGGTCCTCCCTATCGGCAAGCTAAATATATGGGTGGATGATCCTACAAACAAACTGGCTTCTGAAATTTTAGATGATATGACTGGACATGGCTTCCCACAATCATCTCATATCCCATATCACAGGTTTCCCTCTGAACATGTTGCTCACAGGGGTTAATCCCAACACCAAAACCTTGACGAAACATTGCCTCGACCTCAGCAACTAAACCATCACTAGTTCTAATGAGCACCATCGGGCCTTTTTGGATTACAAAGTGATACTGTTGGGACATGAAAGAAAGTGTTTTCTATGCATTGGAAGGATTTAGTGACCAGTATGTACAATAATTCTGACTCTTGCTTCACTCAAACATCACAATCATCACAGACAAGATCACACTTCAGATATCAGGACTCAGCTCAGGTTCTTCTGCAGATCACTGATTGTGGAGGCCCCTGTCCTCATTTGAGGCACTAGTCAGTCAGCAAAATAAACTCCTTTCAGCTACAACAAAGATAGCCATCAAAGTACTCTACGGAAATATCCACTTCACAATATAGTTATAAAATAATAGCAATACGAAAGCATCACATTTTAAAACATGCCTCAGCTGTGACTCATGAACACCTTTCTTATTTTAAGAGCACTTTGACGAAAGGTGCAAGGTCAAAGCTGTCAACTGAGTGTTTGCTGATAACAAATAAACAAGTGCTGGTCTACATAGCCAAAATCCCAATTGGTTTAACAAAGGTTAATCTTACTGTTTCTAATATTGGAGTAAGTTGGACAGGAGAACATGACATGTAAACTATCCTCCTGGAGAGCATTATAGAATAAACGCTTTAGGTCAGATACCTGGACTACATTATGTGTAATGGCCCTTAATGGCCCTTAATGGTAACACATTACGGGCCTGATTTACAAAAACGTTTCAACATGGGTGGAAACTACTTTTGTAAATCAGGCCCTAAATCTTGTGGATTCGAGGCACTATTTATTTATTTATTGTTTGCTTGTATGGAGCTTATATATTAGGAATATACTATTTCAAAGCGCCCACAGGGCGGGGCGAGGGGTGGGAAGTACATTGGAATTACATGGGAAATACAATTACAACACGATATTAAGAGCAGAGGGGTAGGGACTCACCTATTATGCCTTATGAGTATTCAGAACGTGCAAGTGCAGAAAGGAAGAAGGAAGAGGGGGTAAGTGCTAGGAGGACCGAGCTCCCAGGAGAGACATAGACGAAGTGCTAGGAATGATTGAGTGCTACACAGCCTGCGCAGCGGGAGGTGTAAGTGGGAGTCTCAAGGGTGGAGGGTGTGCAGATGCCAAGTGCTGTGGAAGGCAGGAGCTGGGGAGAATTGGTGTGGGAGTACAAGGCCCCAAAGATGCATTAGGACCAAGGATACCAATAAAGCACCTGTGAGATTAGCAGAGGGGTGAAGGAGGGAAGGAGGAGGAAAAGAGGAAGGTCTTAAGGAGCTTCCAGAATTTGAGAAGATCCTGCTCAAGGCGCAGGGAGAGAGGGGGCTGTTCCAAAGGAGGAAGCCTGCAGAGGAAAGAGAGCAACGCCCTGCCCTCTGTTTAGCAAAATGCTTTACACAGAAGGAGTTGATGCCAGAGGAGAGAAGTAGCCTAGAGGGAGAGTATTTAGTGAGATAAAGTTGGAGATAGAGTGGTTCCCTCTCCCAGACAGCCTTGTGGATGATGCAGAGGGATTTGAATTGAATCTGTGCAGCAAATGGGAGCCAATGAAGACGTTTTAGTGCAGGAGAGATGCGGTCCCTGGGCTTAAGGCCAAGCATAAATCTTGCTGCCCTATTCTGGATAAGCTGGAGGGGTCGTAGACTGGAAGAAGGCAGATTAAGGGGAGGCTGTTACAGTGCTCAAGTCTTGATAGAACCAGGGCTTGAGACACATGGAGCCTCTGAGGGAAAGTGAGAAAGGGCAGAATTCCTTTGTGAAGGAAGAGCTGATAGTTGGACTTCTTGGCGGCAATGTCCGGAGTGTGAGGAAGGAAGTAGAGAGAGGAGTTGAAGATGACTCCAAGCTTTCTGGCTTCAGTTGAAGGGGTCGGGGGGGCAAGGAGGAGGGCCAAAGGGAGGGGAAGATGGAAGGAGCAGGTGGTCCCAATGGGAAGGATCTCAGTTTTACCGACATTGGGGTAGAGATCATTGGAGGTGCAGCAGGACTGGATGGCAGATAGGCAGTCATGGATGAAGGAGGGTGAAAGAGGGTCAGCAGGGAGTCTGAAGAAGAGCTCTGTGTCATCTGCGGAACGCTGGAAGTTGGAGGAGAAGGTGGAGATGAGGCATGCAAGGAGAGCAAAGCACATGTGAGTCAGGGGGAGAGTTTAGAGCCCTGCAGGACACCACAGGAAGAGATGGTAGAAGGAGAGGAGAAGGGACCCAGGATGACTTGGGAAGAGTGGTTAGTGAGGAAAGAGGACCGCCAATCCAGTGCCCGTTCCGAGATACCAAGTGTATCGTGGAGTCTTTGTATGAGGATAGAATGGCTAACTGTGTCAAATGCAGTGGAGAGATTGAGAAGGATAAGGACAGCTGGGGAATTGGTGGTCGCGGAGGCCACCAACAAGTTCATTGTGAGAGTTGAGCTCGGTCAAGGCCAGTTTCTCAAGTAGCTAAAAGAGTTAACCATGCCTGAGGTTCCCCGCCCATGCAAAGCTCTCATCAGAAGATGCAGGCTATCTGTGACAACCACCATCTACACAATCTGGCTCTGTGCCCAAACACTTCACCTCTTAAAGTCATTTATGTACATGTGCGTTATAAATGCCATATCATATCATATCATTTGTTATGGGTATCTTGCAAACTCCTGTGATCCCAGAGAAAGATCTTGCCCACCCATGCTCATTGTTGTGACTTGTTCCTGGTCAATTATAGTACCACGTCCTCATGTGATCTGTCAAGTCCTGCCTGCTCATTGCCAGATCCCCTTTAGGATTGGCCACACATCACATCATCCACCATCCACCTCTGTGAGTCTGGGGGTCGGTGGGAGAGCTTGAGCACCTGGGCAGTGGGCAGAGCTCTGGACAAGTCTGGGTACTGATTATTCTTCGCCTTTCTTCCAGCCCCACTGGTGTTTCACTGCACAGCTATCTGTTCCAGCCCTGTCTGCCTCTATACCACACACTTAAGGAGAAACACTTGCCCCTGTCCTGCGCCGGCGGTTCCAATCCACTCGCCTTCCTGACGCACCCCATTATCTCCTGATGGAGTGTTTGGGAGGTGAATTTTTGGTGCCGGCGGGCATCAGTTCCTGTGCACTATCAGAGAGTCCAAAGCCTGATATTGGATTCTAAAAGAAACAAAATCAGAGTTAAATAGGATAAGAAATGGTTTAAAAGTGAGCATGTTAAACCTCAAAAAAAACCATTAAAGACATTGCGGGACAATAAAATAAAACACTCTGCCTAATCCATGCAAGGGATTAGCAGCAATCTGGTGAAAAAAGGAGTTCTCGATCAAAAAATGCAGAAAATGTCAAATAAATGAACTCAAATCTACAGGAAACTTTCAAAGTCTTTTCAAGATACCACAGCCCTGACATCTTTCAAAGGTCGATGTGTGAGATTGCATTTCACTTCAAAGAAAAGGATGCCACTATCACGCACAATCTACACATCAACATTACCCACATGTGTAAATACGAATTCTTCCATGTCGGCCTTGCCTGAGTTCACATAATCACTGCAAAGATTCTATGTATGGGATTCACAAAGCACAAACCTAGCTAGCTGGGAAGCAACAGAGTGGCACGAAATATGAAAACATCAAAAGCCAAACATTCACTTTAATCATGAAACCTCGCTGAAGGCTTGATCGCAATCCGGCCTTTTGTTCTATCAAAGTTACCTCCCAAAATCAGCAACTAGCCCACTTAAATTGAAAAATGCAACCATTTCCATCACTGACTTGCCAAATTACTGACATATATTAGTTGGCCTACCTTCAAGGCTAAACTAATGGAGAGGAAACCCACCATGAAACTCTAGGGTTATAGTGAAGCTCTGTCTCTGTCATGATAGACATTCTGGTTTGATCCTGCGCAGTAGCACTGCATCGATGCTGCTTGATGTGAGTGGATTGCTTATTGAATCGGCAGGAGGTACTGTGATCAAGACAGAAACCTTTGTCTGTTTCAAGGCAGGGCATGAAATCAGCAGCCCAGGAAAGCCGGCCTTACAGGACCTTGTTGCCAGAGCTTGGAGCTAACTGGAGGCAGTTAAGGGTGGGAGTGGCAAATTTACCCTCCTAATCTCTACCGCCTCCCCAATCTGGTAGTTTCAGATGACCTAGCATCCGAAGTAAGGAATGGTGAGGTACCTTCTCCCTTTCCTTATAGGGCTCTCCCATATTGGTCTAGTCATTCTGGGGTAAAGGACCCAAATGGCGGCAAGAGCACTAGGATTGCCCATAGGGCAGAGCCCTGAGGGACTCGGACAATATCAAGAGGCGAGGCCCTAGATTTGCACACAGAAGTGAGCTGGGTGCTCTAGCCTTGTGACAGTGATTCCGAGTATAGAATTGAGCGGAGCACTGTTTCCATGTGATTTGAGGGAAAGAAGCAGGCCGGATGCTGCAGTTCTGTGACTGTGATTTAGAGCATGGAAGCAAGGTGGGCCCTTCCTGTATCCTTGAGACTTTAACTGGATGAATGAAGCTCGCTGGGTGCTATGTGCTTCAGACTGTATAGTGGAGTCTTGCTCTACATACTGTTTTATCGGTTTGTTTCATGTTTGTAATTTGCTTCTATCTGTTATTATATTCTATCTATTCTTGTTGTTATAATGTACAGCGCTTTGGCGTAAAGTGCTACATAAATGTAATACATACAAATACAAATATTAGTCATAAGTGAAATTAATGCTGCCTCTGTACCCCCTATTTGTAAGAAAAGCACAAACGGTTGCAGATTGGTGAGCAGTTGAAAGATCCAGCGCCTCAGATCCCGGGGATCACGGTTGCAGAGCTCATGGTGGATTCCTGCATTGAAAAAAGGCCATTGGAAAATGATGAGTTGGTGCTTCGATGGCCATGGCATCTCCTTCATAGTTTCCATAGCCTCCGCCTAATTTCCACCAAAAAGGGAAGAGCTGCTTTTCTTTACTTTGTTGACCCACAGGAGTAGTTTTATCATTCTTTGAAGCATTATTACTCTCACTTAAGATCTTAGCAAACATTTCATGTCTTGTTTTGAAAGAACAATAAACCTTTTTTTTAACAGGCTGCTCGACTGTATTTGTGGAGGCTCTATTCAGCTCACTCACTATCTCTCCTCTCCAACAAATGTACCACTGCCTACCCCAGGCGCCCCCTTTTCCTAAGTCTCACTTGTGCCTTCCACCACTTAGGAACCTTCTCTCTTCCCAAAGGTTCTTGTAATGTGTTGCTCCCAGCATCTTGTTCCATGTGTAAAGCACCCAATAATAGGATTGCTACTGTCATGCCTTTTCCTATGTACAGGGGTTTTGATTAAAACACCTTACTCTATCCTCAGATAGACATGCAGGGAAAAGGTAGTATGCAACGACTTGTGGATTGCATACAAGGATATGCATCACCTCTCTCTCTCTCTCTCTCTCTCTCTCTCTCTCTCTCCCTCTCCCTCTCCCTCTCTCTCTCTCTCTCTCGCGCTCTCTCTCTCTCTCTCTCTCTCTCTCTCCCCTCCTCCCCCCTCCTTCCCTTAGTTGAAATTGAGCCTTTTTAGGTGGAGGGAACTGTGTTTGGATGTATAAAGAAATAAGAAAACACAGGATCATATTAAACAGATCATATTCAGCAAAAGATATTCAAGACGGACAGATAAGGATATATTGTTTTCAGCATCATAACCGACTAGGCCTACATCCAAATCCCACAGGAAAGCATTGAAGTCCTGGTGGTGAAAGGGTAAACCATGAAATGGGTCCCTGACCGTGAAATGAGGGAACAATACACTTCATCACCCTGTCCAGAAGTTGCAGATAACTCCACATTCAGAGTAAACGCAATGAAAGCAAGACATGCATCAGTTAGCGGTTTGGTAACGCAAAACCATGTGCCGAATCGCCTTATGCTCAAGGCATGACATCTACACATATGTACAGCCCTCGAGGAATCGTTGTCGATGGACAGCGGTGATGTTTAGATATGCTGGTCTTGGCTTACCCATACTGTGAAATTTCCCATTCGCTTATGATGATACTGATCACGCTGCACCATCAGCACCTGTCTGCTCAATGGAACTTTGCTGGTTTGCACTACAAATTGCGCAGAATGCACGCAAATCCTGGTAGACTCAGGTTTCCGCGGATGTTTACACCTCATAATTAAATGAAAGCAGTCAAAAATGTCTGGGGAGGCGTCTACATGGATTCCTATAGAATCTGGCACCTTTTAGAATATGCTGTACTCTCCATAGGAATCCAGAGCATCCTTACTAGCATCAAAATCAGCCACTGGTGCAGAGGCTTCCAAATCAGTTGCTGGAGGAGAGAGCCCCCATATCAGATGCTGGCAGAGGGGCACCCATATCAGATGCTGGCATAGAGGCACCCACATCAGATGCTGGCAGAGAGGCCCCCATATCAGATGCTGGCAGAGAAGCACTCATATCAGATGCTGGCAGAGAGGCCCCCATATCAGATGCTGGCAGAGAAGCACTCATATCAGATGCTGGCAGAGAGGCCCCCATATCAGATGCTGGCAGAGATGTCCCCTGTATCAGATGCTGGCAGAGAAGCACCCATATCAGATGCTGGCAGAGAGGCCCCTGTATCAGATGCTGGCATAGAAGCACCCATATCAGATGCTGGCAGAGAGGCCCCCATATCAGATGCTGGCAGAGAGGCCCCCATATCAGATGCTGGGAGAGAGGCACCCATATCAGATGCTGGCAGAGAGGCCCCCATATCAGATGCTGGGAGAGAGGCACCCATATCAGATGCTGGCAGAGAAGCACCCATATCAGATGCTGGCAGAGAGGCACCCATATCAAATGCTGGCAGAGAGGCCCCCATATCAGATGCTGGCAGAGAGGCCCCTGTATCAGGTGCTGATGGAAAGACCCCCGTATCAGATGCTGGTGGAGAGGCCCCCATATCAGATGATGGCACAGAGGCCACCATATCAGTTGATGGTGGAAAGTCCCCTGGACCAGATGCTGAATGAGAGACCCCATATTAGATACTGGCGGAGAGGTCCCTGTATAAGATGCTGGTGGAGAGGCCCCTGTATCAGATGCTGGTGGAGAGGCCCCCATATCAGATGCTGGCAGAGATGTCCCCATATCAGAGGCTGGCAGGGAGCCCCCTGAATCAGATTCTGGCACAGAGGCCACCACATCAGATGCTGGTGGAGAGGCTCACATGTCATATCAAAAGCATGCAGAGAGGTCCCCGCACCACATAGTGGCAGAGAGGCCCCCATATCAAATGCTGGCAGAGAGGCACCCATATTAGATGCTGGCAGAGAGGCCCCCATATCAGATGCTGGCGGAGATGTCCCAGTATCAGATGCTGGCAGGGAGTCCCCTGAATCAGATGCTGGCAGAGAGGCCCCCACATGAGATGCTGGTCGAGAGGCTCACATGTCATATCAAAGGCATGCAGAGAGGTCCCCGCACCACATACTGGCAGAGAGGCCCCCATATCAAATGCTGGCAGAGAGGCACCCATATTAGATGCTGGCAGAGAGGCACCCATATTAGATGCTGGCAGAGAGGCATCCTGTATCAGATGCTGGCAGAGAGGCCCCCATATCAGATGCTGGCAGAGAGGCCCCCATATCAGATGCTGGGAGAGAGGCACCCATATCAGATGCTGGCAGAGAGGCCCCCATATCAGATGCTGGGAGAGAGGCACCCATATCAGATGCTGGCAGAGAAGCACCCATATCAGATGCTGGCAGAGAGGCACCCATATCAAATGCTGGCAGAGAGGCCCCCATATCAGATGCTGGCAGAGAGGCCCCTGTATCAGGTGCTGATGGAAAGACCCCCGTATCAGATGCTGGTGGAGAGGCCCCCATATCAGATGATGGCACAGAGGCCACCATATCAGTTGATGGTGGAAAGTCCCCTGGACCAGATGCTGAATGAGAGACCCCATATTAGATACTGGCGGAGAGGTCCCTGTATAAAATGCTGGTGGAGAGGCCCCTGTATCAGATGCTGGTGGAGAGGCCCCCATATCAGATGCTGGCAGAGATGTCCCCATATCAGATGCTGGCAGGGAGCCCCCTGAATCAGATGCTGGCACAGAGGCCACCACATCAGATGCTGGTGGAGAGGCACCCATATTAGATGCTGGCAGAGAGGCCCCCATATCAGATGCTGGCGGAGATGTCCCAGTATCAGATGCTGGCAGGGAGTCCCTTGAATCAGATGCTGGCAGAGAGGCCCCCACATGAGATGCTGGTCGAGAGGCTCACATGTCATATCAAAGGCATGCAGAGAGGTCCCCGCACCACATACTGGCAGAGAGGCCCCCATATCAAATGCTGGCAGAGAGGCACCCATATTAGATGCTGGCAGAGAGGCATCCTGTATCAGATGCTGGCAGAGAGGCATCCTGTATCAGATGCTGGCGGAGAGGTCCCTGTATCAGATGCTGGCAGAGATGTCCCAGTATCAGATGCTGGCAGGGAGTCCCCTGAATCAGATGCTGGCATAGAGGCCCCCACATGAGATGCTGGTGGAGAGGCTCCCATGTCATATCAAAGGCATGCAGTGAGGTCCCCGCACCACATACTGGCGGAGAGGCCCCCATATCAAATGCTGGCAGAGAGGCAACCATATAAGATGCTGGCAGAGAGGCACCCATATCAAATGCTGGCAGAGAGGCACCCATATTAGATGCTGGCAGAGAGGCACCCTGTATCAGATGCTGGCAGAGAGGCCCCTGTATCAGATGCTGACGGAGAGGCCCCATATTAGATGCTGGCGGAGAGATCCCCATATCAGGTGCTGGCAGAGATGTCCCAGTATCAGATGCTGGCAGGGAGTCCCCTGAATCAGATGCTGGCATAGAGGCCCCCACACGAGATGCTGGTGGAGAGGCTCCCATGTCATATTAAAGGCATGCAGTGAGTTCCCCGCACCACATACTGGCGGAGAGGCGCCCATATCAAATGCTGGCAGAGAGGCAACCATATTAGATGCTGGCAGAGAGGCACCCTGTATCAGATGCTGGCAGAGAGGCCCCTGTATCAGATGCTGGCAGAGAGTTCTCTGCATCAGATTCTGGTAGAGAGGCCCCCATATCAGGTGCTGGCAGAGATGTCCCAGTATCAGATGCTGGCAGAGAGGCACCCATATTAGATGCTGGCAGAGAGGCACCCTGTATCAGATTCTGGTAGAGAGGCCCCCATATCAGGTGCTGACAGAGATGTCCCAGTATCAGATGCTGGCGGAGAGGCCCCATATTAGATGCTGGCGGAGAGGTCCCTGTATCAGATGCTGGCAGAGAGTTCTGCGCGTCAGATGCTGGTAGAGAGGCCCCCATATCAGGTGCTGGCAGAGATGTCCCAGTATCAGATGCTGGCAGGGAGTCCCCTGAATCAGGTGCTGGCATAGAGGCCCCCACATGAGATGCTGGTGGAGAGGCTCCCATGTCATATCAAAGGCATGCAGTGAGGTCCCCGCACCACATACTGGCGGAGAGGCGCCCATATCAAATGCTGGCAGAGAGGCACCCATATTAGATGCTGGCAGAGAGGCACCCTGTATCAGATGTTGGCAGAGAGGCCCCTGTATCAGATGCTGGAGGAGAGGCCCCATATTAGATGCTGGCAGAGATGTCCCTGTATCAGATGCTGGCAGAGAGTTCTGCGCGTCAGATGCTGGTAGAGAGGCCCCCATATCAGGTGCTGGCAGAGATGTCCCAGTATCAGATGCTGGCAGGGAGTCCCGTGAATCAGATGCTGGCAGAGAGGCCCCCACATGAGATGCTGGTGGAGAGGATCCCATGTCATATCAAAGGCATGCAGTGAGTTCCCCGCACCACATACTGGCGGAGAGGCCCCCATATCAAATGCTGGCAGAGAGGCACCCATATCAGATGCTGGCACAGAGGCCCCCATATGAGATGCTCGTGGAGAGGATCCCATGTCATACCAAATGCAGGCAGAGAGGTCCCTTTCTCACATACTGGCGGAGAGGCCCCCATATCAGATGCTGGCAGAAAGGCACCCATATGAGATGCTCGTGGAGAGGATCCCATGTCATACCAAATGCAGGCAGAGAGGTCCCTTTCTCACATACTGGCGGAGAGGCCCCCATATCAGATGCTGGCAGAAAGGCACCCATATCAAATGGTGGCGGAGAGGTTCCTGCATTTTCCAAGAGGATTTGAATGGCCGCTGCTAAACCTGTCAAATAATCAAAAGTCGCCTGCAGTGGCAAAGGAGGCGGTAAACCATGCATACCATTTCTTTTGATGGTTTTAATGTTGCGGAGGATGTCTTAAAATGTTACCTTGGGCTACAGAATAAGAGCTTTGTAAGCAAAGGGTAGTTGAAGTAGTGTCTTGACCCTGTGTTAGGCCAGACTGAAAATCCCACTATGATCCCATTACTTGAAATAGGACCACGCAAAGCACAAGCATTCAAGGGTCTGCTGTGAAGCACCCGCCCATGCAGCTTGTGCTGGGATGCATAAGAAACACCGCTCGTGAGCGGAAGTTTGGTCTGTTGGCTACATTGTTTACTTTGGCGTCTGGATATCTTTCTTCTCATCTTGGATTAGCAACTTGATTAAGAAATTGAGTGAATCTTGCCAACAATCGAATTTCTCTATGCATCCAATCCTAAATACATTCTTTTTTATAACGCGCCTAATACCGTACCTTAGTTCGATTTCTGAGCGCAGATCCGGGATTCAAACCTCTGTTGCTCTGCGTGGTCTTGATTCCAAGACCAGTGCGTTGTCAAACAAATTACAGTTTTTCAATTGCATATCCAGTCTGCTGAGTCACACTCCTGTTTGCCTAATCTGGTCCCAAAAACCAGACTGTTCTTTGTACAGAAGCTCTGGTAGTTTTGGGTGTCCCTGCCGAATAAGCGTACCCTCTAATAAGCTGCCCACGACCTGAGAGCGTTAAGCCTTGCTCTGTCTTGGTCGCTTTGGCACAACATCAAATCCCAACAGGGCTGACTCAGCCATTTATCCTTCAGAGCTTTATGAATCGTGTACCATGGAGAAGTGGGTAATACAACGTACTGTTATAGTGCTTAGAAGCAGGAGGGATCTGACATGTAGTGCTACAAAGTAGTGTAGTGATGTAGTGTCCCTCTGCTCCTGTGAAGGACTGCACTGCATCCCTGGCCTTCAAGCATCCATTTCCGTTCTCCATGACCTTACAAGCAGGGCCGGCTCCTCCGAGCTGGCATAGTGGGAGAAGGTGCGGCAGGCGCCCCTTTGTTATTAAGTGCGCCTGTGACTGCGAAGCGCATTTAATAACTAAGGTGCGAAGCGCATTTAATAACGCATCAGCACCCTTTTCAGGGGATTACCTCCCCGCTCCGACGCGGGAGCGAGGCGGTTTTAATTGGAATAGGGCACTCATGCATTACAGTGATTAACTGGCAACCACGGGAGCGAGGAGTTAGAAAAAGAAATGTTGCTCTACCGCCCCCATCCCTCCCCACCCCTCCTCTTGTTGACCAGGGACGCACAGGGAGGGGAGGGTGCCAGTTCTGCCCAGGACGCTGCTGCCGCTAAGGCCGGCCCTGCTTACAAGTGTACCTTGAATAGTCTATTCTTCTGATTGTGCCTTTATTATTGTGCCCTAGTACTACGCATGCTCTGTGGCTTCCCAGCTAGGTCTGTGCTTTATAAAGCCCAACAGCACCTACCTATACACATATTTCGCATAACTAAACTTAAACCAGAAATTTTGAAATGTACTAGTACTGGCTGTAATGAAAAAACATTGTTTTTGTTGGGTGCAATTTCATCCCTGTTTTGACTTCTTTTAAAAAGTGTTCTCATCCCGCAGTATTTTGATGTAACGATATGAACTCTTAAAATGGCCGCATCTGTGAGCTTTGTTTCTGTGATGCGCTGCGGAAAGGCCTCGAATACATTGTTTAAAATAATCTCCGTGCACGTACCATGTTCCCTTAAGCTCCGAGCTCTGCCGGGAGGCAGTCTGAAGGAAGGAAACCATTTCATATTATTCTTTTTACAGTGTGTTTTATTCTTGGTGTCAAGAAAGAGGGAGATCAAGGGGCATCCCTGATACCCAATGAGGAGGGAGGTCATGGAGTTGGCCTGGAGGAAGTATTTATCATTTTTGATGCAGTCTGAAACATCTGCTCAGTCCTATAATCATGCGGAGGTGCCAGAGAAATTTACGAGAGGCTTTTCAAGAGGCATAAGTGTAAGCAGAAGGGGGAAATTCAATCCCACAGTCTCAAGTCTGGGAAGTGTTCAACTGCACCGAGGAATACCTGGCGCTGAGGGTGAGCGCGGAAGGACAAGCATTGGACTAGTCAGCAGGGAACACAGTGCGGCATCCAGCAGCGCTACGTCAGACGCCATGCTGTGGGAACCGCATACTGCATGCAGTTGCTGGGTCTTTCTAAAAAACATCATGCCTCTCAACCTTTTGAGTCACCGGGGCGGGTGAAAACAGATGATTTTGTGTCTCGTGGGGAAGTCTATGGAATATTTGTCAACCAGGTCCATTCTATTACGTAGGTGGTTATCCAGTGCTGTTTTTTTTCTTTGCATTCTGGGAGATGTAGTTCCACTTTCCAATTATAAAACTCGGAATACTAGTCCCATAATGCAAATTAAAAAACAGGACTGGATAATCACCTACAGATTGGAATGGGTCATGTTGACAACTATCCTATGGGCGGGCGTGGGTGAGGGGGTGTGTGAAAACACATTAAAAGGAGTGACATTTTTGGGCGAATGGTTTCAGCCAATTGTAGAAAATGTCAGGCGTTGAACGTTAGTGTGTGTTACTGTGCAATGCGCAATGCACAATGCACGTTACACCAGATCTTGAAGTGTGACAAAAAAAAATAATCATTGGACTGTGACCCAAGAGGAAGACAAGGGTGTGGGGGGATGCCACTGCAGGGATCATCTCATGTATCTAGCTTGGGTGTTGTATAGATGGCCAAGGAGGTGTATTATCAATAGAAAGGACTCCTCCTTGAATGTTTTTATTCTGTTTTCTTTGGTGAATTCTACCTGCAAATTCTAGAAATTAAAGAATTCAAAGATCTTATATCTTATCAAGTAAAATACAAAGGCTCTCGCAATATTAAAAGGAACAATTCCAAAACTATACAAAGGGTTACAAAATGTAACAATTCACGAAGTGGAGCTCAGTTCTGGCTAGTTCCTGCTCACTTTGACCCCTGGCTCATACTAACGGAATTACAGTATGAAGGTTGAATCCTCCGGATGCAGTGACGTGTTAATTCTCCTTTGATCCCTCTATGAGGTCTTCTGTTAAAGCTGTACGTTAGTTTATTAGTGCAGAGTTACTGGCGTGTCTCTTTACTTACGGTATCAATTCAGCTAGCGTGATCGGTTTGTTAAGCGCATCATAAACCACCACGTGTTTCGTGAAGTCACCCGCTTTGCTTCCTCAGGGGCTGTCCATTATATGTTGCACCTATTTCGCTGCCCCAAACTCCTCTTGCACTTCTGGCTCTGGACCACATACAGTGAAGCAATGAGCAAAGCAATCACACTGGATTGATACATGCAGTAAAGTAACCACTCTGGAAACTATGCACAGATATACTGGGGGGCTAAAATAAATGATCGGATATCGGATCCCGACTGTCAAATTGTTTTTACGGTTTAGTTGTGTCATGATTGCTTGGACATCCTTCTCTTTACAAACTGTTGTCCCAGTCAATTCCTTGGAGCAGATAAAGGAACTGCGTTCCCTGGTGTAGGACAGAATGCTCCTTAACATGGGCAATGTTAACATGCTCTGTGGGAGGTGATAACATGTACTATCCAAAATCACCCTTGGACATCTCTTCAGGGACAGGAATAGCACATACCCTCCCCCCTCCGCCCCCCGCCCCGTGGCGTCTCTAGCTGAGTTCGGTTCAGTGCTGAACTGATAGGGAATTAAAAAAAAAATAATAATAATTCAGAACCTTGAAATAGGACAATAATGCAATCTGCCCTGTCTGGGATGCACCCATTGTCACAAACAGGTAGATTGAAATACAGTTTCTTCGAACGAAATTGCACTGGAGACAAAATCCTTCCAAAAAATGTTATGTTATCTTGCATTTGTAGAGCGCCTCCTGCCATAGTTTATGGCATCAAAGCGTTTTTGCCCGTCAGAGAGGCAAAGGAGCAGTATAATAGAACATTCAGTAGTGGTGGAGAGAAGCAAACCGGGTTGGTAGTTGGGCTGAGGGCCAGGGATAGATATGGTGCACAGGAAGGCATGAGAAGGAAAGATTGGAGGACCTATATGCACAATTGGAACACATTCATCGTGGGACACACCTATATTCTATAGGGCGCAGCCCCACAAGGAGAGATGGCTGGAGAAAGGGTGTTCGCTGCGCCAGGAGTATGTCTGGAAGTTACTCAAAATATTGAAGACATTCCCCTGTACGCTCACACCAGAAAAAATACAACCCGGTTAGGGAAAAAAGTACAAGAGATTTCTTGCAAGGATAACAAGGTTTAATCGTACAAAAGTAAGGGTGCAAGCAAAGAACTCTACTGCTTGAGAAAGTTCTGCTCTCAAGTGATACAGACATAAGCTTATAAGGTATCATCGCACCATCACTATATGGTAAAAATCTGCGTGGCTGGTTGGTGATACCCTATACATGGGCCTGCCAGGCTGCGATTGGTTCCAGTCTTGCCCGTCTGTCTTCTCTCACGTGAGTTCAGCTGGGCTAATCTCTCCAGGGACTGAAAGTCAGGCGCTTCACATGTTGCTATTACAGAGTTACTATTGCAAGATAATACCACCCATTCTTTGCTCGGTTCATGTCGCTCTCTCCGTCCCCAAGGCTCCCACCCTCATTTTAAACTATAATTTATTCCTCCCTGTGCCTCATATTACAAAGGGCGTATTTAGGGAATACGGTGAAATCGGTGTGTTCGTTTTGATCTTTTATTACCATTGCTTTTATGGGTGGTGGTCTGAGGTCACCCACTATCGCGGAATTCAGGGGTTCTTGGATTGGGTCAGTGGTGGGTGCGATTACTCCTGGTGGGTTGGGTGGGTGTTGGAGGTCTGCTGTTGGCCTGGCTGTGATGAATGTGCTCAGCGAGGAGCCTGGTGCTGTCTCATGGCATTGCAGAGTGCATTCCTCTCTGGGATAACAAGTAATTGCAACAGTTAAGGAACAAAGGGAAGTTTCTATGGAAATTAGCTGCGCATTTTCATCTGCTCTCAGAGTTTGGGCCTGTTCAGGTTTCTCCGCCGGGCCTACGTTTACCGCGCAGCGATATAGGACTGATTGTGTCTACCACAACTACAAAATGGCGTCTCTTTTTATGCACGCGCTAAGTCTATGCATCGATAATTCCTGAACTATTGTGTTTGTGCAAGGTTTCTTAGTGCAGCCCTCTCCTCCATGGTACATTGCACGTCTATCTGTGGGACTCGCCTCACTCTAAAGCGTCTAGGGAGGTGGGAAAGGCCCATTTCCTTCCCAACATTCTCCTCTTTGATTACTTCTACAGTAACAAATTCCTCTACATACATGCGCTCATTTTCCCTTCTCACCGCAGATTCATATGGGGGTGTTCCCTTTATTGGCATCCACGCCCTACATACATTTTGCTGGCTTTCTCCTGCTTGCGCATACTCTTCTGGAGTACACGTCATATAGATACATCCCCCATCCGCTGCTAAATCTACCCATACTTCCTTATGATTTTCAGGGTCTGGGGGAGGAACAATGAATGTGTGGTACAGTCTGTCTACTTCATCTCCATAGGGTATGGGGACCATGCAAGGAATGGGGTGGTCAGTTTGTATTTATACCCCCTTTGTGCTATGAGGTACTTTTGAAACGCCAACTGAAACCATTGTCATTGCGCTATTAAGCATTGCTTTGGCACAACATTGTAGTCCCAGTTGGCATGTGCAAAAAAGGACCAGGATGAACATGGTGGCAGGCACCAGCATCTTCACCAGTGCTCCAAGTCGGGATGCAGCCCAGCTCAATGCCATTGTAAACCAGTCCTCCTCTTGAATGCCAGCTTCTTTTTTCATTTTGAACCCCAGGCCATGCACTGCAGCTATGATGTGTGACAGGGACCCATTTTTTGCATCTTCAGAAGGCTCGAACGTGCAACATTAACTGCCAATCTCTTTGCACATGCCTCCTTCCATCGGCGTCAGCATATCCAAGACGTAGCGGTTCTGCATCGGCATCAGTCTCAGGGCACGATGCGCGTCCTTTATGATGTTGAACCCCTACTCAGTGTCATTTGCCAATTAAACCAATTCCCAGCCTACGATCTGCAGCCATTTGGAGTTGGCTCCTGCTTTTATGCCGGCTAGCAAAAGTGATGCAAAGAAAGTTTCTGTTGAGCTAAACAACTTGTGTTCTTTGGGTATTTCTTCAAGCAGTGCTGATGAGACTTTGGATAGATAGTTAGATATTCTCTTTTTTCTTCACAGTTGGTCATATTGGTTCTTCCCAGGGAGGATGCGAAATTCTGGTGGTGGCAGTGGGTTTTGTTCTTCGATCATTGGGGACACTGTTGGTGCTTCGTCAGGCATTGGCCCCTCTTTCAGGTGTTCTTCTGGGACTACTAGTAGTGCTGAGTGTAGCGTGGCCAGCAAACAATAGCCCGTCCATGATGGTGGGAGGTGCAAGTATGCTTGTTGGCCACACTCCCAGTAGTAGTCCATCAGTGCTGCCGTGCCCCTCTTCAGATCTAGAATCAACAATGTTCTGTTGCATCGCTCGTTGGAGCCGACAAAGACAGTTCCTTCGCTGTGGAAGCAAAGTTCACTGCTCTCCTCTTGGTGCACTTTCACTGGCTTCTCCATTGCTGCAATCCATGTCAGTGTTGTGATGTGCTCTGTCCATATTTGTGCACACATACTTTCCACAAAGGCCACGTTTTTTTTTTGTATCTCAGGAGGCCTTCAGCCCGGCAACTGAGCGTCGTTTCCTGCCACTTGTTTACATATTTTGCTCCGTCAATCACTAAATATGGCTGTTTTAAGCAGTTGATGTTTGTCGGGTTGCTCTTGCATTTCAGGGCACCTGGATCGACATGCTCTAGCTGCACGCTGTGTGCCTGGAAGGTGCCTTTTAGCCTACTTCTTGTGGTACTAAAACCTTGGGTGCCCCTGATGCCTGCAGCATCAATGAGCATACATAGCAACTGCTATTGGCGTTCGCCTTCCCACCACACTCATGTCAGAATACAAACAATTTGAGCGATCGGGATGATGAATATCTTTGATAGCATCCAGGCCTAGGCCATGGTATGCATCTTATTTGGGCTTACGCACCTGACTTTTCATTCTATCATGGCGCAATATATGCCTCCTTGGTGGTATGCTACTGCTAACATTGGTACTACTGCTACTATTTGCACTACAAAGGAGATTTTTAATTGTGGGAAGTAATATTTCGAACCTTTAACTCATGCACACACTCATTCGGCCACTGGTGTTACTTTTCTGGGATGTATTGTACATATATACAGTTGTTTAGCAATTTGGTTATATTGAGAGGTGTACTTTCATTCAGGAAAGGTGTAAGGAGATGTGTACTTTCAATCACGTTGCCCTCCCCCTCTTTTGGATGGCTTACCCAGATAAAAGCTGAACCCCAATAAATTCCTAATATAAACATAAGTATGGTGAACAGGATAGCAGTAAAATGCAAGATGCAGGAATATGAATATAATCTAGAAGAACTAATAAAATTTCTATTGTTATGCAATGGATAGTTTGATGTTGACCGCTCCATTTTCTTCCTCCTGCAATGGGAACAAAAACGTGTGGGGGAAAGGGGAAGAGTAGGGAAGGGAAAACGAAGGGAAGGGAAACGGAGGGGGAGGGAGTGCAGGGAAGGAAAAGGGAGGGAGAGAGAGTTTTTTTAATTTCCAGAGCATATGCTTCTAGCAGCAATGCACGTTTGGTAGCTTGTACATGAACATATATCGGCAGCATGAAGCTAAGTATGGTGAGGTAGATTTGTTGATAGTGTTAGGCTACTGGTGATGTGTTTGGTGGTGCCTTGCTAATGTCTGAGAGGTGTATTCAATATCTAAACCCTTTCATCTTTACTGTGAGAGGGGTGGAAAACACCACTTCATAAGGCCCGTGGAACCTAGGGTTGTTCTACTTGCGCACAAAGCTCCTGATATATACTTGCTCCCCCAGCAACAATGGTTGGGTGGGTGCGGTGTGTCTGGGGCAAGTTGATCTGTAGTGCTTTGGGCATTGTCTGAGCAAGGGGGCGCAATCTGTCGTGAGACGCAATTGATCGCACGTGTTAAATTCGTCAAGTATTCTTTGAACTCCTCGCCCAGAACTGCTGCAGCTCCATGGGCATCTGATGTCCTCCTGACAGGGGGGATGGGTGTATGTGTGTGTGTAGAGGAGCAGCTGCGTGCCTCTGCAGGAATCCCTGCCCCCTTACCACCCACATGTTGGAGACATGAGATCATGCCGTGTTTGACACCAGCAGTTATGCCAATATGGCAGCAAGTGTTCGAAAGAAGATACCCACTGAGACAACCATAACAAATGTATCCCTGAAGCGATGACAACCTAAGGGAGGAACTCCCTGAAGGAATATGAAAAAGAGCAAAGAAAGAAGCTAGTGACATCACAAGAGACAGATACAACGTCCTGAGATACTGGCTGAAGAGGATGTATGGATCCTACAGAAACTAATGTTGAAGTAAGGAATCAAGTGAACTTTTAAACACAAAAAGGAAGATTACATGTGCATGAAGTGCTGCAGAGAATCAACCGTTCAATAATTGTACAGACGCTGAAACGCAAGTAGACTAAGTCATCATAGAAGCTGGCTGAACATAGTGAATAGAATGCAGCCGAAGCTGCCATTGTATAGAAGCCGGACATTGGAATCATGAATTTAGTAAGCAAGGACTCATGAAGAGGAAACCGAAAACTGTGTTGCAGCAAGAATAAGCGGAATCATGGAGCTGCATGGCAAGGTTGTCTGGCCTGGAATCAAGACTGAAGCAGCCAATGTCAATCTATTCTGGAAAGGAGCAAACATTCAAAGGATGAATCATCCCTTGTTAAGGTGCAAAGAAAGAACACCAAGAGTGCTAAGTTTAATTCATTTAAGGCATTTAAAACCTGCAAAATGGACCAAATTGTGGTCTCCTGTCACATGAGCCAAGGATGAAAATAGAGTTCGGACTTCGAGTCCCAGAACACGGTAGTGAGTGCTTGCACTTCCAGATATTCTGAAGACAAGGATACTTTTGCAAGGCCAAGTTCAAAGACTACCTTCATGGCAGAAGTCATAGGTAATGAGAGATGCTGGGCTAATTGGGTGGGGAGGTAGTGTCATGCCTTATCTCCTTGCACCTGGGCTGGGCGTATCTGCTGCTTAGTGAACCAAATGTTCCAGACATGGCACAAGCATGTCAAACAATTGTAGTGGTCCAAATAATGAAGGACCGTATAGTTTGAAAACCAATGAGGAACTGTGTATCTAATGTTTCTGAAGATGACAAGTTTTAGAGGTAGGCATATTTTGTCCACCTGACAGTGGGCAGTCAATCACAATCCTAGTTCCTATAAAAAAATATACTTAGATGTTCCCCATAAGCCAATCCCCACCCTTAGCAGGCTTTTCATGTTTTGCCACATAGTATGATGTCACCTCTGACATATTTTTGATATATAAACTATGTTTTGTGAAAAGATCGCTGAGAGAACCTGAGCGTACGTCTGTTGATATTCGTTGTAAACTCCCTGTTTTAGATAAATGTTAATAAAACAGTACTTTGCCATCTTCCTGAATTGGTTTGGTTATTTTGAGGTTTTCTGTGTGATCACATCCATTACATGCACATTCCTAAGGGGCCTAAACGCATGTTGTAGCGGTGCAGATGGTTCAAAAGATCCAAACTAGTTCAGCTCCAGATTTTCGGACAATCAAGCATCCTCTTCCATTAGCTGGAAGATCGCAGAGTTTCTTGTAGGTAGAGCGGCCACATAGAAAAAAACTTGCAAGAAGAACTGAGATGGTGGGCAGGTCCCCCTTTGAAGAAATCCCTGTCTGGTTTTCGTGGGCGCTCTGAAGGAGTCAGATTAGAGTGGGAGTCGATACCAAAGGCCTCGAGTCAATTAACGAATGATGAGTAGACTAAGGGGAATGATAAAGAGACAGGATTGTGATAATTTTGACTAACAGGGAAATATTGTGAAGATAAAGAGATACCACAGACATCCACTTGCCTATATTATCCAGGCATTCGCAAAGTTTGCCAAAGGATTCAGTTTAAGGGGAGTCCAGCTGAAACACTAGCGGTGTGCCATCGGCATAGGTGTAAAAAGGACTCCAGGCTCAGCAATCAGGTTTGCCAAAAGGTGCATATACAAATTAAAAAGAAGAGGGGACAACGCTGACCTATGAGCAACCCCACAGGTTAGACCGGAAACCAGAGATTGGAAGGCCTAAAAGGAAATGGTCTGGGTCTGTCCCTCAAGAAATGACCCAAATTATGCCAGCAGGGGCCCACTGACACCTGCTTGCTCCAGACGTGTCAATAGAATTCCATGATCCACAGTGTTGAATGCCGCAGAGCGGTCCAGGAGAATTAACACTCTGCCCTCTCAGCGGTCATGGAGACAGGCTAAATTATTCATCAATTATATCATAACTGATTCCATACCCATTGCTGGACAGAATCCTGATTGAAATGGATGTAAACAATTATTGTTTTCCAAAAATTGCAAAAGCTGCAGTGTAATCACAGCTTTCATACGTTTTATATTGGCCGGAATTAAGGAGATAGGCCTGTAGTTAGCCACCGGCCAGGGATCCAAAATGTACTTTTTTAAAAGAGGAGTGACCACTGCATGTTTCAAAGCGACTGGAATTTCTCCCTCAGTAAAGAAGTGCTGTAGGGCCGCTGTAAACATGCAGATGGCCCTCTGTGGAAGGACTTATGGAGTGGAACTGCATCAAAAGGCAAAGCTGATTTCAAACCGTTCAGTACCCTCAATATAGTATCATCATCCATGGTGAGAAAAAGTGCACTGGGGTGGGTATGGTAGGTCCCCTTACCAGTGGGTCCTGTGGCCGGTCCACCTCAGGGGCAGTTTGAGCAATCGTATTTGCTAATTTTCTCAGAATTAAATGCGCTAATCAAATTACATTGCAATTGCAATCTCTTCCTTTCTTTTATTCTCTTTTCATTGGGATCTCTCATAGAGCCTTGTCCCCTCTGGAGCCAAATCAACAATTTCACGACGTGTGTACCATACCCTGTTAAACATTGCAATGTTGAGTTCCTGATTCTGACAAAGTGCAGGGGCCCATAGCCCATCCAGTGCTCGGACGTGCCCAGATGTGCTTGCCTTTTGCGTGCCTCTTGGCGCACCTATAGGGCACGACAGTCCCGCGTCTGCCTCAGGCTGATGCTTATATGCTGCCTTGGAAGCAGGAACGTGGTGCGACGCGGAAAAGAGAGAGAAAAAAGACTTGCAGTCCCCCCTCCACTGAATTACAAATGGATTCTGGTGAACCTGCAGTCCCCCAAACAAATTCTAAAATGTCTCAATAACATCAAGAGTCTAAAGAAAGTAGTTTCCTTTTCTTTTAAATTAATTATAAATTCATTTTAAATTTCAGCAAGACTAACAACAGTGAGTAAGGGAAATTTAAAAAAAAAAACGTCAAACTCACGACCGTCCCGCGTCCACTCCCGGCTGATGTTTATATGCTGCCTTGGAAGCGGGAACGCGGCATGACACGTGAAAGAAAGGGAAAGAAGACTTGTGGTCCCTGCCTCCACTGAACTACAAATGGATTGTGGTGAACCGGCAGTCCCCCAAACAAATTCTAAAATGTCTCAATAACATTGAGAGTCTAAAATAAAGTAGTTTCCTTTTCTTTAAAATTCATTAAAAATTCATTAGAAAGGCATTTTAAATCACAGCGAGACTAATAAAAGCGAGTAAGGGAAAGTCAAATAAAAGCAGTGAAACTCACAACATAGACAAGAGGGTATAGCATTCCATGGGTTGTGTGGTTAACTGTCTAAAGGAGAAGAAAAAGGGAATGTGGTGGTGGTGCTCAAAGTGGACAATGATGAAAAAACAAAGAAGAAATATTGCAAAAATAAACCTCATCCCAGGAGTGGGGAAGGAGATGTGAAGATGGGCAGAAAAGGCATGCAGACTTATGGTATAGGTTTTGGGGGAGAATGCCTACGCTTTAGATGTGGCAGTAAAAACCACATGGCGAGTTCATTCATGTGTTCCGGATGGAAAGTGATCTGTGCATAATGTAAGAAAATGGGACATTTTGCAACCTTTTGTAACATTTTTAGAATGGTTTCGGAGGTAACAAAATGGTTGGTTAGTTTTTAGGAGGAGAAAGAGACTTATCCTCTGAGGAGGATGAGGCGGATAGCATTGACATGATCACCGTAAATATGATTAGCAATCAGGATGGTGATGAGGAATGGCGTGAACAGAAGAAGTTATGCATTAGTTTGAGAACAGGGGAACCAATTGGAGGATGGGCTATATGTAACCATTAGAATGTATTTAGGCAGTAGCCAATGAGGGTGGGTGATTAACATTGTATATTGAGTGCGTCGTAAGTAACCATTTTTGTGTTTATAAGCTGCATCTTGTACAAAGGACAGCAGAGAGCTCTATGACAGAGGGTTCAGAATACCCTATCACCTTTCCTTTTTGTATACAAAATAAAAGCTCTTGTCTTTCTCAAAAAAGGGTGCACCTAGCCTTTTTCCCTTGTAGGTGGTATTTTCCCGGTCTGATTGCTGGGGAGTTGCCCCACATTTTTGGTGACCCCGACATGATCCCAGTGACCCCTGGGAAGATGCAGGATTCCTGGCTACACACCTGGAGGGGCTACACCCACCTGCAGCGACAAGTCCCCTTTGTGTACAACCTATGAGAGGTTTACAGGGGCCATCTTATCAGAATTCCTGTCTTTTCTTTAGAGCAGGGCGCTGTTCCTGGATTTTGCAAGCCATTGACGGGACCCTGTGAGGGAGGACTTCGAGTGAACACACAGACGTAGTGCATCCTTCTTTGGAGAAAAATAAGTGAGGTATGAAGGGAGAGTATGAGTGTTGGGAGTTTTGAAGGAGAGTGGGTGTGTATGTGTGGTGAGAAGAGACGAGCTAGGAAACCACATGGTGTTGTATATATTTTTAATTAGGATTTCATATTGTGGCTTTTTGACTAACAGGATCCTTTTGTTAGGTTATAGGGGAGAAAACAGTGCTGTATAATGGAAGAAAAAAGGATATAGATAGAGGCTACGTATTTTTTGTGAGTCTGGGATCTTAACGTTTGGTATAAAGGAGGGACGTGAGAACGATGAGTAGTTGTGGTAGAGGCCCTTGTTGGCCTGGGATTTCCTGACCAGATATAGTGGGGGTGTTGGAACGAAGAGTAGAATTTGTTGTGATTTTATTGTTGGTGACTTTTTGTGATGATGCCAGTATTGACCGGAGTAAGGGTGATTGAGGTGCAACGTAGGAAGAGTGTGTATGTGTGTATTTGAGGGAAGTGGGGATAAGTGGGGGGAGTAAGAAGAGGGTATTGGAGGGATACCGTTTTTTTTGGGTGGGACAGAGCTGTTGGTAATATTGTAATATTCCGGCGGGGAGGGGCGAATACTATGGAGCTGACAACCCCATTGGATTACATGTGTAAAGCCCTTCCTTTGTACCAAGTCAAAATTCTCAAATATCACAAGGAATGGTGTGTGGAAACAAGGGGAGGGATGTTTAAGCCATGGCCAGATCAGGGAACAAATAACAGAGATATTAAGTCATATGAATACATTTTTAACAGTTAAGTACAGAGGAAGGAAACTAAAATAGAAAGGAATTATGGAAAAGGGTGGTGATTTGGACGATAGGTCTACAGACTCTCTTAAGGTTCTATGTGAGGTGACTACTCCACATAGTACTATTACTACTGTGGCTACCATCCTACCACCCCTGCGGCCCCCATTGAAACAGACTGGTGCCCTCCGTTAGGGTCCTACCCTACGCTCACCACGTCAGGATACACAAATCCCATGTATACCCCTTTTCCCACCAAAGCTCCCCCACCACCCATGTTGGCTCATTATCAGAATCTTCCCAACCCCATGGTTGTCTGGGAGGGGTAAGGGATAGGAGGGAGATGATATGAAGCCACAAAAAGAGTTGGTTGATGCTTTAAGGAAGGTGGAGGGTGAGTTGGCGCAACTAAAATTAGAACAAATGCATGGATAGTGGATGTCTCTAGGGGTGGAAGAATGGGGGTGGGAGATAGCTTGTTTCGGATAGATAGCACAGTTGGTAAGGATGTGCATATAGACAGAGAAGGCAGGAGGAGGCCAGAGGGGGGTCTGGATTATGGTACGGCGAGGTTGGAGGAGGAATATGATTATACACACGAAGGACAAGAAGAGTGGGATACGAAGTGGAAGGAACAGAGCAGCCACCTGTAGCATCCACATGAGTAGAAAGCTTGTGGGGACCTAGGTTACATAATAGGCTTGGGTGAATGGCAGTAGCTAAGAGATCAGGAATGGGAAAGAAGAAGGTTGGGGCAGCAGTAGAAGGGCAGTTTCTGTTGTTACATAAAGCACCAGGGAGAGTGCAGTACATTCCATGGGCATATATGGACCAAAACAATCTCATAAAGACACTCCTGTCCCTCACTGCTGGAGTGGGAAAGTGAATATACGCATTTGAAAAACATGCAGCTTGTACTACATTGGCCGTAGGAGATTTGAAAAGTTTGTTTGTGTCAATATTGGCAGATCAGGAGGACGACATATGGGTCAAAGCAGGGTATCCTGGAGTGAAGTTAGGTGACGATAGTCATGACGGAGCACATTTTAACAATGTTAGGCCCCAAATAAGGGCAGCATTATGGCGCACACACCCACATACACCTGACCTTCAGTCAATTATGCAAGGAACAATGCGTGATGATGAGGACCCTACCCAATATATACTGCATATACAGGAGATGTGGCGGGCGGAAACAGGAAAGTCATGGGATCGAGCAATTCTGTTTTTCTATTTTGTGGTCAAAAGAGTTCTTCCAAAGGAGGTGCAGAAGGGGCTTGATAAAAGAGTGGGGTTTGAGGCAAAGGGTTGGGCTGAAATTCAGTCTATTATTCTCCATCACTGTAAACGGTTGAAAAAAAAGAGAAGGAAACTGCACAGCGAGTGCAAACAGAGGAAGTGAACCTGGTTCAAAAGAAGTTAGCAAAGGTTGAATTGGAGGGGGCTGTGGCAGCAGTGCAGAAGGAGCGGTCAGTAGATTTTAGGGTGATTCAGGCATACGGGCATGCAGCACCAGCGTGGGGAGGAGAAAACGATGGGGTAGGTGGATATCAACCTCAATATCAAGGAGGGTTTCCAGGGGGGCTTCAGTAGGGGAAAGGGGGATTGTCGGGTGGGTGAGTAGGTTTTGGAGGGATGGGACCATGGGGAAGAGGAGGAGCAGGTCAATGCTGGACGTTTGGCGCATGGGTCATTTCTCGAGAGAATGTAGTAGACAAACATATGCTTTTCCTCAGCAAAAAATATATCCTTATTCTCAGGGAGGTCCGGTCTCATACCCTCAGTCATATCCTCTGCAGCCTCTTATGGTGTGCCTGTGCCCGTGGGTGCCTGTTTGCCCACCAACGTTTCCACAATTACCAGCCCCAGGTTCTAGTAATGTGCCACCATATGTCGTACACCAAGGGCAGCAACAGGGCCCACACATTCCGAGTACTAACACTCTTCCAGGAGGCACAGTTACACAGTATAAAGGGGCCACAGTGGTCAGAGGGAACCCATTCTTTTTCACAGGGACAAACACATACCGAGTCTAGTACAGCCCACAGAGAGCCTTAGTATTTCCAGTTCCATCGGTCACCGCCGACCCAGAAGAGGAACCCTTGCTAGACGGCGAGATAGGAAACAAACCATTCATTTTCATTATAGATACAGGTGTGACTAAATCATGCATAAGTGAGGGTCGATTCCCGTTATCAGGTGAGGTTATGGATATGCAGGGCTTCCTTTTACAAAGAAAGTACCCATTAAGATAGGGGGTAGAGAGAATTGGGACCCCTTGTTATATTCTACTGCAACTCCAATTAATCTACTGGAAAGAGGTATCTTGAGTAAACTCAACATGACCATCTCGATCACAGAAAAAGGTGTGGTTTGTTCCACACTTTGCATGTGTGCCATGAGGGTAATGTTGACCTTGCATGCATTAGGTATTGAATCTGTGGCAAGAGTATTACCAGTGGCCCCTGATTTGTTTCTAAATGGTATCACAATACTACTTAGTGCAGTGCCACAGGTGGCAAACAAATATTGGCGAGTACTCTCTGAGTTTTGGTTCAGACCTGCCCAGCCTCAGGAGGTAGTTGCAGGTACCATCATTGAACTTGATATAGAAGGAGATTTAATGGCAGAAGATCGGATTGTGTTAATAGCAGTTAATTCAAACAAAGCAGAGTGGCATACAATTGTGTGTATTTACCCCATGATAACAATGCAAAATGTCTTGAATGAGGATTTGCTTGAGAAGAGAGAAAAAGAGGGTGAAATCTTGAGGTGTGTGTTCCCTGTGAGATCATGATACAATACAGACATGTAGTTTTCCTCATGTTATTAGTAGGGACTGCTCCTTCATTTGCTTCTACAGATTTGGCACATGTTGCTGATAAGTTGTGGATGAGCAACCTGCATGATATGGGACGTTTGAGGAGTATTGCGCTGATACGCATTACCTTGAAACCTGGTGCTGTGTTGTCTCAAGTGAAACAGCATCCTTTATCAAAGGTGGTGGAGGAGAGAATTTATGACACCTTAATGGCCATCTTGCATCAGGGCATCATAGTACCCTCTATTTCACCCTGTAACCCAGATATGTACCTGGTGAAGAAATCAAAAGGTGCTAGTTGGCGGATGATTCAGGATTTACGCCCCCTCAATGATATTGTACAGGCAGAGTTCCCAGTGGTTCCGCACCCCGCTGCTATATTGTACAATATACCTGTTGATGCTGCTCATTTGACTGTGGTGGATTTGAAGAATGCCTTTTTCTCAGTACCCTTGCACCCTGACTTGCAGTATCTCACAGTGTTTACGTTTTCCGGGAGCCAATTGCAACATACTAGCCTTCCTCAAGGGCACTGTAAGGCCCTGAGTATTTTCAACAGAGAGTTACCAGAGGAATTAGCCAATATTGTTCCTAGTACCATAATTAAATCTGTGGATGATTTGTTGGTATGCCTCAGCATGGATCATCAATGCAGGGAGGACTCTGGAACATTGTTATAATTGTTGGCTGACAAAGGATATAAGGTGGACACAGCAAAGTTGCAATACTGCCAGCAGGAGGTGCTGTATTTGGGGCAGCTGATTTCAGTAAATTATAAAAGAGTAACTCCAGAAAGCGTGGAGGCAGTATGCGCTACCCCCCAGCCAGTGACAGTTAAAGACATGCAGACATTTCTTGCAATATGTAATTACTCTAGAGAATGGATTTTTGATTATACGTCATACACTAAACCATTGCTCCAGGCACTTAACGAAGCCCAACGGACAAAAAATACTGTTATTTGGACTGACAAAATGGTTACTACGTTTCAGGAGCTTAAATATGTGATCTCTATTTCTACAGCATTGGCTATTCCTCACTATACAAAAGAGTGTTATCTTTTCTCACACTATGATGGTCAGATGATGACTGCCATGCTGACACAACACAGCACAATGGGTCATAAACCTTTGGCCTATTACAGTGGTATGTTAGACTCTGTTATGCAAGGGCAGTTCCCATGTGAACAAGCATTGGCTGCTGCTGCCTTCACCATTGAGAAATCTGCAACTATTGTCATGGGGTGCTTACTAATATTTTACGTGGAGCATGCCGTTTTTGCAATATTAGAAAGGTCCAAATCTACTTTAACCAAAGACAGTGAATCCAGCTACTTTTCTGACTGAACCCATTACTGACAATATGAGGCACAGGATTTTGTCACATATGAAGGTCCTGGGGATGACATCCCTAAGGCATGTGACCATGCTCTAGATGACGGAAAAGTGTATTGCGTTTACGCATCATCAATTATTGACCAGGAGACAGATCAGAAACATACTGGGGCAACAGTGGTGTGTCTAGTTGATGGGGAATATGAGGTTGTCCTGCAGTGGTGGCTGCCAGGACGTTATTCAGCACAAGCAGTGGAATTGATTTCCCTCATTGAAGCACTTGAGGCAGCACAGGGGTGCTGAGTAACAATATAGTCTGACTCTGCATATGTTACGATGACTGTTCATTCAGGGTTGTCGAGATGGATGAGAAGAGGGTTTCATAGAGCAAATGGGTCCCCGGTGCAGCATGTGGCTCTGTTAGATAGATTGATTGATGCGCTTTCACAGCATGCGATCACAGCAATAGTGAAGTGCGCCGCTCACACAAGTGGTGTGGACTTCATCTCCTTTGGCAATGAAGCAGCAGAGACCACAGTGAACAAGGCTGCTTATTTGCTTTGCCAGTACCAGATATACCCGAACATTCAGTGTTTGTTAATATACAGTTACAGTTGCAGGTTCCATATACCGCTCTTTCTGTTACAGAAATGATCAAAATACAGGGACAGGCACCACAAAGTGAGATGTTTTTGTGGCAAACGAGAGGGTGTGCACAATTCCCAACTGATTTTGTGTGGAGGCAGACAAGTATAGGGAAGGTTGTGATGCCTCAAGCTCTGGCCTTAGTGGCATTCAACCAGTTTCATTATCCCGCCCATGTGTCCAAGCAGCATATAGGAGCAGATATTCAGGAGGACTGGCATGTGCCTAATATTCAGGACTTGTTATCCTTGTTCACATCCAATTGTGCAGTGTGCTAGACCTCTAGTACTGGGCAAACATTGAAAACATTGAAGGGCACTTTGCCATTTCCAACTGGCCCAATCCGTGATTTACATATAAACTTTGCAGACATGGGAGAGAGGTGTAATTCTTTCTGTTATCTGATAGGGTTGTTTGTCCTTTTTCCTGTTGGATTGACACTGGTTAATGTGTAGATCCTGATGCCAAATCAGCCGCCACATTTCTGGTGAGAGAAGTGTTTCACCGCTGGGGAGTATACGATACCCTTAGGAGTGACAACAACACCCACTTCTTCAATGAGTTGTTCAAATACATTGCAGCTTTTTTTAGGAATAACGCACAAGCTGTGTTCCATTTATCACCCTTAGGCCAACGGAATTGTAGAAAGGATGAACGATTTGCTCAAAACAAAATTGTCCAAACTATGTGCTACAATGAAAAGGAATTGGGTGCTCTGCCTTCCAATGACTTTGTTCAGTTTAAGGATCCAGCCCTGTAAGGACCATCATCTCTTCCCTCATGAGATTGTGATGAGGAGATGTATGCACATGCCATAAACTCCTGTGCATAGAGCTTCTAATGCTCAGAGGGCTGCGTCAATCCTGGGAGATGAATTTCATTCTTATTTAACCCAGTTAACAAAGTTTATTAAATACCTTTCTCAACAGATTGCTCCATGGCGGTCAGAAGAGGTTGACACTAGCTTCACCAGAATCTGGGAGCTCACCACCATTGCAATTGTTCCCCAATGACAAAGTATATGTGAAAAATGTTGTCTGTAAGTGAATTGAACCTCGATAAAATGGTCCTTACACTGTGGTGTATGCTACTCCTCTTGCTGTTAAAGTGAAAGAACTGGGATATTGGCTGACATTCTGATGTTAGAAAAGTACCACAAGCTCTTCCCCAACTGTAAGCATTTTAAGAGTGTTTTTAATTGATGCTATTGTTTGGAGATTTTGTTGTTAGTACTTGCAGCTGGTTCTGCAATATTAGTGTCTTGGAAGTGTATTTCTTTTTTGTTTTTTCCATTATTTTTATGTTTTATCTGTTGTTTTTGAGTGTTTTTTAAGCTGTATAACATGTCTTTCTAGAGGGCTATATTACTGAACAATGTTCAAAATACCTGGTAACTCTCGCCCACCACATTGCCATTTTCTGCTCCAATTTCCAGTGCTATGTGGATGACATCCAACTCATTTTCAGGCTTGCCTCGGCAACCTCTTCTCCTTCTCTCATCTCTGATTGCCTAGATGCCATTCATGATTGATGTGCCGCCAATGATCTCTGCCTCGGGTCATCTTTGACTCCAGGCTTTCCTTCTCTGCCCACATCTCTGATGTCTCTAAAAAGTTGAACTTCCTACTACACCTCCTCAGAGGTATTCTGCCTTTCCTCTACTTCCCCCAGAAGCTCACTGTCTCTCGTGCCCTGCTTCTCTCTAGGTTAGACTATTGCAACAGCCTCTTTCTAAATCTACCTGCTTCTATTCTCTGCCCTTTGCAACTTATACAGAACAGGAGTGAGACACGTGTCTGTGGCCTCAAGCCCTCGGATCGGATCTCTCCAGCACTGAAACCTCTCCATTTGCTCCCAGCTGCTGCAAGGATTAACTTCAAGACCCTCTGCATTGTCCACAAGGCTTTCTGGGGCCTGGGACCAAAATACCTTTACTCTCCCTCTGTAAATATCTTCCCTCCTGAGCTCTTTGCTCCTCCACCTCTATCTCTCTCAGGGTCAGCTGTTTTTCAAAGAAACGATCCGGGGGTAGATCTATTTCTTCGGCTGGGGCCTCCCACTGGAACAGCCTCCCTGCCACTCTTCAACTTGAGGAGAACCATCTATGGTTCCAGAACACCTTAAGACCTTACTCTTTGATTCTGCCTTCTTTCCTCCTCTCCCTTGCTGATCTGTTCTATCTCAGCATTGTGCACCTGGTCACCGTCTGACTTTCAGACCCAGGTACCTGCTCACCCTGCCACCCACCCGCACTGCCTCCTGGCAAATCCCTTGCACTGGGGTCTGTATCTGTAACCCTACAGTCCCCAACCCCCTGTTTTTCCGTTTTGTTATCTGGCACACCCTGTCTGTTGCCTTATACCTAGCACTTTGCCACTTGCTGGCTGCAATACCATTGTTTGTTGCTCTTATTATTTATTTATGTTTCATTTACTTTTTCCTTGCTCAGCACTTTCCTCCTCTCCACCATGCACTTGTGCGTTCTCAATGCCACTGAGCCTAGTAAGATTGTTGCTTTTGTTCTCCCTTGTTTCCCTCCCTTGCCTTGTCGCACTCTTAAACACTTGTGTAGGAGCGTGTTACAAATAAAATATCAATATCAATGCCACAATGTATGTTCTAAGCGTGGATACAGTGTGATATGTATTATTTCCGCTTATGTGGGGGTTTGCTTTTGGTTTGTTTATGTATATATATATATATATATATATATATATATATATATATATATATATATATATATATATATATGTATATATATATATATATATATATATATGCACAAAAAAGAAGGAAAACAAACCGCACTCCAGGCGAACACAATAGTCAGTACAATTAAGGGTCAGAGAGATGAAAAATCTGACTCAGCTCGTGTTAAATAATGTGTTGTTTATTATTTTAAAAAAGGCATAGTGTCAAGCAGTAGGTCTGTGACAAAAGATCAACAGAGGCAGGACGCCATAGAGTACATCCTGCTAGACAATACGTGTTTCGCGCACCACTCGGCGCTTGTTCACATATGAATATATATATATATAGTGCAGTTTATGGCTATGCCATATAAAGGGGGGATGGAAATATAGTATTACTTCAAAGGGGTGTACATATGTTGAACAGTTTGAAAACTTTTTTGAAGCCACAACACCAAATGATGAATATTTAACCACAGTGAACAACTTTATGCAAATGAAAATACAGGATACTGTAACATGGAATTTAAAAACGTGAGTGAAAAGGGGATTGGAGGAAGAAAGAAGTATGATCAATACAAAGGTGTAGTATTTGATACAATGTCCAATGTGCACCACCCAGAATTTAATAACATGTTGTATAGCTATAAGAACTCAATGGGGAAACAGAGGTAAAAGGGGAGTTATTATGTCTGCTCCCTCATCCCTCATGCATCGGGGACACCCAAAATCTAGGAGTTCAGAAGATTTCGCACTTGGAGGCCCATAGTTTGGTGCACTTAGCGTTGTGTCCGATTTGTAGTCTTTTCCAGGGGCATGAGGTACAAATTGTGCTAATGGACAAGGATGAAGAGAAGTGTGCGAAGGACAACAGTGCCCCTCCCCCAATGCAAGCCATGGCATATGTTGAAATTGGACAGAGTTTTGTTCATATCAAACAGTTGGGAAAAGGTGTTTGGTAACCGGTGCGGCAGGAGGGTTGGCAGGGTTTGGAGAAGAAGTCACATGGAACATAAATAAGAATTGTTTTGAGATATTTTTTTATTTTTTTATTTGTGTATAATCTTTTTAGATTTTTACAAAGCTGTTTTTTTTCATCATTACAAAGTAGATGGACTCTTTGGTCATCTAGACTGTGCAGGGAGATCTAGGACGCCTTCTAGCTAATGGATACAAATTCGCGTTGGCATCAATGGAGGTTGGTCTTTTCCATGGCGATGATTAGAGGTTTAGCCATCGGAATTAACCATCTAGTACGAGCTCCTGTGATTAGACGGTTCTGAGATATGGTCTGCACATATACCTAAACAAACACAGTTTGAAACATGTGAGACACCAGTAAAAGTGCAACCTGGGGATGAATACCAGTTTTGTTTATGAGGGCAGGGAACTGTTTCAGTAGGCACTAACACTAAGTAAGACAATGTTCATTCCAGATCTTGCAAAAGGAACAGCGACATAAATGGACATGTACTGGGTATGCGGGCCACAAGCATACCTACATCTTCCACCGTCCTGGCGAGGCACCAATGTACTGACAACCTTGCACTCAGCTATCTTGGTGGTGCCAGAAGTACACTTGATCATAGAATTGAGGTGTTACATCCATTGCACCATCTATCAAACCCCACCAAGTGAAGAAGAAGAATCGGTCAGTGGAGGTGAGGAGAGGGAAATCGAAATATCTGTCGGAAGAATCGTCCAAGCTGCTTAAGGCAATTCCAGATAAATACTGGCTCTACACCAAAATAAAAGTATTCTTCACGTCCCTCATTACCCCAGGAATCCAGGCCGCTGTGAACGCCAAGTGGCTACAGATTGTTTGATGGGAGGGGATCCAGTTGGAGAATGATGCTGAACAAGGGCTTAATGCTATCAAAAGTGAACTGAGGGCCATTCGGTTGTTGACACTTCAAAATAGAATTGTACTGGATCTCCTGACGGCGATGGAAGACGGCATGTGCAAGAAGATCGGGCTGTTATGTTGCACATACACACCTGCAAATGACACAGAGAACGGGTCCCTGACACACATCAGAGGGGCCTTCCATAAGTTGAAGACTGGAATGGAAAATGAAGCAGGTGTACAAGCCGAAGATTGGTTTGATGCAATGTTTTCGTGGGCACTGTCCTCGCCTGGGGCACTGGTGAAGATACTGGTCCTGATCATGGTGCTCCTGTTAGTGGTGTTTTGCATGTGCCAGATAATGCTCTGATGTTCTATCAAGACTATCTCGAGCAGCACAAGAATGATGGTTACTATTGGGGAAAGGATAGCTCCCCGGGCACAAAAGAGGGGCAGGCTCAAACTGATGATTTTGAATAAGTCACGTATGGTCAGAATTGAACAACCCCTCCACCACCTAGGACAGTAACAACACCCCCACTGGATCCTGAGAATTACACCAATCACTGGGTAGATTTAGCATGTGACAGGGATTGCATATACCTCAGGTGCACCTCTGAGAAGTATGCATGGGATGGGGGTAGTTTGTGTCATGTGAGCAGGCAATGGTCCCTAAGGATGAAGCGGATAGACAGAGAGAAAGGGAAAAGTTAGTTAATTAAGGATTAATTAAAGGGGGGAATGTTGGGACTAAAGAATTTTTGATGATCTTGCTTGACATGATAGCACGGAATGCATACTTTAGATACAACAAAACCTTTTTCCAACAAATAAGTGGAACCGCAATGGGAGCAACTATGGCACCAGCCTATGCCAATGCCTTTATGATCAAATTTGAGGACGACTATGTCTTGCACCATCCAGTTTGGCAAAAGAATATCAAACACTGGGGTCATTATATAGATGACATTTTGTTGATTTGGAAAGACACAATGGAGAATCTACAACTGTTTTTGAAATATCTCAACACGATTGACACAAGACTTCAGTTTACATCAGAAATTGGAAATCCTGGTCTACATTTCCTAGATTTGCAGATCACACCATCAGTTCTTAATTTTGAGACAAACATTTTCCACAAACCAACGGACAGGAACAATCTCCTTCACAGGCTAAATTTTCAACCACCTACAACCATCCTGAGCTTACCCTCCAGCCAATTAATAAGAGTTAAAAGAATTGTTAATACCGACACAAACTGGGAATGTGAATCGACTAAAATGCTCGATAAATTCAGATCAAGAGGGTTCAATGAACCAGAACTTCAAGAGGCAAAGCAAAAAGTGGATAAAAAAGAACAAGCGCAGTTGTTAATACAAAAAAATCATGACAGCAAAACTAGCAACAACTGGTATTTGTAAGTAAGTACAGCATCCAATCCAATAGGATCAAGAAAACAATATTGAAGCATTGACCATTACTAGAATGTGACACAAAACTACAAGGCAATTTCAGCAACAAACCAATTTTTGATTTTCAAAGAAGCCATAATCTTAAAGACCTTCTAGTGGATACTAACCCCAATCGAATAAAAAAACAACGCAGTAAACATCCAGGAACTTATCCATGTCTTTCATGAAACAACTGCAATAACGTGATCATCATTACTCATTCACGTACTGGCGAAAAAAATACCATTAAAAGACTACACCACATGCGAAACACAGAATGTAGTGTATGCAATCAAATGCCCATGTGGCCTTATATATGTTGGACAAACAAGTCGCAAAGCACGCATACGCTGGAATTAACATAAATCTAATGTAAGAACAAACAACTGTCATTCACCCATAGCAAGGCACTTTCAAGATCATAAACACCAGTTATCTCAAATGAGGTTTCAAATTTTGGAAGTAATCAGAACTAAATACTTACGCATGAACATAACAAAGAAACTGGAACAACAAGAAGCGTATTGGATTGATCGGCTTGGAACGGTTGCTCCCACAGGTTTGAATGAAGAACTAGACTTATTTTGTTTTCTATGAACTTTACATGATGGAAAAATGTCACCCACAAGGGTAATCATCAACAACCAGGAGCCATAAGTATGGCAGCATTGGACACAAAGTTGAGACTGTCGACAAGCAGCTGATTAAAATTCAGGACAAGTATCTCTCATAATGCACAGGAACGTATATGATCCATGATGTGATATAGAAATAAAAATTGTCAATGAATAACCATACCATGCCATATAAACTGTATGTATAACATGTACAGAGTAATTCACATTCATCAGCGAATGAGGCATGATATATTAATGTGTTTATTTGAAGATACTAATAGGAGACACTTGATGTTCTAATTAAACAAATATCACTATCAGGTTGGACAACATTCACAGAGCTTCACGACGAAGTCAAGTACACACTAGCAAATGTTTACATATAGCGTATATAGAACGTACGGCCTCGCTCTAATAACAATGTACAATTATCATGCGTTACACTACTGGTCATCAGATACACTCCAGCAGGTCTAACATAATTTAGAGAGTAAGACACAGATAAGAAGCACCTAATGACTCCTTGTAGTCTGATCTCTAGTACGGTTGCATTTACCCTGCACCTAGATACCGCCCACAGGGAACTACAACTCCCTAACACTCATGGACTACCATATTGCGTCATTGCGCGTTCTGATGTGATGACGTATTACATTTAACCACGACGAGCGGTACGCAGCGTTCTAGTGCCAGGGGGAACCTCCGTTGCCCCGGACACCACAACGCTGCGGACCCTCGAAACGACCCTGCAAGGAAGCTCGTGCAGGTAAGCATTGTAACAATGCTCGTATCAGCATAAGCATTTGCAGTTAATACACGTTAGGTTCCCAACTGAATCAAGTGTCCTTCTATAGAAAGGACCGGCTGTGTGCAACACACCAGCCTGAGACTCTTAAATGGAATCAGATTAAGAGCGCTCCTCATCGGCGTTCTGATGAGGTAAGCCAGCATATGGATGTGTCTATGTGTTTCTTTTGTAATACGTGTTAGCTAGCACGATGACAATTACTAGAGTTAGGGCATACACATTAAAATGGATGTTAAGCAGGGTATTGTTGATTTCTTTCCAGAATTTCTCTGCATGCACAAATAACCATGAGTATCATCACAAGCAGCTCCAAAGCTAAATAAACCCTGGTTTACTCTCATGAGATGCGGCACAGAAGTTTAAAACAAAAATAGTTTGCAGCTAAACAGTGTTTGAATTGAAGGAATTGAACAAAAAGGAAAGTGTACAAAAAGTTGGCAGGTATGTGTTATTCTGATGGCATGCACAACTTCAAAAGAAAGATTATGAATGTTGACAAATGCAGATTGTATTGTTTATCTTAAATTGATTGTATCTGGGGTGAAGCTAACCCCAAGTTGTTAATGTTTTTTAGAAACCCGTCCTGAGGAAGGACACAGTCCGAAATGCATCGGCAAGGGCTTCTGCCATAATGATCACAATAAAGAAAAACTTGAAAATAAATGTGTTAAAGTGATTGAAATGCAAGCAAATTACAGGAGTCGATCTATGGATGATTGAATTTTGAATTGTAATACACTTGAAGTAGTATTTACTACAAAAATAGGTGTCTCCAAAGCTCAGTGGATGTGCCACTGAGCTGTTCTCTCCTGGGACCCATAGCCCCTCCTGAACTATTTCGATTGCAAAAAAATACTGAAACAGGGAGAATAAGCATAGGATGGTGTAGGGGAAGGGGGGTTCACTATGGGTGTGGATAATTGGTGGGAGTGGGAAATCACATACGAGGGAACTAACCAGTATTGTTAGTGGACTATATGTAACCATTAGTATGTATATAGGCACTAGCTAATGAAGGTGGTGTATTTTGAGTGTGGCATGAGTGGCGATTTCTGTGTTTATAACGTGAATCTTGTATGAAGGACAGCAGAGACCTCTATGGCAGAGGATTCATAATACCCTGTCACCTTTCTTTTTTTATACAAAATAAAAGCTCTTATCTTTCTCTAAAAAGGGTGCACCTAGCATTTTTCCCTAGTGGGTTGTATTTTCTCGGTCTGATCACTGGAGAGTTGCCCTACACTGTTTAGCCAATCCTCATCCTTTACTCCTGAAGAACAGTAGTCACTTCGTTACAGGAGGCCAGAGAAACGATCTGCCAGTGTTAAGGTGATTTAAGAGATTTGAGGTTTAAGACACATCCTCCTTTTTTTATTCTGATTTGTGTTGTTAAATGAGCCAGGATGCATCCTCCAAAAGTCCTTTGACTTAAAACTCACTTTAGATAGGTGTTTTACTTGAAGGTAAGTCAACCACAAGCATACTTCAAAAATGCGAATCAAATGTAAAAGTAATTTTGTTTCAATTCTCATGTGAATATTGGTGTTGGGTGGTCATATGTTTGTTCGAACTTTAGCATCCGAATTCTGGAAATTGCTCACCTGGGCCTGACTGCACAGTGTGTGTTTTGCATTGGGTCTGCATGTCTACGCATCCATTAGCAGGGCCGTCACGATGGGGGCAAGAGGGGGCAAACTGCCCCGGGCCCTGCACTTGCAGGGGCCTCGCAGCCCCCTCTCCTAGGTGGAAGGCAGCACAGTCTCCCGTGTCCATTATTCACACGGGGGACTGTGCTGTCTCCCCTCTGCCCCTGCAATGATTTTACTTTTTGTTGCGAAGCCGTTTGGCTCCGCAACAAACAGCAAAATAAGGGGAGACAGCAGGGCTCAGAAGTGAGCTCTGCTGACTCCTGTTATTCAGCTGACAGCGTGGACATGCTGAATGACAAGAGAGGGCTCCTCGTCTGTCAGTCAGTGTGTTTATGTTGTCAGTGTGATCACGCTGACTGATGGGAGAGAAGTGCTCTCTTGTCAGTCAGTGTGTTCACGTTGCTCAGCGTGACCATGCTGACTGATGAGAGAGGAGTTCTCTCTTGTCAGTCAGTGTGTTCACGTTGCTCAGCATGACCACGCTGAGATGACAGGAGAGGAGTTCTCTCTTGTCAGTCAGTGTGTTCATGTTGTCAGAGTGATCACGCTAACTGATGGGAGAGAAGCTCTCTCTTGTCAGTCAGTGTGTTCACGTTGCTCAGCGTGACCACGCTAACTGATGGGAGAGGAGTACTCTCTTGTCAGTCAGTGTGTTCACGTTGCTCAGCATGATCACGCTGACTGACAGGAGAGGGCTCCTCTCCTGTCAGTCAGTGTGTTCATGTTGTCAGCATGATCACACTGACTGACAGGAGAGGAGTTCTCTCTTGTCAGTCAGTGTGTTCATGTTGTCAGCGTGATCATGCTGACTGATGGGAGAGATGTTCTCTCTTGTCAGTCAGTGTGTTCACGTTGCTCAGCGTGACCACGCTGATTGATGGGAGAGGAGTTCTCTCTTGTCAGTTCTTGTGTTCACGTTGCTCATCATGACCACACTGACTGACAGGAGAGGAGTTCTCTCTTGTCAGTCAGTGTGTTTATGTTGTCAGCGTGATCGTGCTGACTGATGGGAGAGATGTTCTCTCTTGTCAGCCAGTGTGTTCATGTTGTCAACGTGATCACGCTGACTGATGGGAGAGGAGTTCTCTCTTGTCAGGCGCATGTCTACGTGTCGGCTGCGTGGTTGCTTTTTAAGGGTGCATGGAGGTAAGGTAAGTGTTTTTTTATTTTAAACTAAAAGTGTATATGTGTATTTAAATTAAATTAGTATGTATATGTGTATGTATGAATGCATGCGTGCATGTTGGTGTTTGTGTCAATGCCGTGTTTGGTTTTATGTATACATGCATGTATGGAGTTGTGTAACTTGTGGATGAATGCATGGGTGAAATTGTTTTTTGTGAGTGTGTCTTCAGCACCATGCCTAAATGTAGCCGCCCTAGGGGCCACTTCATTAAGGGGTGGGTTCATGGCATCAGAGGTGCACCTACGCTAAAATGTCAGGGGGGAGAAGGGACTAACACTTCAAATGTTGGGCGAGGCGCTAACATCAGAGGCTGTGAGGAAGGGGCAACTTCCTTGTGTGGGGGCACCTAACATCTTTCCACATTTCGAATGAGACTATTCTAGTGAAGCTTCAATGTTACAAGCAGCTACCTCTTGCCTTCATTTCTGAAACGTCGCACTTAAGGACTGCTATGAGAATGAGATGTCTCATGTCACCACTTCCCTTCCAATCACTCCCCTAGCAGTGCAAGTGCTAACCCCACATCACAATTTCAATTACCTAAAAATGTATGGATATGAATGCAGGTGCTAACAGTGAAATGACTTCTCATGGCCATGCTAATCCATATGGCAATTCTCACCCAGTTCCTGCCCTCCCCACCCAAAACACCTCCTCACTGGAACTCTTTGAGCTAGCTTTAAACATGCCTTGCCATCAAACTTTGCCCTCAATGTGCCTGCAAGTGTTTCCTCAAAGGAGTCTTCTGAGAGTTCCGACTTCATTGGAGTTGTAAACACGCTACTGGTGTAATAAAAATGTCTTAATCAGGTCTGCTTTTGGCCACTCAATTTAAAAACACCCTGCGTGTCTTTCACTGAAATGTAAAAAAAATAAGTTTTGGCTTGTGTATAAGTTTTAGGCATTTACCAGGCACTGCTATTAGATGCTCAGGTACTGAAACCAGTTTGCACTGGCACTATCAGTGGCCAGTTAATACCACTACACAGGACTATGCATCAAGGTTAATGCAAACATACTACTTGGCTAAATTGGCCCACACTGTAGGCCAATATAGCCAGTAATAACACTTATGGTACACAGTCAGCCTGGATATACTTTCTGTGGCATGGCATTTTTACTGGCTGGGAGTCCGTACATGGTAATAATGGCATATATTGATGCAGCCTGCATCGACATAATTAGAACAACCAGCATGAATATATTTTTATACTAGCATATCTCGCGTGGAAAGGCGGCATGAAATGTATTGGAAAATGTTCCTATGCACAATGTGTGATTTGCAACTATTGGGAATTTCCATGTGCTTCCATAAAAAAACAATTGCAAATTGTATGGATTTCTAACCAATTTTTCAAAGAAAGTACTCTAAAATGCATACTTTTAATGTTTCAAACATTTTCTTGGGTGTGAGAACCCCCCCTCAAGCAACTCGTGTTTGGCTTGGGCTCCCTCATTGTGCTCTGTTGATCCTGCCTAATTGGCACAAATATTTAAGCCTCTCAAGTTCAGAGATGTACCAGCCTCCACTGTACATCATTTGTCACTGTGTATGATGTGTGTTTTAACATGCACACAGGGGCAGAGTGCTCCTTAATGATACGATATGGCATTTAAAACGTGTCTGTCTACAAGTGTTTCTAGGCACGATAAGGCAAGGAGGGAGAAACAAAAGAGTAGGGCAAAACACAGATCTTACTAGGCCTTGTGTCATTCAGATCACGCAAGAGCAGGGAAGGGGTGAGGGGAGAAGTGCCGAGGGTGGGGTAGGATGCAGAAGTGCAGTAATAAAGGAGAAACAAGAGTGCAGCCAACGGGTGGCAAGTGTGGGTACTCATAAGTGCAGCCAACGTCTGGAGAACAAGAGCAAGAGCGGGGACTGTAGAGTTACAGATACAGACCACAAGTGCAGGGGAGCCAAGAGGCAGTACGGGATTGCAACAGGACAGGCAGGGACCTGGGCTCGAATTCAGAGCTTGACCAGGTGACCAGTGCATGGATCAGGCAGGTGATCAGCAAGGGAGAGGAAGAGAGAAGGCAGAAGCAAAGAGACAGGTCTTGGGGTGCTTCCAGAACCAGAGATGGTTCTCCTCAAGTTTCAGCGAGGCCGGTAGGCTGTTTCCAGGGGGAGGCCCCAGATGAAGAAAGAGATCTGCCCTCAACTCTTTGCTTGGAAAAGTGACTGACCCTCAGAGAATTGGAGGTGGCGCAGTGGAGAGCTCATGCCATCTTATATATATTTATTCATATGATAAAAAAGTTAGTCTTGCATGAATCTTTCTTCAGTAGAGAAATCTAACTTTGCTGTAGTTGATTTGGAGTTGTAGTAATAAACCAAATTTGGGATCCTGCACACAAACTCAAGGGGAGATTTCTCGAGTCTCCTGTTTGCGGATGTGCCGCCGCTGGCCGAGTGCAAAAAATTGTAAGGGGGCCTCACCAAATGTTTTGCCCCGGGCCTCACCACAGCTTCTGACAGCCCTGTCCATTAGGGCAAAATAGGCAGAAGGCCGAGTGGCTAGGACCACGTATGGAATGCATGGCCATGGCTACACCTTCAATTAAAACAAGATGACCTACTTTTAAAAGATTGCCAGGGCAAGTAGCTAGATTGTGTGGGTCCAGTGACAAGGGTTTGTGATCTGACAGAAGGGGCAAGGGCTCAAGACACGAGTTGCCTGTTCAGACGTGCTTAGCCCAATGCACTGCTTGAGGAATGGAAACGTTGACGCTGCCATTGAAAGAGAAAGCTTTTCGCACCCTCAAAGTTAGCACTCTCCTTTTCAATGACCTGTTCATTAGAGAGCTGGAAAGAAATCTATGGTTTCTTAATCTATGGAGAAGGCCCAGTCTATACTCACAGGGTTTTTACTCAAAAGGGTTTCCATGGAGGCCGGTGTCCTGCATTTCAAGTCACTTTCGCTGCCAGTTTCACTGCAGCGCTAAGGTAGCAATCCATGCAGCCATTTCCTGATAGAAACCCCACTCGACAAGTTTCAAATGTTTTTTTACTGGGTCCAATTACTGACACCTGGGGTTCGGACATCTGCTGAACTTCTATGGAGTGGATTTCAGTTGGTCCAGTTACATCTTGCACTAGTCGGTGCTTCCTAATGGTGTCTCTTTGTTTCAGAATTTCCTCTACTGCATCTGGCAGTTTTCAATACAAAATACATCATGCCCAATGTCAAGGGTTTTATTGATAGCAGTGCTATTCACTCTGTGTGGCACATGCGGCGGAAAGCAGGCATAGGGTCCCTACGCCCAATCCACAAAGTTCAGGTTGTCTGATGCGCAACACAAGTGGCCAAGATCCCAAAGTTATCCATCGCAACAACTGGAATGTCCTACCAAGTAATTCTTTTCACCTGTTTCCCCACACAAAACATTTGCAAAGACAAACAGAGGAAACTGTTGTACCCCACGGCTGCTTAAGGAGGACTTATGGCGTTAAGCCGATGCGGTGTGACAGCTGCGCGGAACAAGGCCTCAGACAGTCTTACTGCAAGCCCAAGACAAAAAGCCCGGGGGTGTGTCTGGCAACATGCGGCATGCTTGTGTTGAGCTCTATGTCTAATCCCCTTACCGGACTTTAGGGGTCAGAGGACTGTGATAAAGGCTGACTTGGCATTTCCACTTCACAGGGACCCTGTAACAATACTGACCCAAATCCACCTTTTCTGAAGTTTCGTAATTAAAGGAATCCGCACGGTTGACCCTCATGGATTTGCAATAAAATGGTGGGGATTATCTCTACACGAGCATGCCATGGTGCCTTGCTCTCATCACCTCATGCTGCAGGAATGGATGTTGCAATGTAATACCATGCAAGTCCAAGAGTTGCTAAAGCTCTACTCAGATGCAATGCCTTTGTTACTTGGATGTATTTCAGAAACAGTTTAAAGTCCTGCTCTGGAAACAGTCATTGGCACAGTCAGAGGTTTTGGGTAATGTGCGCATGTTGTATACACATTTGCTGGGCTTACATGATTTGCTAGCTATTGCCATCACATGCCAAAAGAGTACTATCATTTGACCGGTATTGCCATGGTATATACTCTTGTTCTCACATCATGCAGAATATGCTGCTATTATGTGGCACAAATTGCCATCAGAAGCCCAGGCACTCAAACCATGACCATGTTTTGGGCTGGGCTTTTGAAATGGAGCAGGTAGCTTAGCATTTGATGGCAATCCCTGGCAATGATGTTAACTGTACACAGTCAAAGGCAGTCCTTGGAAGAGTTTAAGTACCTTGCAATTTCATGGCAAATGCTGATAATGGCTACCCAGGCAGCTAATGGGAATTTAATGGAATGGACTGAGTACTTGGCCATCTGTTGGCAACGTCCGGCAATGGGGTGAGTATCTGGGAATTTGAAAGCAAGCTGTGAAAATCAGATGAGTACCTGCGAAGTTTCTGGCAATCTCTGGCCGAATGAATCACTGGCAAGTAAATTAAAAGTAACAATTTCTGGCAATGCTTGTTTTAGTCTTTTGATGAAAAAGACTTGCTTGAAGTATGAGAACCAAGGCATGTGTTGACAATACATACGAATCTACGTGGCATCTGGGTATTTGATGTCAGAAAATGTCGTATGATGTGAGTAACTGGCATTAAAATGCAATACCTGAAATATGATATCAGAATGATCCTGTGCCTGGGCAAGGAAGAAGACACAGGGAATTGCAAGTTCAGCGGTATTTCAGTGGTGAAACCACCGAAATACTGTCAACTGTAATTACTGTTACCGTCACTTGGTCCCAAGGAGTTACCACGGGATAACAAGTGGCAGTAATTCCGCCTTTCTGGAATTCATATGACTCCATGTGGTTTTTTGACGGATTTACTTCCGGTGCAATTGCTGCAAGCAAATTTGCTGATTTTTGGAGGTGAAGTGGAGGATTTACCTCCAGCAACAAGCTGAACGCGAATCCGCCACTTTTCCTCTGGAAATCGGTGGATTTACTGCACAGTAATTCCACTAGAGGTAAATCCCCTCAAAATTATAATTTGGCTACACTTGAAAAGTAGCGGTAACGGAATTACTGCCACTTTTTTCCTGTACCACTGCCATCCTTGTACTGAGGCCAATTGTATTATGAAGCAATGTGCTTCGCCTGATACCTGTGGCAGGTCAGGCAGGTTTGGAGTGAGCAAACAGGTGATGGAAGTGGATTGGGCAGAGAGTGTTTTTGGTGGGATGGTTTACAGGGGAGGTAAAAGGCAGCAAATATGGGACAAAAAGCTATGTTAGGGGTGATCCTTCTTTTACTTGTGGCTTCCTAGACCTGTGGAGGGACATGTGACTTTTGTGGTCTATCGGGCAGGTTGGAGTGAGGAAAAGAGAGCTTAGAGGGCCGTGGGCCTAGGTTCCCTCCGTGAGTAGGTCACTGGTGGCGTGGGGGGGGGGGACAAAAGCTGCAAAGCTTGGAAAGATAAAGGAAAGCAGGCAATTTGGGCCGGTGCTCCAGCGATCCTCCCTTACCAGAGGCCACTTTGAGTTAATTTCACGAATATTGTAAATGTTGCCAGCAGCCTTAGTAGTGCCAATGGTTGTCCATGCCAGTTGATATATGTATTTCTATGCTTTGTTTGTAGCTACAAAAGCATAAACATAATTTGCTGAAAACCCGGGTTTGTTTTGCGCACAGATCCTTTGAAACTGAATTATTGGGTTCTCTCCTGTCTGATGATCCAGGCCAGAAATCGCAAGGGATGTCATCGATTCTGGATGCAGCAGGTTGGACCAGAATGGTCGAATCTGGGAGGCGTGCCAGCTCCACTGAAGGCAACACAGATGGAGTTGAAGTGGATAGGGTGGGTAGGGAGGCCTTCTTGGAAAAATGCAATACAAGAAGGAAACTGCAAGTGCACCCTTACACCAATGGACAAAACACACCTAAAGCACCATTTTTGGCACAAGGGTTTTAAAAAACACTTCAAAGGCACAAAGAATAGACAATGCATATAGTAGTAGCCTTTGTCACTGTAAATCAACCAACACAAAATGAACCTTTCAATGTATGTTTGTTTGTGTCCATTTTTGGTTGTGGTTTTGTTAAACATTGCCTGTTTACTCCCTTGTGTGTGTGCTGATTAGTTTCTGTCTACTCTGTGTTTTTGTGTATGTGTGTGTGTGTCCTTAACAGTGTTTCTATGTGCACCTGTGGGGCTCTGCCCGAGTCAACACCCTCATTGCTGGTTTGCCAGTATGCCACTGATAATGCCGGCGGCATACCAGCAAACAGACCTACCGCTACCGACGTCTGATATCCCAGAATTTCCGTGACATTACAGATGCGGGCAACGGTGGTAACTCCCATTCCATGGAATCCCATAGGAGTCAATAAGGGGAATTGCCTGTATTACCGGCACTGGCAATACTGATGCCGGTAATACCTACTGTTTTTTGCAGGTGGGGGACTGATTTACCTTCAGTTATTGGCTGGGGGTAAATCCGTCAATCCCACTGGCAAACTTGTAGTTTGGCAGTGTGAGAAAAGGGGCAGTAACGAGATTACCTTTTCTTTGTGCCGTGGGTATGTGTGCCTATATGGGCATGTGCGTCTGTCTGTCTGTAGCTGTGTGGAATTGTGTGTCTGTGTCAGAATGTTGGGCAATCGGAACATTACACAAAGCAACGTCTAAGAAAACGAAACACTAGAAAAGGCACAGTATTTTATTTGAAAAAGTCCAATTAGTGGGTAGGGCTAATCAACACATGCAATAAGCAAGCAGTATTTACAATTGCCAGAACAGTGTACACCGAATATTGATAAATTGTGTGGCTCTTTCCATGACGGTTGAGTATGATTTGCTGAGAGAACGGAAGCCGGAAGGACAACAAAGCCGATTGCTTCCTGTTTCTGCAGGTCAGGAGGTGTCAAACAGATGACACGTTTCTGTTACTTTACCTAGCAGTGCTAGACAGGGCCAGGCCGGCCGGGAGGATAGCAGGGGCAATGTTAATGTTAAAGGACATTTGTACTGTGCACTATCACCACCGGAGTGGTCCCCTGGCGCTCTGGCGGCTCTGAAAGAGTAGGGGAGGTTGAGTTAGTGGGAGGAGGCAGGAAAAGTGCAAGAGAGCAGTGATGTTCTGTTGGAAGATTCAGCCCGGTGGGTCCGTTGTATGGGCCTGGGATGTTTGTGGCTGGTAGTCGTGTTGTGCAAGACTATGTGTGTTTTTGTTTTGTTGTTGCAATGTAGTGAAGTTTGTGCGGTTTGTTGTGCTGTAGATTTTGGTTGTGTTTGGTTTGTAGTTTGAGAGGTGTATGCAGAAAGGGAAATTGTTAGTAGGGTTGGTTCGTCTGCGTCTCTATCCTGAATTCAGGCGCTCGGCTTGCGCAGTCTCCCCTGGTGCGGCTCTGTCCTGATCTGGGTTCGACTGGCATACAAGGTTCCTTACTCCTCTGGCCCCCACCTCTAACATGCTCTCTCATAGCTCCCCTTATCCTCCCTTCATACTCCTGTGGCCAGTGCACCTGCCAATGTCAACCTCTCAGGTAGAGTGGTGATTGCAAGGCAAAGCAACACACGTTCAAATCCAGGGCTAGCAGTTAGAAACTGGTCCCCAGTATTAAGCGCGTTATAAAAGCACAATGATTTAAATGCTTCACACAGAGACAGTGCAAGCAAGCACACACACACATATATCTCTCGTTCACGGTGGCTGCCCTGCTCTACAAAAGTACTCTGCTTGTTTATTTAAAAATACAATTCACTTGAAAGGCCTAACTTGTGTCAGTTGCTTGTGTTTAAAGTATTCGGGTATTATGACTGCGACGTCTAATCTCGGGCAGAATATGAAAGGCAGGAGCCCTTTGAAGTGTGCATGGATCAGCCCCATTCTGATGGGCTGTCTCCCAGCATGGCGCAGGCCGCAACTGCAGGTATTTGAACTCCAGGATAAGAGCAGCCAGGCAGTTCAAGGATGGTAATTGAGAACATTAGAATGCGCCCGCGCCGTTTGGCAGAGTCACAGTACTTCAGTCGGCTGTTCTGTGGGATTTTAAGACCTCTGATGCCCACTCTAATTAAATTATAGGGTGTATCAATTGAAGGGATTGGGGAAGACAACTTCAGATCTTTATGGTAAACCAACATCCGTTTGTTCATAGACAGTACGCTAAGGTTTGGGATCAATATGTTTTTGTGCGCTCTGCAGCTTCTCTTCTCCCTCCTCCGAAACAGAAACCAGAGAAATGTGCTGAAATTCATTTCAAAAGCATTCAGCTGGAGAGCGCGGCCCATACCCGCAATACTATCCGGCACTGCGGCCCATACCCGCAATACTATCCAGCACTGCGGCCCATACCTGCAATACTATCCGGCACTCTGTTATTTCTTATTGTTTCCGTGCCATGATTCAACCAAAGAGGAATTTCATAGAGACGTAGGTGTGCATTGCTTTGTCTCCCTTACGGGTTTAACAGCGCTACTTAGAATAAAAAAGCCACCTCCTAGATGCAACCATGGAATGCTGATGAAAGGAATGGAGTAAATTACCTGGAAGTACTACTCCATCATCTTTGCATGCCCCCTGAGCATATGCAGGACAGCTTATGTTGACAAAGGGCCTGATTCATGGAAAAGTGCGCTTAGATCCCGCAAAGCTTGAGCGCCGAGAACGACTGCGCGACCGTGCGTGGAGAAGTTTTTCTACGCGCTCTGCGTATTCATGGAATTGTTTGCGCAACAAAACCGTATACGCAAGTCGTGGCCGGAACGCCCCGGCACGCCCCCACGCAAAACAAAAACAGCCAGAAACAGCTACCTCTGCGTGCTCCCCCGGGCTTGAATTCATACACCCTTTAAACACATTAAGACTTACGTTGGAGTCCTACTGCCGTTGTATCATATAACACTGTATCATCTGCATAGGACATTCATGACAAAGACAATGAACCAATATGAGGAGGAAAGTTATTCACTTTCTCCATAGCCGTGCACAGGTCAGCAATAAATTAGATAAACGGGGAATGACTGCACAACCTTGTTTCACTCCATGGTATATCTGCAGTTAAAATCCCTTATCAATACTGAAGTGCCAGAATAAAGCTTTTAAAAAAAATGTAACACTCCATTATCATTCCCCCAGTTTTCCAATTTGGCCCATACCCTCTGCCGAATGACAGAGTCAAACGCCTTAGAATAATCTACAAAACAGATGTAAAATGTTTGCTATTTACATATTACGATGCTCCTAACCAGGTGCCCAATGGTCCAAATATTGTGGACAGTACTATGTCCTTTACGGACTCCAGTCTGTTGTGGGTTAAGAATCTTTCTTTCATTAGCCTTTCAGCAGCCAACAAAAGGCAACACTTTTTTAGATGGAATCTGACAATGCTAAGAGACTATGGGCCTCATTACACGGTAGGAGGTAACCATGCCGCTATTAGCGGCATGGCTTCTGCCTTACCGCATACCGGGTCCAGGTAGGCGGTATGGGGATTTACTGGGTCATTCCGACCCTGGAGGACCCGGTAAACCCCCATTCCAAATACCATTCCCCATTCCCATTTGAGCCCCCATAGGGCTCAATGGGAATGGGGAAGGAGCTGTAATGAGGCCCTATACATTTCTGGATTAGACTGTTCTCCCTTTTTGAATACCGGTGCTAATGTGGCCTTTCTCCAACTCTGAGGTATAACCCCCCAGTATGTATAGGGTTTATATAGGTTTATATAGGCAAAGGCCTGCAAGAAAGCTGTAAAGAGCAATGCTAATACATAACATGGCCTAAAACATGATAACTTATCCCAACATAATATACGCAACACAGCGTCACAGTTAAGTAAGTGAATCATCGTTTTGTGAAAAACCACAGGGTGTTTCACAACTTAGTCCCTGTGAATCCCATACTCTGGTGGCCAGGGAAAGGCCATCGCTTTCAGATCCCGACTCTGGGGTGGACAACGAAGGGAGGATCACCTGGGTAGGGGGTCCTTGGGGAGTGGGGGAGAAGCACCCTATGGTGAGGCATGGTATCCCCCTTTTTCTCCAACCCATCTAACCCCTATCCCTGTTTATTCTTTGGGAAATTACAACTCCCATAATTCCCCCACACCTTGGGCCTCATTACAACTCAGGCGTTAAGGGTTAACGTCGTCGTTAACCCTTAACGCCTGATTCCGATTTTAACGGCTGCTTTTAGCAGCCGTTAAAATCCATGGCGCTAAACCGCCTTGGTGCTAATTACGCCACCGTAATTTACGGTGGCGTAATTAGCACCTTCCCCACTCCCATTATGCCCTATGGGGCAAAAATGGGAATGGGGAAGGGTAAAATGGGAAATGGGGATTTACCACCCCACTCACCTTGGAATGCCATCCACCATGGTGTAAACATAGTTTACACCATGGTGGTAAAGTTGGCGTACTTACCGCCTGGGTCGTAATGACCCACCTTGTCTTGACAAAAGTACTGCACCAAAGAAGATGAGGAATGAAGCCAGAAGGATTACCTCCCCTGACTTGCATTGGCCCTGTCCCTGTAATGAGGCCAGGCAGGGTCCGGCACATAGCTCTAATAATGTACACATGCCACCTATTAAGTCTCCCTATGAAAATAAAAGGTGGCGCGCACAGACACACTTTGAGCGAGGCTGGATACGAGAAGGAACAGCTCTTTCAAGGCTCATGCAAACCAGGCTGTGGGAGTTGGAAGGCCAATGGGCTGATCAACAATTGAGAGGATCGAGATAAAGCCAGGCAAGATTTCAAATCTTTCGGGAAGCCATGGGTGTGGTCGAAAAGAAGAACCGACAGAGCGAAGGAAAAAAACCTTCAAGGTGCCAGGAAATGGCCCGCAACCCTCGCGGTTGAACAGCAGAGTTAGGAGGAGTAGAAGAGGCATTGGGAACGGCCTTGAGCTGCGAGAAAAAGATGAAAGACATTCATTTAACACAACTACTGAGTTATTGAGGGCAACACAAGTCTGATTGGTGCTAAAGGGAAAGTGTCTGTGATTTGAAGACATTTATTTAGCACAACCTGTGGGCTATCGAGGGCAACAAAAGTCTGGGTGGTGTTAAAGGGAAAGTGACTGTGATATGAAAGTTGCAGGATGCGCATGTGCCGATAAAACACGAATGAGAAGAGGAATTGTTGAAAGAAAAGAATTCAGAGTAGCGGAGTGGTCCTATGAGAGGAAGTCGCACATTCGAAAATCTCTGTGAAATGTTATGAACTTTGGAAAGATATTACAAGCAGACATCACAGCAAAGAAAGTTAAATAAGAGGAAAATGAAATATGGGAATTGTGAAACACACCAGAGGGTAAAAGTAAAATATAAGAACTTTGAAAGAACTGCCAAGAAGGCAACTGAAAGAGAATAAGAACCATAAGTACTAAGAGGCATTGGTGCTGCAAGAGAAGATGTGAATTGTGAAATATGCCAAGAGGGCACACAAGAGAATAAGAACTACAAGTGTCAAGATGCATTGGGAGAAAAGAAATACCATGAGGCATTGGTGTTACGCATGAGCTTTTGGAACAGGCCAAAAGGGCAGACTAAAGAGAGAGAAAATAATAAGTACCTAGAAGTACTGGTGTCAGAAGACAAGTATGGATTGTGAATGGAAAGAATATTGAAAGAAAGGTCGAAGTGGTTGTGCAGAGGTCTAAGTAAATTCCTTGCAGTTTTGAAAGTCTTCAGCAGTGAAAGACCTTAGATACAACGTAGAGAAGGGAACCCCCTTGAAGAACAAAACAAGCTTGAACCCGGCAGTGGGAACCCTGTGCAGAACTATGAGAAATTGAGAGCATATGAATTGAGTATAGATGACAAGGCACTTGAAGCATAAGGAAGTGATTGAACTACCAGAAACTGAAAGCCTAAGATTGAACTGTTGAACTGTACCAGTAAGCCAAAGTGTGCAAGACTCATAGAACTGTACCATCCATCTATCTTTTGTTTATTAAGAGAATCTCTAGACCCCATGGGTTTGAATGAATCTGGGGAAGGGAGTTGGTGCTGAAGCCATTCTGACATTTTTTTTGACACACTATTTTCCTGTTTGTATTCCCTTAACACATTTATTATCTTGAGTATGAGGGCAAGGTTAAGTTTTCTTAATATAGGCCTTTTTTATTTTGACCAGGCTGACTTGGACGTATTTGTTATTGTTTAATGGTCGAGATTACTCCCATTTTAGAGTTAGGGTCAGTTAGGAATTCTACCATCCCAATTCATAAATAAAGTTTTTTGAAAATTGTATCCGTTGTGTCTGTGTCTCCTGCTCAATACCATGCCTTCCTTATAATGTGTACTGCATAGCTTTCACTATAGGAGACTCCTGACACAGAGGCTTACCTGGGATGCATTGTTGGTCCTTGCCTGGGGTTATCAGACCTGATTTTGTTGCAGTGAAAAGGAAAATGAGGAATGGGAAGAATTGCAGAACATCGGTCACAGGTAGCACTGTGAGAGTGAGTATTCAAGTAGATGAGGAGATTGGAGGTAAAATGCACGTCTCCATTTGTGTGAGAGCGAGCCTGCAGGCAAGGGATCAAGCAAGAGGTGTTGGTGAAGAAGAAATGTGGTTTTGGTGAGCCAGTTGTTGTCCAGTGTTTTTAACAGGGCTGAGAGTACTTTTGTGAAGTGCAAGTGAGACGTCGATGGGGGTATGGTGGGCCTGGGATGTGCTTAAGCGATCCATTACATCTTAAGCTGTAATAACAGTGGATTGTATTGCCTTTTTAAATGCAAAACCCAAGCAGTTAAAGCCTGGTACTGCCAGTGCTCGCGCTGTCAATCACAGCTGAGAGAAGAGTTCACTATGCCAGTAGGTCAATGTAGGCAGAAAGAACTGGGAAAAGGAGCAGCTTGGAAGAACAGTCAGTTCATTAGTATGCCAATCCTGATTGGCACGACTCTACTGAGGATCTGAAAACGGATGGCAAACAAGTTATTATTTAAAAGAAATGACATAATGTAATATAACTTCAGATAAACGAACGCAGTGTAACATGACATAATACAATATTGAGATCCCCGAGTCAGAAGCTCACACGTACACATACTTGTGCACCATACTGTGAAGTCCTGTGCTGGATATGTACATTGATTACATTTGGATAAGCTTGACATCTGGATTTTATGCAGGTATAGAACACCTTGGGCTACATGTCACATTTTTTGAGGGTGTGTTTATTAAAAACCAAATGCAAAAAAAACCCCAAAAAACTTGCTGGTACTGAGTGAAGGGTATTGGCTTCTAGCAAGAAGTTGAGTGATTAAATCTTATATTCACAAGCGCTGAATGGTGCATCAGGGTTGGGTAGGGGATTGTTTGCTGATAGTACTGATAGAAAGACTACTCAAAACCAAAAGTACCTCACCCTTTGGCTAATAAACACAACACATTTGTCCATTTTGTATGCTCTCCTGTATTACCTCTGCCTATACACAGACAGCTTCAGACCACAAGAAAGCAAACACTCTGCAACTGTTCTACAATGTTGACCCATAAGGTCTGTAACTTATTTCATTTGTTAATTAATTTAGCTTTCCATTAATTTTTTGAATGTTTTATTTATTAAACATTTTTATAAACCACGCCACATGCCTGGAGACCTGAGAGCGCGCACACAGAACGAACTAAACAAACGACAATAAAAGAAGAACAAGCATACCGTGTCAGAGTGACGAAAGAGCATTAGGAACAGAGTTGAATTAATCGAGAGGTAGGTTGAAGAGATAGGTTTTCAGCCTTTTTACTCTGTGGTAGTAGGAGTGGCTACTTTTTTTTTGTAGTTCAAGCAGAAGGAGTTGCAATGTTTTTGTAGTTCAAGCAGAAGGCTTCCATCAGAAGCTCTGTACATGCGGGTGAGAGCAAAGGACAGAACATGCTCTTTGTAGAGCGCCTCAAAAGAGTAAAACTGAGAAATGAGCAGGTGGTCATCTCAATGGTGGGGGTTTCATGTAAGAATATGGACTGGAGGCCGCACAGACAGACAACATGACAAGTGCACAGTATATGCAGACAGTCACATAATAAACATAGACATTTAAATTAAAAATAGTGGAGTATACAGAGTGTGTACAAGGGTAGAAGGAAATGTGCTCTAGACAAGATTCTGAGATTGGTGGTAGTGGTAATACATCCAGTAATTACCACTACCGGATGTTCTACAGCATCGCAAACAACTATGAATTTCGTTACCAAAACTCCTGTGAAAGTCTGCTTTTATCTGGGGGTAATTACCTCCAAACAAAAGCATTGCCACATGCAGTGATTACCTAATGCAGTAATTACCAAATGCAAAAATACTAGACCCCGTAAAGACCTATGGGACTCAGGTGGACCGTTCTGGGTACCATGCATTTACTACATGCAATAACCAAATATGAGTTTGACTATTACCTGAATACATGTTCATATTTTTTGATCATGTGAAGGTTTTTCATCTTCTTTTGTAAGACAGTTAGCAGCCAGAATTATTATGCCTGGATAGAAGAGGTACGTTCTTGGTAGAAGATACTTATTTACAGAAATCCATATAACGCCTTTATCCAACAAAAGATAGGATTATGGTACAATCAAAGCAAATGATGAGAGCAGGATCCCAAGCCAATGCATCACAAATGTTACATCAATAGTTAAAGAGATTGAAGAAGATGGAGTTTTAGATGTAATTTGAATCAGGAGATATTAGAAGTAGAGCAAATTGGAAATGGAAGTGAGTTCCAGAGAGAAGGCGTGAGTATTGAAAGCAGAGGAACCGTAAGGCAGCATAAGGAGGCCGAAGAACAGAAAGAGGAAACTGGGAAGCAGAACATAAGTCTGTAGAGGGATGGTATAAAGAAACCAAGGAACATAAATATGGGGTAGCTAAAATATGAATACATTTGAAACTAAACACAAACAATGAAACTCCAGACGTTGCTTAATTGGGAGCCAATAGAGCTGTGCCAGATAGGGAGAAATGCTATCAGACCAGGGAACACGAAACAGAATGCAAACCAAAGAGTGGAGAATAAAGCGCAGAGGGAGAATGATATGATATGATATGATGCAGCATTTATATTGCGACTGCAAACAAGTGTTTCAAGGCGCCACAAGACAAGGGATGGAGGACAGAGGGAAGACAAGACAAACAATCCTACTAGGCTTTGTGTCAAGTGCGAAAGCGCGAAGTGCAAGGGGAAGGGAGGGAGGAAGTGCAAGGGAGAGGGGAAGTGCAAACAGGGCAGCTCGACTCTGATTAAGTGCAGCCAGGGCAGCACGGCTCAATGAAGTGCTAGGAGGCAGTGGGGCTGTAGGGGTTACAGCTAGAGCCCCTAAGAGCACAGTAGGCCAGGAGGCAGTAAAAGGAAGACTGTTCTAGAAGGAGCCTGGCATCTAGTGAGACTCTCAGGGTACAAGGCAACCAATTGGCACAGCGCACAGGTAAATTAGCAGGGAGGAGAGAGGTAGAGAAGGCAGAGGCAAAAAGGGAGGTCTTGAGCTGCTTCTGGAACTTCAGGTGATCCGGCTCAAGTCTGAGAGGGGCAGGGAGGCCATTCCAGAGGAAGGAACCTGCAGAGGAGAGAGATCTATCCCCCATTCTCTTTCTATAGAAGCGTCTGACCCTCAGAGAGTTGGAGGTTGGAGACTAATCACAAGCTGTAAAGGAGGAAAATAAATGGTCAAAGGAGAACGAATAGATGGAGTAGCCGGAAAATATAAGATTTCTGTCTTTTTTGGATTGAGAGAGAAAAACCGAGAAGCCATCCAGAATTGAATAGTAGAGAGACAAGAAAAAAGGCGAGAAGGAATAGCGTCAGTGAAAGAAGGAAAATAGAAAAATATCTGTGTGTCGTCGGCATAAAGATGTACTTGGAAACCAAAGTCAGGGATCAATGAAGCAAGTGAGAGGTGTACATACAACAAAAAGAAGTGGGCCAAGAACAGATCCCTGGGATCCCAATAGGAGAGAAGAAGTGACAAAGGGAAAGAACCCTTCCAAGAGACTGTAAATGAATGCCAGACAAGTACTAGAGAAACCAACAAAGAGAAAAGTCAGAAAAGACCAAGGGAAGAGAGAGTAGAAATAATAATAGGTTCATCCACAGTGTTGAAAGCAGTGCTTAAAACAAGAATCCAAGAGAGTTTGAGATGAAGAACATGGACCTTAGAGCTTGATACAGAGAGAAGTGCAGTCTCACTAGAAACACTATGGCACAAGCCATATTGAGAAAGGGGGAGAAGATTTTAAGTCATGAGATACCAGTTAGGTTGTGAGTAAACAAGGCTCTCAAGACAAGAGACAGGGCAAGAGAGAAATAGGATAGAAATAAGAAGAGTCAGCAGGATTAAGGGAAGGCTTTTTAGAAAAGGAATATTAGCTGCAGCTTTGAAGCTAGATGGATAGCAGCAAGAAGAAATGGACAGATTAAACATAGCAGTCACAAATTGAATAAACAATGGAAAGATTGATGACAAGCAGGCAGAGGGTCAGAAGAGGCAGCAGAAGGATGAGAGCATGAAATGACGATACCAACTTTGATCTCAGAAATTGCAGAAAAAGGACAAAGAAGAATTATCAGGAGGTAACGTTGTGGAAGGAGCGATGGGGGGCATAGGCAGAGCAGAAGATGTCAGGACAGGAAGAGAGGATCTAATTTTCTCAATGTTTGAGCTAAAGAAGGTAGCAAGATCTGAGGCACTGATAGGCGACACGCATGAGGGTTGTGAGGAAGGAGGGTCAAGAAGTCTAAATCATGGTAGAATGCAAACATTTTGCAGAGGAACTTTGAGCTTTAATCATTGATTGAAAATAGTCTGCTTTAGCTTGCCTAAGAAGCTGAGAAAAAGATTGCAGAAGCTCAGAGTATATAGAAAAATTAGTTAGGGGACCTAAATTTGAGCCTGTGGCATTCAACTCTGCAAAGCTGGATCCTCACTAACTTAAGGGACTCAGTGAACCAGGGGCGAGGAGGATTCCCTTTGGGTTTAAATTTAGACAAGGGACAAGAGTATCCCAAAATGAGTTCATGGCATGATGCAAGTCTTTTTTTTTAAAATGTACATTATGTGTTTAGTCATATTTTGACTTTTTACACAGATCTTATAAATTGGTTAACAATAAACATTAAAAAAAGAAAAGGAACAGATCAACAAAAAAAGTAATGCAATACATCATCATGATACAAGATTAATCAAAGGGCTGTGAGAAGCTAGGAATTTACATCTCCCCGATTCTGTTCACAAGGCAATTTTTTCAAGCTTCCGTTCATTAAGCAATTTCAATAACTCTATTCACAAGAAGATTTCCTTACCAGCCGATAACCTGTGCCAAATATTTTGGGTGTCAAGCTACTCTATATGATGCACAAACCTTGCAAATTATTTGTCTCTTATTGGGAGTGTGGCTGCACAAGTTATTAGGAGATGTTTAATATCTTGGACATATCCTTCGCCGCATAGATCACATTAACCATTTTTTGGTCTAGGTTATGCCATATTCTCATGGTCTTATTTGTTTTCACAAAATGTTGTCAGAACTGTATGTAATAGTTCGGCACACCATTCAGGGTTAGGAAATCTTTTTAAATATGGCAGTATATATTTGCTTGATTTTTCACAAACACTACATTTCTTTGCACTTTTAATGTCACTGGGTAGAGCTCTGGTTGTAATCCAATCAGATCTTCGCAGAGCACGCTTTACTTATCTGGGTCTTCAATCAAAGACTCATTGGTTACCTCGCAATTCTGTAAGATTTGATCAGCGTCTCTTAGGATGAGCCTGAGCACCGGTATCCCCTCAAAAAGAGCAAAGATACATGATCTATGTAAGGAGTACGTCACCCTCCTTCATCGAACAGATAATTCAAGATCACACTTGGGACTTCCGGAAATACAGGATCTCTAAACCTAAGAGAATTTTCCCTTCACTCCTTCACATCGTCCACCTGAATTTTATCCTCAAAGTTCCCAGGCACAGCCTTCTATGAATAAAATGGCTCCCTCTCTTGTATGTTAGCTAGGGTGCTAAATTGCTGTTCGAAGGGTAATAGTGTTGAGTTTCCCTGTATAGGTCTATCCGCTGCTTCCTCCCTCATTAGATTTCCAGGTATCACTGTCTTCCTTCCTTGCATCAGAATTTTGTTAACACAATTTCTCACCTCAGATTCTGACAAAGCATGGGCCTTTACCCCCATTACTGATACTTTTCCTCCTGCCATCCACATCGAGGCATTGTATACACCAAATCATGTCCCACTATTTGGGTTCCATCTCATCTCCCTTGTCAGGGTATCATGATCACAGGATTCTCCCCTTTGAGCGGGCAAACCAATTTCCTTTTGACCCACCTCCTTTTCCACACCAACCTTTTCCCCCTTACTTAGCTGCCTCTCCCTGCCACCCTCCTTAGGGTGTAATCTTTGTGGGTGCCATGGGTGTTTAAAAATGCTGTAGGTTTGTTTTGTAACATCATCCTGGATCGTGGACCTCCCACACTCTCTCCCAATGGCAAGATTTTGTTTCAGGGCATCCGTCAGTCTGTTATTGCACTCTTCATACTCAGGGCAGACCTGCGTGAGATCAATGGGGTCCATAGCTTCTTGTCGGTGAACTTCTACCCCCTCAAAATCATTCTCCTCCACATCCTCCACATCCAACACCACACTTGCCTCTCCCACCCTCACCTCTCTCTTCTTCCGATCCTCAGAAGCGTCCCCTGTAACTAGATGGTCCTGTAAATTCTGAAAGGCCACCCGGTGCAAGTACTTGAGAGATGTGGTCTTGGAGGTCCTTAATTTCGCAACCATTTTACGCTTCATTTTTATTCTTTTTTTTTGGGTGTTCTTCGAAACCACATTCACAAAAGGCCCTTGACCTTCCACTTCTCCACTGCCCAAATGAATCCCCTTTATCAGAGACATAGCCACCTCTTCAATGCCAGACATCAAGACATTCTCCGTATCACCACCTTGCCAAGCAATGTGCGTCAGTCAAGCACTTAAGTGAACTGCCTTAATCACATTGGTTAAACCGTCTTTCGATGTATGTGTTGTGATGTGCTTGGTTAGTCTGGTGTGGTTTGTCATGTGATTTATGATGTCACCAGAGTGCCTGTGGAATGTTGATGAATGCTGAGTGGGAGAATGCTGTGATGAGAGTTCCATGTTGTGTCAGTTGAGCCCTCCCTCCCTGGGTGATGGGTGCCGGTGTTTCTTCTCTCTGTGTCTCTGTCTTAAAGTCTTAATTCTGTAACTGTAACTGGATCACAAGAACTGAAGTAAACTTATATATTAACCTAAAGCTGCCTGGACTGAGCTTTGTAACAATGGCGACGAGGATTTCCTTAACATCAAGAACCCATGGCAAAGGAAGATGAAGAGAAACTAAGTTTAGACATGAAGAAATGATGAAGTAAATGATTCAAGTCACCTGCTGCGGGGGGTGCAGGATGAATCAGGACCTGAAGAAAGGAGAGGACACCGCCCCCAAAGAACAAGTAAGAATACCCATCACCCAGGGTGGACACGGGAGGAAGGGGCCATAATTTCCATTAAGGATAAATGCAGCAGCCTAGGCCATGTCCTGGGAGTGCTACGCCTTGGGAGATAAGCAGGAAGAGGCCCATGAGACAGGGGTAGCCCAGGAAGGAAGTGTACCTGCAAAGAGTACTTTGAATAAGGGTGCCCCTGGAAGTATCAGTCGTTTCTAATACACTTTAGAATTTGGGGTATGCTGTGTCAGATGAGAAGTATGGAAGAGAAGCACTGGCCCAGGTTAAGCGGGAAGGTCGGGCCCACCTGCAGGGTTGTCAGATCAGCCTAGAGTGGGAGACTAGAGTCTACTTGTGGCAGGGGTGGATGGGAGGTGATCAGTGCTGTATTGATGGTGTTTAAGAATGATAGGCGGAGTTCTGAAATTGCATAGTTGTGGGTTTTTCAAGTGAAACCTCCATTGCTCGTGGGTTGGATGAGACGTGCGTTGTCTTTGTGAAATGATAGGAGGGAGATGTGTTGTGAAGCTTTTGTTGCAAGTGTGTTGTGAAAAGGGGAAGATGTGTTGTGATGTGCTTGGTTAGTCTGGTGTGGTTTGTCATGTGATTTATGATGTCACCAGAGTGCCTGTGGAATGTTGATGAATGCTGAGTGGGAGAATGCTGTGATGAGAGTTCCATGTTGTGTCAGTTGAGCCCTCCCTCCCTGGGTGATGGGTGCCGGTGTTTCTTCTCTCTGTGTCTCTGTCTTAAAGTCTTAATTCTGTAACTGTAACTGGATCACAAGAACTGAAGTAAACTTATATATTAACCTAAAGCTGCCTGGACTGAGCTTTGTAACAGTATTGTTTTGGGTTAAGCATATGGAGTTGAGCGAGTGGGTCAATTCTTTTAGACAGCCTGTATGCAACTGTAATTATTGCATCAGATCAGCCTTCAGGCTCAAAACTGCCTCTAATATCAGAGTTGTATCATTAGTTTTGGCTGTCAGAGGTACATCTGGTAATATCCAGTTCTTACAACCCTCATCGATCCCCCCTCCTCCCTCAAATGTTGGGACAAGGCCAGCATGGTCATTTCACCAGTAAGAAATATTGGAGGAGTATCTATGAAGGAGCAATGAAAGATTCCCCCCTTAGTAATAGCGGTGTTTATTGGTATACCTGTGCCGTTATTTTTATCCCACAGAGCAGTCAATTCAGTATCCTCAATATAAAGGGATTGTGAATGGTCCTAGCTCTCTTGGCTCTGCAATACCTGATCAATCACTTCAGTGCTAAAGGGTAATACGCAGCTCCTCTCCTCACGCTCTTTTAGAGGAGATGGAGGTAGCGGCAATGCCATTGTCCTAGATAAACTGTCCCCTCTATGGGAAAAACAACAAAGGGGCTGCTAGGATATCGTTTCTGCAGGAAATATTTTTTTTCTTCATATTCTGCACAGATTGAGGGTCTTCAACGTTCCCGAATTCACAAATACGTGTACACTTAGAAATCATATCCTAATTTGTGGATAACGAACATACTCTCGTGACCGTGGTTTGTCGATAAATCAAACCGCACTTTCAACATAAGCCAATACACGAAACAGCAATACATATATTTCCAGGAGAGCAGAAATAGTCCAGACCATCCCTCCTGCTGACAGCATATGTTTGAACTGTTCGTAAGCTGCTTTGATAATTCCGGTGGTCTCCGTAGGATTAGAATTAGAGTCCACCAAAGCGGCACAGACTGTTCTAACGAATCCTGATGTGCTTGCCTTCCCATGCGTACTCAAAATAAAGAAAGAAAGAAAGAAAAAAGAAAGAAAGAAGGAAAGAAAGAAACAAAGAAAGAAAGAAAAAAAGAAAGAAAGAAAGAAAGAAAGAAAGAAAGAAACAAAGAAAGAAACAAAGAGAGTGAAAGAAAGATCTGTTAAACATTTGCCCCAATGTATTTCCAGTTCTTAAGAATTCCAGTGAATACCTACTTGGGAAGGGAAAGTTCATAGCTGGGAACCAGTCTCCGGATGCCACCAGACAGCCAACAGCACTCAGTGGTGCACTCCGCAAGTTGGGACTATTAAACAAATGCATATTTCAGAACTTTACTTTTGCAGACTGAAAATGTCTGCAAAGATATGTACCCCACTAAAAGCTCCACATTGCAGTTATAGGGCATCCAAGAAGGGTAGATAATGCTTTACTGATACATCAGCCCTGCCCCACCTCCTGGATAATCTTCCATGATCCTACCCACCAAAAGGGACGCCTCTAATGTGGCTAGTAGGGACATGATGCCAGGCACCGGCAAACAGAAATGGATGAAAAAACACTGTGTTTGCGTAAGCAGAATACCTATAGCAGGCCGTTGGAGTGTCGAAGAACATGAGGGATAGGCATCAGGTCATGCATGTTACAAAAGTAGACAGAACATCTTTGTTCTTGGACAAATCCTGCAGATCTCTCTCTCTAACACCCTTGGCAGAGAACCCATTTTGCTCAAATTCAGGAAATATCTGAAAACCTGAATACTACAGAACTATTCTCGCCATCCTCTGAATCCTCCCCCTTCTGTCTAACTTCGCTTGCTTACATGCAATAAAGCAACTCATGACATTTGGTACAGTAGATTTTAAAGATCATTAATAAAATATACATGATAGACTTAATATTGGTCATTAACAGATAATGAACGATTCCTTGGCAAGAGGACCCACTTCCACAGCCTACTATACAGATCTAGGGCTTTAGGTATGTAGGCCAGAATGGTTTCACCAAGCTGGACCTCTGCATACCGTTTGCCAGGTAGACCAACTTGACTTGCAGCTGCTGAGTATGGATGTGTAGCTGTTACCAGTGGACGCCATGATAGCTCAGTGAGTTGATCACTCACCCATCACATCTGTGTTTGTGACTCAGTCCTTCATCTTTCTAAATTCAATAAATGGAATAGCATAATCTTGGCAAATAAAAACACTTATTGTTATCAACTTAGAAGTGGAATCTGGATAAGTAGAATATTAACGTGTATCATTATTATCATTATTATTATCATTATTACTAGTACAACGAGACACACCAACAGCTCATCCAGAGGCAGTGTTTGGGGGTTGATATAAATGGTTAATTTGGAAAGAGGTCAGAGTGGACGGTGTGAAGCAAAGTGAGGTGCAGTTAGACATTTACTTTTTTGACTTTTGGGTTTAGGTGGGTACTGTGGGAAAAAGGGTCATAAGTATTGGTATGTTTAACTGCTTTGCTATTTCATTTAATTATTTTTATTGAATTTATATAGCACATTTCGCCAAAGGTGCTGAACAAAATATATAATGATCAAATGTATACATAGGTAAAAACAGAAGAGGGAAAAGCCAGTGGATTAGGAGACAATAGAAGATAGAATATGAGTTTTGAAGTTTGATTGGAAGATACAGAGATGAGGCAGAATGAAGTGAGAGGGGAACAGAGTTCCAATGTTTGACGGCTAGGAGTGCAAAAGAACCGTTATGAGAAGCAGCAAAGGGAGTTTTGGGAACAGTTAAAAAGAAATACATTCTGTGATCTTAGAGGGCGAGATGGGACGTAAAACGAAAGTAAAGCAGAGAGATAAGGGTGGGCCAGGCCATGGGTACATTTGCAAAGAATTGAGAGAAAGTGATAGAGAAGATGATATTCAAAGGGAAGTAATGAAGTAGAAAGGAGGGTGTAATATGAGACTGAACGGGTAAAGAAAAAGGAGGCATATCGCCCTAGTTACATGCAGAAAGTGAGAAAGAAGAGTAGATGGAGGTAAAGAGAGAGATGGAGGGGGAAGACTAGGAGGAATAGTAGCAGCAGGAATAAACAAAACCTCAGTTTTAGAAGGGTTCAGATGTAAACAATGAGAGGACATCCATTTTTGAACAGCCGAAAGACAGTTTGAAACAATAGAGTGGAGAGCAGAATCAAAGGAAGAAAAAGAGAAAAAGATTTGAGTGTCAACAGCGTATGGATGAAAAGAAAGATGGAAAGAGGAGATGAGGGTAGAAAGAGGAGTAGTATAAAGAGAGAAGAGAAGAGGACCAAGTTCGGAACCTTGAGGTACACCATTTAGAAGAGCAAGTGAAGGAGAAGAGTGCCCAGCACAAGTTACAGAGTAGGACCATTGGGAAAGATAGGAACGGAACCATTCAAGAACAGACCTCAAAATGCCCAAGGTAGAAAGAGAGGAAAAAAGATGAGAGTGATCAACAGTATCAAAAGCTGCGGACAAGTCAAGAAGAATAAGAATAGAGGAGAGCCTGGAGTGATGAGCAGAGAGGAGAGAATTTGAGGGAGCGATGAGCAGAGAGAAGAGAATTTGAGACATATAGAAGAGCAGTCTCTGTAGAGTGAGAAGGACGGAAACCAGACTGAAGAGGAAGGAGGAGAGAATGAAGATTCAGGTAGCGGATTACCTGAGCATAGGCAGCCCACTCAAGAATTTTAAATAGAGAAAAGAAGAGAGATAGGACAGAAATTGGCAGGAATAGATGAGCCAACCATTTTTTTTCAGAATGGGAAGAATGAGTACATGCTTAAACGTGGTTGGAAAGCAAGAATTTGCAAAGGAGGAGTTAATAAGAGAGGTGAGATATTGGAGAAGATGAGGATATACTTGAGAGATAAGAGATGAGGGAAGAGGATCAGAAGGGGCTGAAGTAGGCTGTATATGAGCTAAATAAGCAGAGGTGTCAGAGTCAGCAAGAGGAGAGAATGAAGAGAAGGAATGCAGAGGTAGGACAGGACAGGGAGAAGAGGAAGGAGTAACAGAAGAAGTGAAAGCTGAGCAGAGATTTACTACTTTAAATGTGAAGTAGTTTGCAAAGTCAGAGGAAGAGAGAGACGCTTTAGAAGCTAGAATCATGTGACGAAGTTGATAGAGACGACGAGGGTGGTGATATAGAGAAAGTGTGAGTTCTGAAAAATACCCTTTTTTGCAGTAAGTAAAGCAGAATCAAAGAAGGAGTGCAAAGTTGAGAGCGTGACAAGGCTGAAGGGGGGGTGAGAATTTTTTCCAAGCTGCGACAAAGGGAAACAAGATCGGAAGAGAGCCAGGGCTGTGAAGTTTTATGAGTAAAGTAAAAAGGGCATAGAGGAAAACTCAGACAGCACAGAAGAAAGTTAAGTACTAGCAGCTGTATCAGATGAGAGGGAAGAGAAAAGCAGGATTTATGGAAGAGGAGAGTGCAAAGAAGAAATAAAAGATAGAGTTAAATGAAGAAAGATTACAGTGAGTAAAGATAGTCAAAGAGGAAGAAGTGTGGAGATCAGGAGGGGAAACAGAGAAAGAAAGTAGTAGGTGATCAGAAGTATAAAAGGGGCAGGAAGATACAAGAGAGGAAGAAGGAAGTGAAGAGAAAATGAAATCAAGACTGGAACCAGACTGATGAGAAGGTGGTGTGGGGAGGAAATGCAAATGATAAGAGTCAGCGAGTAAAAGCAGCAAAAATAACAATGAATTAGAAGAGGGGAGGTTGACATCTCTAAGAAGAAAAAGAGGCAAAGAAGATAGGAGAAGGTGAGGTAAGAGACGATGAAGATGTTCACAAAAATCCAAAAGTGGACCAGGAGGACGATAGACAACAAGAAGAGAGACAGGGAAAGGATTAGAAAAGGACAAAAAATTATATTCAAAGGAGGGGAATCTTGGGAGATTAGAAGGAGGAGGTAGAAGAGTACAGGAGGAATTATAGAGAACCCCTCTACCCCCACCACGCCTATGTGGGCGAGGAGTATGAGACAACGAAGTGGAAGCAGTATTAAGGGAGGCTGGAGTTAAAGAGTTGTCAGGGGTGATCCAGATTTCAGTTAGACAGAGAAAATTAAAATTGAAGCAAAGAAATATGTCAAGAATAGAATGAGATTTATTGCAAACTGAAGGAGCGTTCAGAAGACCAAAATTAAATTGGGGGAGGGCGTCAGATGTAATGGAGGGACAGGAAAAATTGTGTGTGCGAGCAGAGGATAACAGGGAAAAAGTGTGATGGGTTATCCTTGATGGAATAGGAGAGGGCATGAAGACAGAGAGGAATATAATAATTAGAAAAGTAGGTGAATAGGTGGCTAGTCGGTACAAGATCCGAGGTGAGCAGGGTTAAACAGAAATAGTCAAAGCCTTTAAAAGGTCACCCTTTCAATGGGACACCCAAGGTTAAGGATACCCTACAGACACTTCCTGATATGGCGATCACCTAGGATCACGTGACAGCACCAGTTACCAAACATGGGAGGCAGGGCAAAGCTGGAGAGCCCACGGCAGTGGCAGTGTAGTGGCCACAGAGGAAGACAGTTCCAAAGTCTCGGACAGGGGCACCAGCACAGGCAGCAGATGACAGCAAGTAGACAGCATGCACACACGCTGCGACCTGCAGGTTGCAGGAGTGATCTCACAGCTCCTGGGTCACTTCCTGATATGGCGGTCACAGTAATCACCTGACTCCATCAGTCACCAGTTATTATTAAGGGAGGCAGGGAAAAGCTGGAAAGCTTGCAGCAGCAGCGATGTAGAGGTGACAGAGGATGACAACTCATAAGAGTAATTAAATGGTTTCACTTCTTCCCTGCCACGTTTCCCAGTGCCATGCGTGACACATCAAGCCACACCTGGTTTTTATTTCCAATAGAATGCTGTAACTTGTAGTTTTGTTTTTCCCATTGCAAGTGTGGGCCTCTAAGTCTCAGCATGCAGTGTGGAAAAAAACACAGGAATGGCTCAAAGATTCTGCATGGACAGGGACACTTGGCATCTATGGATCACTGTATTCAGGGTTCAGACATTCACAAGGAGGAAGGTAGTGTTGAGGGGAGTACACCAGACTGTATATATTGGTGGCTTGTGAGGGGCTGTGTATGCGCAAGACTATATGGTATAACCACGTCAGGTGATTTCTTTATGCTGATTCACATTATTATGGCTGGGAATGTCGTCCCCCACCGCCTGAGATATGTTGTTGACATGCTCATGATATCCATGCAGATAAATAGTCCCATGCAGCACCAAGTTGCTCAAGATATTCAGATCGTTGTGGTGCAAATCCTGAGGTGTGAAATACCACATGCAGATTATCAAGTGTGCTTCTGTTTGTCAGTTTCTTGGCCTTATACATAGAGCAAGACTGGCACAATCCAGGGGACTTTCACAGACACAATCAAGGTGTAGACATGAGTGTATTCTTCTACATACACACTCAGGCTATTGCTTTGGTCACTACAGACTAAATTAATGTAGGTTGGTTGGCACAACCATGTGGCAGCATGTGTGATGACCATCACATGGCATTGGCTCTCATCATATTCACTGACACTATTCTCACAGAACACTGTGCCTGGCATATTTTCTAGGAGATAACTGGCTGAGTCATTTTGCAATGACCCTACACCAAAGGAGAGAGAAGTGCTTAGAAGTGTGTATTCCCAAGGTCTCCTCAATACCATTTCTCATGCAGAGAATGGAAATGTGAAATGGCACTCTGTTGGCATATGGGGGTTGTATGACAGGTTTCAGGAGGTAGATTGCATAGTGCCCATTATTATCTCAGATAGGAGCCAGTACAGACAAGCCATTTTCACATTCGGCACCTTAGCAATGCGTAAGCTCACACCCAGATGCCGGGAGGTGGACTTGACTTTGCTTTCCCTCCTGATTAGCCCAACATCTCTCATCGCCCCGGCCTTCTGCCGTGTAGATTTGCCTTTGAAGTTGGCCTTGCAATGTATTCTCGTCTCTGGGAATATAAGGGAGTACAGGCACATGCTTATCACAGATCTGGTCTGCATGCCTAACTCCTATTTTCATCCTTAGTCCACGTGACAGGAGACCGCAATTCGGTCCATTTTGCAGCAATACATTTTCTTTAATTAATAAACTTGGCACTCATGGTGTTCTTTCTTTGCTCCCTAACAAGGGATGAATCAGGGTCTCTTGGTTTCTGTTCTTCAAGGATAGATAACCAGTTCTTGGCTGCTCCAGCTTTGATACGAGGCCAAACAGCTTCCTCCTTCAAGTCTGCGATCTCCAGCTAATTCTTTGCTGCGACACACAGCTCTCAATCCTTCTTTCTCTGTGGGTTTGAATTTACTAAAATGTGTGAAACCGATGTCCAGACACTATACAATTGTGGCTTTGCCTGCAGTTTATTCACTACGTATAGCTAGCTTCTATGATTACTTAGTCTACTTGCATTGCTGCAGCTGTACATACATTGAACAGTTTGCATTTTCTGCAGTGCGTCACCCACACATGTATTTCTTTTCTGCATAAGGATGTTCACTCAATTCCTTATTTCGTCATCAGTTTCTATAAGGTCCATACATCTTCTTCTTCTTATCTTCTTAGAGCATCACTCTTACGTCTTTTGACATCAGCAGCTTCTCTATCTCTTATTTTTAATATTTTAATATTCCTTCCGGGGACCTCTTCCATGAAATTGTTATCTCTTCGGGGATACATCAGATACCGTTTTCTTAATGGATACCTTTTCTGGAACATTTGTCGTGGTATGGTCATAACTACTGGTGTCAAGCCTGGTGCTGTTTCAGGCTTCCAACATACAGGCAGTAGAGGGGTGGGACTTCCAGCAGATGCATTCGGCTGCTCCTCTACATAGTGCCTGTTGAACATTTATGATTGAGATCACTGCTGTTCTAGTAATACTGTGGGGCTGAGTAGGAATTTGAAAATCACTCCTCATCCCTGAACTCCTTCAGGGCAGTAGTCATTTTTTCACAGGAACTTATATATTTTTTTTCTTTTAAATGTTGTAAAACTACCATTCCTGAAATTCCTGGGAAGAAAAGGCCTGGATGGCCTTGTTATGCATGGAAAGAAGAAATGTAGGTGCTCTGCAACGGTGCATGGTTCAAATTAATGATGTTGGGACTGCTTGGTTGGTTTTATACGAACATTACAGTCATGTGTTAATGTATTCAAATATCTCCAATACCCTCCCCCGACAGAGTATTTCATCAGAGACCCCCAAAGGAAATGGTCCAGTCGATTCCTTAGACCAATCAGCTGCACAGAGAATTTCCTTCTGGTTCCATGTGATAATGGCCCCGCCAAAATGTCGCCATGCAAAAGATTTGCTGAAAAATTGCAGTTTTTTGCATAGACATTATTACATGGAACCAGAAGGAAATTCTCTGTGCAGCTGATTGGTCTAAGGAATTGACTTTTAAGTTTTTTTTAATCACAAAATGACTGAGCATGTTGTTATTTTTTTCAAGGGGGTGGGTGAAACCCCTGCAACCCCTGCTGCACCTCTCCCTATATATATGGTCACCTATATAATGTCACCACAACCTTTTCCCGGCAACATTATGTATGGCGACCCTATATATAGGGACATTATTACCTGCTACCTTTCCTCCTATACCCCCCAGAAAAACAGATTTAGAAATCATGGGCCCCCCATAGCTGAATGGGCCCCATGGATGGAAATATCCACCCCCACTTCCTTCATGACCCATCGCACCCAGCGAGCCAACCTGGCTGAGGGAACAGCACAAAAAGGCTTTCTGTAGAAGATAAGCAGCAGAGAGGTGGTTGGAGTCCATAATACAGCAGTTACATGCACATATCATTGCAAACATTGAACCGTGCATAGTTTCTGATCCTCCAGAAAAGAAGGATAAGAAACCGAGGTAGTCACACAATTTGTTTTGGCGCTGACAAAAAAAGGTCACACCCATCACCCCCAGGAGAGTAAGCTTTGCTATCCACATCCAATGCTTTAACATCAGACACCCTTTTAACAGAAATCAGACATAACAACATTGTTGAAGTGACACATTTTCATCGGGCGGCCATGATTGAAATGAATGGAAAACCATGTTAACATCCCAGGAAAAGAATACTTAGCATTAGGCAGCACCTTAATCCGTACTGACCGAGTTGCTTTTGTTGGTATGCAGGTGCAACTTCCAAAACATGAAAGGAGGTACAGGCTACCTAGATTCTATTAGCAGGGAGAACCGGTCCTTTTAGTGTCAAGATTTTGGTCATTTGTTTAGCATTTCTGTCCACGTGTTAATTGCACTCAGCTTTAACACATGTGTATACAGCGTTCTCAGCAGAAAAAGGTTCTGGCGATTATATTCACAGTTTAGGCCCATGTTATTTCAAGGGTTTCTGAGCCAGCATCATTGAGTTAGGTTGTGCTCTGTTTGCAGTTAACCAAGATCGAATGTGTTCTTTTTGTAGTTGGGAAAGCGTTTGTTAGTTGTCGAGTATATGGTCGAAATGCCAACCAGTGTACGCATTAAGTAGAAAAGACATGGATATTTATTAGCATGAGGGCCACCTGCCACATTAACCAGAGTCCTTCCATTTTGAACAAGGCCCTGGTAGAATCTGCAGCTTTCTGACATGCAGGGTACTGGGCCGCATTTCTGAGCTTCTGTCCAGTTTATTTAATTAGATTTTATTCCTGCTTTCCCCCCGTGAACGCCCAGATTGCCACACCCTTAGAGGAAGGGTGAACCATCACACAAAGATTGGTTATTGTTGCAAAGACTTAGCTGTTCTCAGATGCTTCAGGCAGGAGATAAGTAACTCTGTGTTCCCGACATTAGATAAATGTAATGGCAGTGAAGGATGCATTTTGGTGTGAACAAGGCATGGAGGCAAGACCTAGTCAGGGTTTTGAAAGAGGTAGAGTTCTACTGCCCCAGCTGAGACCATTCGAACTCTGTCTGATAGGCTAATAGAGAAAGTATCTGGGCTCCAGTTTTTTGAAGCCACCTTTTTCCCAAGAAAGAGATGGGAGGATGTGTGCTACGAAAACAACATGTTTCAAGACGGGAGTCACGTGAGATGTTGCCAAATGTAGAATTGCAAGGCCTGAGAATCGCTGAGGGGTGCCAAGTTGTCTGGTCTCATGAGAAAGTAGTATTGCATTCATTTTGTTGCCACAGGGTACTGACTTTACTGTTCACACTTGCTGCAGGATTGGGTCATCTTGGGGCCAAGCACATCCCGAAATTGTCCTGGCCAATGGGAAAAGACCATTGTAGCAACAGTAATATCAATAATGTTGTCCAATCAAAATTGAATATTTTTGCTTACTATAAAATTAGGCCATCCATAGGGGGGAAGCATTTAAATAATCATGGATAGGTTACTAACCAATGGGTTCGGGTCGGATAGGTTGTGCTTAGACTTTTGTATAGGGCCTAGCCAATGGGAGTGTGGGATTAGCATGCACTTGATATGTGTAACAGATGTTGTTTTGTGGTTTTCCTCGATAAAAACTGTAAACTAATATGGGCGTGTTGAGAGCGTTTTCAGTTTTTTTCAGTTCTACGCAGCTGACTGATCCTCCTGACTGTATTTGCATATAATAAACATATTTTTCTTGTAAAATGTGCAGTCTACTATTGATTCCTTGGATTGTTTTTTTTCATAACAGTTTTTGGGCCTAACGTACATTTTTGGTGACCCTGATGAGATTTCCAGGACCCCCAATAGGCTGGGGGCTCACCCGCCGCATACCCTGGGTTGCGGCGCCTACATGCAGTGACCATCCATATGCACACCAAGAGGAGGCGTGCAAAGGCTGTGTTTCTCTGAAGGCCTGCCTGATCCCTGGAGCGGGGCACTGAGCCTAGCTGTGCAGGCAATTGAGAGGTACACAGCATCAGAGGACCTTTGAGAACACCTAGAATTTGAGTGCACTCTTGTGGGAGAAACAGGGAGGGAAATGATCATTTTTTGTTATTGTGTAGTGAATGAGTGAATAAAGAGAGAAGAGGAAGCCCCTCGAAGATGAAGGAAGACAATGTTGTGCAATAATGTATGAGTTTTGATCAGTAGTGAGGTGAAGTTCCCCTGCTGCAGGGCAAGATGACATCATAAATGGAAATAAAAGTGAAGAATTGATGTGGGGTAGCTCCTCTGTAAATGAGGAAAGGAAGCGCTGTATTTGAAGTGATGTCCTATATGGAAAGGGTCCTGTATCCCTCCATCCTAGAGTGAAAACGACATGAGGAGGATTGAGTACCGTCATCTCAAGAGAAGGGTACACAGGAAGGGTGTACACCATTGTGCAACTACATGTGCTTTATTATTGGTTTTTGTTAAGCATTTGTGTATATAGAAGTGTTTGGTGTGGGCAATGTTTTTATTTTTATAAATATTTTTTATTTTTTATAACCAACACACCAAACATTACAACTTAGAGGACATTTACATTCAAGTCTGTTGCAATATAGTCATACATCAAACATTACAGTCCTCCCCCTCCCTCCCCATTACCCCGAGCCCCAATTTCCATGCCGCCCGCCAAAATATCTCATTGTGCTCTCACATCTCCTAAGCGGAGTCCCCATCAGGACCCGCCCTGGGGGTGCCTTCTAGTGTAGACACCAGTTGCCTGCATTCAATCAAGGGTCCCACTTCTTCCTCCCCACCCCTGCTGATTGCTTCGTACCAGACTATCGTTTCCGCATCCGCCCATTTTAGGAGGTCCGTCCACCACGCCTCTATTCTGGGGTGCCGGGCGGCCTTCCAGCACATTGCGATTCTACGCTTAGCCAGAATGTAGGCCAGGTCCTTCATTTTACTAACATGCTTCAGGTTACGCGGTCTGGCGAACACCCCCAGCAAACATACCGATTCCAACTCCAATGTGATCCCTTTCTGCGCCAGGCGCAACTTGATCTCTGTCCAGAATCTTCCCACCTCCGGACAAGCCCAGAACATATGTATTAGGCCCGCTTCCGCCTCTCCACACCGTGGACACTTTTGCGCCGCTGGGTTCCCAAACTGGGCAATCCTACCGGGGGTCATACATGCCCTATGAGTGACATAGAGCTGTATCTGCTGAAGCCTTGCATTGCGAGACACCTTCTTGTGGTACCTCTGAACTCTGTCCAATTGTCCATCTAGTAGGGGGTCTCCCCCTTCATCCTCCCAATCCCGTCTAAATTGCAACACCTCCTAACCCACCCTGGACATCAGTAACTCGTATATGCGGGACACTTCATGCCCTCCCTCCAAGATGTCATACATTGTCTAGATGGCCATATCTGGTTCCTCTGATAACTCTTCCGCAGACCATCTTTCCAACACCAGTTTAATAATTCTATTATGGGTAATGTGTTGGCCTGCATGCACCCCGGTGTCATCCATCAGCCTACTGAAATCTAGTGCCTCGCCCTCTTGCCATACATCCCCGAGAGTCACAAGTCCCGTTGATTCCCAGTATTTACGGACCGCCATTATCAATTGCGGGTCCTCTCCGCATACTGCTACCAATGGCACCTGCGGGGAGCACGGAATCGGGATCCCCACCACCTGCCACATTTTGTTCCAGATTTCCCAGCCCAGTGTCAGGAGCCCAGCCCTTCCCTGCACCTTAGCTTTGGGCAACCACACCACCTCCCTCAAAAAATAAGGGGCCGAGTCCTTATACAGCAGCCTGGTCTCAGCAGACTCTTCCTCGGACAGCCACCTGATCACGTACTGAAGTTGTCCTGCCAGATAATACAGCTCAAAGTTCAGAAAATGTATGCCCCCTTTGTCGCTCGGGTTTTGTAGCTTCCATAACGCCACCCTGTTCTGGTATTGTGCCAGATGAAGCCCCTGCATAAACTATGGAGCATTTGAAAAAAACGTCTGGGGAGCATACATGGAATATTCACAAAGAAGTGCAACAGTCTCGGCAGGACCACCATCTTAAGCAGCGCCGCCCTACCCATCATGGCCAAAGGGAGCCTAGACCAGAACCCCATACTGTTCTTAATACCTGCTACTGCCCGCTGCGTTTTATGTTTGTGTTCGTCCTCCACTGAGTGGTATATATCAATGCCTAGATACCTAAAGGTCCTGGTCTGCCAGGGTATCGGCAAGACCGGCAAGTTCTCCACTTGGACCCTTCTATATCTTCCCAAAGGGAACAAGCTCGATTTCCTGGGGTTCACCGCTATGCCCGAGAGGGTGACATAATGTTCCATCACCTCCAGGACAAATTGCAAGTTTTCTTCTGGGAAGCGCAGGTATAACAGGATGTCATCTGCATCCCTTGTGGGGATGCCAATCTCCCCATAATGTTGTCTGAGGCAGATTGCCAGTGGTTCCAGAGCAAGGATATACAACATGGGCGACCATGGACAACCCTGTCTCGTGCCCCTGCTGAGCTGCCACTTGTCTGAGATCATGGCGCCCGTTTTAACCCTGGCGGTTGGGGAGATATACATTATTTTGGCCCACCTCAGATACCCCGGCCCCATGCCGTACTCACTCAGCGCCGCCAGCACCCATGGTCATCTCACCGAATCAAAGGCCTTAATTGCATCCAACGAGGCTATTGCCATTTCACCCGGGTCTTTCTCAGTTTGCTTTATTATGTGGTGGAGTCTCCTATGATTGTCCATTATATTCCTTCCTGGTACGTACCCTGTTTGATCGGTATGGACCATTTTCCCTATGACGCGTTTAAGCCTGTTTGCTAACACGCCAGTGAGAATCTTACTATCCTGGTTAAGCATGGACATGGGTCGGTAGGATCTGCAGTCCGAGCCTGTTTTGCCTGGTTTCAGAAGTGGGATTATTACTGCCTCGGCAACTCCCCTTGTTCATACGCCTCGTTTTAACATGAGGAGCAGCGGGGGAGCACCGGCTGCTTGTATGTTTTATAAAATTCACTCGGGAGCCCATCTGACCCTGGGGCCTTAGACGTGGGTAGGTGCTGTACCACCATCTCTAGTTCTTCAAGAGTGATTGTGGCGTCTAAATCCTCCCGCTCCTGATCACTAAGCTTGAGCAATCCTATATCCTCCAGGATTTCCCGGGTCTCTCTTCCCATCTCCTCCCCCATGTCCTCGTATAAGCGCTTGTAGAATCTGAGAAATCCCTCATTTACTCCTTCTTGGGTGTCCAAGGTCTGGCCATCTTCGTCCTTTATCTCCCTAATCACTGGGCGCAGCATTTCGTTCTTGTAAAGCCACGCTAGCAACCTGCCCGGTTTATCACCTCCCGCATGTTGCCTCTCAATGTACTTTTTGTAATTTAACTTACGTAGCCTGTCCCAGTGCCCACTGCTAGCCTGCTGGAGTAGGGCCACCCTCGTCGTATCTTCCTGTGAGGTGCATCCCATCCGTATTATCTATTAAAGCTCCCTCTCTGTCCCCTGCAGCTCCCACTCTATGCCCCCTTGGAGCCCTCTAGACTTAGATATGGCCACGCCCCGCACTACTACTTTAAACGCCTCCCATAAGATGCCCTTCGACTGCACACTGCCAGTGTTAATATCGAAAGATTCAGTTATGGCCTCCCTTAGGTCTTCTCGAAATCCCGAATCCTGCAAGGCCTCAGCTCTGAGTTTCCACGTCGGGATTCTCGCCCTGGGGGGCCGATGCCTCCACTCCATCACTAGGGGGGAGTGGTCCGAGAGCACTCTGGCCTTGTATTCCGAACCTGTCATTTCCCCAGCCATGCCAAAGGACACAAACATGTAATCCAATCTGGTGTACAAGTCATGTGGGGCCGAATAGTGCGAGTACTGCCTGTCCCCCGGGTGCAGCAACCTCCAAATATCATCTAGATCAAAATCCCGTAGTAAGGCAATTAGTGCCTTCGCCACAGGGGTTGGTCTGGTCTGTCAAATTTCTTATCAGACCTGTCCATCTTGGGATATATTGTACAGTTAAAGTTGCCTGCCCAGATGGTAGCGCTGCCCATTAGGGGGCTAATTTTGTCATATAGGGCCCTGTAATAGGCCGCTGTGTCCTGATTGGGAGTATATGTATTCACGATGTTGACCTCCCTATTCTCCAACATCCCCCGCACCACTAGCATTCTCCCATCCGGGTCTGATGTGGATTGGAGCAGCTGGAAAGGTACATGAGGTGCTACCCACGTGACCACCCCCCTTGTATATGCTGAGTATGTAGCTCCTGAGGTGGTTCCCCTCCACTTTCTCTTGACCACCTTTAATTTGTCCCTGGTAAAATGGGTCTCCTGTAGCAATGCTATATCGACTTTCAGCCTTCTCAGATAGATCATTACTTTGTTCCTTTTCAGGTAGCTGTTGAGACCTCTTACATTCCGATTACAATCCGGAGGCTATCCATAGCCGTGTGAAAAATGTACCGCCTCCACCCTCCCCCCAGGTCACCGTTCCAGTCCCGGCCAGCATGAAATTGGGCTTGTTCCCCACCCTCCCCCAACTTGGGCTCTCCAACTAGCCCGCTCCGCACCCCCCACTCAACTGTTCCCCACTGCACACTTCCTCTTCCCTCCCGCCCCCCAACCCCACCCAAACTAATGCCCAGCTCCATCCCTGGATCTCAGGCTCCCCCACTTTTGGTCCCACCTCGAAATGCTGAGGTCGGGAACCCGGCAGGGTGTCACCAATATTAGGTGACCTAACTAATATACTAACTATTGGGGTCAAGAGTGCTTCCCACTCGTCTCCTGATGATTACCGTGATACATTGTGAATCCCTCGTATTGCAATAAAGTACTTCCCCCCGGAGAGTCAACAAATCGCGACACTATATTATAATCAAGTCCCAGAGTCACAATATGTACAGCACCTCGGTCCCATGATCGGGCCTCACTCGTCCGTATCGTCCTTCTTGCGGCCATCCGCGCCCTCTGGGCAGTTCTGGCCATCCAACCACTCCAACGCATGCTCCGGACTCTCAAAAAACAGAGCTTTGGTTATGTGGAATACTTTCAGTTTAGCTGGGTACATCAACATGTATCGCAACCCAGCGGATCGTAATCTCCTTTTCACCGTCCCATAGTTCAGCCTCCGCCTCTGCACTTGAAGTGTATAGTCAGGATATGCCGAGATGGTTGCGGAGGCCCTTTGTATGGTGCTCCCCTTCATGAAATATTCCAGTATCTTGGCCCTGTCCCGATAGTTTAGAATCTTGGCGATGATCGGCCTCGGGGGGGCACCCGGAGGGGGCTTCCTCGTGAGCGCTCTGTGTGCGCGCTCCACCGCGAAGCATTTCGTGACGTTCTCTGCCCCTATTTCCTGAAGCCACATGTTCTCAACATAGTCTGTTGGGTTAGGGCCCTGTTCCCCCTCCGGAAGGCCCACTATGCGCACATTGTTCCTTCGAGCACGCCCTTCGGCCTCCTCTGATCTATTCTCCAGGTTGGTCACCTGCTGCCTCAGGACATGAATCTCCGAAGCATGCAAGGTCCAGGCAGTCGTGTTTATGGTCACTTCTTTCTCTAGTTCATCTGTGCGTTCTGCCATTTTCCGCATGTCCAACCTGAGCAAGTTGACCTCCTCCTGCACTGCGCCAATTTTGAGCTCCAGCGCTGCCTTAAGCTCGGCAGTGGCTTCCTCCAGCTTGCTTTACCATGATGCCTTAAGGTCGGCAATTGCCTCCAGGATTTGCCGGTCGACGCGTGTAGGAGTGATGTCCACTGGTAGATTCTTGTCTTTAGGTCTCGCCCCCTCTGCCTGTTGCGGGGTCTTGGTGAAATCTTCCGTTGTAGGCTGCTTCGTCTTGGATTTGAGCAGTTTGGACGCCGTCCTGCCGTCTGGCATTCCCGTGGTCACAAGTGAGGCCTACTGGCCCCTTGTTGCTGTGCCGTAGAACGAGTAGGCCCGCAGTCTCGCAGTCTCACCGGCCGGCCAGCCGTATGTTGGGGGCCCACTCTTGGCCCCTGCCTCCCTCCAGTTCCGGGTGGATGCCACCACTGTATGTGCCTCTGTAACTGAAGGGACAGCCCTACAATCGGGCAGGAACTAATGGGCTGGAAAATCAAATGTGTACACATGGGGTGTTCCTGTCCTCTCTCATTTCGTACTGTAGTATTTTAAAGCAGTGTATTCCTTTAAGCCTTTCAAAGGCACCCATGCATTAGTGCTGAATTCTAATCATGTGGTGATGAAACACCCATTAACAATGTTAGGTTTTTTATGGTAGCCTCTTTATTATTTGCGTGGCTAATTTTATAAATAATATAATTTTATAAATTATATTCTTAAAACAAGAACAGTACAAATGTTCAAATAAAGCAAGGTTGCACAGAGAATCACCATGGTTTTAACTTGACATGACTTGGTCAAAAACAGGTCGACTACTGTGCATATATACAAAAGGTAAAGACAATAATAGATAAAGCAAAGGACGAAACGTGTGCAATTCCTCTCTGGTCTATATAAACAATATGCAGTGGTTATTTGTGTTTGTTGGAATAAAGCTGGAGGTGTACATGATATTACTTCATACAGAGCACCATTCCATAGGTTCAAATGCTATGCCGTATTGTATTCAATTCTTTTCAATACGTTCAAGTAGACCAGTGAAGTATGAAGAACACAAAAAACAAGCAATCAAATTCATGCATGTCGCAATAGTTAGAAACTCAGGATGTCAAGAGAGACTGGTCCGACGTCTATTAAACAATAAAGAAAGTTCAGTGTGATCCTAAAAGGCGGTGAGCAGTCAATTTCCCACCAGGATCACTGACGTTTCGATTGTTGAAATTCACAATCTTCTTCTGGGGCCTTATATATGCAGGTCTCCCTAAAGATAGACAAAGACAAAAGTGTCCACTCAGAGGAGAATACCAAGTGTTTCTATAGAAAAATGCAAGTGAAAGGATTAAAATGCTACATATTGCTATTACATTAGTGGGGCGGTGAAGGGCTGAGGGCCCTCAAAGTTCAGAGACTGACCTTTCCTAGGAGCTACATGGAAACTCCTGTGGTTTCGGACTTCTGTAGGGATCAGAATTCCTTGACTGTGCTTTGGAGTCGCAGTCTATGCAGGCTGGATGTGAAGTTAAAATCTAAGCCTGAGGGTGTGGGTCCAATGGAGCGGCCCTGTGAAGAAATGAAATGAAAGGCGGCGCTGTGTAAGCAAATGTATCAGCCCTATATAGAGCACAGGCTTAAGTTATGGCTCAACATAAAGAAAATCCTGTGCTTATCCTAAGCAGGAATTGCAAGGAGGCTGACAAAGGACTAGAAGCAAACTTCAAGAGAGCTCACCTAGATTAGTATTGGAATGGATGAGTCTGGGGCATCTCCATCGTGTGCATGTAGTCCGATGGAAGGCCGTAGTGCGAATGAAGGGAGCTGCTCGTTTTGTGTTTAAAAGCGCATGCGCATCTGAATAGTGTGAAGTCAAGCGCGCATGCGTGCGGCAGGACTGGCTAATGTCTGCGTTATGCACATGCGTACCTAGGAACTGGAGGACGAGACATCCGAGTGTATCGTGATGCTCAAGTCACTCCTTTGCGAGAAGGGGGGCACAGGCGCAGATGTCTGTGTAAAAATAATATGTGCAGCCTACCAGTTGACCGAGACTATTAAGGCACTGCCGGCCAAGAGGTAAGCGCGCACGTGATGGACCCGGCGAACTTAAAAAGAGCTCACCTAAATCAGTGTTGGAATGGATGAGTCTGGGGCGCCTCCATCGTGTGCATGTAGTCCGATGGAAAGCCGTAGTGCGAATGAAGGAAGCTGCTCGTTTTGTGTTTAAAAGCGCATGCGCATCTGAATAGTGTGAAGTCAAGCGCGCATGCGTGCGGCAGGATTAGCTAATGTCTGCGTTATGCACATGCGTACCTAGGAACTGGAGGACGAGACATCCGAATGTGTCGTGATGCTCAAGTCACTACTTAGTGAGAAGGGGGGCACAGGCTCAGGTGTCTGTGTAATAATAATATGTGCAGCCTACCAATAGACCGAGAATATTAAGGCGCTGCCGGCCTAGAGGTAAGCGCGCACGTGATGGACCCGGCTGGATAGTGTCAGCGTGATGTTTGCGCGTACTATGGAATTGAGGGGACTTGGCTGCATGTGTGTCGCGGCGCTAAAGTCACTGATGTGGACTGGGGGGTCACAGGCACAGGTATATGTGAACAGTGTGTTAAGCCCACCCCATGACCAAGGAAAATTAGTGCGCTGCTGGTCCTGGCATATAGGCCAGTTCAAAATACTGAAGGACACCTAAGAAGGTATTGGGAGTCCTGTCAGGTAGTGGTCTGGTAATCCAAGGGGGCTGCTTCATTGAGACCATTTGTAAGGGTCTGCAATTTGAATATCCACCAGGATTCCTTGTGTTTAAGGGAATTGGATATGTTGGTGGTGCCAATAACTCTATCAATCACCCACCATTTGAACGAATCATGGGCATGTTGTAGTTCCATGAAGTGTGAAACCAATGGCGCATTGTGTACTCTGCACCTTATCCTCGATTTGTGTTCACTTATTCTTTTGTGCACTGGTCTGGACGTTTGACCCACATATCTAAGTCCACAGGTACACTCAATTAGATAGATGACATTCGTGGTTTTGCAATTAGTGAATTGTCTAAGCTCCCATTCCTTGTCTCCTATCAGGAAGGATTTTATTTTAAGCGTCTGTCTGCACGCCAAACATGAGCCGCATGGGTAATGCCCACGAATTTCCCGCATGTCAACTTACCGGATGAACCATTACCTAGGATGGCTCTGAAGAGGAATAAGAACCTGAAGGACCTACTGACCCATGCTAGGTCCCGAAGAAAAACACCGAGGTCCACATTATGGAACATGCGGGAAATTCGTGGGCATTACCCATGCGGCTCATGTTTGGCGTGCAGACAGACGCTTAAAATAAAATCCTTCCTGATAGGAGACAAGGAATGGGAGCTTAGACAATTCACTAATTGCAAAACCACGAATGTCATCTATCTAATTGAGTGTACCTGTGGACTTAGATATGTGGGTCAAACGTCCAGACCAGTGCACAAAAGAATAAGTGAACACAAATCGAGGATAAGGTGCAGAGTACACAATGCGCCATTGGTTTCACACTTCATGGAACTACAACATGCCCATGATTCGTTCAAATGGTGGGTGATTGATAGAGTTATTGGCACCACCAACATATCCAATTCCCTTAAACACAAGGAATCCTGGTGGATATTCAAATTGCAGACCCTTACAAATGGTCTCAATGAAGCAGCCCCCTTGGATTACCAGACCACTACCTGACAGGACTCCCAATACCTTCTTAGGTGTCCTTCAGTATTTTGAACTGGCCTATATGCCAGGACCAGCAGCGAACTAATTTTCCTTGGTCATGGGGTGGGCTTAACACACTGTTCACATATACCTGTGCCTGTGACCCCCCAGTCCACATCAGTGACTTTAGCGCCGCGACACACATGCAGCCAAGTCCCCTCAATTCCATAGTACGCGCAAACATCACGCTGACACTATCCAGCCGGGTCCATCACGTGCGCGCTTACCTCTAGGCCGGCAGCGCCTTAATATTCTCGGTCTATTGGTAGGCTGCACATATTATTATTACACAGACACCTGAGCCTGTGCCCCCCTTCTCACTAAGTAGTGACTTGAGCATCACGACACATTCGGATGTCTCGTCCTCCAGTTCCTAGGTACGCATGTGCATAACGCAGACATTAGCTAATCCTGCCGCACGCATGCGCGCTTGACTTCACACTATTCAGATGCGCATGCGCTTTTAAACACAAAACGAGCAGCTTCCTTCATTCGCACTACGGCTTTCCATCGGACTACATGCACACGATGGAGGCGCCCCAGACTCATCCATTCCAACACTGATTTAGGTGAGCTCTTTTTAAGTTCGCCGGGTCCATCACGTGCGCGCTTACCTCTTGGCCGGCAGTGCCTTAATAGTCTCGGTCAACTGGTAGGCTGCACATATTATTATTACACAGACATCTGCGCCTGTGCCCCCCTTCTCGCAAAGGAGTGACTTGAGCATCACGATACACTCGGATGTCTCGTCCTCCAGTTCCTAGGTACGCATGTGCATAACGCAGACATTAGCCAGTCCTGCCGCACGCATGCGCGCTTGACTTCACACTATTCAGATGCGCATGCGCTTTTAAACACAAAACGAGCAGCTCCCTTCATTCGCACTACGGCCTTCCATCGGACTACATGCACACGATGGAGATGCCCCAGACTCATCCATTCCAATACTAATCTAGGTGAGCTCTCTTGAAGTTTGCTTCTAGTCCTTTGTCAGCCTCCTTGCAATTCCTGCTTAGGATAAGCACAGGATTTTCTTTATGTTGAGCCATAACTTAAGCCTGTGCTCTATATAGGGCTGATACATTTGCTTACACAGCGCCGCCTTTCATTTCATTTCTTCACAGGGCCGCTCCATTGGACCCACACCCTCAGGCTTAGATTTTAACTTCACATCCAGCCTGCATAGACTGCGACTCCAAAGCACAGTCAAGGAATTCTGATCCCTACAGAAGTCCGAAACCACAGGAGTTTCCATGTAGCTCCTAGGAAAGGTCAGTCTCTGAACTTTGAGGGCCCTCAGCCCTTCACCGCCCCACTAATGTAATAGCAATATGTAGCATTTTGAATCCTTTCACTTGCATTTTTCTATAGAAACACTTGGTATTCTCCTCTGAGTGGACACTTTTGTCTTTGTCTATCTTTAGGGAGACCTGCATATATAAGGCCCCAGAAGAAGATTGTGAATTTCAACAATCGAAACGTCAGTGATCCTGGTGGGAAATTGACTGCTCACCGCCTTTTAGGATCACACTGAACTTTCTTTATTGTTTAATAGACGTCGGACCAGTCTCTCTTGACATCCTGAGTTTCTAACTATTGCGACATGCATGAATTTGATTGCTTGTTTTTTGTGTTCTTCATACTTCACTGGTCTACTTGAACGTATTGAAAAGAATTGAATACAATACGGCATAGCATTTGAACCTATGGAATGGTGCTCTGTATGAAGTAATATCATGTACACCTCCAGCTTTATTCCAACAAACACAAATAACCACTGCATATTGTTTATATAGACCAGAGAGGAATTGCACACGTTTCGTCCTTTGCTTTATCTATTATTGTCTTTACCTTTTGTATATATGCACAGTAGTCGACCTGTTTTTGACCAAGTCATGTCAAGTTAAAACCATGGTGATTCTCTGTGCAACCTTGCTTTATTTGAACATTTGTACTGTTCTTGTTTTAAGAATATAATTTATAAAATTATATTATTTATAAAATTAGCCACGCAAATAATAAAGAGGCTACCATAAAAAACCTAACATTGTTAATGGGTGTTTCATCACCACATGATTAGAATTCAGCACTAATGCATGGGTGCCTTTGAAAGGCTTAAAGGAATACACTGCTTTAAAATACTACAGTACGAAATGAGAGAGGACAGGAACACCCCATGTGTACACACCACTGTATGTGCAACCGCTCTCGGGGCCCCTCGGAAGTGTCCTATGTCGACTGCTTCAGGTCTAGAGCGCGCTTGTGTGCCACCAGTTCTATGGAGCGCACGTACACTCCTGTGTCTGATGACTGCCTGAATAAGCAGCGCAGCTTGGGTTCTTCACGATTATCCTCTAAGCCGCCATCTCGGACGACCAGGGACGCTGTCCTCAGGTAGCCCATCGAGGCCTTCTCCTCAATCCTTCTGTTTCTTTGTTCGGAGAGCCCGTACGGCCGCCATCTTTGATTCCGGGCGCTGTCCTCCACTGCCAGCACAATTTTCGCGATAGTCGCACTAATACTTAGTGAATTTCGGGCGGAGTGCCGTAATGTGAAGCAGCTAGCGTTCCCACCGACTCTGATCTATCTTTGGTGGCGAATGTTCAGGATTACGGTGCCGATGCACCCAAGGATCATTCCGGATCAGCAGGAGACGGTCTGAAGCGTGTCTTACTCCATGGCCGCCTAGCCACTTCAATCGGTGTAGGGAATGTTAGCTTGTTTTGTGGACAGGGCTTTTTGGTAGGGATTATATTAGTAGAAGTTAGTTAAGGGGGTGGGGGTTTCATTTTTTGTTGTGTATGGGTGAATCGGTTTTGTTAATGGGTTGTGGAGGTAAGACGCATCCAGTTCATTGACCGTGAGAAGTTTTGTTTTAAACAGGATTAGATTTGAAAAGGAGTATGGGTACTCAGTTGGCGCATATGTTTAAGTTGCTACCGCAGTATAAAGATAAATTCCTGAAGTACTACTGCGAGTGGGTTCAGGGTACGGAAGGCAACATTGTTACACCTTGGCCCGAGGAGGGCATGCATGATAACGCTATACTAGAACATATGTATACACATTTATTGTGAACTTATAAAGGGAAATATTTGGAAAACAGACAGAGAATACTTGAACTGTGAAAAATGATTGAAAATTTAGGGAACGTCCCTGAAGACAGCACAGAAGGACCACTGATGACAGCGCAGACGGACCAATCAGACACCTATGCAGGCCACCACCCGCTTCCTTATGAATCTTTTCCTTTACAGCCCGCCGCAGGGCACACCAATCACTGGATTTGCCCCCCACTGAGCCCAAAAAAGGAACATCAGAAGAGCAGAAAGATAAAATTGAAAAAAAGGCTTGCAGAGAGTTAGAAGCAGCACTAAAGAGAGCAAAGAAGAAGCTGGTGAGAGCACAACAGGGACAAGAGGGGAAATGCGCAGAGATAGGTACAGATGAGTGGAGGGCGGGCAGATCCTTTTCAAGATTGATAGTAAGGTGGTCAAGGATATCACGATAGACTCAAGTGAGGGAGCCCCCAACTCAAGGGGAGCTCCTGAGGTTCTGCAACATTGGGACAAATGCGGTAATAGCATAGACTATGACATGGTATGCAGTGAAGGAGAAGCAGCGGGCCAAGAGGAGTGGGAGACAGATGAGGAACAGAGAGTAATCACACTATGGGGCCCTAGACTTAGGCCATGGTTTGGGCGAATATCCCTAGTAAAGGGTAAAAAGCAAAGAAAGACATCTAAGAATAGGAAAAGGGGTACACAATTCCCCTTGCTACAGAAGGGAGCAGGGAGAGCACATTATGTGCCCTGGCCCCACATGGATCAGAACACCCTAATGAAGACACTGCCCTCCCTTACAGGGAGCACAGGCAAGTGGATCTATGCCCTCAAAAAGCAGACAGCAGGGATCATGAGTTTGTTTGCCGCACTAGTAGCAGAACAGGCACATGAAATATGCAGGTAGGTGCGGTAGCTAGGGGTGCAACCGAGCAGTGACACCCATGATGGTGCACCATTTAACAACTGTCGATCACACATATGGAAAGCATTGAGAGACACATACCCAGGCCCACCTGACAAATTCCATCATGGACCGCACAATGAGGGCAGATGAAGACCCTGCACTTTACATTCATCAACTTCAAGAGATGTGGCGATGAGAAATAGGAGAAGGATGGGACAAGAATATAGCTGTTTTTTTACGACATGTTGTGCAGGGGTGTCCCACAGAAGTACTGAACTGAATTAGATAAGGTAGTCGGTATAGAGGTGAAGGAATGGCCCATAATACAGGCACACATAGTGCACTTTTGTAGGAGAAGGCAAGAAAAGGAGAAAGAGAAAGTGGAGCAAGCCCACAGGGCAGAGGCTAAATTAGTTCAGAAAAAGCTAGCTAAGTTCAGCTTGGAAGGGGCAATAATTATCAACACAACAGAAGGGCAGCAGGTACCGAACGCCCACCAGGGGGGACAGAAGGGCCAGGAGATGTCACATGAGAGACAGGAAGTTTGCAGAGGGGAAGGGGCAATTACCAAAGGGGTAGAGGGAATATGGGGACGAATGAGACCCAGGTTTGGAGGAGAGTGTAGGAAGATGGGCCATTTTGCATGAGAATGCAGAAGCAGGCCATCTTTTTCTTCTAACAGCCCTAGCAGTCCAGCATTTCGGCTCAACTACTACCCATTGTCTCAAAAGCAGCCCCCAGTTATGCCATATGGCCCAGGCCCCATGCGCACCCCATGCTCCATGCTTTCACAACCGATCCAATACCGCCATTGAATGCCATACAGACACAAATGCAGCAGGCACCCACACAGGCCCCCACTCAGCCATGGGTTTAAAAAATCCTGTCACAGGGCAGAATAATGAATTGCACAGAAGTGAGGATCTTACGGGGCAATTCTTTCCCACTCCCAGGCACAAACATTTATCCCCAATAGGACAGCCCACAGAAAGCTCTGACATGCCCAGTACTGTCAATTATTTCCAACCCAGAAGAGGAACCCTGAGTAGAAGTGAGGGTAGGAGACTGAACATTCAGTTTTATGGTTGACAGAGGAGCTGGCAAGTCCTGTATCAGGGAAGGAAAGTTTCCCCTGTGAGATAAAATAATGGACATGTAGGGATTATCTGGGGTCATTGTATCAGTTCCTTTTGCTGAAGACTGTACTGTACTTCTTCAATATGCCTGGTATTGGCTACTACCATGTTTAGGCCTTTTAGAGGTAGGAATAACCTTGGGCATTAGAACACACCCAGCCTGAACATCAGAAATACCCGTTATAAGATAGTTAAAAGCAGAGGCCAAAGTATTGTCAAGGTCCCACATGGGATTATTCATGGTCTCTTATACTACTCTATTTAATGCCCTAGGACTAACCTCCGTCCTTCTAATTGATGGTTGCTTCTTAACATGAACACCACCCTCCTCATAATGAAAGATTAAAGAATATCGAGGCTTAATACCACATAATAAAAATATGCTAGTCACGAGTCCAAAGGTACAATGTATATTTATCAACAGGCAGCTTTCTGGCTCACAACACCCCTCAATGTGTGCAAGCAGACACTGTGAGATGAGAGAGTGCTGGACATTTCAAAAACACAAGTATTTATACAGATTTTTCACAATCCCGTAAACATCGTCCAGCCCCTCTTTGTGTAATACATTTACCTAGGGTTCATAGTCTTTGCACATAACTAATACATGCTCAAACATCTTTACATAGTTTGTTGTTTCCCTTTAAACATTTCACATGTTTTCCAGACTGAAGACACAAAGGTAACATTCCTTATTTTATTCGCTTATATTTGTCTACCATTTGTTCTTGAGCTTAAAGTCAGTTTAGTTTCAAGGAGAGAAAACAGATTTCTGCAAGAGCACATGTTCAGCTATTCATCATTCTATTTTGCTGTTTGAACAGGGAAGACATTATTGGTACAGATGGTATCTAAATTACTGATTAGTACAGCTTTTGTTTAGCTCCAAGGTTCCTCAGTGTAGGACAAACAATCCACCTTAGCAGCTTCAAAATATTTATCTATGTGGACATCATGAAACAGTACAAAGGTCATTTTGCTCTGCTGTGGCCGAAAACACAAATTCTAACATGCAACAGAAAGTAAGAGGCAATCAAAATGGCAGATAACTTAAAATGGCGCGTAGTCAGCCTGTTTCAAGTTAATTCAAATGCGATTTATAGTGTGATGCGAATGTGCTTAGACCAATTGTTTACTAACAGGCGGTGTTCATGCAAAATATACTTCTACAATAGGAACTAGACTGGTGTATAAATATTCCCCCGTCCGTACCTAAAGCATTCTGCATTACGCCTTCACCACCGCTAGGGACTAACATGACCCACGCCATTTTATTCCAAGTTTAAATTGATATAGGACCAAAGGAAGCAAATCCTGCCCCCCCAAAAAGGGGGGCAAAGATACAGTGAGTTAACTTGTCTTAAGGAGAGGCCTTCCAATGACCCAAGCCAGCACTGTTAGGCTTCACAGGTGAGGGGAAAATATGAGAAGGCAGAGATGAGAGGAGGGGATAGGTGTCAACGGGCCCTGAAGCTGAGCAGGCTTCCTCAGCAGTCCTGCCGAAAGCAGCAGTGCCACACGGGCCCTATCACCGAGCAGGTGAACTAGCAGAGACGGGAGCTGTGGATGCATACACTAGAGCCACCCTCCAAATCCTTGGATAGGCAAAATTCTGCTGCCAGTGCCGAAACTATTACTGCGACGAAAGTCGCTCACGATGTCTTTGAGTTCTTGTGCCCAATCCCTGCATTCCACAACAGCAGGACTCTGCTCTGCGTGTGGGACTATGCTCGTGCTACTCAAAAGAGAACGGGCAGTGCAGCTGCCAGGATACTTAATTCATAACAGACAGCTATTAAGAGCATACAAGCTCAGAAACATTATATAGAATTATACTGCTACAAAAATGAATGCATACAATTAGTAACGTAAACAAATTGCTCAATCAGTCTGAAGATTACTTATCTTTGGCTGGTCAGCAGCTAAGACGAGTAAGGTGGACTGATTGAAGAGGTCTTTATACTGTCACATTGAAGCTGATTGGCTAAGGGATACTCCCTTGGTCTCCATCTGGAGGTAGGTGGATTTGGATATGTTTGCAGAGTTGTGTTGCATAAAAATGTTTCTTTTTCAGAATGTTCAAACATTTTAATCTTTGCTAGTGGTTTTGAGTAAAGAAGAGTTAATGCATAATAGGAAGCCTCAGGTCTGGACACAGAATCTGTGCCTAGTCATGCTCGCCAAAAGGTGACAACAAAACTTGGACATATTTTCGTATTGTACTAACAACTTGTTCTTGTCCAAATAAATCCATTGATTTAAATGATCACCTACGTGTCAGTGGGATACACTTGTGTTATAAAACCTACAGTCCACCGGATTGTTCCAATACGTCCTTTGCTTCGCCCGCTCTATTCCCATTGTTGTAACATTAATTGTCCATCCCAAGTATCTCTTCTGGAGCCAGGTCGTTTAGTTCCAGATATTCGCTGATGAAAGCCTCACCTGCGCATGCTTAACCTAAACCACAGCACAACAAGGTTCCTCTGCTGCATATCCCGAAGCGCCGAAAGCGCTGGATGATAAGCAGTGAGGGGTCTGCAACGCAAGCCAGCGCAACCCCAGGTTCTACCTTTCATCACCTTGTGTAATTTGCTAACTACTATCCTCGACCCACCTGGCCAGGCTACCAACAACACGCCTGTGGAACGAAGCAAGAATGATGACAGGCTTAAGAACAGCCCCAGACGCCTGCACTTCAGATGGGAACAGGTGTCATCCGATAATTGCAGAAAGCAGGGCTCCAAGGAACTAAGCCCAAACACTCGGCACCTTTTCTAGCTTGTTGTTGCAATAACAATCTCCTATCTTTTAGAGCTGGAATCGCTGGAAATCTCACATTACATCTAGCAGCTGCCTGGAGCACGCTTAGTACGCAAACTGAGCAAACGCACTCTTTAATGGGAAGCGCTGCGTGTGGACACATCAAAGTTCCACATCCTCTTTTCTTGTGGTCAGCGACTGATCTATGACTCCTACCATTATGACTGTTCTTAGAATGAGTCGTTTAATATCATTCAAATGCACATCATTGCATGCACCGACCTGACCTGTACAGATCGACCTGAAAGATATTTAGTTTAAGTGTTAAAGACATATATGCTGCTATGTTTCTACCGGTAAGTTTTTTTTTTGTTTGAATACATTATTTTTAACAAACAGTTTTAAACTATGTTTTTAGCATGTACTTGATTTGGTGGAGGGTTTGAGACATTTCATTTGGCCTAATTAATACCTGATACTGTCTAATAACAGGATTACGGGAGAGATAGAAAAACGGAGACAGAGGGCCTCATTCCGACCCAGGCGGTAAGGGGTTTACGGCAGCGTAAACAGCGCCGACCCTTACCGCCTCATTCCGAGGTCCCTTAGCGCCATGGAGGATTTAACACCTGCTTTTAGCAGGTGTTAAAATCCATGGCGCAAAGGGACCTTATTGTTAATTACGCCACCGTAATTTACGGTGGCGTAATTAACGCCTTCCCCACTCCCATTATGCCCTATGGGGCAAAAATGGGGAAGGGTAAATGGGGATTGGGGACTTACCGCCCCACCAACCTCGGAATGGGGCGGTAAGTCCGCCAACCACCATGGCGTAAACATAGTTTACGCCATGGTGGTAAAGGTACGACCCAGGCGGTAACTTACCGCCTGGGTCGGAATGAGGCCCAGAGAGAGACACAGACAGAGAGCGTGAGAGGGAGAGAGAGAGAGAGGTGCTATGACGAAGTTAAAACTTTCAAGTGTTCTTAAGAGCCTGCTTGCGCTTTTAGGGACCAGTTCACCAAAGTGCTGATGACGCGCCTTTCAGAAATGGCTGATTGACCAGTCACCTTCTCTGCAAAGGTAGTGTATTTTGCCACCTCCAGGGGTATCGCGACCGGTTCTAGGTGTTCTTAGTGCTGATTTTTCACCAAAGAATGTTCTTCCCGGCGTTTTTTACTGTTTTTCTGCTGCACAGATTATGGGGGTGATTCCTCCAATAATCATCAACCACCCAACCTCCACCCTCTACCCATACTGTATTGCCTCACTCAAACACCCCACCAGCATTTTCACGGAAAAAATGTGTCCTAAAAAATACTCCAGTGACTAATATTCGGAAAAAAATAATGTCCACCACCCAGACCTTAGCCTGTGGAGGAATTTAAAAAGGGCCTCTGAGTAGGGGTACAGTGAAGGGGGAGAATAAGCATGAAAGATTTGCAAAGGGAAGAGAGGCGGATGGAAGAGAGGCATGGAATTCTATAGAGTTTGTTTGCCTGCAGCATAAGTAAAGGCAACCAGAGCATACCACTGATCAGGAAAAGGGCTCACACATCCTGCTCCCCAAAGCAAGCATGCAGCACCGGACACACGGTTCCAGTCCTCTAAAGAAGCACTGAAATGCGTCAGTGAGTGGTTGCATGATGGACTCCACCGTGCCATTGAAGTCTGGTGGCTTAGTGACTGTTAGGTGTTACCGAAACCAACCGATACCATAAACAGATGATCTGGAAGTGCCCAGCCAGCAGCCAGAAGGGTCGGCGCCCAGAGTCGACGGTGTGCAAGTTAAACGCAGTGGAAGCGTAAGAGTGAGAGGAACAGGACGTGTGGACTGTCCCTCTGAGTGCCATATCTGCATGGCCACATGGTGGGGCCCAGGAGTTAATGGGATGAATGGTGACATTGTTGACATGTTTTATATCACTGCACTTACAGCCACATATCTTTCCAGCAGTGCACGTACAGTGTTGCATGTGGTTTGGTTTTGCTCCTTTCCTGGGAGCGCGCTGTCTAAGGGTAATAGATAAGGGGGCATAGATAAAACATAGGAAGAGGTATGAGAGGTTACTATCATTTATTTAAAAACAAAGGAAAGGCACAAACCTAATGGCACCCATGGAAAGACATATAGATGTAAGGGCAGAGATGCAAAGGCACAGAACTGTGAGATTTACTATGAAATAAAAGTGCAGATCAAAGTCGCCAAAACCCCTCGCTGTTCCATCAAATTCCACACTAACATAGAGTAAAGACCCATAGAATGAAGTGCTTACTAAGCCTGCAACAGCCTGCAAGTGCGAATAGAAGGAATTCCTTAGTGCCGTGAGAGAATACACTTAGAGGAAAGGGTGTAAACATGGATGGCCAATTAGCTGAATAAAGGGTGATAGTATGTTAAGTAAACCCCCTCTAGCAGGGCAACGATCCAGTATAAAGCCTTACCTTGGTGTTTCTCTAGAGATGTACCCAATGGTTGATGATATACAAACATGCTTGCTCATTGCCTTGCAGATGTGTATCCATTAGAGAGAAACGACTAATACTGTGTAAGCATCTATAGTAGGAGAATAGACCCTGACATCCCTATGCAGGCTGGTTTGAAAGCTTCCTCTAGTTCATCACTCAGGAGATGCAGTCAGCATGCTCACAGCCACCTCAGGCCATGTAGACACATGTGTCCCATTCAAACATCTTCGCCCAAACGACAAAGTAGTCACTCGTACAGCAGCTAAGACTATTATTGACTGCCAGGTCACACTACTGACCTCCTCTCTAAAGTTTGCCACTTGCACCACCTTTCGTAGCTCACCAGTTCCCCGTGCCTGCCTTTCATTCCTTCTCTTCATGGCACTCTTTTCTTACTCTATTTCCATACTAGTTAGGCTCCCTTCACATCTTTTGTTTTTCCTTCACCATCACTATTTCTATCCCTGCCCTTTCTTCCTGCTCTTTCTCCTCATACCCCCATACTCACCACCCAAACAATTGCATCGTCATCTCACCTGCGGATTCTTCCCTGACTCTTTCGACTGGTCTCATTATTGCACATTCCATTGTCAATAAAAGTCACTCTCTTCTTGATACCTTTTTTTGTCTCAATCTTCAATTTGTTTGCCACTGATACTTGAATTCGTCCCTCTGACACTGTTACCCCGCTTATTTTTTTACCTCCTTCTTTCGCTTCTCCCATTCCCTTCACCCATAAGGAATGGTGGTGGCACTGGCATTCCTTTTCACTTATTGGTTACACCCCTACCTCCTCCATCGTAGCCACCCCTCATGTTTCTCCTTAGAATACAACTATTCAGCATTCTCCCAACCATGCTTTACTGCATTTCTTATTATTTACAGTCCCTTCGGCTCCTTTTCCTCCTTTTTTGACAACCGTGTCTCCCTTTTTTCTACCATAGGTCCCCTTCCATTCCCATGCTTTCTCCTGGGGAACTTCAATCTTGATCTTTCAACTACTCTCACATCCTGTACCTATTTCCCTCTTTTTTAATCCAATGATCCTGCGCAATACATCTCTCTGCTTTCACATTTCCCTGGTACTTCCCTTGGCCCAATATTCTATTCCTGCCTGCCTCCCTCCCCTATTTCTGCATCTCCTTTCTACTCCTCTGTTAATTCTCTTTCTTTCCCCTTTTCTTTTACCCCCCCTCTTTATTCTCTTTTTCTTCCTTCCTGTGTCCCAATCTACACTCGTCGTGATCTTAAAAACATTGATGTTTCTGCCTTTCTTCTCTATGTACATTCTTAACGTCCCTCCCACCCTTCTCAGTTTTACCCCAACAATGCCTCAACTTCCCTTAATTCCTCAGTTAACTCTACTCTTTATTCTTCCTATTCTCTTCTACATTTTTCACCCTCTCAGTTACAGATTTGTTCCTTATGCTTTTCTCTCCGTCTCAGTGAGAACGGTGGAAGAAATCTCTATCTACCTCGGATGTGAAAGAAATTTCATTCAGATATTCTCCTACTTTCATCTCTTGCCAATCGTTACTTCTCTCATCTCGTCCAATCTTAGTCCCCTCATCCCTGTCGACTCTTTCAAATTTTGGACCACTTACTCTCTCCTTTTCTCCACAACCTGACCTATATTTTCCCTTCTCTTCTACTGATCTTGCCAATTTCTTCTCTAACAAAGTTCCTCAATTGTTTTCTTATCTTCCTTCTCCTCCTGCTTCCCCTCTCTTACTGCCCCTGTACACAATTTCTCAACTCAGACATTAGCCTCCTTCACCCCTCTCTCTGACTCTGACACTATGGTCTTTCTTAATCATGCTCAACCTACTACGTCCCCTGATGCCCCTCTACCTTCTGCTCTTAATCCTAACGTTTTCCTCTCCTCATCCCTTACCTAATGGGCACTTTTAAATTCCTCCCTCTCTTCTACTAGTTTTCCCTCTCACTTCAAACATGCCACGTTCCTATCTTAACCAATACTCTCTTCTTCCTCTTCACCAATCTGGTTTTCACCCCATGCACTCAACTGAGACTGCATTACTCTGTGTCACCAACTGTCTACTCTCTGCTTGCCATTTCAAACACTCTTCTATTCGGATCCTCCTCGACCTCTCCTCTGCTTTCTATACTGTAGATCGCCCCTCTCTCCTTACCACACTCTCTGACCTGGATTTCTCTAGCACAGTCCTACATTGGTTCAAGCCTGAAGAACACGCTATTTTAGCTTTTCCTTTATCAAGCTATTCAAAAGAAATACAAAACAACAAAACATTTCTAACTATGGCTTCTATTATAAACCCAGCAACAAACATCACCCATTTCAAAATGTCCCATCCATTTTGAACCCCTGTCCTTGCAACCCACCCTTTGTTAATTTCTCTTAATTTCCCTGTTCTCGCTGCAATCAAACAAACCTAACTTCCACAAGACAGACCTGACCACACCCAGCCCGTCCAACAATGGACGTTGTTAGAGATAATCAAGCAGTTGCCATGTGGGCCCACATGCTCTTAACACTTCATCCATGACCCTGAAGCCTTCCCAGGAGCACTTCCTTCATCTGCCAAGAGTCTCTCAAATTGAGCGGTTCTAATCATAATGTCAGAACATGTCCCTTAGAAATGTTCTGTTGTTTTCTTCCAGTTTCCGCATAATTCTTCTTCTGGCAGTACCCAGTGCTATATCCCTACTTTTTCTCTTCTTGCCTGTAAGCTTTTCCTCCTCTACTTTATAACACTGAAGAGCGAGGATGGCTCCCCTCCTCACCTGCATACCCACCACCAACTCAATGCTGCCCAATACACTCCAAGAAATCCCTTAATCACTTGGTGTGCGCTCAGTAGAAGACTTCTCAATCTATTGGTAACCATCAGCTAAGTACTGATTTTCTTTATTAGAATATTATCCATTGTGTTACCCAGCGATAAAGCGGGGACACCTGTTAACGTATCAGTTATTTGCAGACATTTACCAAAACTCTCCCTCCATGCTTCCAAAAAAATTATACATTGCCACTTAGACTGGCCTGGAGTCGTCTTCAAGTTCTTGCTATGTATGCCCTCCAAGTACCATTTGCAGGAAAAATGAATATTTTCCAAAATATAAACTGCTATTCTAGCAAACCTGTAGGCAAGAGGCCTCTCCTTGGAATAGCCTTACCCAGCCTAACCTCAAAAGAAATTCCATTGTAATTGGTTCATCGTCATACATTTGGGAAAATATATAGTTTCCGTTTGGACGGGACCCATTTATCATTCATAGTGAATTATTTGCATTGTTATATGAAGGCCTGTTTGTTTCACCTTTTGGCCACTTCCGAGCACTGTTGTTGGGAAGGGATATACGTTCTTTAGACACAATTTTCAAATATCCCAGAGACACCATGAGTTAGAGTATCCTTAGACCAGTAGATTAACATCTGCATAGTTTGTTTGTTTGTTTGTTTATTTATATGTAATGTGCAAGACCCAAGGGTATCAGGGCGCAGGAGAACAGGAGGAAACAACAATACTTTCAGCTTGTAGTTGCGCAGGTTACAGAGGATGAATACAGGTATTTCAGATAAGAGGCAATAAAGATACAGAGGACAATTACAGGGATTTCACATAAGATACATTAATGGTGCAATAAAGATTGTGTGCCGGATAAGTACATACATATAAATTAGAATACAAGAGTAATACATAACTTACAGTGTTAGAATTAAGCATATAATAAGCTATACAACATCTGTGTACAATAGGTGTTATCATAAAGTAGAGCAGAGGAGGGACAGTAAGTGGATAAGTTAGTGATCCTTATCTCTGAGCCATTTAATGATGTTGTGTCTGAAGTTCAAGAAGGTTTGATCCGTCCTCAAGGAGGGGGTGGTGGGGGGAATTCCATAATTGAACTGCTTTGACCGGGAAACTGCTTCCCCCGGCTTTAGTCAATTTAAAACTAGGTACGATTATACAGTCTACATTCGCAGTCCTGGCCGGGTGGTTGGAGGTTTTTCTGTTAATTCTCTCCACAAGGTAGCGGGGTGCAGCATTGTTCAGACATTTGTGAGTTAATGACGCGGTTTTGAGCAGGATTTTGTTGCTGGTGGACAGCCATTTGTTTTGTCTTCTGGCCTTTGAAATGTGCTCTCTTCTGGTAATGCCCTGTGCAGTTCTCAGAGCATTATTCTGGAGGATTTGTATCCTATTTATAGTGTGCTTACTGTCCCCCAGGTAGAGTGAGTTGCAATAGTCCAATTTGGACAAAATTAGGGCTCGGGCCAGTGTAGTACAGCTATCTTTTGATAGGAATGGATAGCCAGCTCTTATCAGCTTGCATGTATATGCAGAGGCTGAGGCCATGGAATTGACCTGTTCAGCAAATGTGAGGGTACAGTCTAGGTAGAAACCTAGCGTTTTTACCTCTTTAGCCACTTTGAATAAGGTTACCATCGATGTTAAAGGAGGTATATTTGTGACCACGATTATTGAGGCTGGAAGTCGTTCCCAAGATGTGGAGCTCAATTTTGTCATCATTCAGGCATAGACAGTGGGCAGCCACCAATGCTTGGATGATGAAGTACATTTTATCTACTAAGGCCATATCCTTATCATAATCCCCAGTAAGCGGTATGAGAATCTGCATGTCATCTGCATAGTTTGTGTGGGTGACACCAAGAAGGTCTAGATCATCGAATAGGGGCTTAGAAAATATTTTGTACCATGTGGGTGAGACACAGGAGCCCTGTGGCACACCACATGTGATGGGAATAGGGTCATGGTCCGATTACTCAAGAAGGATTGGATCCATGCTATGGCATCCTTTGAGAAGTGAGCAGCTGAGTCAAGGTGAAGGCATAAAACTTTATGGTAAACCAGATCGAAGGCGGCCAAAAGATCCAGGAGAAGTAGTAGAGCTGTGATTCCATTGGTTCTTCTTTTAGTGCTGTAGTCAGGATCTCATAGGTGGCAATGGTTTCATTACTGGATGTCTGATTACTTCCCTTAGGGGTAGGGCAGATTTCCAGATGGGTGCCAGGCTCAGTCTCTGTTTTATGATGGTTATGTCTTTGTATGGAGGTAGACATCCCAAAGGTGCAGTTTTCCCCATTCACTATTTTTGGCTAAGGGGTGTGTGTTCCCAAAGCCAGGTCCAGGATTTTCCAGGGTATAGTCACAGCTTCATGGAAGTGCAGCGCCACTCGCTGGGGATTAACAGTGCTGTCTAAATCCATTCAGTATGGGACATACTGATTTGAAAAGTACAATTAAGAGGCAGTCTTGATAGGATGATAGCTGTACAATGCTAAATCAAATATTGTTTTGCAAGTTTTCAGGACAATGTAGGTCCCTTCTTCAGGACATTCTCATACACCTGAGGAGAACAACACAAGTTCAAATCTGTCCGGGTTGACTCAACCATTCGTCCTTTTGAGGTTGATAAATCCAGTACCATTCAAATGGGGTAAACACACCTGTTAATACAACACTGATACTCCAGTGCACGTACAAAACAATGGACATGTAAGTTTGAAAAGTCCAGGAAAGATACAGAATGTTTAATTTCAGGGAGAATTTGCCATTGAGAACAAGTGAGAGAAATGGAATTTTTCAGATCAGAGCAGAAAAAGGAGAAACACCAAAAATATGCCACAATTGCATCATGCATATTTCTGCTTTTACTCCACATTTACATCTTTGTTGGCACCCAAAAATCAATAATCCTCCTTTTTCTCTACCACCCAGTAAATAGGTTTCTTTTCCAAAATATTTTTTTTCCCATTCATTACCCCTTCATTCTTGAAAACGTTGTTATATAATCTAAACTTTGTCTGTTCTTTGTGATTAAAATTCTAGCAATTAAAATAGTGGTGAATGCATTTCCCTTACCACCAGTGAAATATTGTGATTTCTGTGAATTAGATTAAAAATTGAATTCAATGCGTGGATTTGTGAGATTATTTCTATCTAAGTTCTTTAACACTCACAGCCCATTTATCAGTAGTTATATTTTTACTTACATCTTAAAATAAAATTGTTTTTTAATACAATTTGTAAATGTATGCTCTGATGTCACTGAACATATGTATTTAAAATTGTCTTCATTATATATACCTATCATCATCTAACATTGCCCACATACTACCTGCCATCCCATATATAGAAGACAATTCAACACATCTGTGTGTGCAATTCAAATAAGGAATATTTACCATTTCTACACTATACATTTTTAATTAGCTGTAATATCTTTTAATTTTCTTTAGTCAAAAAATGAAATATCTCTTTGACAAGGGCTTGTTTCCCAAAAGGGCTAAAATAGCCTCTCTGTGAAATCCTAAATATTTCACAATCACTTGGCAAAAAGATATGTAATGCATTAATATCTTAAAACGCAGGACAAGGAAACTTCATTCGAGATTTAAAAGCAAATAATATGTTACTATGGTCTGGTTGTAGGTCTAGGGTTAATAATGAATTCAATTTGATTTGTTTAATTTGAATAATACACAAGATTCGTAAAACAAACACATAAATCAGATCCTAAATAGCATCATTATGATAATTGAACTTATTACACAACTAGATTCACACAATTGATGAATTTTGTCAAACAAATTAAATGAAAAATCAGCTTTAGTGCGGAGGCCAACCTCCTTAAAAGCACATGCAATTTATTTGTTTAATATCATGCCAAAATATACATAATAATTCACATAACAACTTATTTAATCAGATATTTACTGAGTGTTAGAATACAGCATTATTGTAATAAAGACCAGATTAGCTTGAGCCAGCAGTGTTGAACACTTTCTTTCTTAAAATGTAAAAGGAGTGCCCTCATATGCATTCAAAAGAGCATTCAACAAGGTCAAAGCTTGTTTACCCTAAGAGCTTTTAAAATAAGAACATTAAAAAAAGTCATAGTAAAAATAAATATATCAAATGTATCCATCCCCCACAGTGTAGTCCCTCAAATAGTTAGCTGAAATATATATACAATTAAAATAATGAATTAATTAACAGACAGGGCACTCGATGTATACTTCCCGACAGGGAAGCAGATAAGTCTAATGGGGTGCAGAAGTACATGGAATATGACTTTTGCAACAGTGTAAAAATCTGGTCTTTGCTTATTGGCTGAATGTTTTTCTTCTGTGAGTTCACATAGAGCGTGTGCAGGTGAAGTGATTGAAGACGGATTTAAAGAGGCAACAGAGACTTTGTGCACATTAAGTGAAACAAGTTACTACACCTTGTACCTTTAGACGTTTTACTGTCCAATTCAAAGATACTGCAGGTATAATGATAAAGAATGCTGGTTTGAGGAACACTGTATCACCATCAAATTTATTTGAAAGCAATAAATTAAAAGCAAAAAATAAATAAAAGAGGCACAAATTAAAGAGCGTCTTCAAGATTGCGACTGGAGATTACACCAGAGTAGAAATTATGCAAAACAAGTCCATAGGAAACATTAGAAGAAATCCTTTGAGCATGTTGGGATGCATGTTCATATCCCAGTCTCTCCCAAATGATTTAGATTGCAGAAAGTATACTAATATGCAGAAAATTCACATGAGCTGGTAAAAGGGGGGGAGTCTTGTGGGTATAGGTGAATGGCGCAGGGCTTGCTTACCGTAGGGCTTTACATAAATCTTATGCAAACTAACAACAAGGTTCATAGAATGCTAGGTGAATACACTGCATGCATACAACATACACATAGCATGGGTCTTTGTTCAGTGACAAGAATCATAGATGTGACACCATATTCAAAGGTAGGCCTGAATGCTTGCAGGCCATGTTGGAAACACGAAAGAACGAGGCCTTGAGGGCGAATATTCCTCCCCCCGCCCCATGTGAGGTAGGCAACACACACACTGACAAATGTATCCTTTTAGAAGTCTGCAAAATTAGAAAGGAATGTGAAAGGCCCACCACGAGTAAAGGCTGCAGCTAATTTTGAAGGACAAACCCATGGGAGCCAGGGCAGAAGTCTTGAGCTGAAAAAATGCAAGCTGAGATTTAGGACACCAGGGCCCTTCAGGATAAAGGCAATGCTATTTGAACTACCAGATGCTCATGAATAACACTTCTATATCCTTCATAAATTAGACTGATTAGTGTGACCTGCAGGAAACCCAGGCCTGTCCCTTGTGAGAAGTAGCAGATAATGGGAGAGCAGAGGGCAATGAAGCCCATAATTTGTACCAGGGAGAGCAAAGGGTGATGCCAACTCTTATATGATTACAGCAGGAAGGCATAACTAGGGTGCCTGGGCGTCTGGGATGAGAAAAGTGATGCTCTATTTGCAAGGACCAGACTGACCTCAAAGTTATCCACTGAGCTCATGTTGATGGGCAGGTGCACATCACGTGATTAGGCCTTAGGGCAGGGCAGTGCTTTCAGAAACCTAACCAATCATTTTACAGTAACCCCTGGTGAAGAGATTGTTACCCACATGTGAGGTAGCTGGAGTCAGAGAAGATGTGACCAATGAATTGGGGGTCTATACGTAATCAGTACTATGTGTATAGGCGGCAGCCAATGAGGGTGGGGGATGAACACTATATATTGCGTATGTCACAGATGCTGATTTCTGCAGTTATAATTTGCTGTTTTCTTTGAAGAAGAGAGAGAGCTCTGAAACAGTGGACTTCTATAAGTGGAATTAGATGCCTCCCCCTCAACCTAAATACAGATAACATAATAGGTTGATCAATGGTTCCAGTATTGCAAAAATCCGAAATTATTTAGTGCTTTTTGAAGATAAAGAGTGCCTATAGGGCGACATATTTATTTATTTGCATTTGTAAAGGGCACTGTAGCCCTCAGGCATTGAGGCGCTATGAGAAGGCTTAGGGAGGCTTGATTCAGGGTTACAAGAATGCGGCCCCAGCAGAGACTTGAAAATAGAAATTAGTTACGGTTAACAAAGGACATTTTCATGACAGTTAGGCAAGGAAGCAGTACATTGTCAGAATCATGTTACAGTATGCATAGCAAAGGTTGTTTAGACAAAGAGTTTAGTTTTGATGGCCTTCCTGAAGGTTGCATGGGAGTCAATCCCCCTGATAGAGGGGGAAGGGAGTTCCACAGCGTGGCTGCCATGTTGGGGAAGCTTGTACTGTACTTGGGGTCAGAATGACTCAGTAAGTAAAGGGTGTCTCCAGTATGACTCACATATCATGACTATTTAAAAATATAATCTAAAAACTGGACAGAAAATGAGTTATGCTCAAAAGTAAATTGATTTAGCGTTTGGTAGCGAGGCTGAAACAAGACTGAGATATTTTTAAAATGGATGCCAAAATACAAAATGGCTTCAGCATCAGGTGTCATAATAGCTGAATCATACTGATGTTGAATATTCTTTGACAGCAGTTCAATGTAAGATAAAGCACGTCTGAGATGGTATATTTAGAAATGTCGGCAGGGAAAGCAGACAATGATTGATGGTAAATCAGATAAAGGCATGGGAAAGATACCAATCAGACAGAACAGCTGCTTACTTGCCAACAAATGAAATGAGCTCATGGCGTTTTTCACAGTATGAGCTGCCAGGTAAATTTGGCAGGACCTCAAGAACCAGATAAGGGCTGGTTCTTGGCAGGAGTTAAAGGATAAGTAATTAGGTCCGGCTGCATCGCAAGTAAGCTTATCAGTCTATGTGTCAGTCAACCGGTGCTTGTCAAAATGAGCTAATGTGGACTTGGTGAGTGATAGATAAGCCATCGAATCAGAGGAAAGGAGGGCTTATATTAAATCATTATGTCATTGGAATAAAGCCTGAATGAAGCAGCTCTGTGTGCCTTCCAGAATGTCATTTTAAACCTATATTAAAGATGGCTGTGAAATTGCACCCGGGTGTCCGTTTCCTACTTTGTCCAGTCTCCAGTGCCAGAGTCTACAGATGTCAAAGCTGATGGAGGGCAGAGGGTCTCCTTTCACAGACTTATAATACCTTGTCACCATTTCCTTTTTGTATACAAATAAAGCTCTTGTTGTTCTCACAAAAGGGTGCCCCGAGCCTTTTTCCACAGAGTTGTTATTTCTTGGTCTGGTTGTCGAGAGGTTACTCTACAAGCATATTGCAGCAGCTGTTTGTGTAATTAATTTCAGTTCGGAAAGGAAAACATCTCTGCTAATGCACTGCCTAGGAATTCCAGAACAAGATACATTCAATGACCTGCCTGAACTTAGCAATGAAGAAGTTGTTAACCTTAATGAGTATGAGAAATGTATAATCAAGGTGGACAAACATTATAACACAATGTGCAGCATAATATTGGAGCACTGCACATTTGGGAAAAGGACACAGAAGGAAAAAGAGACTGTGGAAGTGTTCATCACTACCCAGGATTGGCAACAACCTGCAATTTTGGCCAGCAAACGGATGAACATCTAAGGGATCTGTTTATGCTGGAATGTAGGAATGTAGGGATGGCAAGATTGGAGAACGTTTGTGGCAAAAAGGGGACACTTCCCTAGAAGAAGTGTTACGCATAGCTATGTATGCATGAGATTGATGTGTGGGCGTTGCATGTACATCGAGAATCCATTGTGGGTGTTTTGATGAAATACAGATTTTTTATTTGCTTGTATTACAACAAGTCCAATATTGCAGTGACATCCTTACTTTGGAATATATTGTTTTACATCGTTGAAATTTGACCTTGCTTGTTTGATTGCCAGTGTTCTCTGATGCTATGTAGTTCATGTGAACTACAATTCCCATCTGCCCAAGGGAACTTAATCTCATCGACAGCGCATTAGCACCAGTGCGTTTAGGGTGCCAGTTTTCAGCAGCCTACTTAAACTTATTCTGCCCTGCAGAACACATTTGTATGCATAAAATGTATGTGCAGTGATTGTACGTAAATATAGAATCGACTGTGGGTATGTTGAGGAAAATACTGATTTTTTGTTGGCTTGTATTACAACAAGTCTAATATTGCAGTGACATCCTTACTTTGCAACATACTGTTTGACATTGTTGAAATTTTACCTCATTTGTTTGATTGTCAAGTGTGCTCTGATGCTGTGTAGTTTGCCCAATCTCCATCACTCCTTTCCTGGCAAACTCCTGGAAAAGCTGGCCATCTCCCAGCGTAATCTTCACAGTGAATTGGTTGGTTCTCTCATCAGTTTGGCTTCAGAGCTGCCAGAAGCATGAAAACTGCTCTCCTGAACATCCATGAAGACCTGCTCTCCAACCTTGACTCCAATACCCCCTTTGTCCTCATCTTACTTGAGGTCTCTTCTGCCTTTGACATGGTTAAACATGCCGTCCTGCTGAACTGTCTGTGTGATAACCTGGGTATCACCGATCAGGCCCTGGCTTGGCTGACCTCTTTCCTCTCAGATCGACAATCCCAGGTCCAACTTGGGTAATTTCTCTGCTCTGTTTCTATGTCTACCTTTGGGTTCCGCAGGGGTCTAAACTCTCTCCCTGGCTGTTCATCCAATACCTGGCACATCTTGCCCACCGCATTGCCGCTCTCTGCCCTAACTTTCCATGCTATGCGGATGACACTCAGCTCCTTTTCAGGCTCCCATCTGCCACCTCTTCTCCTTCTCTCATCTCTGACTGTCTGTCCGCTATCCATGAGTGATGTGCCGCCAACGATCTTTGTCTTAATGCCAGTAAGACTGAGATTTTCCTCATTGGCTTACCTGCTCCCTCCTTTCCTGCCGCTCTCTGGCCGGCCTTTCTTGGCCCTCTTCCTTCTCCCACCTGTGAGGCTAAAAACTTCAGGGTAATCTTCGACTCTACTCTCTCCTTCTTTCCCCACATCTCTGATGTCTCTAAGAAGTCACACTACCAGCTGCACCTCCTCAGAGGTATTCTTCCTTTCCTCTCCTTTTCCCAGAAGCTCACTGTCTCCAGAGCCCTGGTTCTCTCTAGGCTGGACTACAACAGCGTCTTTCTAAATCTGCCTGCTTCTACTCTCCGCCCTCTGCAACTCATCCAGAACAGGACTTCGAGACTTGTCCTTGTCCTCAAGTCCAGGGATCGTATCCCTCCAGAATTGAAATCTCTATGCATTGTCTGCCAATGTATGTGAGGATTAAGTTCAAAACCCTCTGCATTGTCCACAAGGCCTTCTAGGGCCTGGGGCCCCATTACCTCCAACTCTCTCTTCCTAAATATTTTCCTTCTCGAGCTCTTCGCTCATCCGCCTCCAACTCCCTCAGGGTCAGTGGCCTCCCCAAGCAACAAGTTGGTGGTAGATCTCTTTCTTTGGCTGGGGCCTCCCTCTGAAACAGCCTCCCTGCCTCACTGGAACTTGAGGAGAACCATCTCTGGTTCCAGAAGCACCTCAAGACCTTCCTCTTTGCTTCTGCTTTCTCTCCTCCTCTCCCCTGCTGAACTCCTGACTGAAACTGCACTGGTCACCTGGCTACCCTCTGATCTCGGGTCATCCATTTTTTTATGGCAGCTAATACCTCCCTTACCATTGATAGATCTTCATCATAAGATCCAGTTAACTCCAGGATAATCTGTGTGTCATCCACCTAGTTTGCAAACTTCACTTCTAGGCAGTCCAGAAGATCAAACAGAGGTTTGGAATATCTATCTACAGCAGTGGAGACATACAGGACCCCTGAGGGACGCCACAGTTGAGTTGAACTTGCTGTGATTTGAAATTCCCCTTAGCAATGTTTGCCCTTCTTGGTCCCAGGAAGGAACTAAACCAGTTCATGGCTAGACCTGAGCAGTTACTGACCTTATCTAGCCTATCTTTAATTATGTCATGATTCACCAGGTCAAAGGCGGCAGATAGGTCTAGCAGTAACAGAATGGCCTTGCCCCCCTTATATATGATGTCAGCTATGTGTGATTTAACATCCACCAGTGCTGTTTCAGTTCCGTGTTTTTTCCTAAAGCCAGATTGGCCTTTGTCTAGGATTCCCCTCTGTTCTACAAATGTGTCATACTGAGTACATGCAACTTTGTCACTAATGTTCAGTAAGTATGCCACGTTTGTGATAGGCCTATAATTGGCCGGGTCATTTGGGTTTAGGTTCTCCTTTTTTAACAGAGGGGAAATCCATGAATGCAATCTGGAATGGATCCTTCCTGGAAGGATCGATTAATGAATGTTATGACTGAAGGGCCAATAGTGGCCATTAAAGTATTCTTTAAAATATGAGACTGGAAAGATATCTCCCTTGCAAGTCGTGGGTTTCATTTTCACCACGATTTCTCAGACTTTGTTAACTGTTACTGAATTAAAGTCAAATGTCTGCCTTGATGTTGGCAGGTTGTAAATTGTATCATAATCTAATAAATTGTGTTTGTTGACTAAGATACGTATCTGGTGTTGGCTAGTTTTCTTTGTAAACCCGTCATGAATTTTCACTCTCTGGAGCTGGATTTTGCTCCCATGATCCGTTCCTCTAATGTATCTTTTTTTTGCTTTAAGGATACTTTTTGATAGCTTTTGGCTGCCTCCTTGTAAATTGTAAGGGAGGAGTCTGCTGGGTTTTTCCTCCAGCTTTTCTCTGCCATAGGCTTGAGTTTTATGGCTGCAATAACTTCCTGAGAAAACAAATGATTTATTATTGGCTTTGATTTAAGAGTTATCCTTGAGGGTGCTAGTTTCTCAAAGGTCTCATTTAGAGTGGTACGGAGTTGTGCAATATAACACTCCAAAGAGCCTTGCTCATCCAGAGAAGCTAGTCGGTGACGTACAGTAGTTTCAAATGCCTCGTGAGAAATGTTAAGAGAATTTTGCTGGAGGGTGGGTTTAGGGGTTGCACGTATCCTTGTGTCTGATATAATGGGGGTTTTAATATCAAACTGTATGCCCCCCTCCCATTTTTTGTCTTGTGGTGCCTGGAAACACTTCTGTAGAGGCGCCATACAAATGCACAATAAAATAAAAAATAAAATAAACCTAAAACACACTTCTTGTCTGGGAGACATTTCTCCAGCAAATATCTTGAAAGGGTCCATCAATCTACTTTCTCCATGAATTACAGGGTTGGTGAACATCTTCATGGATGGCATAGTTCCCTCATCTCTCAAGGAGGCATGGATCATGCCATTATTGAAGAACAGTACCCTAGATCCATCATTAGTAAAAAGAAAAAAAAACGATCAGCCAATAAGAAACATCCCATTCCTCCTTAAAATCTTAGATCGAGTTGCATACCTACAACTTCAGGAATGTGTGGAGAAAAAGAAGATCTTAGGTACCCGGCAGTCAGGATTTACAGCTAGGCAGTAAGATCGCTGTTTTGTTCTTCCCTGTTCCCCTCCCTTGCCTTGTCGCGCTCTGAAACACTTGTGTACGAGCGGGATAGAAATAAAATATCAATATCCAATTTGTTTATTGGCATTTCAATATTACAGTCACAGCTTCATCTTTGGAACGTTTACCAATGATAACATATAAACACAACATATAACCAAACAATGCGGATAAACTGCAGTGCTCTTGAGATCGTAAAGTTCAGTTAAGATATGTGGATGCTGTGGGTGTCTGGTAGGCTGAGATGGGGGGTCGAGGAGTGGAGGGGGAAGGGGAGAGGGGTTGGATGAGGCAATGACGTTGGTCCTTGTGCCGTCGGTCCCAGGGGTACCATCCAGAGCCTGGGGGGCTAGTTGTTGGCAGAATTGTTGGCTCAAGGCGGTTTATCATCCGAGGGTTAAAATAGGTTGTGTGTTGGAGCTTTCCATGCATCTAGTGCTGTACTTGCATCGTCTGGGGATTTATGAACTCCCTCCTCCCAGGCCTGAGTTTCTGCCTCCACCCAGCGTTTCATTTCCCTGTGCCACGATAGGTATTGGGGCCCACTCTTCTGCTTCCAGGCCATTGCTATGGTTATTTTTGTTAACACACAAGCCATGTCCATAAGTTTTGTTAAATGTTTCATCTTGGCCAGATGAGGGTGAGTACCCAGCAAGCATTCTTTGGGAGACCAGTCGTACCTGTTCATGCCAGCTACCTGGCACGTTTGCTCCACCCTGGACCAAGGGTGGCATACCTTGGGGCATCTCCAAAACATGTGGTTTAGGGTTTGCATTTTCTTTATTAAACCATGTGCATCCATGAGGGCCCTGTTTGCTGTACTGGGCTTTTCTAGGTGGGGTCATGTACGTGCGTTATAGCACATTACGTTGTATAAGCCTGACTCTGGCATTTCTGGATACCTCTCTGGGGAATGCCAGGGCTCTCTGCCATTCTTTGTCTGTTATTTCCTGTCCTGTGTCCCGTTCCCATCTGGTTTTTAGCTTGGTGCTGCAGGGGTTTGGTCTATCTATCAGCAACCTGTATATCTGAGATACCTTTCTCCAACCTCCCACCAGGTTGTACATCAATGTCAGGACGGGGTGTACTTCAGGTTTCTCCGGCCATTCGCCCCACTTCATGCGTGCGATGTGCCTCACTCGCTGGTACCACAAAAACTGACCACTCGAATGCCATCTGCTGTTTGCAGGGATGTAAAGACCCTGAAGAAGCCTTCTTCATATAAGTCCACCCAAGTGTACACCCACTTCCTCTCCCAGAACCTGATCTGTGCCAGATCGGTATTGGATTTGCATGGGTCTGAAATCAGTGGGACCTCAGGAGAGTAAGAGTGTTTTAAGTGTAATAGTGTCCTGGTTCTGTTCCATATCTGTTGACCTAGGTGCGCTATCATGGGTACGCTGCTCAAAGGTGTTTGTGGTGCCCAAATAAGTTCTTTCAGGTGCAGGGGTCTGATTAAATGTTGAAGCAGTCCTGTTTCTGCCATGATGTCATCAGATAGCCATTGGGCCACAAAGCTCAGCTATGCGGCCAAATAGTAACATTCCAAGTCTGTGAGTTGAATATCAAATAAGGCCTTACTTATCCATCCGTAACAGATCCCTATTAGCCACTGCCCTGGTTAATACATGACTTGACTACTGTAACAGTCTACTTTTCAGGAACATCACAGGCTAACCTTCATTCCCTTCAAACCATACAAAATGGTGCGGTGTGTGCCGTTCGTGGCCTATCCAGACATGATCATGTGACCTCAGCCAGAAGGGCCCTACACTGGTTGCTCGTGAGACACAGAATCACACAAAAACTGTTGTCACTTACTTACAAATGCTGGACTACTACTGCCCCTCAATGCTTGACTGGTCGTTTGACCATCAGTCAACCTAAGCGCAACTTGCACTCCAATGACAATCATAAACTGATACAACCACGCTTCAAGTTCACCAAATTCGGGGGAGCAAGTTTTGACATGCAAGCACCCAGGGAATGGATTGCTCTCTCTCTTTCATTGAGAGCATCCATGTCCCTGGCAGAATTCAAGAGATCTATTTAAACTTTCCTGTTTAATCTAAAACCAGGCTGAAGACAACTTAATCCACTTTTTCCTACACCCTTGATTTGAATGCCTTGCTCTATTTCTTGTTTGGGCAGTGTGTGCCCTGAGGACCATGGGCATGTGATGCATAATTAAAAAATAATAATAATCATAATAATAATAACTAAGGAAGTTGAACATACCAACAAATGTGTAAAGACCTTGGGGAAAAAAAGTTAAAATGTGACTGTTGGGGACGTCTTCAACAGTAAGCCTGCTACTAAACCAAAGGTGGACTGTGCTAAGCAATCTTAGATTCCCCCTAAATAGATTGCTATAGGTATGATGCTGTTGGCCATCTCACTAACAGCCCCTCCTGGCCAGCGCTGGAAGTAAAGTGCACCAAGTGCAAAAGAAAGGGACACCTGATGAACTGTTGAAAGTCACATACCATAAATATGATAGATAAGCAGTATGAGCATTCAGAGGAAGCATTTTTTGCCATAGACAATGGAGAGGATGAAGGTTTAGAAGGGCCTATGGATTTTGTGATGATCAATGGTCGTCAAGTGAATGTGATGATACACTCGGGAGCAAAATATACCCTGGTCCCAAAGAGAATATTTGATGAAGTCTTCTCAAATATTCCCTTGAAGGAAGTGGACATAAAGCCCCGCGCATATGGTGGTACTAACACCCATGTGTTAGGGTCGTTCAAAGAAAACTTCCAGTTCAAAGGGAGATCTGCATCTGGCAAGGAATATCACCGGAAGAGGAGCAGTTCCTTTGTCAAGTTGACTGCAGCAAAAGAAGCTGAACATCAGATTAAATCACAATGGTGATGAATTTGTGCTTCTTTGTGATAGCAACAGGTTACACATGCAACTGTTTAACCAAAACGTAACCTGCTTCAATGGCTTTTTGCATAGGATGCATCTTGTATGAGGATCAAAACCTGTGGGGCATAAGGTGAGGTCTATCCATATGGCTTTAAGAGATCAAGTGAAAAAAGACCTGCTAAAACTGGAACAGAATGGAATAATTGAGAGGACTGAATCTTTGTTGTGAATGTTACTGCTGGCTGTGGTGGCAAAGCCTAATGTAAGCTAAGACTTTGTGTTGATCTTCGAGGTCTCAATTGGTGTCTCATACCTGATTGCCATCTTCTTCCATGGATTTAACAGAAACTATTTCGACCTTGGGATAGGCATGTGTGTTTTCCTCGCTCAACCTCACCTTGGCATATCATCAAATAAAGCTGAATCATGAGTCCAAGTAGCTGACAGTCCTTATTAATGCAGAGGGTCTTTTCCAATTCGTAAGGATGCTGTTCGGTCTAGTGTTGGCTGCATCTTTTTTTCAAAAGATCATGAATGAGATATTGAAGGATGAGCAGGGAGTATATGTTTCCAGGACAATGTGTTGGTGTTTGGACCTGATCAACAAACACATGATCAAAAGCTTAACAACGTGTTGGACATGTTAATAGAAAAGGGCCTTACACTAAGTAAAGATAAGTTCAAATTCAATAAGGAAGAGATTGAGTATCCAGGTCACACATTGTCTGTGAGAGGGATAAATGTGAAGAAGAAGTTAGAAAAGAAAATCAGGAGTGCGGCAGAACCAAGTGACAGGGAACCGCTACACTGCTTCCTCGGCATGCGGACAGCGTAGTGAGCTTCGGGGTTTAGGAATATCAAATCGCCTTTAGAATGCACTCTCTAAAGAACTTTAAAATGGGTAGAAAAACTATAATTTCCACATATACGAGTAATACAGGTTTGGGAGCTGTTTTCCCACAGATTCAAGGAAATGAGGAGTGGGTCATAGCTTTTGCATCCTGTTTACTTAAAGGGGCAGAACTTAACTATTCCACCATTGAAAAAGGAGTTGTTGGCCATCAAATGGGGTATTGAAAAATGTAGGATGTTTTTGTGGGGTTCATGCTTCATTATACGGGTGGATCACAAGCTGCTAAAAGAAACATTGCAAAAGAAAGTTTTGGCTGGAGTGCCATCCAGGAGAAGGAGAAGGGTCATGGAACTCCAGGAGCATTGCTTCGAAGTTGAATATGTCCCAGTTAAGAGGAACATTCCTGTGAATTGGTTATCCCTTTTTGACAAGTGTGAGGAAGATTAGGATGAAGAGAGTGAGCATGAATGTGTATTGCATGTGGAACATAAGATGATCACAAAAGTAGAGTGGGATGAGGTCATAGGCCAGGTTGTGGTGCTGACAAATGTGAGGAACAGCTTAAGGAAAAAGGTCTGATCACAAAGACGTGCATGATGGGAACGGAATTGGAAGGGTTGTGGACAGTGAGAGATGAGCTGCATGATAATGGAAAATATGTCATGAGAGGTGACACAATCATACCTCCCAGTGGTATGAGGAAATGAATTGTGGAACTTGCCCATTAATGGCATCAGGGGATTACTAAGACCAAGCAGGCGGTACATTCAGAGTATTGGTGGCCAGGGTGCGACCGGAAGGTGGAGTGAGTTGTAAGAAACTATGTATCCTGCATTTTGAGTGAGAAATGTTTGATGTCTAGAGAGAGTTCAATGACTTTGGTTCCCATACCTCAAATGCCATGGGAGGGGGTAGGTATGGATATTGTAGAACCTATTTGGAGCAAAGGAGTGCATACATATTGCATTGTGTTGGTTGATGTTTTGTCAAAATGGGTGGAGGTGAAAATCATCAGGAGCATCACCACTGAGGATGTTATTGAGTTTATGGAACAAGTGTTGAAGCGTGAAGGACACCCATGCATGGTGATTATGGATAATGGTGTCCGATTTTAATCTAAAGAGATGTGTATTTGTCTTAGAATAGGGTTGTACACGTGTTTACAGCCATCTATCATCCCCAAGCCAATTGAGTTTCTGAGAGATTTAACAAGGTGATAAAATATTGTCTAAGATGGGCGTGGGCGAATGGACAGAATTGGGAAGATGTTGTGATGGGTAGGATTGAAATGCACTGGTTCTCTCCACATGGGGAAACTGGGGTGTTACCCTTTGAGTTGAGTAGAGGAAGGAAAGCAAATTTCAAATTGTGTCCCCCATGGATGAAAAGAGAAAGGTGGACATGGGAGTGTGTGCAGCGAGCCAGGTCACATGTCAGAGAGAGGCAAATGGTCAACAAAGCCAGATATGATAAGAGAAAGGTGGTTAAAGTACAAGTGGGTGATCCGGTGAGAATAAAACTGCCTGCACTTTTGAGACAAAGACTTTTGAAGTGGTCCATGCCATGTAGGATCAAGAATGTTTACCACAATGCTGTTATGACAGTAGATGAAGAACTTGGAATGTAGATCGAATTGTGAAGGTATGGAATCAAGGAATGCCCTTCATCTCTGCTGGTGGAGGGCGCAGTGAAATGGAAGTGGTTGATAGGAGATCAGGCAGACAAATAAGGCAACCTGAAAGTTCAAGGACTATGTGGTCGGTCTTTGTGATGCTGAAGAGTAGGAGTATTAGGTCTGCTCATTTTTCTTTTCTTTGTGTGTTTTGTTTTGTTTTTTTGCTAAGGGAATGGAGGTGTGTAGTGTGCTTGATGCTAAGGGATGACGTGAGGTTTGTTTGCAATGTGTTTATTCAAGTGAGTTCCAGAATGAGAAGGCATAGAAGGAGTGCATGTTGTGTGATTTTGTTGTTAGGGGAGGGCACTCTGCTGGTGGGCACTCTGCTGGTGTGCTGTACTATTGAGACTTAATGAAATATCCTTGTCTCACCTGCTATATGTGTCAGCCTTATATTTCAGTTACACTCTTCATTGCAGCATTTCATTTAGCTAACAGCCCACTTTACATGAACATTTGTTTGAGGAAACCTTTATTTTAAGTTAGTGAATTAGTTGTGACAGGCAAGTTTACTCTGGGGGTTTTAGTACTTTGGGGCACCTTTCTTCTTCATAGGTGAAGTACACCTTCATTCTGCGTTATTAACTCAGGGGTGGACCTCTAAATCATTTACGTTTGACCACTTTGCTTTATTCTTTAAACTCTGTTTTGGTTACACCTGCTTAATAAAGTATTTTCTTTAAGAAGACTCAAAGTCCGAGACAATTCTGTTTGCCATTTGGTAACACTTGTCAAACTTGGTAGTGAAGGGATACACTCATGGGTACAGGCTGAAACATGTTTTTTACATGCCAATGCTAAAATATATTATGCACTGCACAGGTGGAATACAAACATGTTCTAACAGTGACAATGCTGGCATATATTGTGGATGAAGCAAAACAAAAGAGGTGATGGGCTGGAAGGTTTAGAATACATCTTAACTTCTAACTTAGCTTTAGGTAACCCTCCAGACCATCATTATTCACCCTGCCAAGCCATTACAGAAAGTGAAAAAACCATAGGGAAATCAAGCTTGATCTCAAGCCAAAATTGTCAGTCCAGCCTGACTTGCTTGGTCACATCCCTTACGCATGAGACCACAATCAACCTCACACAACCTTTAGCCACATTGGGCATAATCATTGATGTGTAGCTGGTTCCGTGGGGTCATCAGGCTTGGGTCATGTGTCTGGGCATACCAGTCCCACTCGGAGTGACTAAACAAAAGGGAAGAGGCGATGGGATGCCCAAGAGTTTAGAATTGATCTTTCCCTCTGGCATAACTTTGGACATCACTCCAGACCATCATTCTGGTTCCATGTAATAATGTCGCCACAAAAATCTTGGCATGCAAAAATATCGCCGAAAAATGGCCGTTTTTTGTGGTGACATTATTGCATGGAACATGCGGGGTACACCCCCGTAACCCCCAAACTTTTTTTTCTTTTTTTTTTTTGCCCCTGTCCCCATATATATGGTCACCCATATAATATCGCCGCAACCTTTTCCCGGCAATATTATTTACGGCGACCATATATATGGGGATAATATTACCTGATACCATCATCCTTTAGACTGCCAAACCATTACATAAAGGGTAAAGAGATTGCAAGAGTCTTCCCCTTAATGCTGGCAGTGGGTGAACACCAAATACAATAGGGAACCTGGACACTAAGAGAAGAAATACATTTTTTGGAACCTTCAATCTTGTACTTTAGTGTATTGTGTTTATAATTTATGTTTGGTTTATACAGTCTCACATAATCACATTAGTGTAAATGTCCTAGACGGGTGGACACTAAGAATTGCATTACTGAAGTTAGAGCATTTCCATACTTGTTGGACAAGACAACTGTGATGAATCCTCAGATGCCGACTCTTCTCCCCTAGAAGGAGCCCTTCTCATGAAGCCAGGGAGGTGAGGACACTGCCCGATAGGCCTTCTGGGACTAGAGAGGACTCTTCCGGGAGAATGCGGTGAATCCAGAATTCATCCCAACCTCCATCATCCTCATTCTCTGAGCATTGTACATTCATCTCCCACACTTCCATGTACTTCTGTAGAGGAGATTGCCCAACACTTGAAAGAACCACTGAGACGAGGAAGAGTCCAGCAAGCCCAATAAGGAGTGATCACACTTGTACTGGGACAAAGAAGATGTGCAGAGCCATGAGGAGCGCCCTATAGAAACACAGCAAGCATCCCAGTCTATGCAGACATTTTACAACTATAAAAGCTGAAGAAGGACTCATGTCAGTGTTGCATCCTCCCTGGAGTAACCGCAAGAGCCAGCATAGCCTAGGAAAGAGGACGTAGGCGGACCGGGATGCCGAGGCGGGAGCACAAAGGTCTGGATTCGGTCCAGAGCAGAAGGACCGTTTGGAAATTCACGAATTGTACGCTCCTGGCGTTCCTGAGAACCGGGAAAATCAGGTAAAAAGAGCTGAGCTACCCAGAGCAGATTTATGGCTGTGGAGCCGATGCAGACCAAGGAAGGTCCACAAGGGCCAGGGAAGTCCTGCAGCTGGCGGCAGCCACTGAGGAAGAGCCGGAACCATTGCAGCCACGAGAAAAGGTATGCAGGTTGCCGGGAAGGTGCTGGGGCCCCGAAAAGGTTGCAGAAAGTCCAGAGGGGAGAGAAAGAAGCCAAGAATATAGGGTCTGGGACCTTGACAGAGTGAAAGGAACTCTGTTATAATTTTAATCCTCACAATAGTACTTGGCAGGAGAGTGAACCAAGTCTATCAGCAAACCCAAGCAAGAAAAGCGAGTCTGGGACTGCACCCATAAAATAAACTATTTTAGAGTATGTGGAGAAATATTAAGGGGTTCTGGGCACTTGAACGAGAAAACAAGAATCTTTTGGAACACTACTAACAGTGCCACAGGCCCAAAGAGAGGAGAGAGGAAGAAGTGGGACATGCCTTTACCTGGAAGAATAGTAAATCAGGTATAGGGCAAACCCAGAAAAGGGAAAGAGAATTCCTCCAACGTGCATCTTCCTTGTGGCATTACCTGGCAGCGGGGTCCACCAGGTCTGCACACCACAAGTCTGTGCATCAGGTTTGGCACAGAGGAAACAACTGAGAAAGGCCCGGGGAAGGGAGTCATTCCCCCTGGGGTTGATGGGCAATGTGAAAGAAGCAAAGAGAAGGGAGTAATTTTTTTGATGGAAATCCTGGCAGAGTACCTAGTATTTGGTTGTGGCAGGGAAACCCCTCTTAGTAATAGAGTTAGATTGGCTTTTCTCTGTTATTTTTATATAATAAAAATCTATAGCCAAAAATATGCCATCTATGTGTCAGTCTCCTACCTTCACACCGTTACACAACATATAGAGATTGGAACACTTCCAGTCTCTCTTTCCTGTCCGTCTATTAGGTAGGTGGTGGACCACCTTTGTGACAGGGTCAGGCTCACCCTAAATGTTAGTTGAGGTGTTCCACTGCAGAGGTATGAATTGAGCATTTAAGTACTAGTCTAGTCATTGTATGTTGTACAAAATCCCTGAGTGTGATAATCATGGAAACCTCAGTGACGACAACAATAAGATTTGTCCAGCATGTCATTATTTCTTGTTTATTTTAACCTTTCTCAAAATGGATGGAATTTCACTGGAAAGAGGTCTTACTGTTTCCTTACGTCCGGCATGCCCGTGTTTATATTTGTTCTGTCTCCATGAGGCACGCCAAGTTAAAATGTCTGACTTCACTTGACGGATTTAACGTTAGAAAACACACATTAAAACACAAGTTAGAGATTGTCAAACAAAATTGACTCAGCTGGAACCTCGGAATTTGGAAATTGGATCCCCAAAATGTAAGAGAAATACTATAAAGCATTCACTTCTGATTGCACATAAGAATGTCCTCCCGTTTATGGATTTCTTTCTGCTAAAGTTTCAATGCAAAGAGGAAACAGATTCATAGAGGTACATACACATCCTTGCCTTGTCCCTCTGGAAACTGGAATGTTATTAGTTACCAAACTATTTGGAGCCACCTTACCAGATGGATGGCCATATCTTCCTCTAATACTGTTAAAACATTATTAGAACATTCAAATTAGTTTACAAGTATGTATACGCAACTTTGCAGATGGGTAGCTAAATAGTCCTGTGAATATAAAATAATTAGAGGATCCAAATGGTGTCATGGTCTGGTAGATACATTCCCAACAGACTCTGTTGAATGCCCTTGTGCATTGACACGTGAAACATAAGATGAGGCTCTATAAGTAGTGTTACCTACACTCTTGTCACAAACCTGCATGTTTGTCCAATCAGATTTCTTATGGTCATGATTCCCCACGCTTCATGAGTTGTACAGCTCTAACATATTTGTACAAACTTGAGCTGAATTTCAATTGATTAAAAATGTGTAGACTCACCAAACGGTTGCTGTGATTCAGCAGAAAATGTTGAGCAAGTGGCCATGGCAGGAAAGGTTCAGGTGCCTTCGACTGCATAACCTTAAACATGCTCAACTCCCCTGTGGGATCGTGGTCAAGATAGTACAATGTAGTTTGATATGTTTTCTTGAAGTAATTTCACTGAAATGGGTTGTACTGGTCCTAGAATTATCAGAATTCCTACTTTTAGTGCATTGCCCACCAATGCTAGAGGTATTTTGACTTTTATTCAGCACAGATATCCCTCCTATTAGAGAAGGTATTATTTAGGGTTTATAGTGATTTTTTCGAATGTCATATGTTCGAATGCAATTTTCTCGACACAATTTTGCCGAATTTTTTTTTTCAAATGTTTCTTTTTTTTAATTTTATTTTTGAAATGGGAGGGTTCCCCCCAAACCCCCTTTTTTAAAACACTTTTTTTTACTTACGAAACCAAAAAAAAGTATATGAAATAAAAAAATAATACATACGAAAAAAACAATATTTTGAAATATTTCGGCAAAATGTTTTCGACAAAATGGTGTTTTGATAATAAGTTTTCAAAAAAATGACCGGATACCATTATTTAGATATCTAACATTGCCCATTCAATTGCCCATTCCTCACTACACCTTTCAACCCAATATCTCATCCTTCAGGACCCTGCATCCCACCCTACTTAAATGTTTGTGCCCATGAGTTCCTCTCCCTTCTACTCATGACAGCACTGTCTATTACTGTTACCTACTGCATCATGCTCATTGCAACCATGTTCCACAGTCTGTCTGTTTCTTCTTTTTTCGCCCTTGTTCCCCTCCCCCTTCTCTGTCATGCAACTATGTAAGCTTGCTTGTAACAGCGCCACAATGCCTCTGGGCTGTTTGTTCACTATATAAATGTTAAAAAATAAATAACATGAGGACTGTCTGGATTGGTAATATTTTCCAGTGTAGATGGACTACTTTGCTAGGCACCGTATTAACACTCTTTCTAGTGCAGGGTGGCCCTCACTAGAAATAACATGCATTTCTATTTTTTAGCACCTATCCCAAGTTATAGAAATACACATAAAAACATGGTTATTAAGTTACAGGTTCTGAAAGGATCACACATTGTACTGCGAGCCTTTTGTGAACCCCAAGTGAGCAGCTTATATTTTCAGGTCACACACATATTACAGACGGCAGCCCACATACATTCACAGGTCACTTTTTGAGAGATTTGAGAAGCACTATTCCTGGTCAGTTAGGCACACCCTTAGAAGTTTCCCAGGTGCTACATTAGCCTCAGTTTTGGGGTTGACATTCAACAGGGAGATGGGTTTAATGTTATGTTATGATAATGGGCATTTGTGTAGTGCCTTTCACCATTGGTATAGTCTCAACGCGCTGTAGGTTGAACGCCCTTGGGGGCCGGAGTCCAGGTCAGTGGAGATAGAGCAGTAAATAGTGTGTGTGTGTGCGCATGTGCACTCTGAATGTAATGATAGAAGCTGTGGTTTTACCAATTCCCTCAATTGCTGAAGAAAGAGATAGCCTTTATCTTAAGCCCCATGCCAGCTTAAGATAACACACAGTGGAAGGCAGGCAATTTGCTGGAAATGGTCTTCAAATGAGAAAAATCCCCAACTTCGTGAAGGACTGGAGTTAAAAGGGAGTCGGAAGAGTTATGGACTCCAGCAGCCTTAAGACGATATCACCCTGAAAAGTGGAAGAGTTGTGGCACACCTCCTTCCTTTCACTAGCCACTTACATAGCAAGTGCTGGTCAATGAAGGGAGGTGCGTTTGTTCAAGATCAAAGCCATTTATTTTTAAAAAACATTTTTTATTGTTAAATATTTTAATCAAATAATTGATTTGTTTACAACATCTTCCATTTTTGTTTCCTTTGTAGTCGTTTTGTCACTCTAATTGAAGTCTTGTGCTTCTAAGGATTTTTGATGTTCTTGGGGTAAAAGAGGAGCAAAAGGAAGAGGGCAATAAAGGCGAAAGGGAAAAGTCTTAGTTGGTTTCGTTTCATTTCGAATCAAGTTTTTCCACTAGTTGTTGAAGGATCTTGAATGTCGCTAGTTCCCATGACGTTCCTTCTCCGCTGATCATCCTTTTGCGCCATGTCTCTTCGTCAGTTATTGAAGATTGCCGAAGAAGGTATTTCATGTAGGGAAGCCGTATCTCCGTCATACTTGGGCAAGACAGTAATAAGTGGTGAATGGTCTCCGTCTCTTTGTCACAGAATCTACAGATGTTAGTCAGCAAATGGTCTCTATTGTGTCGTATTTCGTTGGTGTCTAGAAGGTTTAATCTTGCTCTCAGTATAAGGTTATGTGCCGGTCGACTGGGAAATTTTTCGATGTAGTTCTGGAGTTCATTTAGTTTCTTCCATGCCGGAGGCAAGTGAGAAGCAAGTTTATAGTTGGACGCTGCATCAAGAGTGCGTATCCAATCCATCTCTTTTATTTTTTTGGTTATCCTTGTCGGATCATTGATCAAGTCATCTTCTGTACATTCAATAGTTTTTAGTAAAGCTTGATTTTCTTTTTTCCATCCGTTAAGCATTTTGCAGCTTGCCGCTTGGATTTCTTTAAGCACTAGACCGTGGAGAAAGGAGCAGTTTGGAAGGATACATTTTCTGTAGAGCATCAGCGTGTTGCAGTTGACTGTGCCCTGAAAGGAAAGCAGACTAAGTTCTCGGCATATCAGTGCGACAGGGGTTGAATCTGGTAGGCAAAAAACCGTCCTCCAAAAGTAAGCCTCTACTTTGGGCCACAGAGTTTTGGGTAGGCACGGCACAGCCTCAGAACCATACGTCATGATAAGAACCGCTTTTAGTTTGTAGAAGTTTAGTAATGGAATGGTAGAAAATCTGCCAAATGTTCTATCTATTGCTTTGCCTTTTGTTGTTAAGCTTCGGATTTTGTTAAACAGAGATTCTTGCATGGCCAAGTCTTTTGCTGAATTGTCCAGGATTACGCCCAAGTATTTGAAATTCTTGACTTTTTCAATTTTGATTTTATCTAGAGACCAGTTGAATTTTTCTTGCTTTTTGGTGGAGCGTTCCGTTACCATAATTTTAGTCTTTTCGATGTTAATTTCTAGATTTTTTTCAATACAAAATTGGTTTAAGTTGGCAAGTTGGCGCTGAAGGCCTATAGGTGTCAGGTCTAATAGAATAAGATTGTCCGCATACAGTAGTCTACTGATGTTTGTTTGCACAAATTTAGGCGGGAAGGATCTAATCAGGGCCTCTGAGTATTGATAGTCTCCCATGTAGGCGAGGAAGAGGGCCGGTGCTAGCGGGCAGCCCTGTTTAACACCTCTTTTTGTCTCGGTTTGGGCAGATAAGCTTCCTGGTTGGTTCAGCCTCACTTTGATATTGGTATCTGTGTGAAGTGCTTTGATGGGATTTAAAATCTCGCTTGGGCAACCCCAAGCAGTCAGTTTCTCCCAGATTCTAGTACGATCAACTCTATCGAAGGCCTTAGAAAAGTCTATAAAAGCCATGTATAGTTTAGGGCAGCCCTCCTTCACTTTATTTTTTAGGATGGTTAGTAGAAAGATGTTGATCGTTGTTCCCAGTGTTTTTTTGAAGCCAGCTTGAAAGTTGTCGTTACATGGGGCTTGCGAGGCCCAGGTTTGGAATTTTTTCAGAAGCAGTGATCCAAAGACTTTTCCTATAGGGTCCTGAGAGCAATTGGTCGATAGTTTATATGATCTTGTTTGTCTCCTTTTTTGTAGATAGGGACCACTATTGCGGATAGCCATGAAGGGGGAAGAGATTGTAAAGCCACACATCTCGTAAACACTGATCTTATGAATTTAGCCCATTCGTCCGGATGTGATTTTAAGTCAAAGTTTGTAATACGGTCGGGGCCTGGTGCTCGAAATTTTTTCTATTTTATGAGGATGTCACAAATGTCATCTAGGTCGTCCAGTTTTGTCCACCCGTCAGTCTGGTTCAGGTGTTTAAGACCGACCGCGGTTATCTGCGGAAGAGTGTGCTCAAATGGGTTAGGACTGGGCAGCTGGAAGAGCGATCTGAAGTAAGCTGCCCAGGTGGCTTCACAGATACTGTTCATAATTTCCGGTCCGTTTGGTGAAGGTGATCTGTTCAACAGTGACCAGAAGTCCTTTGAGTTGTTGGAACAGATTGTTGTCAGTATGGCTTCCGCATCTTGCTGATGTAATTTCCATCTGTACCCTATCACACAGGCTTTGTATTCTCTGGTAGCTTCTTTGATAGCTAGCTTTCTTTCAGCCATAGGAAGGGTTGCTGCAGTTCTTTTGGCTTTCCTGAAGGCGCGCCTTTTCTGGATCAGAAGTTTGACATACGAGTGAGTGGGCATTTGAGGGTCTTTGTTGGCTTTACCTTTCAGCAATCTATATGGAATCAGCAAGGGACCGTAGTCGACAAAGTCGGTGTTAGGTATACAAATTGGGTTTGTGTAACGGTTCGTGAGGTCTCATGCTGTGTGCTGTAAGGCGCAGTCTGTTTCTCTGAGGGTTTTGTTCCAGTCCAACCTCCATCCTGTCATGATTAGCGTAGGATGATTTCCAGGTAGTAAGCAAGATGTTATGGTCGCTAGATGAGGTTTGGAGGACGTCAAAAGAGGTTGTTAGAGATAGGATGGGCTCGGAAACAAAGGTGTAATCAATAGTTGACGTTGATTTGTCATTTACCCAAGTTGGGAGTCGATTGTTGCTTTTATATACCATATCGAGGTTGTAGAATTTTCTTGAGTTCATCAGGTTAACCTAAAGTTCTCCTCGTTGTTCGCTCGGCGAGGTTTTCTTTGAGGTTTTCAGGTTGCAGAGGGCATTTAGATCCCCACATATTATAATGTGGTAGATGTTGTGGGTGGCTGGTACTTCGTCGATTGTGCTCTCAATTAGGTCAAAACATATTTTTTGGTCAATTGCAGCGGGATTCCAATAAACGTTGAGTACTGCTATGGGAATCGTCTGTTGGAGTGCCCCGTCTGGTGAGAAGAGTGACCAGGTTAGCAAGAGTGCAAGAAGAGAGTAGATCGAGACGATAATATCCGCTATTGCCAGGTCTCTATCCATTCGGCATGCAGTGAGCAAACCCGAAGACGGTCGACCCACTGGGCCTTTTGATGCCGGGGCCAGGCGAAGGTCAAAACCGTCGAGCGAAGGTGTTTTGGTCAGCCAGGTCTCTTGGAAACACCACAGGTCGACGGAGCCCAAGTTAACGTCACTGAGCGAAGTTAGATGCTTATAGCTCCTGGTGTTCCATGATCCAAGCTTGAGGTCGCAAGAGGCGCTCTTTCGTGTGTCTGCCGAGTCTAGAAGAGGAGTCCTGTTCATGAGCTGCTATTTTGAACCATGAGTTGCCAATGCTTTTGGGAGCCACGCCCAGAAGCTAGATGAAGTAGAGTTTTTGGTGTGGGGCCATGGAAGAGCGCCATTTTCTGGATGGATAGTTTTGGTAAGGTTCCTGTGCTGATCTTGACGTTCTTTGCGGAAGTCGATTTTTGCCTCAAAATTGTCTTTATTCGAGTCATCTGTTACGACCTTAAATGGAATTAAGGTAAACTGAGATAGAAGTTGGTTCTTACTCGAGAGAGTCACTTATGGGGTATGATGGGAAATCGTAGGAACCGGTCGATAGGAGGGTCTTCGTTTGCGCTTTGGGGTCTTGGTTGATAGTCGTTTTCACTGTTATTTCGTCCCTTTTTCCATGTGGGTTCAGCCGTTTTAAGGTTTTTACGTTCAGAGGGCTCTCTCTGTTGGGAGAGGTAGTACCCCAGACTTAGGAAGTCTCTCTCTCGGTCCATCAGTGTATTTTTGACTCTTCTTGAGATAATGTGAAGATGGCACACGGCTCTTCCATGGTAGTGGCTCGGCTCAACTATCCTCAAGTCATCTGAGGTAATTTGGCTAAGTTTTGGTATAAGATGTAGCAAAACCAAGGCTCCTCCTCTGTTTAGTACAACTTCATCTCAGTTTTCTTTGGTTTGTTCAAGTTTAAGGATCCATTTCCCAGGTGGTTTTTTAGTCTTTGTGGATTTATGGTATGTGTTTGTTTTAGTTTTATGATGCCAGGGAGCGTGAGAGTTGGTTTGTCTTGGACTGTTTTCCCGTTTGCGGGTTCTCAGTGATGATTTGGGAGGGTATCTAGGGGTGATTGGTGAGTTTGAGTCGTTTGGGAGCTCGGGCGAGTTACATCTGTGTCTTTCTGTGGCTGGTTTTAGTTTCTTTGGTCCGTCTTTTGAGCTAAGGAGTGTGGGCCGGTTGTTGATTTGTTTTAGCTCTGTTTTTATCCTGGCTGATGCTGACAGTTCAATCTTCTTATGGCGTTCCTCCAAGGTCAGAAAGGGCGATAGATTTTTATGCCTTGGTGTTAGTGGCAGGGTCGCTGGTGTGTAGGCCCAGTACAGGAGAACTATTAGTATCTTCGGGGACCTGAGCCGGAGAGCCCGTAGGAGGAGTTGTGTCAGAGTGTTCTGTGAGGTTCATCAAGTCAGTGTTTGACAGGAAATCCTCAGTTGTTATTGGTGAATTCTTGGTATTTTGGTTTGTGGATGAGACATGAGGACTCGAAAGGTCATGGTCCTAATGAGGTAATTGGCTTTGAGAGCGGTGATGTCTCAGAGATACTGTAGCAGGATTAGGCGCCAAGTTGGTAATTTTTTTTTGAGGGTGGCTTTCTGCTGGGAACATCTAAAATCGGAAAGTTATTTGAGTTTTTAGTCCTTGTTGGATCAACAATTGAATAAGATTGCTCCGTCGGTTCTTGTGCCGGTTTATTTCTGTTTTCTTCATCGTCAATTACTAGGACGATATTAGTAACTGATCCATTTGTTGTTTGGTTTAGCAGTTGGTGCGTTTTTTTAGAAACCAAATTGGTTTTCTCAAGAGAGATGGTTTTGTGTGAATTTACGGCAGTCAGGTCGATGAGTGACAAAGGGTCGGTAGATGGAGCAACTGACCCATTTGACGAAGGTCGTTTTTCTAGGTGGTTCAAGGTGGTTTCTATTGCCTGGAGGCGTGCATTTATATCAGCCATATTTGTACAAGATTTTTTTTTTGTTTCCTTTTGGGCCGTAATGTGTCCGAGAAAAATGAGCTTAGTATGAATCATGGCCTGTAAAGCAGCGTGGTTCTTTAGTGTGTCGTGGAGTGATTCATAGAGCTTGGTAAAGGGAACCAGGGCAATTGTTAGTGCTGCCATGTATGAAAGTAGGTCCGGCTTCTTTGATGGTGTTTCTTTAACAGATGTTGAAGATTTGCGTTTTGGGCCATGCATAGGAGTGGAGGGAATATTGAAGCTCGAGCTACCATAGCGGGGATCGTGCACATGGTGCGATTTCCTCTTGTCTCTGGGGTCCAAGGCCACTGAATTCTGATGTGCGTTTTGGTGAGGTTCTGTATGTTCATCTAGTTCAGTTTGTTGTGGTCTCATCTTTTCAGTGGATGGAGATGAAATTGGTACTATTGTGTCCTGCGATTCAGGAAAAAGCAATGATGAGAGCGGAGGGGAGGTTGGTATGGCTGCTTGCTTCCTACTTTGTGCTGCGACAGGAACGGCCTCGGACTCAGTAGTATGTTGCAGCTCATTTTTTGTTGTGGGTGAGGAAATGTTCGGTGGAGAGGGTAAAGGGATTGGAGTTTGAGGGAGGTGTGTGGTTTTGCCAAAGATCATTGGGCATCGAGATTGTGTTTATTTGGCCTGGTGCAGGTCCGCTTTCTAGGTTATTTGAATGCGGAATTGTTTTTTCTAAGGGCAGTAAACTGACTTTAAAAGGAATTGGTATGGTCTTTGCTGTTTCATCGATTTTTCTGTGTTTATTTGGTGGTTGAAGATCGTGAACTGCATCAAGCAGTTTAGCATCCGTAAGTTCTCTTAATACACCGTTACAACTCCCCCCTTTTTGCTTTTTTATAAAGAAATTTGCCAGCGTCGATAAGGGAGAAAGTACTCCTCCTAGATTCTTGCCATTCAGCGATCTGCCTTTGTTTGTAGACAGTTTTAGTCTTGCTGCGTTTCTTTGTGTTTTGCAGGTATTTGACATGTTTTGTTTATCTGTTTTGTTTTTAGAGTGTCTTTTTTTTTTGTCTTGTGTTGTATCTAGTAATTGTCGAGGACGTTTCCTTGGGTTCGGTGTATTTTTATTTTTACGTGGGTGGTGCTGCTGAGCATCGGGGAGGCGTGGCTCAGGTTCCACAAAGGGGACGATGAGCTCCTGCTCTGATGACGCTGCATGGGGCGTGGCCAGTATCTGTTCGGAACTTGATGCAGGCAGGAGCTGGCCTGAGTCCGTCGACTCCTCAAACGGACCCCGAGGTTTGGCACCCCCACCCTCTCCATGAATGAGGGTGAGGACAATGCGAGGATCTGAGGGAGCAGCACGGCTCACAGGTTTCCGGAGGGATCAGGCGCGTAGGTGGATCCATATCCGCCCGCCCCTCTGCCGGGCCTCGGCATGTCTCTGCGCGAGGATGGGCGGGGGCTCCTAGAGGGATCTCCACGCGGCGCTGCTCCTCGGCTCTCTCTGCACCATGATCGTTCGTGGGAGATCCAGGCACGGACCCACACTCGTCGGTGGTCGTCTCCCCGACTGCAGACTCAGACCCCCCCTCTGGGGAAAGCCCGTAAGCGAGCGGGAAGGGACACGGCAGGCTGAGACGTGTATAGGTAACTTAAAGACTTTCTTCCCCACTTTGTTTCCGGAAGTTTTACTGGATTTGACAGTGGTTGCTGAAATACTCAGTGGGTTTAAAGTTTCATCTTGGAAAAGTTTTTCTAAGTGCGGGCGAGAGTGCAAGCTTCGTAGGCACCGATTTTCTTCTTCCAGTGGAGTCAGGGGGGCGGCAGTCAGTCCAGTCACGACAGCCATGACTCCAGGACTGCCACTCTCCGCCATTCCGCATCCGCTCTGCGGTCTGGTGAGGAGATGTAGGTTCTTCAGTAGCTCCTCCTTCGACAGGGAATAGACAGGGTGAACAGACTCAGCAGGATAGGGTTCTCTGCAGGACTGCCACTCTCCGCCACTCTGCGTCCGCTCCGCGGTCTGGTGAGGAGATGTTGGTTCTTCAGTAGCTCCTCCTTCGACAGGGAATAGACAGGGTGAACAGACTCAGCAGGATAGGGTTCTCTGCAGGACTGCCACCCTTCGCCACTCCGCATCCGCTCCATGGTCTGGTGAGGAGATGTAGGTTCTTCAGTAGCTTCTCCTTCGACAGGGAATAGACAGGGTGAACAGACTCAGCAGTATAGGGTTCTCTGCAGGACTGCCACTCTCTGCCACTCCGCATCCGCTCCACGTTCTGGTGAGGAGATGTAGGTTCTTCAGTAGCTCCTCCTTCGACAGGGAACAGACAGGTTGAACCGACTCAGCAGGATAGGGTTCTCTGCAGGACTGCCAGTCTCCGCCACTCCGCGTCCGCTCCGAGGTTTGGTGAGGAGATGTAGGTTCTTCAGTAGCTCCTCGTTAGACAAGGAATAGACAGGGTGAACAGACTCAGCAGGAGAGGGTTCTCTGCAGGACTGCCACTCTCCGACTCTCCGCCATATTGCAAAAGGGCAAGCAATAGCTTGCAACGTGTTCTTTTAAAAAAAAAACTTTATTTAATTGACAATTTAAACGAGTACAGCAGAGTTCATTCGACAGGTATATACATACAGACCATCACTTATCTTGTTATTTGTGGAGCATATAATAAAATCCAAATCCTTAATCTATCTTTACGGGCCTAGCCCTTCACTAACCACCCATTGATATTATACCCTTGTGGGTTCACTAGTAACCAGGTATGCCCGGAACTCAGCCCATATGTCTCTGGGTCTAGATGTGTGGGGCAGCATGCCAAAATACAGGTCCTCACATTCCTGAGCCCCTATGAGACCCTCTAGCCATAGTTGCCTCCTATGTGGATTACTGTCTTTCCATCTCAATAGGATACAACCTTTGGCCATCATACACCCCATATTTACAAACAATCTGAGCCTCTTATTCGGGATGTTGGCCCATACCCCAAACAGCACTCCCATCAGTGAACTTTCCAGTGGGAGGTCAACCACCTTGGACAGCCTCCAGTACTGAGTCCTAGAAATCTGCTAAATGAGTACATCCCCAGAACATATGCAGGTGATCAGCTTGGGTTGAACGGCATCTGGGGCATCAATTATCCACTGATGGGAACATTGTGGTGATCTTCTTGGGGGTGTAGTGCAGTCTGTTCAATATTTTAAATTGCATAGATTTGAGTCTAAAGCATAAAGATACCCGCTTGGTGGGCCCACACATCTGTTTCCACTGGACATCAGTTAGCTCGGTACCCAATTCCTCTTACTATTTAAGCCGTGCCCATGGAGCCGGTGGGCACAGTTTGTCTAGCACCATTTTGTATAAAGTGTAGAGAATCTGATTCCCCATGCCAGAGTTAGCTAAATAGGCCAGCTCTGTAGTCTTAGGAGGTTTGTTGGGGTAATCCGGCCACAGTGACGCCAATGCTGCTTGCATCCTACACTATTGCAGTAGCTCCCCGCCCGTTCCAGTGTGTTCACAGCGCCATGTGGTTGGTATAATAAATTTCCTTTCCGGGTATATGTCAGCGACTGCCCTATAGCCCAGCCGTCCTACCTTGAGACCACCGCTCCGTCCCACGTGGGGCCCAGCCCCGGGAACTTTCATAATGGGAGCCATCGGTAATAAGGGCGATCCATCCCCGTAAAGGTGAAGATTGTGCGCCAGGCTCGGATGGTAGTGGCCACCGGATTATACCGACAACTATCAGTATATCGTTGGTTCAGCAGCAGCGTTATGATATCTGACTCACCCACCACTAATCTCTGAACCCTATCATGGGGTAGGGGAGAGTCGCCCACAAACCAGTATGTAGTGAACTGGGCCTGAGCTGCAACCCAATAAAGTTCTAGATGCAGGGCTAAATAAAACCTTTCTCATAGGGAAACATTATCTCCACCCACTTAATCGAAAACGCCCATTTTTGCCATAAGAATTGTGCAAACAATCCTTGCATCTTAGCGAAGAAGGATTTCCCAGGTGAAAGTGGGACATTTACAAACATGTATAACAGTTTGGGCAATAATATCATTTTAATCAGGGAGAGTTTAGCCGCCGCAGAGACTGGATGCGTCTTCCACCTAGCAAGCCTCCCTTCCACATATTTCCCTGTTTCAAGATAATTGTTGCACAATAGAGAGGCGCTGGATCTGGATACCACCACCCCCAAATACGTAATATAGTCTGGGGACTACAGAACAGGGAAGGCGCCTCGGGGCTCACTAGCACTGTTTGTCAGCGGGAAAACTTCAGACTTTGAATAATTAATAGTGAACCCTAAAAATCCACCGATCTGCGTAATATCCCAGAGGATAGAGTCCAGATTTGTCTGTGGGTCTCTAACATAACAGTACGTCATCTGCATACAATGAGATTATCTCTGGGGACTGGCCAGCCAGATACCACGCTGTCTATGGTGGTCACGGACCAGATCCGCCATGGGATTGATGGCAAGGGTGAATAATAGCAGGGAAAAGGGGCAACCCTGCCGGGTGCCCCTTTCCAGGGGATCTACTCGGAGACACATGAATTCACCAGCACTTTCGCCAGGGGTTGAGTATATAACAACTTGATGTATCGTAGCCTGATTGGTCCCACTCCCATTTTGCCCAGTACTACAAGCAGGTATTCCCTTGAGACCATATCAAACGCCTTATGGGCATCAAAGGTCACCGCCACTACATCCGCTTTTGGATCGACTCTGGCCATAACATCAAACAAGCGCCTAATTTTGACTGCCGTGGACCTACACGGTACAAACCCTGCTTGATCACTATGGATTAAGTGAGGCATTAGTGGGAGAATTTGGTTAGTGAGAACTTTTGCATATATCTTGGTGTCCACATTCATAAGTGAGAGGGGTCTGTAGGACCCATATACATTACTAGGTTTATCCGGTTTGAGAAGGACCGTAATTGTGGCCTCCCGCAATGACTCGGGTAAAATGGAATTGTGTAGCGATTCCTCCCACACCTCAAGGAGACGGGGTGCTAGCATGGCTGCGTATTCTTGATAGAATTCGGCAGTGAGGCCGTCGGGCCCGGGAACCTTACCTTTAGCCACGTTGAGAATTACAGTCAGAATTTCCTCTATTGTCACAGGGTTTCCAGCCCCTCCCTGGCATGGTCGCTAAGGCGTGAGAGTGGTATATTCTCCAGTGCAGAGTGTATAGTTTGTTCCCCATGGAGAGGGTCAGCAGTATACAGGGATTTGTAAAATTCTCTGAACACCCTAACCACATCTTATTCTGCCCAATTAGGATTACCACGCTCGTCAAGGATGCATTATACCAGAGTCCATCCCTTTTCAATCCTTGCCAGTCTAGCCAGTGTCTTACCCGGTCTATCTCCTTCCCCATATTTCCTAGCATCCAAGGGGCAAGGGAAATAGTGGCATTCCCTCTGAGCATGCATCCCAAATAGTTCTAGCTCTTCCCTAATCTGATCCAGGATATGCGGGTCCGGTGAGCGAGTGTAATCATTCTCTAGTTTCTTAAGTATGGCCCTGCTCTGGTGCAGGTCCTGTCTAATAATTTTAAGTACCCCGGCTTCCCTCAATATCGCCATGACTCCCCTAGACTGCAGAAAATAGGAAGTAAAGTATCTATTTCTCATCCAGGAAGGGGCAACACTCTGACATACCCCCTCCATAGCTTGAGTCTCTTGCAAGAAAAGGACATTTACTTTATGACTGTGTGCGTAGGCCATCATTTTCTGTGGCTTAGTGAAGTTCCCCAATCCCCTGACATTCCAGCACAACACATTCAGCTGTTTAGCTCTTACCACATATCCTCCACTAGACCTTCAGAGTGCCTTAACTTGCTTACATGACCTCTGAGTACTCAATTGCCAATATGTCTTTCGAATTTTCACCCCACTTCCTGCTAAGTGCGCAACTGGTGCATTAACGTACTCCAGGAACTGTTGTGGTCACAGATTCCTGGCCCACCCCACCCACCCTCACTGCCCCCCAACCAGCAATTTAACACCCCCTCAAAGCCCTCCCCCAATCTCTCACGGAGCACAACCCGGCTCATGGGAGATTGTATCCTCCAACTCACACCAAGGAACTGCAATGGGATCCACATCACTGTTGAAGAGACCTTGCATCCCTTACAAAAAGAATAACGTGGCAGCAGGCTTCTATGAGGTTAATACAAGTGACCCATACAATAACCAAATACATTTAGAATTGACACAAACAAAACCAATCAATCTGGTAGGTTTCTTTCACCGGGATCAGCCACAGGATTAATTGGAATCGGGGCTTCAATAAACTTGACAGCCTCACTGGGGACAGTGAAGAAATATAGTTTGCCATAGGACTAAAAACCCAGGTGTCCCGGAATTAGCATAGCATATTGGATGGAAACTGGCGGTGCTCCTGCTGTACTGGCTATGAGAAGTCAGGGAAAATTTGAATAATTTGGGAACCCGGCCTCAGTTCCTTCCTATCCCTGGCCAGGCGTAACAGTAGTTCTCTGTCCCAATAACTCAGGATTTTGACTATAATAGGTTAAGGAAAGTCCCAAGGTTTTGGCCTGGGGCAAGGGCATGATGGGCCATTCCACTTCAAAGAAGGGGGAGAGTTCCGGGTGTCCTAGAAAGTCTTTGAGCAGTCCCTCCACTGCTAGTTCCAGGCTTCCTGACAGTGCATCCTCTGGGACCCCCACTATGCTGATATTGCTCCTACGTGACCGCGAATCCTAGTCGTTGAATTTGCTTTTCACCATTTTCATATCCTTCGTGTTCTGTAGCACTTGTACATTGTCTTCACTTATCCCAATCCTAGCCTCGGCTTCTGTTATGCATACCCCTTCCTGTGCCAGCTGTGAATGAATGAAGGTCACATTAGCAGTTACAACATCAAGCTTCTCGTGTACTGCCGCAAACCCTTTAGCCTTGGCCTCCATCATGTGTGTGAGATCTGCTGATGGCGCCGCCATGAGGGGGCCTTTTCTGGCTGTGGTAGGACCACTGGTCCTTGTTCCCTCCCCCCTCCGAGGGGTCGCCTTCACAAATCTGTCAATGGTGCCAGATTTCATCCACACACCAGCACCTTTTGTCATGGTAGGGATGTAGGGGAACCCTCCTTTGGGCACCAGCTGGGCAGAAAGCTTCTCAACCCCTAGGCAATCTACAGTCCAGTATGAGCTCCCCACTACAACCGTCACAGTTCAGGGGAACTACACCTTCACCACTCCCCAACGTGGCACCCCACCACTCCAGATGAGGGCTATGCAAGACCCTGTGTCCCCCACGGTCGGAAGATAATAAACAGGGGAGGATGCAACCCCTTCACCGGCCTCAGTTTCTCTACGAGGGGGCTATGGCCTAAAGGGAGGGCAGCGCACCCCACTCAGTCCAACCGCAACTCCAAGACTCCATATCTGGAGGCTTAAGGTTCAACATCCTGAGAGGCTTTATGCGCGGGTTGTCGTAGGCCCAAGGACGCACAAGCCTCTTACCTCATGGATGTGGCATGTGTAGTTTCTCAAACCCAGCCGTGTAATCTTCCGTTGCGTCTGGATCTTTGGTCCCCGTCACTTTCTCCCAAGATGGCGGCATACATTCCAGCTGCCCGCCTGGATTTCTTTAATGCAGAAGGGCCGGAAGTTATAAGGCAAGGGAGCGGGGCACACCACCGCCTACCCGGAACCACCACCTCCCCCGCTCAGGCGGATGGAGCAAAGCAGGGCACCCTCAAGTCTCTTGCGCCAAAGATCGCTCAGATCCCAGCGTCACGGCCGGCACTCCCGCACAAGGCTGCAGTACGAAGTAACCTCCCACACTGGGTGGGCCGCAGCAGCTGCAGCAGGTTCAGTCTTGCAAAATGTTGATCGCAGTTCACACAGAGTATGCTCCGAGGCCTCAGGAGCATAAGTCTTCCCTCAGAGTCGGATGGAGCTGGATACCGCCACCATTTCGAAAATTATTTGCGCATATGTGTGGAGCCCAAGGACTAGGCAGCCATCTTCCTCGCCTGCTCAACAGCACCCCATCTTGCAGCATGTTCATCTTGGAACAGAAGTAAACACCACTATGACTGTCATATGGCAACATGCAAAGAAATCCTCTTCAACTGTCTAAAAGAGCCCACCCATATTATATCAGTGCCATTGCCTCATGCTGCCATGCTGGTCTGATTACCTCAGATGACCTTATGTAACGCACCAACGTAAATGCTACACTGAAGCCTAATATCCGAAATAAACTGTCTCCAAAACCCCCATATGCCTCTCCGACCCGACACATCCAGACAACGGCTGGATTTGATGCCTCAGCATTACAATAAATTGATTTGGCTCCAAGTGCACTGAAGCGTCACTATATACTCGAACCACTAACTCTCTGTAGTGGGATGTGGAACGTTCATGAAACACTAGTATTTAACCATCCTGTGGCTATGCTGCTCTCCTATTTGAAAGCCTCTGACCAGCTCTAGCTTGGCTAATATGATTGGAGAATCACATTTCTCACAATGTCTCAAGTTTACCGTTGGCAGTTCCTTGGTTTTTAGATGGTTTTAAAGATGTTCCTATGTTATTTTCTCTTCTTGCTTATGAAGGTTCCTGTATTACATTTCAAACCCTTTCCGAATTCCCCTCTGGATTTTACTTGGCTTTTGCCCATCCTGGTTTCTAACCTCTGAGAAACGTTTTTGCTGGATTTTTCTCTGACTAAGAAGTCAAGGACCAACCCATCTAATAAGTCTTTCAACAAGGTTAACCCTATTTTGCAGCCATGGTATCTCTCTGTACCACATGTCATTGGTTCTTAGGGTATTATCTATCAACCTTCAATACTGTCACATATTCCACAGAACAGAGAAAGCCTTCGGGTACAAGTGTCCTCCTTACTTACTTCAGTTTAATCTAAATTAAATCACTTGTCGTTGCTATTTATGTCCATAAAATTCTAAAAGTAATTTTGCCACTAATCACTGCATTAACTGTTTCTGAGATCAAGAAAGGATCTCCAGAATTCAGCTTACTTTCAATGGGCTCCTTTGTTTTAGTTTTCATCTAACTAATGCAAATAGAACCTTTAAATAATGCTCATTCAATAGGCCATCTTTTAATATATTACCCACTTACACCTAAACTGAAATCCTTACGTAAGGACGAATGGCCAGATTCATGTCTTTAGAAGAAACTCTGAGGGATACGTACATTCTGGAGTCACAACATCAAACACACAATACAGACACTAACGATGTCACTCGAACATGGCAATTGAATAATACTAGCTGTTCCCGGCAAAACATACACCGTTCCAGCATATATTAAAGGTCAATATTGGTTGGTAATTCATAGGGTCTTTCTGTCCCCCTTCTTAAATATATGAATTACCACTAATCACTTCCAGGAACGTTGATTGTAGGTCCCTGTGACTTATTAATGGTCATTGAAAAGGCTAAACATATTCGATGGAATGAGAGGTATGTGCAGCATAAGAACAGTATCTAAGTTCCATTGATCACACGGGCCTCTATGATGTGTCTTTGTAGACGCGTAACTGTGAACCTTGTTTCATTGCAGAGTCCCCGTGATGGCATACAATTGCATAGTAGCATAATTACAGCACCTATTTTCAGTTTTATCTCATGAGGAGGCATTCATCCTACAGCATTTTACATTTTAGAGACTGAAACGTTGAGCCAGTAATTCACTGTTCATTGACAATAGAACTGTGTGAAGAGAAGAAGAGGTGGGAAGAAGTAACTTCTGAATGTTTGCAATAATGGAAAGTGAAGGTGACCACGTAGAAACATGCTCATTCTGTTTGTTGAAATGGTAGCTGTTCTTGAAGTTGGTGCACTTTGCCATTTGGACAGCAGAGGGCAACCTAACATTGATAAATTGCATCAGCTGAGTACGGAAACATACCTAAACGTTTTATATATATCAATAGAATTGTTTATAGAACATGTAAAAGGTGCCACCTGTGAATCCAAGTCACTTTGAGGATCTACGATAACCCTCCCAACAAACATCAAACAATAAAATGATATAACTCTACAATCAACTTATACATCACAGTCCCTGCCAATGCATCCTAGCACCACAGGCACGCAAGGCTCCCACTGGACACAAATTCCTCTGAGCCATCTTCACATACTACCTAGAAATAGACCTGCATGCAGAGCTCAGGGTATGTCCGATCTGCACACATCAACACAACAGCAAAGCTACCTTGCATTTTACCACTATACTGACTAACCAAGCAACTCCCTCTTTTTTCTGATCCACAAGCGCAGCTGGAAGCCATGCAAATGGCAGTGGTGCATGGTATAAATCCTGATAACATAACATTACACTATGTAAACATCTAAACTGGAATGTTAATGGTCTCCTGAAGAGCCACATTATTCACACTATAACTTTGTATACCATGTTTGCCCCATACTGTCCTACCCATATGTCTCCTTCCTTCCCCCAGTTCTTTGCTGGTATAATGAAGCAGCATTGTGAGTAAGACCAGTAAAAAACATCTCATGCAGACGGTCGCTATACATGATAGGATGTTCAGGGCTTTGAAGCTTAGAGTTCCCTTCTCTTCCCAGGCCGAATGGGTTGTACATGCCTCCCCTTAAATCTCCCAAGATGTTTATGTTTATGTGCTTGTTTATAACGCGCTGATAGCCCGCAGGCATCAGGGCATGGGAATGTCCAGAGTAATCCATTGTGCATATTATTATCTGTTATTGAAAGAGGGCAGAGATAAGAGATTATCATTGGAAAAGGTGAGTTTTCAGAAGTTTCCTGAATCTCAAGTAGTTCACTTCCGCCCATAGTGTTAGTGGCAATTTTTTCCAGCATTTTGCTGCCTTGACTGCGAAGGATATTCCCCTCCCTTGCACACGTTTTGCTCTGGGTATGTTCAGATAAGCCTTATCCTCTGATCTAAGGCGTCTTTGAGGCAAGTACAAGGAGAATTATTTCTTAAAGTATCTTGAGGCTTCTTCTCCATACAAACATCTGTGAACTATGGTCATCGCCTTGAAGTGTACTCTCTCTTCCAACCTTAGCCAATGTAGGGATCTTCTCCCCGTTGTGACGTGCTCCCTTTTTTGATACTCTTAATGATTCGAATTGCCTCATTTTCCATGACTTGACACTTTTGCATTTCCCTCTTCGTGGCTCCTATCAATAGGGCAATACCGTAGTCGAGGCGTGACAGGATGACAGCTCTTGCTATAGTTGCTGCATTCGCCTCATTAATAAATGGCCTTATGGCTCTCATAAGACGCATGTAATAGGCATTGTTTTTCTGCAGGTAATTAACCTGAGCCTTAGATCATACAGATGCTTCCACAATCATCCCTAGAGTTTTTACATAAGACATCACTGGGATTTTGGCCTGTTTGTTGGTAAAGGCCTGATATTCTGTCCCTAGCTTGGATCCGGCCTGTTGTGTCCCAGAAATCATCAGTTCGGTTTTCATATTATTGAGACACATCCAGTGACGTTGCATCAAATTGTCAATGATGTGGTAAACCTCTATTATTTTTGCGCTATCAATGCTGTATTCTCCCTTGAGTTCGAAAATGAGCTGCGTGTCATCGGCGTAGTTGGTAAAGAACACGCTGATTTGTTCCAAGAGCTCGCATAAACTTCTCATGTATACGTTAAACAGCAGTGGTGACAGGCTAGCACCCCGGGGGAACCCATACAGATGGGAGCAGCTTCTGAAAATGTGTCTCCCCAGTGGATTTTAGCACTCCTATCCTTCAAAAATGATGCTAGCCAATCAAACGCCTTAGGCGTGCAACCAGCTATTTTTGCCAGTGCCTCCTGCAGGAGTTGGTGGTCTACCAAATCAAACGCCGCACTGAGGTCTAATAGTATGAGGATACCTGTATTGCCCTTAACTATCAGGTCTAACATGTAGGTCTGGAGATAGAGCATAGCTGATTCTGTGCTATGAGGGGCTCAGAAGCCTGACTGCTGTTCATGCAGTAGATTCCGATCTTCTACATGCTTTTGTAATTGATTCATAGCGATTTTGTCGAGGACCTTCAGTATAAAGTTCAAATTCGTTATAGGTCTCAGATTACTGGGGTCCTTTGGATCCAACCCTGGTTTCTTCACTAAAGGGGTAATAGTTACCTTCTTGATTTCCTTTGGCACTACCCCTTCCCTGAAAGAAGCATTGACTATCTTTGGGCCTCATTACGACCCAGGCGGTAAGGGGTTAACGGCAGCGTTAACATCGCCGACCCTTACCGCCTGATTACGAGGTCCCTTAGCGCCATGGAGGTTTTAACACCCGCTTTTAGCGGGTGTTAAAATCCATGGCGCTAAGGGACCTTGGTGTTAATTACGCCACCGTAATTTACGGTGGCGTAATTAACGCCTTCCCCACTCCCATTATGCCCTATGGGGCAAAAATGGGAATGGGGAAGGGTAAATGGGGATTGGGGACTTACCGCCCCGCCAAGGTCGGAATGGGGTGGTAAGTCCGCCAACCACCATGGCGTAAACGTAGTTTACGCCATGGTGGTAAAGTCACGGCCCAGGCGGTAACTTACCGCCTGGGTCGTAATAAGGCCCTTTATCAGTACTGGGGCAAACATTTCTTTATTATCCAGTATGATTTTAGTAGGCAGAATGTTCTCCGCACAGGAGGTGGGCTTCATTTTGGCCAGGACTCTACATAGTTCCTCCTCAGATGTGGGAAGGAAGCTGAAACTCTCTCTTCCTTCCAGGTTGCTTATTTCATCTTGAAGGATAAGGGGCTCTCCCTCTCTTCTGGCTATGATGATGTTATTTTGGGCCTTGGAGATCTTAGCAGCGAAAGCTTCTTGTACCCCGTCACACTCTTCCCTGGTGGGAGTATGTGGAGGGGCGAGTGATTTTGGTTTTTCGATCCCTTTAAGTATTTCAAAAATGTTGCTAGATGTGTTAGTCGCTGCCTCTATTTCTTTGTTATAGTGGTTCTTCTTGGCTTCCCTAAGGCCTTTCCTATAACTGTGATCGGCACTTTTCCAGTTTTCTTTATTTACTAGAGTGGGATTTTGGCGCCATGATCTTTCTTTGGCACTCTTTTCCTGTTTAAGTTTATTTAGTTATTCACTATACCAGTTCTGGTGATTACTATTTTTTCTCACCAGTTTTTGTTTAAGTTGAGCTTTCTCTTCTACCAGTTCTTGCATATATTTATTATATTTTTCCAACATGCTCTTGCAGTTGTCCTTTTTCTAAAAAGGAGTCTGCGATTTTCTGTAAGCATGGTTTCGAGATTCTCGGGCCAAAGCTTGTACAATTTCTACTCCATACCTTGATATGGGGATTTTCAGTGTAGGTGGCCGGTTGGTTAATTTGCACCACAAAGGTAACTAATAATGGTCTGACCATATACATGGTTCTGTGAGAACGTTGTGTGCTCTCAAATTCTTGGTAAACACCCAGTCTAACTGGTTTCCTTGGGGGGTTGTAGGTTTATTATTTAATACAGGGAAATCCAAGCTTTTCATTGCTGTTGCCAGCGTTACATCCTCCCTATCCTCTTTATTTCCTCTCCACCTATTCATATCTCCAACTAACATGGTAGATGCGTTAGTAGATATGAGTCGAGTGACATGAGATGTGACTTCATTCTCAAAGTCTGAGACTAAAGAAGCCGGTCTATATATAACAATGATATTTAGACTATCATTTGGAGTGTATATGACTTTTAATTGAATAGTTTCACAACCAGTACAATCAAAATCGGCTCTGAAAAGTTTTAATGTTTTGCGGGCTATGACAGCAACACCTCCTCCCATTCCAATCTCTCTATGGGCCTCATTACAACCCAGGCGTTAAGGGTTTAACGGCGCCGTTGGCGCCGTTAACCCTTAACGCCTGATTACCATTTTAACGCCTGCTTTTAGCAGGCGTTAAAATGCAAGGTGCTAGGTGCAAGGTGCTAGGTGCAAGGTGCTAACCCGCCTTGGTGCTAATTACGACACCGTAATTTACGGTGCCGTAATTAGCGCCTTCCCCACTCCCATTATGCCCTATGGGGCAAAAATGGGAATGGGGAAGGGTAAATGGGGAATGGGGATTTACTGCCCCACTCACCTTGGAATGGGGCGGTAAATCCGCCATCCACCATGGTGTAAACAGAGTTTACACCATGGTGGTAAAGTAGGGAACTTACCGCCTGGGTTGTAATGAGGCCCCATATGTGTTATACATGATGTACCCTTCAGGAACCACAGCTTCACATACTGGGCCAAATGGGTCTTTTAACCATGTTTCCGTTCTACATAGGATGTCTAAAGCTTTCTCCTTTATAAGATCATTAACGTTGTGTGCGTGTTTGTTCAAAGATTGCGTGTTGAGTAGCCCGACTTTGAGAAATTGTTAAAGCAATCTGTTTTCCTTTTGCCAAAGGAATACTGTGGGTGGCCCCAAAGATGACTGTGGAGCCTGCTCTTTTCTAACCTGATTTCTACGTGTGGGAGCCTTTGTCATTGCTCTCCCTTCTCCCATTACTACTGTATACTCTATGGTTCCTGGGCCCTGGGAGGTTTTCTGCACTTGCACATTCTGAATACTCACAAGGCATAGTAGGTTCGTCCCTCTCCCTCTCCCCTTCTGCTCTTAATCATTGTGTTGTAATATATTTCCCACCCTCGCAGGAAACAATAAATAAATAAATAGATAAATAAATATAAGGAGTTCTAAGACTGAGGAATCCATGTTTTTAGGGGTCCTGCCTTCAGTCTTTCTACTGAGACTAGTGATGGATTTGGACGATCCTCTATGTACCTCCTCTGAGCTCTGCATCATGTGGCAGGTGGTAGTACCCAGCCCCCAAGTTCCATCATCTAGTCTCCAACCGTGGACTTCCTCACATTTCCATAGGAAATATAACAAAGACTCATTTTCACCTTACATGCATTGATAAATGGCATGGCAGACAGCCCCCCATGCCATCTGTCGAAGTGGAAGTGTGCAGCCATTAATGACAGGTCATTTCACACAATATGATGAGATAAGGGCTAATAACTATTTAGTATCAAACAGCATACCTAAATAGGTAAATTCATATACTCGCTCGAATCTATTTCCCGTCAGAAAGTGCTTAATGTTCTGCTTTTGGTGAAGCAGGACACCGCAAAATCTATGATCTTCGATTTTGATGTCTTACCTTCAGCTCAATGCTTTTTTGATGGTTTTTTTTGGGAAGCAATCAGCTGAAAACAGTATTTCACAGGGGTCAGTTGAGTCTGCATACAGCCATTTGCTTTCCACTTATTTTATAGTTCAATGAAACCCTTCAATTTGTTTAGCTATAAACACTCTCCCCTAATGTGACCGGCTCCCCACGCTTCACTGTCTGCATTTGCATATCAAGAGAGCAGGGGGTAATAATAATTAGCAACCTACAGGCCTAAGTATTAGCCAAAGAGATATCTTTGCATTTGCCAGTAGGCAATGAGGCACTTGAATGCTAAACATTGAATGGTCTCATTGAATGAGACGCTAATTATCAATGGTCTCTGTAAACATCACTGCTCACCAGTCTGTCTGAAGATGCACAGAGCACCAAAGTAGGTTTGGGGGGTAGCTATGCTGATATAAGGGGACATGCAAGCACATACAGTAGGAAGGCCCCCTTTCCCCCACCTTTACCCTATTGTGTAAGGCACTTTTAAAAAATAAGGACTGTCGTCAGACATGAAAGAGTTATCTCCACTGTTATCTGTATTTTTTGCACTTATTCCTGCACTGTGCAGGCTGTATCATTCAGAAAGTCAAGGGTTCTGAATGACTGTTTTTTCCCATTGTGCCCATCCCCTCCTTGCAACTTAGATTCCATCAGAGTTTCCAGATTAGTATGCCGGGTTTTCCAGATATCTTACAGATTCATTATGGGAATGGAAGTCCATGTGTTTGGAAATACAGATCCATGAAAGGAAATATTAAACAACCTTTCAAGGGCTTCCATGAGGATGGTTGACAATACCCCTTGGGTCTGTAGATAGCACGACCCAGAGGCAAAGATGCAGAGAGGTGCCTCAGCCATGAATGCCTCTTTGCATTACAGGTTGGATTCCACGAAACAACATCAGCGTTTTGCAACAATCCTCTCTGTCAATGTTTTTTTTATGAGTGTAAGTACTACTGTACTTTTGAAGTAGGTATTCCAATTTGTATTTATATCCATTATTACCTCCATCTTTATTTGGGGATGTTATCATTCAAATACAAGATTTCTCCAAGGTCAATTAAGTTTGCATACACAAATTATTTCGCAGCAGCTCGGGTGTGGCCAGTGATGACTGATCTCACCACACACACACGCTACATCAATCTGGCATTTCACTTTTTCACCAATGAATTTGGGTCTGTATTCGTGAGTCATATTGCAAGATTTTTCTTTTCTTCACACTCTCAGCTACTTAAGCCTTTTGTGTGAATGAATATATGCAGATTTTAAAAGCCCGATACAATACCAAAGTAATAAAAGAGAGATACAGAGATACTCTCATTTTGGTAACTAGATTCTTTGTGTGCCAGGAGCCCGGCAAGAAGCTTATCAATGTCCTCATCCTACCATAGATGTTTTCTACTGAGAGCTGGACCACTGACAACTCTAGATTGCAGGGCGCAGAGTTACTGCTCGTCCAGGCAGCATCAAAAATATCGCTGTTGCCGTCATCACTCCAGGAGACAGATTTGCAAATATTAACTGGATTTCTGCATCACTGTTATCTAGACTGATTTTCCAAAAGGGACAAGCTAGCATCCTCCTTCTCAAGTCCCTGGATTTAGGACACATCAACATTATGAGCGAGTACTGTAATCCACGCATTTAGGCATAATAACATTTCTACAGATATACAGACATCTGTTCACAGTGGTCAGTTGAAACTACACAGAAGCATCTTACAGGGCAGCCATTCCGGTATAGAATCCTGTAAAATTATAGCACTGCCCATTACAAGGAATTATGATTAATTATGGATGGTAAGACAGAGCTGCACAAAAGGAAAATTACACTGGTTGCTTAGATGGAGGAGCATGTATGTTGTGTCCTCACAGTGCCATGATATGTCTTTCACAGCTTTTGGAAATAGCTTCAAAACTACACAAACACAATTTTTGCAATTTGTATGATTTCTGGCCTCTTTGATTTAAACCTTTGTCTCACAGTAAACTTCACCATTCTATCCAAATCACACCGGAACGCCAGCATGTGACCATGCATTCGTGGCACTCTCATTTCCTCTTCTCCTTTTGTGTCCACCACATTAGTCTTGTACACAGTTCATAACATGTGCCTCCATCTTTGCAGCTGTTGCACAATTGGCAGTCCCCTTGTTCCTTACCTCTGACAAGGAATCTGTTGTATCCTAAGTGAATGCACCATGAGTGACTGGGAATGAATGATGTCAAGAATGGGATGAGAGTGGAATCCTGGGCACATCAGAAGTATGTGTATTCCAAGAGTGTCCCTGGATCCTGAGGGCTGAGCGAATCCGATGGGCACTGCTTTAATAGGATCTTGATGAGACTTTCTCTAGTTCTAGGTAGCATTGAAGAATCCAGTAGAACAAACCACTGCTTGGTTCCTACATCTACTGCCTACAGCTTGTCCTCTCCAGCATTGTTCTGTTCAATACTTCAGCCGAGGCTGCCTCTGTTTCCTTTCTTACACGCTGCTCACACCACTGACACGGATGGAGCCATAGAAGTGACAAATGTTCTCTTTTATTCCCCTTTACACTGCTGTCCCCCAGGCTATAGTAGCCCCTCCTCTTCCCCCCTCTGTCCCTCGTGTCCTCAGCGCTTTCGTGCTCCCCTTGAGGTCGTTCCCTGTAAAGGTGGGCAAGTACAATTTTCTCCACAACAAGCATGAAGCTTATTGAATATAACAATTTGGCGATGAAGTAAAAAAGACTACTGGGAGCAGTAGTAACTCTTCATACAGTTCCCCCACCCCCCCAACAACATCAATAAAAGAAACATGTTTAACAGTAACTCATACCCATCCCGTGTCAGCCACTTGATAGGTAGCAGCAGCCTGCAGAGTCGAGTCCTTCTGCCACCAGGATAGTGAGACGGTCTGTCTACACACCGCAAAAATGAGGCTAGATATTCTGAGCACAGATGTTCTTTGGTTAAGTTCTACCTGCTGCACCTTGGGGAACTAGCTAATGTGAAGGAGAATGGAGCAGAGGTAAAACACAGATGGCGTGATATTCAAGAGACTGTAAAGCATCTCGATGTGACCAGTGCTGCCTAAAATGTGCCCCCATAGGCTGGCTCTCGCTTAAATATCTCTCACCATGTTCTGACACTCACCTCCTTGCTCTCTTAGACCCCAAGCCCTCTCTAAGCTCTGCAACGCAGCCTCTATGCACTACCTCTTTAAGCCTACTACTTACCACGTTTCCTCTGTAATCCTCTTTAAAATTAAATTGAGCTTTTATATCGCTCTTTATGCCGGAGACTGGCATGCGAACCTGTGACTCTTTGTGTTGTCTTGCTTCCAAGAAAAACATGTTGCCCATGAGCTATGCTCCCCCCACCTATACCCCCACCTTTAGCACTCACTTTCCCTTAACATTAAGACTATTCCAACTATTCACTACTCAAGGAGGTGGGGAGGAGGATGTTCAAACAAGCAACCATCTGCACCAATAACAAACTGAAAGGGAATACTACAGGGGAGACAGCGAAACAAACTGGAGGGACGGGAGACCTCAGATGGGAATCGGCACTGTGAATGGGAAAACCAAAGAAAGAGGACCTACGTGGAAAGGAATTCTCACCCTGGCTGCCAAAATCCCTGGAAGAGAGGACTGTGGGCTAGTACCACAAAGATCCCGTGACTCATGAGGAGGGAGTCCAGAAGGAGAGTGTGATGAGGAGAAAACACAACATCAAAATAAAACACAAGGGTGTGTGAAAACAAAGTGAAAATATCGAGGCTGAGTACCCCAAAAGGAAATACACCGAACACAGGTTACAAAGGAACATACAAAGATCTTTAATTTATACTGAACAGTTTCAAAGAACAAAACAATCAGATAGCTATTGGCCCTCAGTACAACACAACGAACTCCAGCATGGTTCGGTGTGCTCAGCGAGTGGGGCTGTACATTAGAATTAGTCACACTTTTATACCCTTTGCGAACATGATGTCCAACCCTACTGAGGGTTAATATTCCTCTAATACATTACTGATCTAGGGATCATGCCGAGTTCACACATCTATATGCTTAGGGTTTGCCTTTAATGCATTCGCCAACAAGTCTACACGGTAACAGTGTATTTTAGGATTCCTCATAGAGTCTTCTCAAACATTAATACAATGTAGTTAAACAAGTGTTCTCAGTTCAGTATTTGGATACATTGTTCTTAACATATGCTCGCGGATTAGTTTCATTGGCACGAGTAATCCTTTACACACAGGTCAGCGAAGGACAAGGTCTCAGTTCACGACACCAACAAGTGGCCTGCAGGCAAGTTACATATTAGAGGTCAAGACGGCCATGTTGTATTTCGGAATGACATTGTCCACCATTTTAACTCACAGGGTGACTTTACAGAGAGAACCTAAAATGGCTGATTGACCTAAAATGGCGGTTTACATTGATTCTAAGGTCAGGACCTTGCAACACGGATTTCTTTGCAAGTGGCTTACAAGCAGCTTGGCGTAGGCCAATATACATATATTCATTGCAATAAGAGGCACAATATAATTTCCCATTTGACAGGTGGAGGAGGAGCAGAAGTTTGACCTTTCACTGCTTTGAGGAGTACATGATTCACAAAAGAGTGGAGAATCCAGGAGGAAGATCGGCATGAAGATGTACACAAGAGACATGGAGCGAGAATGAGAAAGGTAATACAAAAGAATGGGTAGGACGTGCAGAGAATATCTGGGAATGAGAGATGGCAAAAAGAAAAGGGAAAACTTCAAGATATCAAAGTAGATGTTCAAGCTGAGCAGAAAAACTCCGGTCCTCAGGGATTGGAAGGGGAAAAGAGATTAAAAGAACTGCCTGCAGATGGACCAACTGTGGAATATTCCATTAGGAGCGAAAACCAAGATGTCTTCTGCCTTTTGGATAGAGGAAAAAAAATGCTGACAGAGGAAGAGAAGAGGAAGACGAGACAAATGTCAGAGGGAAGTGAACCCTAAAGGGCCCCACTGAAGAACGTGGCCAGGCCAATCACAATGTGGAGTGAATACCATCTGGAGAGAAAGGCTAGGTGAATTCCAGCAAGAGGAGAATTCAAAATAACTAAACTGAAGATAGAGATGAGACACTGCAAGTGAAGAGAGGATCCGAAAGAAATACATAGTCAATGAAGATGGGGCGAGTCCTGAGAAAGAGGGGAGGTTCAAAGGATGATGGGAATATAAAGCTGAGGAATACCTGAACGGAGAGTGAATGAGAGACCCCTACAGTAAAAAAAATAAGCCTGAAAACCAAAAGGGGAGATCATGTGAGCCAGTGAAAAGAGAGGCTAACCCTTCCACTGCAAAGAGGGGAAAAGTGAAAATTCCATGAACAAAAGAAGAGCCAGAGAATCTGTGCAAATGAAAAAAGGAGTACCTCAGACCTCTGGAAGAGGGTAGAGCATACATAAATTTAATCAGAGAGGAACAAAATGAACATGAGAAACCTGAATCCGCCAAAATAACCAAGAAAATCCATTAGGAACACAATTTTGGAAAACCAATGCTGAATTTGAAAGAAGAGCAATAGTGTTACAAAGTAATTTGTATTGACTTTATAACAGAGTAGGAGGGAGAAGGTGGTGAAATCAGAATGCAAGGGATCTAATATACCATGCAGTTGTGGGTGATCCTTGTTTGGATGATCGGAACCATTGCTTGGTGGCAGAGGTGAGTGGCAAAGTGGTCAGTAAAAAGTAAGTCTTCTTACAGAGAGATTGGGCTGTCCAGAGCCAGGGATTAAGATCAGCAGAAAAGGAGTGAAGCCAAAAGGCGCAGGATGACTTCAACAGGAAGCCACCCAGTGAGGTAGTTAAGGGTAGACTGAGTATGAGCAGAAAGAGATGAGGTGAAAGGAGAGAGGTTAGAGGATAGAGATAGGTTAGGCTTTGAGAGATGGAAAGGGTATCATACAGGTGGGTGCTTGGTTTTCCTTGGTGAAGAGTAGGGATAGAGTTAAAGATATATGAGGGTGGGTTGGAGAATGAAGAGTGTGGGTTGTGACAGATAGGAAGAGGGAGAAGCGGATGCATGTTAGGCCACTAGTGACCGAACTGCATTGGCGGTGCAGAAGCCACTAACAATGACACTGTAAGTACAGACGCTGCTAGCAGACAAAATACAAGCACAAAGCCACTACAACCAAAATGTAATGCCAAAGGCCACTGATGAGTAGACAGTGAGTGAACTAGTTGCTGTGGTGGTGGAGTTCATAGTACCTGGTAAGAGGTGCTGTCGGCCATCTTGGATAGGGGGAAAGGAAATTGATCTTGTCAAACAAACAGGTTCATACCATTGATGACCATTAATTTGCCTGGCCGTCCACTCATCTGGCGGATCTGGAGGTCCTAGAGATCAGGGAGGGGCCTGCACCACATAATCGACTGGAAACATAATTATTCAAGAGCCACCTGCGGCATTTGTGGTTATTCAGATCTATGGACATTTCCATGTGGACGTGTGGCTTGTGTCTGAGACCTATAGCTTAAAAATATTCCCTTTCCTTCTTCCTGGGTTGCAGATGCATGATTAACTAGAAAAGGCATCCAAGCAATGGGAGGCCGGGGATGTTGCAACACTTCAGCAATACAGATCTTGAGTGTGGCGTTGCATTAGTTTAAAAATCTATCACTTTCTTCTCTCTGGTTCCAGCCATTTGATCGGTTGGTGACCCAATCCTCCAGGTAATGGAAGTCTTGGTATCATAGATGTTGCTGGCTGGGCATGTTGGACTTTTCCACACCCCTGGCTTTCACAAACAATGATTGGCTTTCACAATTTGGAATGGAGGACAGGCCATCTATAATGCCAGGCCAAATTAGGCCCTTTTTTGGACGCATCTAGTGATTCTCGACCAGGGTTTTAAACAACTTGAACGAGATATCCAATGAGGCGACAGGGAAATGTTGACTTGGTATATTTCTGGGCCAACCATCAACCTGTCAACTGTTGTCATGTACATGGTAGAGGGCTGAGGAGATGGACAGGGCTAAGTGCTGCATTCCCCACATTGCATGTCATGCCGACCTATCTGGATCATTGCATCTTGGATGTTTCCTTTCAATTTTCTTTTACTGATTACAGCATCAGGAATGTTGACTACGCATAGTGAACACGTGGTTTCAGGGGGAGCTGCACTCTTTTGTTGGCCCCTTTGGTGAGATAACAAAGTTAGCATTTCGAACATATAGAAACAGCCCCGACCCTCCTTGCCCTGCCCCCTATTCCCCTGTTCCTTGCTGTGGTGTGGTTGTATGCATGTACTTGTTTTGACTGTCTTGTACAAGACGTCGTGGCTATATTCGGGTTCCATGATTATGCTTTTGGGGACTGCTGTTCTTATTTGCCAGAATGAATTTCTTCATTCACCAATGAATATCCAGGACTTGTACCTGAAAATGGTGCCAAATCGCACTTACAAAATAGGCAGAAATGCGCCACTTTGAAGTGTACATCAAAAAGTCAGTGAGAACCTCAGCACGCTGCTCATCCCATCTCATGCCTGCTAGCCTCTTGGCCAAGAGAGCAGCCAGTGTGTTAGAAATCCATTTTGTGGGCACAGCAATAGCCGCAACCCTATCGGCCTTCGAAGCACAATGCACAGCTTAGTAGCGTCAAGCTCATTCACACAGAACAATGTCCGACTTGATCGATGCTTCCAGCGGCCTCACCCCTGTGGATTTGACTAAGCAACCTGTGAGGTGTCGCTGACAGCTAAGGCTTAACGATTCATTGTGCAGATGTGTGGCGCTGGGGCCAAGGTTTGTCCAGTGAGTCACTTCAAAGAAAGAGCCCCTATTGGAACCTTTGCGTTGCAGCAAATAAGACAATGTGGGCGGGAAGGCAATGCGCCCCACATTCTTGACTAACCGAACACTTGTGTACGGGCGCGTTATGAATGACGGATCATATCATATCATAACGAAGTACAAATAATGCAGGACCTGCCAAGAACTAAATATATAATTCACCAGGAACTTAATGTTTAACCCTGCAGGCATGCATCTTGCTCCTTGTCCTCTGTTTGACCAGAAAGTCTACCTGGTACATTGTTTCAAATATTATATTTGATGCCTGAGATTATTTATTATAATATTTTTATGGCCTCATTATGAAAGGTGCGGTAACATTAAAATATGCAGTATTTCTGAATAGCGCATGTTTTACCGCCCACACAATTATGTGTTTGAAAACCCAAAACATCTGCCTGCTTTTGCTTGGAGGTGTATTACCTCCACGCGAAAGCATTAACGCATGCGTTATTACCTATGCAGTATTACCACTTGCGGTAATTCCGCATTTCTTTAATGGAGTCCAATGGCATTCCAAAATGGGGAATACAGAGTCCAGAAGAATTTGAATCATCTGTAAACCTATTGATACTGCATGCAGTAACATTCATTTTGTGTGCACTGGAATTACTGCCAAACTCGTAATGAATCCCTTATTGATCAGTTCATAGGAGAGATCCACATTAGTTTCATTCCGGAACAAGTCAAAAGGTGTGATGGTTGATAACCGATTGACCACGAGTATAGTTCAGGGCCAACATGTTTGTGTTGAAAGGCAGACAACCCTGCTTCATATCCTGGTCCTGCAGCTTTGAAGCTGGTTTCCGATATTAAGACAGTAATAAAAGATCAATTAATAACCACAGAAAGTCTAAATATCTTGTATGTCCAAAGCATCATTAACTATATTAATTGAATGATACCATTACAGTCATGTTTAAGAACCATGGAGGCAGCCACCAGCATGAAAAAACAATGTGTTGATAATAAACTGAGAGCCTGATTCAGATGACACCAGGTAGCAAGTGACTGCAGTCCTCTTACACCTGAGGTATAATTTGGGTACTTCCCCATTTTTGTTGACGAGGGGGAAGAGACAATCCATGAAATACAATGGAAACAGGCTACTTCATTGCGAGAACTTAGAGAAGACATCTGATAGATATTTGTGAATACAGCCTACAAGGTTGTGTTTTTCTCCTTTGTATTTCTTTGACTATTGAGGGCTGACGAGTTAGTGATGGTGGGAATGTTGTCACATTCTTACTAACTTCACTTTACCCTGTGAATTTTGTGTGGTGACTCGTGTGTATATGAAATAGGTTTAGATGTGATTACAGTTTTCTCCAGCGGATGTCCATTTATAGATATTGATTGGTTTTTTTAGATGATTGTACTTGATTTTGTATAATAATGTATATATGTCTTTATATTTGAATATATTATATTAAAATGTGTCTTTATTTCTCCGACTATGTGTGCTGATAAATGGTGTAAATCAGTAATCACCATAGCTTGAGTTCATCTGCAGAGTCCTCTTACACCTACATGGCCCACACAAAGTGCCAACACAGCATGTAGGTTCAATGAGACTTTTGAAAATAGTGTCGGTGCACTGTAAACATAGGGCTTTTCTGCTTCTCTCTCTGTATCAATCTCTTTTATTTTGCCCACTAATGCTCTGGTATGCACATTTCCAGTTTGGAGATAACTGGTATCTCATGACATAGGACCAATAAGAGCCGTATTGTAGAACCTTTGCATTGTTCAAGGGCCATTAGCACCAATGTAAAAATGTCCATAGTGCAAAAAAGACACACTTTCACTGACTTTTTGCACCAGGACAAAAGACTGGGATTAGGGCAAACATTTCACTGGTGCAAAAAACTAATTAGAAGAATATGTTTTTGCACTAGGGCAATCGTTGCCCTAGTATTAATTGCACTTGCGCCGTGCTCATTTTCTGTAATACCACCCTAAATACAGAGACCCAGTGCCATAATCCCTTACAATAATTGTTGCTATTACATTCCCATAGTTGCCAACATGTTCCATACCAATCTGTAGGTGCTTATCGAGTCCAGGTTTTTTCTTTGAATTCTGGGGTCTGTAGTCTGAGTTTTATAGCAAACTACAAGTCACAGAATTAAAAAACCAAGTCTGGGTAAGCACCTACAGACTGGAGTGGATCTTGTTGGCAACGATGCATTCCAACACAATACATTATTGAGGAGTTTGCAACTATCCCTGTTCCTAATGATATGTCTCCCTAAGTATCACAGTGTGTTGGCTGCTAGAGTGGTCCTCCAAATGCTACGAGAAGAGTATTATGATTGGGTTATATACCCATTTATGTCCATCTGCTCTTACACATCTGATTGTCATCTCCAGGAAGCATTTATACTGAGTGCCGGAATTGCAAGCCACTCCAATGGGAAAAACGATCTTAATATTCATGTCCCTTGTGCATTCTCAATTATTGATGCACGCTGTTCTAATTTATAAAAAGTATTTTGCAAATGAACTAACTTTCCTTAATTATTATATAATTATAATTGGTTATTTATAACGCGCTTACGACCCAGAGGTTTCTAGCGCGGACCCAGGGATCGAACTTTTTACTTTACTTTTACTTTATTACATTTATACCGCACACCTTTGACCCGGAGGCATGAGGGCGCAAGACAAGACGTACAGAAACAAATATGGTACAAAAATACATCCAAAAAAGCAAACAAAAGACCCCTACTAAGCAGGTCAGCCCAATAACAGGAACATTTTACGTTCACCGGGTAGTTATATACTTATGCTAAAAAAAAAGAATCAATTACTAATTAATCAAATACTCTCAAATTAGAGGGAACAATATCAAAGAATTAAGTTGCAAATTGTAGAGCCCCTGGGTAGATAGCGACACATGCTTAAGTACAAAGGTAGGTTACTACTCCCACAACCCACGAGAACACAATCTCTGTTTGGAAGGGGGCACTAATCACTCAAGACCATCCTACGTAGAATCTCCAGATCAGATGATCTGACAACTCCTGGCCCAGTTCTTTGTCGAAGCCAGGCTAGCACCTTGTTGCGAAGCACTTCTCTGGGCTCTTTCCCTTCAACCTTTGCAATGTTTGTAATAACTAAGTTCCTTTGGTCCATAACAAAGACTTGTAGGTTTTTGTCCTTAATTATTGCCATTTGTGTCTTTCTTATGTGACAACTCCGGGAGGTCCCTAGATTGAGTTGAGCACTAGCCTCTGAAGGTTGCTTATCAAAATGTGGACAAAGTTTGTGGTCTGGTACAGGGTAAGGCCACTGTATATGAGCAGTATAGTCTACTAATTAATTATTGGACCCAGTGCGCCATTGAAGTGCAGAGGATGAGCAGTTTTGTAGCTTGCATCATTCTCTTTCCTTCCCAACAATGAGGTGGCTGCAATGGGGGGACTTATAACAGAGTTTTCCAATCCATAAGTGGATTTCTCTGAACCTTGAGTGGTTTAAGAGCCGTTGGATCCTGTACAACCAGTGCTCAGAAACTGGCAGTCCACATCCTTGATTGAACAATTGCGAGGGGTATCCAGATCGAAAGTGAGCTTATCCAAGTCAGACGGACTGTTTAAGCACTCTCCCTGCAAACTCTGTCTCCTACGCATGCGGTAAGAGAAAACCTCAGATACGCGGTTTCAGTTAAGGGAGGGCGACATAGTCGCCGGAACGGCTTCAGCTAAGAACAAGTCAGGCATATTGCTTGACCCTGGAGAATTCCTGGGGATGAGATGCTTGGTAACACAATTTCTTTTAACAGGCATACTATTAGCCAAAAATACTTCAGGTGGGGAAGTTAGTACACTATGTAAGACTTTGACCCAAGGTTCGATCTGTGTGTGTTTCAATTCTCAGCCCCCCTGCCTTAGAACTCAGAGCTGACACTGACTCACCGCTAACGGAGGCATGCCTAGGATACCGAGGGTGCTTCTGAACGTTGGGGCCAAAGCTTCCCCTGTCTGGCCGGTCTGACGTGCCCCCAACTCGGACTCCTGAGTGCACTGTCAAGATCACTGTGGCTGTATTTGGACACCGGCCATGGTCGTCACAGTACAGTTCAGTTCGAGAGCAACTCCCGATACTGCAAGACGCAGACTGCAAACCACGACAGAAAAGTCTGAGGAAAGGAACCTCCGAGTGTCAAGCCACACTGCAAGAGAAGGTTGCAGCCGCCTCCTCTGTGTTGCTCCAGTTGTCTTGTTTCTAAGGTGAGCACGTTGCCCCTGAGCTATCCTCCCGAGACGGGAGGGACAACACCCCCGATTGGTTGTGTGCGTTGCCATCGCTCATCTAGAGTATTTAAGGTACTAAAAAGCTAAGAGTCAGGAAATCAGATAGACAAAATCTCAAGGGTTAGCTTCAATTTAAAAGCACACAAAGTGTTGCAGTGAGGTATCTAGAGCTGCGTTGATTACAGAGACATTAGGTAGTTTTATGTTTAGAGTCCAAGTTCCATCCACATCGTTATGTGGAAGTTGGGTCAGGGCGGGGGAAGTGACATGGGCCAGGGCAAGAAGTCTGTTTGAATAAAGCATGGAGTAGAGACCGAACATATCCATGTGGGCCTCCTTTATTTGCTGTGATTCCGTGTGCATGCTGAAACGGCCCGGCCATAGCTCCATGAGTGTTGTAAACTCTTACAGTAGGATAAGCATAACGCTGATCTTGCTTACTTCACCACTCATTGCAGGTTTTCTGTTAGTGCATACAAATATAGCCTGCATGTATTTACTACGCTCAGGAAGGTGGCACTGCGTGTTTTCACCAACAGAGAATTAATTCTGGCTTTATGGGGTCCCATATAGCTTTTGCCCCCATTGACCCAGCTTGACTCAACCTGGCAGAACCAGTTAGAGCAGCCTCATAACATTGTTATTACCAGGTATGATGACAGGAGACACAGGAGCGAGGCATTTTAATAGGGTGGTCAGAGTGTTGGTAAGGCAAAAGACCATTGTGAAATTTTATAAATTACACAATAGAATGAGGCAAGAGGGAACAAACTTTAGCCACAGGCAAATGATGTTGATATTATATTCCTAACCTATTCGTAATTGAAACATTTTCAATAATCGTTATACTTCTGGATATCACTTTTGCCATCAAATTGTCTCTCGTCGATTACAAGGACTGGGACACGTGTTCATTCCACTAGTCCTTCCACGTTCGATTGTCAGCATCCGGCAGCCTTCACGCCAGATGCTGGACCCTTACTGTGTTTTCATCGTGGCTTGTTTGCACGTATATATGTGTTGTGTATTCGGGATTGGGGCCCGTGGGCGGCAGGTCGGGGTGGAGGGGGTGGGTTTAAAGGGGGCCTTGGTGAAACCCTCCATCTAAAAAAAAAAAAGAATTCAGCAAAAACAGGAGCGGTGAAAACACGACAGTGAAAATGCCCACGTGTAAAATAGCCACGGTGAAAACACGTGAAATCGCTGGACCAATTCACATCACCTTATTTAAAACGTCTACTGATATATAAAAAATGGAGAGCCATCTCTTTTAAAGTGCAATCTCCTACAGAAGGGTGTCCGACCGGTCAGCATTCCTTTGGGCCTGGCTAAACAGGAATTCCAACATGTGTCTGGGACTGGCCTCCAACTAACACAATGAAGACATTTTGAGGGTTTGACTGAACCACACGTGCCTTCATCACTTTATTTAGCAACTGTACAAGTTTTCTTTTTTGCCTTGATGAAAGTGTGGTTCCTATTCACATTTCTACTGGATTTTATTTTAGCACGTTTAAGGGAAGTGAATGTATATTTTTCAAATTCAGACAATCAAACTAAGGTCATATCTTTCGGTGAAAAGAATGAATGTTATGCAGTGGTGAAATGCCAATGTTCTGGATGATTTCGCCTAATATGAAGTTCCTCTGTGGGAAGGCGTAGCATCCTCTAATGTGTGGAGTGTGAACATGGAACATGGAACCTGGAATGTAGGGGGAAAGATTCAGTGCTGTTGGTCAGTAAGAGTGGGAAACAGAGAAGAAGCTGGTGGGGGGTACAGATGTTCCTCAATAAAGGAGTGTTCAACCACTTACCGGTTCTGTGGATCTTTTCAGAAGCATATGTCAACAGTCGTTCGGGATTCAAGTCCGGGAGACCTGAAGCAATATCTTAATCACAAACATCCATAGAGGGCATTGGACGGTATATGATCAGTGACATGACTGATGAAATCCCAGGGAAAAGACTATTTCAAAAGCAAATTAAGATTGTACTTTATGGACTTCAATACTGAAAGCATATACATGTTCTGTTATAGTTTCGATTTTTAGAAAAAGGGAATAGAAATGGCCTCATAAATCACCCTTTTAAGCTCTTCCGGGAAAGTTTTGGGAGGCTTACTCTTCCCCAAATACAAATTGGAAAGAGTAAGGTAAGATCTTAAATAATGTTCAGGGAGGGTTTCAGGCACTTTCGGGAAGAATGAACCAGTGCCTTAGACTTTACCTGGTAAATCCAATCACGCGCGGCTTCCCTCAAGGCTCCTGTGTTTCACCAACCCTGTACAACATATTCACTAAACCCCTCTTCGATGATCTGGACCTTCTAGGTATCACCTACACTAACTATGCAGATGATACACAGATTCTCCTCCCGCTTTCTGGGGATCACAGCAAGGACGGGAAGTTGGTGAATAGGGTGTACCTCATTATTCAGGCATGAATGGCATCACATGGCCTCTGCCTGAATGATGATAAGACTGAGCTGATCATTCTGGGCACGCAGGCCAATATCAACAAACTAGACAAGGACTATTCCACGTTTAACATAGATGGCAATAGCATCAAGGTTTCGAGTGAAGTAAAAACACTAGGCTTCTATCTCGACTCCACCATGTCTTTTGCCAAACAAGTTAACTCCTTAGCTTCCACTATAGCCTATACCTGCAAATTAATAAGAGCAGGTAAACCTTTCTTATCTAACAACAGTTGCATGATCCTAGTGAGAGCCTTAATACTATCACGACTCGATTATTCCAATGCCCTTTACAGCAGCGCTAACAAAACTATCACCAAAAGGCTACAAATCCTACAAAATAACGCCCTTAGAGCCGCCTTCGGCATAAACAAAAGGGAACATATCTCCTCCACTAGACAACAATACAAATGGCTCTCCACCGACAATAAAATTCACCTAAAAATGCTTTCCTTGACGCACAAAGCCCTCAACAACGCTGCCCCCATTTACCTGATGGACAAAATAAGAAGAAAAATCTCTAGCAGACCTACAAGAACTCCCAACTCCAACTGCCTGGAAATTCCAAGATTTAAACTTGCCAAAATTGGCGGCACAAGCTTCCCTGTGCCAGCCGCTAAATGGTGGAATGCCCTGCCACACAACCTTAGATCAGACCAACCTTTCCCTCACTTTAGAACGAATCTTATCAAACACCTCAATGACAACTACATGTAAGGTTTGAAAGGCTTTAATTAGTGTTATGTTACTTATATGAATGTACATATGTACCATCAAAGACTTATCACTATTGTACATTTTTAATTATGTAACATGTTAATTTGCTGTAACACTGTAATTTCTATGCAACATTGTAAGCTCCGTATATTCTGTTCACTGCGTCCAGTTACCCTTGGGTCTGGCGCGCAATACAAATAAATAAACAAACAAACAATTATTAAATATCTGCATCTAAAAACGAGCCTGATCCACCTTTCCTTTATTGATCTTGTGGTGGTGTTTCATTGTGTGGATTGCAATCTGCTCTGGGCCTCTTCGGTGGATGCAGGATGAATGTGGATATGGTGCGGATGATACAGGCCCTGTATGAAGCATCTAAGGATAGAGTGCTCTATGGTGGCTGGGGAAAAGTTGCAGAAAATGTTCCAATTCAGAAAGGGGTTAGTCTGGGGTTTGTTCAGGATGCAACACTGTTCAATGTATGCCTTAATGTTGTGGGGCCTTAGAAGGGACTGGGTAAAATCTGGCCCAAACTTCATAATGAACCACTAGAAATAGGTCAAATTTGTGATTATCTGAGGGTCAGCTTTTCACCAATGGTACTTGAGGTTACTGGATACATAAATCTGCCCTGAAACTCGAACAGGTAGGAAGGACAGTCAGGCGACCCAGTGATAAATTTGGTCATAGGACATGCCTAGGGCATTTAGGGTTAAGCTGGGTGTAATATATTGGACTCATCCAAATCACGTGTCACGGGAGCAAGGGAAGGGATGCCATGGGAAGGGAGAGGGCAAGGGGAGTTCCTGCCAGATGGTAGTCAGTTAGACATGGTGTAGGGTTTAATAAAGTCACTGTTACTTAAGCTCTTGGTTGGTCGCTCTTCTTTTGTGCCCATACGGGTGGGAGAGCCATGTGGGGGATTAATGTCAGCCGGTGCCTGCATGGTCCTGCGAGGGACATTAAACTGGCAATGAGGTGGACCTCTGCAGGCACTTTGTAATCCCACATCAGGGATTTGGCGAGCGAGCGCACACAGCGCTGCATCGCTGAGTGAGGGACTGAGTGGCCCGCTCCTCCATGCTGAGAGGAGGATATTATTCATGAGCTATAAAGAGGAAGTGAGGCTCCCAACGTTGAAGTGGGAGGCGCTGCACGAGAACACACAACAAAGGAAGAGCAGCCTGCCCTGCTGGCTGAGTGAGTGCAAGACCCATGCACCAATGGCAAACTACATCCCCAAATCACATGTGACATTAAGAGGCCGATTCATGGAATAATCAGTGCGTCGAAAGTGGGCAAAAACGTGCGAATCGCAGTGGAATAGCGAAAATCGCAGTGCAAGTGCGAAAATCGCACCAAAAGCAGCGCACATCGATTCATGGAAGGCCGTGCGCGAGAAAACCAGCGGATGTGCGATAAAACAGTGCGCGGCGCACGTTGGCGCACAGGCCATCTAACAGCGTGCGCCAGGTCACAGCGAAAATCGCACAGGCCACAGCGAAATTCGCACATAGCGCGGCGCACGCATCAAAAGTAAGCGGAACACGGGCGTAACACTCGGAATGGGGAACAACTTGCCAAAACGTGGGCGTCACGGGGGAAGTACAGGGCACAAGTGCGCGGAACGCCCACACGCTCGCCTACAACACGTATTCATGGAATAGAATAGGGGAAAAAAGAGCACGCTAAAACCAGCGCACAGGCACAAACACGACCGCCACAAGAAAGCAGGCGGTAGCGTCTCTGCGGCTGTAAGAAATGTGCGCCAAAAGGTGCGCCAACAAATAGCACCTATATACTGCCATGATGAATGTCCTATACTGTGGCCCTCCAGGACAAATGACGTGCAAAGGGGTACCCACAAACACGGACACCCGCTGACAAAAAATACGTGTGCGTGTATACCGGGGTGCGCGGGAAGTCTCACATGCGATTTCAGCAGGGTACGTGTATTTCAGGGGTGCGCGGGAAGTTACACACGCAATTTCAGCAGGGTACGTGTATTTCAGGGGTGCGCGGGAAGTTCCACACACGATTGGGCCAGTGCGAGCAGGGTACGTGTATTTCAGGGGTGCGCGGGAAGTTACACACGCGATTCCAGCAAGGTATGTGTATTTCAGGGGTGCGCGGGAAGTCACACACGCGATTTCAGCAGGGTACGTGTATTTCAGGGGTGCGCGGGAAGTTCCACACACGATTGGGCCAGTGCGAGCAGGGTACGTGTATTTCAGGGGTGCGCGGGAAGTTACACACGCGATTCCAGCAAGGTATGTGTATTGCAGGGGTGCGCGGGAAGTTACACACGCGATTTCAGCAGGGTACGTGTATTTCAGGGGTGCGCGGGAAGTTCCACACACGATTGGCCCAGTGCGAGCAGGGTACGTGCATTTCAGGGGTGCGCGGGAAGTTACACACGCGATTCCAGCAAGGTATGTGTATTTCAGGGGTGCGCGGGAAGTTCCACACACGATTGGCCCAGTGCGAGCAGGGTACGTGTATTTCAGGGTTGCGCGGGAAGTTCCACACACGATTGGCCCAGTGCGAGCAGGGTACGTGTATTTCAGGGGTGCGCGGGAAGTTCCACACACGATTGGGCCAGTGCGAGCAGGGTACGTGCATTTCAGGGGTGCGCGGGAAGTTACACACGCGATTTCAGCAGGGTACGTGTATTTCAGGTGTGCGCGGGCAGTTCCACACACGATTGGGCCAGTGCGAGCAGGGTACGTGTATTTCAGGGGTGCGCGGGAAGTTACACACGACATTCCAGCAAGGTATGTGTATTTCAGGGGTGCGCGGGAAGTTACACACGCGATTGCAGCAGGGTACGTGTATTTCAGGGGTGCGCGGGAAGTTCCACACGCGATTTCAGCAGGGTATGTGTATTTCAGGGGTTCTGGGGAGTACCACACGTGAATTGGCCATGTGGGCCCTCCCAGGTGTACGCTCCACAACCTCCACGGACCCTGCAGCCAGCCCACACCACGGGGGACTACCCTGCACCCCTGCCCATGTCCCGCAGGCAGCCCATTCACCATGGGCATGCCCCCCAGCCAACCCACATGTCACCTTGCACTACTGATCAACAATGCATGTCTACCACCACCCCCACCCCCCAGCAGTGCAGGGGCAGCCTCCACCAGGCCCCCACTCATGTCCCCCTGAACCCCCACCCCCCAGCAGTGCAGGGGCAGCCTCCACCAGGCCCCCACTCATGTCTCCCACCACCCCCACCCCCCAGCCACCAGGGGCAGCCTCCACCAGGCCCCCACACATGTCCCCCTGCACCCCCACCCCCCAGCAGTGCAGGGGCAGCCTCCACCAGGCCCCCACTCATGTCTCCCACCACCCCCACCCCCCAGCCACCAGGGGCAGCCTCCAGCAGGCCCCCACTCATGTCTCCCACCACCCCCACCCCCCTGCCACCATGGGCAGCCTCCACCAGGCCCCCACTCATGTCCCCCTGCACCCCCACCCCCCAGCAGTGCAAGGGCAGCCTCCACCAGGCCCCCACTCATGTCTCCCACCACCCCCACCCCCCAGCCACCAGGGGCAGCCTCCAGCAGGCCCCCACTCATGTCCCCCTGCATCCCCACCCCCCAGCAGTGCAGGGGCAGCCTCCACCAGGCCCCCACTCATGTCCCCCTGCACCCCCACCCCCCAGCAGTGCAGGGGCAGCCTCCACCAGGCCCCCACTCATGTCCCCCTGCACCCCCACCCCCCAGCAGTGCAGGGGCAGCCTCCACCAGGCCCCCACTCATGTCTCCCACCACCCCCACCCCCCAGCCACCAGGGGCAGCCTCCAGCAGGCCCCCACTCATGTCCCCCTGCACCCCCACCCCCCAGCAGTGCAGGGGCAGCCTCCACCAGGCCCCCACTCATGTCCCCCTGCACCCCACCCCCCAGCAGTGCAGGGGCAGCCTCCACCAGGCCCCCACTCATGTCTCCCACCACCCCCACCCCCCAGCCACCAGGGGCAGCCTCCAGCAGGCCCCCACTCATGTCCCCCTGCACCCCCACACCCCAGCAGTGCAGGGGCAGCCTCCAGCAGGCCCCCACTCATGTCTCCCACCACCCCCACCCCCCTGCCACCATGGGCAGCCTCCACCAGGCCCCCACTCATGTCCCCCTGCACCCCCACCCCCCAGCAGTGCAGGGGCAGCCTCCACCAGGCCCCCACTCATGTCTCCCACCACCCCCACCCCCCGGCAGTGCAGGGGAAGCCTCCACCAGGCCCTACTCATGTCCCCCTGCACCCCCACCCCCCAGCAGTGCAGGGGCAGCCTCCACCAGGCCCCCACTCATGTCTCCCACCACCCCCACCCCCCGGCAGTGCAGGGGCAGCCTCCAGCAGGCCCCCACTCATGTCCCCCTGCACCCCCACCCCCCAGCAGTGCAGGGGCAGCCTCCAGCAGGCCCCCACTCATGTCTCCCACCACCCCCACCCCCCTGCCACCATGGGCAGCCTCCACCAGGCCCCCACTCATGTCTCCCACCACCCCCACCCCCCTGCCACCAGGGGCAGCCTCCAGCAGGCCCCCACTCATGTCCCCCTGCACCCCCACCCCCCAGCAGTGCAGGGGCAGCCTCCACCAGGCCCCCACTCATGTCCCCCAGCACCCCCACCCCCCAGCAGTGCAGGGGCAGCCTCCACCAGGAGCTCACAATCCCCAATCATGTGCGTAATGGACAGCCTCCACAGCCAAAAAGCCCTACCAAGTAACCCATTCACCCACATGGAAATGGAAATCACATGTTACACCCCCAATGTTCATGAAGCTAATGAACCCATGTCCGTCACACACAATGGTTGCAATTGAATGGGAAAACACACAACATGACATGCATGAAACCAATGAGATGATACCACACAGTGAAGTATGCAAACAAAATTGTATTGAAAAAAATAAAGAATGCTAAAGAAAGAAAACAAACTACAATGTGAAAGAGAAAAAAAAAAACATGCATGTCCGTATAAAAAACTACCAAGGCTCCATGAGCCCAACTGAACAAAGGAAACCTACTAAAAAACCTACCTAAAAATCAACTATATACAAAAAGTGGAGCAGTGTCCGTCGACTCCAAATCATAATACGAAAGAAAGGAAACCTAAAACTAAAGAACTATATACAAAGGCGGCGGGCAAGTCCAGCGGCTCACTCCGTGGTGTCCCGGGCCAGGGCATCATCGAACTCCTGTTCGATGTCCCGGAGGCGGTCCAGTTCCATGGCCCCGAGGGTCCGCAGGGACGACGCTGTGTCCTCCTCCAACCCCCTGCGGATTGTCTCGAGGCACTCGGCCAGCCTCAGGGCCCTTCGCATGGAGTTCTCCGCCCTGACCATTGTGAGCCGCGCCTCTTCCGCCCGCCGCCGCTCCGCACCTATGGCGTGGCCCAACCGCTGCCACACGGAAGACACTCTCTGTCCTGGGTCCCCCTGCCCTCCGGCCGATGCCTGCCCCTCTGATGTCGAAAGCCCTGAGCCTGCATGTCTCCCACCATGTTGCTGCTGCTCTGCCTCTGCCCGTGCACTGCCTCCTGCTGCCTGCACATCCTCCGCCGGCTGGGGTGCACTTGTTGATGTGGCCACCCCTGCTGGACCTCCGACTCCCGACTGTGGCAGGGATGCCTCCTCCACCAGCCTGGCCGCACCGTCAGAGGCAGCTCCACAGGGCACCCAGGTGACTGATGGGTGGGAAGATGGCACAGAGGACGACTGGCGCGTAGGGGGTCCAGTTGAGGAGGGGGTCGGAGCAAGCCCCATCAGACGGAGGAATCCGGCCTGGGTGACCTGTCCCAGCAGGCTGACGTGGTCAACGAGCCATTCGAGATGACGTGCAGTCTCTCCATGAAAAGACTGCAGGTCACCTCGCATGGCCCGTTGACGCAACGCCACACCAGCCAGGACAGGCTCAACCCGGACCTGGATGGCCACGTCCCCAGGCAGAGGAAGGCCAGTTGACGTCAGCTCATCCCCTTCCTGAAAACGGGTCTGGACGTAGGCATCCCTGCTGGTGCAAGATGATGCAGGGACAGGATCGGGGACAGGGTTGCACACAGGCACCTCCGCGGCCGCCTGTGCTGCCTCCTGTCCCTGGTCCTGCACTGCACCACTAGCACTAGTGGGATCCCCACCTCCAGACCCCGTCTCTGGTGCTTGCACGGCCCCCTCCTCCACCAAACCCCCCACCAACCTGGATGACTCCGTGCCATCTTCCCCCGTTGGGCCCTGTGTGGTCCCAGCTGCCCCTTCTGCTGCCGAGGAGTCCAACTGCAACCTCCGCCTCTTGGACCTCCCCCCGGCAGCTGCGGCCTGGGACGCGGCACCGGACTCCTCACTCCCCGACGAGATGACAACACGGGAGGGGAGCCGGGCCTTGCGTCTCCGGCTGGCGGTCGGATCCCCGCCGCTGTGCTCCACAGCACCTTCTCCGCCCTCTTCATCAGTTGACGCTGCAGACAGTGAGAAACAAAACACAGGCATCAGGGCACTGTACAATGGACACATACACGCATGACAGTTGCACAGGAGTGGCATTGGCAAACCTCAGACATGTCATCACAATCCCCATTGCGTCATTGCAACTGGCACACATGAGCCATACCACAGCCATATCGCAACTGCCACCACCATCCCTACACATACAACAGCATCAGCAGCCAAAGGGGAGCCAGACATCACATGCAACACAGGAAGTGCACCACACATGTACACACACCACCACACTTGCATGCATGTCTACACCTCTGCCAAGTGTCGCACTGTTCAGACGGGCATCCATGTCACATCTGCCAATCAGGCTTCCACATACCGCTGTCACATGCATCCATGTTGCATCACTTTTGCACCCTTGTCAAATACACACACATGCACATGTACACAGTGCTCATACATGCAGCCGAAAACAACATACATGCCTGACCTCACGGACATGTCTACTTACATACACATTCATCCAAACATGTGTGCACGCACAACTGCATTTGCCATGCAAGCCCACACACACAAGCACCATCCATGTCTCACACATTACAGCCCTCGCATGTGTCAGCCCCACGGCCCTGTACACCCCCACCCATACTCGACCCCATACAAACAGATGTGCAACCGGCACAATGGCGAATGATCACCACACGCACTGCTCACAATCAGGATGCATGTACACTCACCGCTCGACTCCAGACGGGTCTGCTTCTCTAGGACCTGGACGTGGAGCGCTGGGGATATGCGTTCCAGGACCCCCATCTGTTCTTCCGACAAGTGGCCCCGGCGCCCCTTGGCATCCGCTGCCTTCAAGAGGCGCCGGGCCTTGTTCAGGGTCCTGGACCTGAAGTCCTCCCAGCGCTTCCTGACATGTTGTAAGTCCCGGACTGCCACCCCCTCCGCGTGGATGGCAGTCACGATGTCAGTCCAGATCCGAGTCCGTCCTTCCTTGTCGGCGCGGGAACCTCCGAAGAGGGCATCATACTGCCCCAGGACTTGCTCCACCAGGACACCAACTTCGGTGGCACTGAAGCTGGTGCCCCTCTGCCTCTCTGGCCGGGGGTTGTCAGTGGTCACAGATGGTGTTTGCCCCGACATGACAACCCCAGAGGCAGGAGTGGGTGGGCAACTGGGTCCTGGGCCTGGGCTGTGGAGCGATGGAATTCCAGTCGGGAGTCTTCGGTTCCAGCAGGGGTGGTCACAGCAACAGCACCCCTGGCTGATGTGCAGGCAGCAAATGGCAGTGCACGTGGGCAGCAGGCAGTCAGGCAGCAGCAGATGGCAGGTGGGAGCGTGCTCGGGGCTCTGGGGGGCAGTAGTTCGGCCTTCTGGGCAGGAGCGTGGTCTTCCGTGTGCTTACGCCTGGCCAGCTTGGTACGGAGTGATTTGGCACGTGAAAATCCTGCACGTCAGCGTGAAAACCGAGGAAAGGCTCTTAGCGCGTAAGCGCGTCAGCACGCATACGCGAATCTATTGGACCAAAGGCCCTCAGCGCGTAAGCGCGTCTGTGACGTGAGCCGCACGGGTGTTTCCCACACAGCACGTGATGACAGAGCACACGTGGAAAGACTGCACGTCACAGTCTCATCGCGTGTAATTGGACAGCACATCAGAGTCTCATCGCGTGTAATTGGACAGCACGTCAGAGTCTCATCGCGTGTAATTGGACAGCACGTCAGAGTCTCATCGCGTGTAATTGGACAAAAGTGCGCGTACACGCGATTGGGCTATGTACGTGTATATCAGGTGTGCGCGGACACTTACACACGCAAGTACGTCAGCGCACCTGTATCCCAGTGTGCAGGCAATTTCCACACGCTATTGGACTGTGCACTGGATTTCAGGGGTGCGCGGGTCACACGCTCGCCTACAACACGCGCAACGCATTAATTTGCGCGCTAACAAAATAACTAGCTCAGACCCAGGATGAACATACCGTTCCTAGCAGCAGTGGCCTACCAAAGGAGGAGGAGGAGGATAGTCAGGGCCAGAATATTCACACCCAGAACCAGCCTTTTCGGGATGCCTGATGACCAGGTGCATGGGAGGTACAGGTTTCCACCACACATCATACTGGACCTGGTGAGTGAGTGGGAGGACGACCTCACATCACCCACCCTGTGCTCCCAAGCACTCAGCCCCCTGGAGAAGGTCCTCAATGTACTGCACTTCTTAGCCACTGGATCATTTCAGCAGACAAGTGCCATTGTGGGTGGTGTATCACAGGCCACCCAGTCACGCTGCCTACACCAGGTCTTGAACATCATCACTGCACGCCCATCAGTCCGCAGGCACATATACCTGCCCAGAACCCCTGCAGAAAGGCATGCTGCCGCCCTGGACTTTTACGCTGTGGCACGATTCCCCAAAGTGCTAGGTGCCATCGACTGCACCCATGTGGCTCTACGTCCCCCCAGGGCATCTGAGCACATCTATAGGAACCGCAAGCACTGGCATTCCATCAACGTGCAGGTAGTATGTAATGCCAAGGGAATCATCACCTCAGTATATGCCAACTATCCCGGGTCAACCCACGACAGCTTCATTTACCGAATGTCCACCCTAAGCCGGGACCTAGAAGCTGGCCGGCATGGCGATACATGGCTGCTTGGTGAGTATGAATGCCACTGCACATGCATGCATGTCAGATACTGAGCAAGGTCACAACCCCACCAATGATACCAATCACCACCTCCACAGGGGACAGTGCCTACCCTCTCAGCCCCCACATGATGACGCCAATTCGGAACCCCACCACGCCACCCCAGGTAAGATATAACGCTGCCCACATTACAACCCGGAGCATAGTGGAGCGCACATTCGGAGTGCTGAAGTCACGCTTTCGCTCCCTTGACCGTTCTGGCGGGCAGCTGTTGTACGCTCCCCCAGTAGTGTGCAGGATCATAGTGGCAGCATGTGTCCTGCACAACGTTGCAACACGCCGGGGCCTGGCCGTGGACATGGTGGTGCCCCCCCATCCCCAACCACATGCACAGCCGCTGCGCATGGGAGGTGAAAGGGCACGGGGGGAGGCAGCCCGTACACAGCTAGTGGCTAATTACTTCACATAGAAATCACACCCCTGTGGAGTGCACACTGCCCTGGCACATTCCATCTGACAATCAATGATGACTCAACCTGACACTGATCCTGAATGTCTGGAGAAAGAACCGTGAAAACCATATCAGCCTGAGATTGTTCACCTGGAAGTGTCACAATGTGTGCATCCCTACCCACACTGACACCACCAATGCAGTTTTGTGAAGTTACACATTCAAGCAGCTAAAATTAATACCCACTTGCAAAATGCAACAAGAGGACAGTGCCATGTCAGCTAACCCAACCCCAGCACCGCCACACGACACACCGTGCCATGTCATGCTATTTGCAGGTAAACAATGTAATCCCCACAACATGACACTACTGTCACAATGTACAGTGTCCCTATTAGAAACTTGCAACACGTGAAATGCTCACAGTAATGGCGGACCAACAACAAACTTGAGCACGTACTACCATTAACTTGACATCACTAATGTTTAATATTAGTAGTCTCACCACCTGGAAATGCCTGCACTCCCACCACTACCAACTGTGCAGTGTTGGCGCCTGTAGAGTTGTAGGTGCACTGCTGCCAACATGGACCACATCTCCAGACTAGAGGTCCTTGTGTAGACATGAGGAAGGGACCTGCAAATTGGGAGGTAGACACAGAAGATGAGTTACACATCAATGCAACATGCAGTGTACAACACAACAGCAATATGCACTAGGAATGTATACACAGTATTGACTACAGACTGCCCACACAGCTCATGGGAGTCCAACGTCACTGTGTAATTCACTGTCACTTGGGCACACCCTTTGCAAGCCCATGGAAACGGGAAGCAGGAGGGGTGTGTGTGACTCAAACCCAAGCATCTGAACCAAATACATTACAAGCCTGCATGTGCCCAGCCACAATGCAGCGTATGCCCACAGGAACCACGGAAGCCAACAAATCGTCCCAAAAAAATTGGGAATAAAAGAAATAAAAATAAAAACAAAAATAAAAATAAAAATAAAAATGGCCATTGAAGGGCCCGGGGGGGTTGGGGAGGCCACCCAGGTTTTCCGAGGACAGGATGCACACCAGAACCCACCTGCGTGGATCCTGGGAAAAAAAAACACCTCCATGGGCTCATGGCCCACACGGCTACCCTATTGCGGGAGTATCACTGCTGTCGCTATTATCACCCTGTGCAGCTGCATCCGGAGGTGGTTGCACTATGGGAGGCAGCCCACGCAAGGCCCTAGTCTGCTCCTCCATGGCTGCAAGCATGCGGCTGTGGTAGGTCTGGTTCTGGAGGATGAGTGTGCGTAGGTCCCCATGCAACAACTCACGGGATGCCCGGACCTCCGCCCTCGTTGCCTGCATCTCAGCTGAGAGCGTACGGGTGAGACGCTCCAGCTGCTGTTCTGTCCTTTGGTGTGTAGAAGCCTCAAGCTCAACAAGAGTCGTCCTGAGGTGAAGGAGCTCCTGCCTCAGGGCTTCCCTGTGGCCCTGGGACTCAATGGAGATGGCCTCCTGCAGAGTCGCCAGTGCCGCCCGCCTGTCCCTGTTGGACCCCAACATGTCCTCCCTGTGTGACTGGCAGATGGAGTCGGTTGCCTGCTCTAGTCGCTCCATCAGCCTTTCAGGGGGGACAATGGAAGTGGCCACCCTAACCATGGCCTGAGCCATCATCTCGGATGATGCTGCCTGTTGGGTTGCCATACCGTAAATGGATTGCTCCCATGCAGTATTGCCAGGTGCCGTACGGCCACCACGTCGGCGGGCACCACACCTGTCTGGGGCAAGGCGAACTGCGCCTTGCTGTGCCGGCACTGCCTGAGGCTGCAGGACTGCATTCCCCCTCTGATCTGCTGGCCCAGGAACAGGATCAGATGTCACGGAGTGTGACGCTGCATCCGTAACCACCAAAGGCGTAGCTGCCAACACTGACATCCCCATTGAGGGTTCTGACCCTGGTGCAGGTGGGTGAGACAGAACAGAATCCCTCCCTGGAACACTCACCTGCGACGGCACGTAGGTCTCATCCGAATCAACACCTGAGTACAGCTCGGGGGAGGTGCAGCCAGAGACACCCCTTGAGAGCAGGACCTGCAGCACTTGTGGGTTCTCACCCACCACCACACCACGTCCCTCACTGGTGGTTGGTTGGCCCTCGGACCCCTCCTGGGTCTGCACCATCTCCACAACCCCAGCAGTATCAGGTGCGTCTTCCCCTGCAAAGACATAAAAACAAAGAAATGGAAACAGGCATTAGCACCATGGCACACAATGAGGGCTGAGAAGCAAGAGAACCAGTACTTGTTTGACACATGTCCCACATGACTAAAACCCTCCCATGCATGCACCCTCACTGCGTATGAAGGACAGGCAAATGGCACACACTGATGACACCAAGATTGAAGATGAACAAATTTTCTGCATGCTGCCTGGCAGTGGCATCACACATTGGCCTGTGATTGGCAGGTGAAACACACATGCCATCACACAGATGGCATGTACCATTGCTATTGAGTGAAGATGGAGAGGAGGGCAGCATCTATTCATTCTGTCCAGTTCCCGCGTGTAATAGCTTTTCTAATTCAAACAGGTCAGATTCTTCACCTGGAGCTGCCAGTCCGAAATGGTCCAATTGCACAGGGACATGTTTGAACAAATGATATCCAGGTAACAAAGTCACTCCACTTTACCATAGCCATGTCAGACATGTGACTAGAGGACTGCGACATGCCTAGTAAAAGTGGTGGAATGTAAAAAATCTGACTAAATGAACAGTGGAAAATTTTGCAACAATGTTGTGGCAAGGTGACACTTCAAGGGCAACTGGCGTGCAGTTGGGCTAGATGTCTACTGTTGGCAGAAGGGATACAGCTATGGGCAAATGCAGCTGCGCAGGATGTATTGCATGAAGCACATGGCTGACCCATACGACTCAGGCGCACACACTCTCACCTGGCACACAAACAGAAGCCCTCACACACACCATGCACATGGATGACACACACATGCATGTGCACTCACCGGACAATGCCTCGTAATCAGCCAAATCTCCCACGCCTTGGATCTGTTCCTCCGTGACGTAGGTCCCAGCGACTGACTCATGTGGAGTGAGTTCCATGTCTACTACTGGAGACCCACCTCCAGTCACTAGAGTTGCGGCATGACTTGAGGCCAGCTTACTCTTTGCCCTGCGCTTTAGGTCATTCCAGCGCTTATAGCAATCATTGGCTGTGCGCCTCACGATTCCAAGGGCACTTACGATGTCCGCAACTGTCTGCCAGTGTGCCTGGCGTTGTGCAGGTGTGGTCTTGGATCCTGCAACAATGACCATCTCGTTGTCATGTGCGGACACATACTCGACAAGTGCATTCAGTTCGTCATCCGTGAAGCTGGGCTTCCTGGACGGGCCGGACTGTGTAGCCGTGTCTGGGGCATCAGCCTGTGCCGGACGAGCACTCTTCCTCTTCCGCTTGGAAGGTGGTGGTGATCCTGAGTGTCCTGTGCCGCTCTGGACACTAGGGGCAGGAGCCCTGGTGGACTCTGTATCAGGAGTGTGGGATTGCACACTCAGCATGGGAGTTGGTGCAGGCATTGGCTCTAGTGTGATGGTGTCAGGGGGTATATCAGCAGCATGGACTAGGACCGACACTGTCCGGGCTGGGTGTGTGAGGGCTGGGGTGGATGGAGCCGCAGCTGCCCCTGCAGCCTCTCCGCCCTGCCTACTTGGTGCAGCAGATGACCTTGCTGCCCCAGATGCACGTGGCATGGTGACATCAACGTGCACCAGCGCACGTGTCATAGGCCTGCTGACCTGGAAGTCAGCCATGGAGTCAGCCAGGTCTGGTGCCACAATGGGCTGGTCCAAAAAGGGCTGAGCATGGATGGTGTCAGCCACATCAGCCTCAACGGGAGGGGGGGGGATTATGGGTGCCCTTGACTGTTCCTCCACACATGGAGGGACAGGCTCACCCTGCAAGTAACGACCACGTCCCCTACCGGATCCACCACGGCCACCACTTGTGGCTCTTCCACCTTTGCCACCCTTACGGAATCCTCGCCTCCCAGCCATGGCACTGATGTTAATGTGCGTATGGGAGTGGCAGTAAAATATAGTCCTGGGCAATTGGGGGTCAAAGGGGTTCGGTACCAGATGGTAATTGTACCCTAGTGCTCTTGCAAGGCTGATTGCAACCCCTGGGGAAAGATGACGGGTCACGCTACGCACAGGAGCCCCAAAAAAGGGAGATGACGTGCACGCAACCCCTCCTAGACCACGTGTGCAGAAAGAAAAACCTGCACTACGCTGTGGCACCCAGTAACACAAGAATGAACGTATGCGTGTCACACGCAGCCTAGAATGACCTCTGAAGGGGTAGGCTACACACGGGGCAAGCACAGATGTTATATACGTGCGTGACTCACCGTCTGCCAGGTAAAAGAGCGTGAAAAAGGAGCGCGTTTGGTTGGCAACACCCCCGCCAAAAGAAGATTTGTACGCTGTCTGAGGAGACAGGACAACAGTAGAAGGGAACACTGTTTGAGGGAACAGGCCCAAGTAAACCAGTAAAAGAGTAAAAGGAGAAAAATCTGTCAGAGGTAACAGGGAATACGAACTTGAAACGCCGTGAAGTAAATCGCGTGTGAACCGACAAGAAGTACAGAATTCACCCACTCGCTCTCCATGAAAAGCACGTACAAGGAAATGGTGTTCTACGCGTACCTTTTATACAGGCCCACACGTCCAGCGTCACTTACGCGGCGTCTACGCGCTAGGGCCATTTCCACCAATTACACGCTTTGTGACTTATGCGTGTACGGCCATTTCCACCAATTACACGCTTTGTCACTTCTGCGTGTACGGCCATTTCCACCAATTACACGCTTTGTCACTTCTGCGTGTACGGCCATTTCCACCAATCACATGCGATGAGACTCTGACGTGCAGTCTTTCCACGTGTGCTCTGTCATCACGTGCTGTGTGGGAAACACCCGTGCGGCTCACGTCACAGACGCGCTTACGCGCTGAGGGCCTTTGGTCCAATAGATTTGCGTATGCGTGCTGACGCGCTTACGCGCTAAGGGCCTTTCCTCGGTTTTCACGCTGACGTGCAGGATTTTCACGTGCCAAATCACTCCGTACCAAGCTGGCCACGCGTAAGCACACGGAAGACCACGCTCCTGCCCAGAAGGCCGAACTACTGCCCCCCAGAGCCCCGAGCACGCTCCCACCTGCCATCTGCTGCTGCCTGACTGCCTGCTGCCCACGTGCACTGCCATTTGCTGCCTGCACATCAGCCAGGGGTGCTGTTGCTGTGACCACCCCTGCTGGAACCGAAGACTCCCGACTGGAATTCCATCGCTCCACAGCCCAGCCCCAGGACCCAGTTGCCCACCCACTCCTGCCTCTGGGGTTGTCATGTCGGGGCAAACACCATCTGTGACCACTGACAACCCCCGGCCAGAGAGGCAGAGGGGCACCAGCTTCAGTGCCACCGAAGTTGGTGTCCTGGTGGAGCAAGTCCTGGGGCAGTATGATGCCCTCTTCGGAAGTTCCCGCGCCGACAAGGAAGGAAGGACTCGGATCTGGACTGACATCGTGACTGCCATCAACGCGGAGGGGGTGGCAGTCCGGGACTTACAACATGTCAGGAAGCGCAGGGAGGACTTCAGGTCCAGGACCCTGAACAAGGCCCGGCGCCTCTTGAAGGCAGCGGATGCCAAGGGGCGTCGGGGCCACTTGTCGGAAGAACAGATGGGGGTCCTGGAACGCATATCCCCAGCGCTCCACGTCCAGGTCCTAGAGAAGCAGACCCGTCTGGAGTCGAGCGGTGAGTGTACATGCATCCTGGTTGTGAGCAGTGCGTGTGGTAATCATTCGCCATTGTGCCGGTTGCACATCTGTTTGTATGGGGTTGAGTATGGGTGGGGGTGGACAGGGCCGTGGGGCTGACACATGCGAGGGCTGTAATGTGTGAGACATGGATGGTGCTTGTGTGTGTGGGCTTGCATGGCAAATGCAGTTGTGCGTGCACACATGTTTGGATGAATGTGTATGTAAGTAGACATGTCCGTGATGTCAGGCATGTATGTTGTTTTCGGCTGCATGTATGAGCACTGTGTACATGTGCATGTGTGTGTATTTGACAAGGGTGCAAAAGTGATGCAACATGGATGCATGTGACAGCGGTATGTGGAAGCCTGATTGGCAGATGTGACATGGATGCCCGTCTGAACAGTGCGACACTTGGCAGAGGTGTAGACATGCATGCAAGTGTGGTGGTGTGTGTACATGTGTGGTGCACTTCCTGTGTTGCATGTGATGTCTGGCTCCCCTTTGGCTGATGATGCTGTTGTATGTGTAGGGATGGTGGTGGCAGTTGTGATATGGCTGTGGTATGGCTCATGTGTGCCAGTTGCAATGACATGTGTGTTGGGGATTGTGATGACATGTCTGAGGTTTGCCAATGCCACTCCTGTGCAACTGTCATGCGTGTATGTGTCCATTGTACAGTGCCCTGATGCCTGTGTTTTGTTTCTCCCTGTCTGCAGCGTCAACTGATGAAGAGGGCGGAGAAGGTGCTGTGGAGCACAGCGGCGGGGATCCGACCGCCAGCCGGAGACGCAAGGCCCGGCTCCCCTCCCGTGTTGTCATCTCGTCGGGGAGTGAGGAGTCCGGTGCCGCGTCCCAGGCCGCAGCTGCCGTGGGGGAGGTCCAAGAGGCGAAGGTTGCAGTTGGACTCCTTGGCAGCAGAAGGGGCAGCTGGGACCCCACAGGGCCCAACGGGGGAAGATGGCACGGAGTCATCCAGGTTGGTGGGGGGTTTGGTGGAGGAGGGGGCCGCGCAAGCACCAGAGACGGGGTCTGGAGGTGGGGATCCCACTGGTGCTAGTGGTGCAGTGCAGGACCAGGGACAGGAGGCAGCACAGCAGGCCGCGGAGGTGCCTGTGTGCAATCCTGTCCCCGATCCTGTCCCTGCATCATCTTGCACCAGCAGGGATGCCTACGTCCAGACCCGTTTTCAGGCAGGGGATGAGCTGACGTCAACTGGCGTTCCTCTGCCTGCGGACGTGGCCATCCAGGTCCGGGTTGAGCCTGTCCTGGCTGGTGTGGCATTGCGTCAACGGGCCATGCGAGGTGACCTGCAGTCTTTTCATGGAGAGACTGCACGTCATCTCGAATGGCTCGTTGACCACGTAAGCCTGCTGGGACAGGTCACCCAGGCCGGATTCCGCTGTCTGATGGGGCTTGCTCCGACCCCCTCCTCAACTGGACCCCCTACGCGCCAGTCGTCCTCTGTGCCATCTTCCCACCCATCAGTCACCTGGGTGCCCTGTGGAGCTGCCTCTGACGGTGCGGCCAGGCTGGTGGAGGAGGCATCCCTGTCACAGTCGGGAGTCGGAGGTCCAGCAGGGGTGGCCACATCAACAAGTGCACCCCAGCCGGCGGAGGATGTGCAGGCAGCAGGAGGCAGTGCACGGGCAGAGGCAGAGCAGCAGCAGCAGCAACATGGTGGGAGACATGAAGGCTCGGGGCTTTCGACATCGGAGGGGCAGGCATCGGCCGGAGGGCAGGGGGACCCAGGACAGAGAGTGTCTTCCGTGTGGCAGCGGTTGGGCCACGCCATAGGTGCGGAGTGGCGGCGGGCGGAAGAGGCGCGGCTCACAATGGACAGTGCGGAGAACTCCATGCGGAGGGCCCTGAGGCGGGCCGAGTGCCTCGAGGCAATCCGCAGGGGGTTGGAGGAGGACACAGCGTCGTCCCTGCGGACCCTCGGGGCCATGGAACTGGACCGCCTCCGGGATATCGAACAGGAGTTCGATGATGCCCTGGCCCGGGACACCACGGAGTGAGCCGCTGGACTTGCCCGCCGCCTTTGTATATAGTTCTTTAGTTTTAGGTTTCCTTTCTTTCGTATTATGATTTGGAGTCGACGGACACTGCTCCACTTTTTGTATATAGTTGATTTTTAGGTAGGTTTTTTAGTAGGTTTCCTTTGTTCAGTTGGGCTCATGGACCCTTGTTATTTTTGTACATAGTTCTTTATTGCATGGAGATTTTTTTACATTTGACTTTGGACAACATTTTTTTCTATTTGGATTTCAAGTTTTTTTTTTCATACGGACATGCAGCTTATTTTTTCTCATTCACATTGTAGTTTGTTTTCTTTCTTTAGCATTCTTTATTTTTTTCAATACAATTTTGTTTGCATACTTCACTGTGTGGTATCATCTCATTGGTTTCATGCATGTCATGTTGTGTGTTTTCCCATTCAATTGCAACAATTGTGTGTGACGGACATGGCTTCATTAGCTTCATGAACATTGGGGGTGTAACATGTGATTTCCATTTCCATGTGGGTGAATGGGTTACTTGGTAGGGCTTTTTGGCTGTGGAGGCTGACCATTACGCACATGATTGGGGATTGTGAGGACCTGGTGGGGGCTGCCCATGGTGGCAGGGGGGTGGGGGGTGGTGGGAGACATGAGTGGGGGCCTGGTGGAGGCTGCCCCTGCACTGCTGGGGGGTGGGGGTGGTGGGAGACATGAGTGGGGGCCTGGTGGAGGATGCCCCTGGTGGCTGGGGGGTGGGGGTGGTGGGAGACATGAGTGGGGGCCTGGTGGAGGATGCCCATGGTGGCAGGGGGGTGGGGGTGGTGGGAGACATGAGTGGGGGCCTGGTGGAGGCTGCCCCTGCACTGCTGGGGGGTGGGGGTGCAGGGGGACATGAGTGGGGGCCTGGTGGAGGATGCCCCTGCACTGCTGGGGGGTGGGGGTGCAGGGGGACATGAGTGGGGGCCTGGTGGAGGATGCCCCTGGTGGCTGGGGCGTGGGGGTGGTGGGAGACATGAGTGGGGGCCTGGTGGAGGGTGACCCTGGATGCTGGGGGGTGGGGGTGGTGGGAGACATGATTGGGGGCCTGGTGGAGGATGCCCCTGGTGGCTGGGGGGTGGGGGTGGTGGGAGACATGAGTGGGGGCCTGGTGGAGGCTGCCCCTGCACTGCCGGGGGGTGGGGGTGGTGGGAGACATGAGTGGGGGCCTGGTGTAGGGTGACCCTGGATGCTGGGGGGTGGGGGTGCAGGGGGACATGAGTGGGGGCCTGGTGGAGGCTGCCCCTGCACTGTTGGGGGGTGGGGGTGCAGGGGGACATGAGTGGCGGCCTGGTGGAGGCTGCCCATGGTGGCTGGGGGGTGGGGGTGGTGGGAGACATGAGTGGGGGCCTGGTGGAGGATGCCCATGGTGGCAGGGGGGTGGGGGTGGTGGGAGACATGAGTGGGGGCCTGGTGGAGGGTGACCCAGGATGCTGGGGGGTGGGGGTGGTGGGAGACATGATTGGGGGCCTGGTGGAGGATGCCCCTGGTGGCTGGGGGGTGGGGGTGGTGGGAGACATGAGTGGGGGCCTGGTGGAGGGTGACCCTGGATGCTGGGGGGTGGGGGTGCAGGGGGACATGAGTGGGGGCCTGGTGGAGGATGCCCCTGGTGGCTGGGGGGTGGGGGTGGTGGGAGACATGAGTGGGGGCCTGGTGGAGGCTGCCCCTGCACTGCTGGGGGGTGGGGGTGCAGGGGGACATGAGTGGGGGCCTGGTGGAGGCTGCCCCTGCACTGCCGGGGGGTGGTGGTGGTGGGAGACATGAGTGGGGGCCTGGTGTAGGGTGACCCTGGATGCTGGGGGTGGGGGTGCAGGGGGACATGAATGGGGGCCTGGTGGAGGATGCCCCTGGTGGCTGGGGGGTGGGGGTGGTGGGGGACATGAGTGGGGGCCTGGTGGAGGCTGCCCCTGCAATGCTGGGGGGTGGGGGTGCAGGAGGACATGAGTGGGGGCCTGGTGGAGGCTGCCCCTGGTGGCTGGGGGGTGGGGGTGGTGGGAGACATGAGTGGGGGCCTGGTGGAGGATGCCCATGGTGTCAGGGGGGTGGGGGTGGTGGGAGACATGAGTGGGGGCCTGGTGGAGGGTGACCCTGCACTGCTGGGGGGTGGGGGTGGTGGGAGACATGAGTGGGGGCCTGGTGGAGGATGCCCATGGTGGCAGGGGGGTGGGGGTGGTGGGAGACATGAGTGGGGGCCTGGTGGAGGGTGACCCTGGATGCTGGGGGGTGGGGGTGCAGGGGGACATGAGTGGGGGCCTGGTGGAGGATGCCCCTGGTGGCTGGGGGGTGGGGGTGGTGGGAGACATGAGTGGGGGCCTGGTGGAGGCTGCCCCTGCACTGCTGGGGGGTGGGGGTGCAGGGGGACATGAGTGGGGGCCTGGTGGAGGCTGCCCCTGCACTGCCGGGGGGTGGGGGTGGTGGGAGACATGAGTGGGGGCCTGGTGTAGGGTGACCCTGGATGCTGGGGGGTGGGGGTGCAGGGGGACATGAGTGGGGGCCTGGTGGAGGCTGCCCCTGCACTGCTGGGGGGTGGGGGTGCAGGGGGACATGAGTGGGGGCCTGGTGGAGGATGCCCCTGGTTGCTGGGGGTGGGGGTGGTGGGAGACATGAGTGGGGGCCTGGTGGAGGCTGCCCCTGCACTGCTGGGGGGTGGGGGTGCAGGGGGACATGAGTGGGGGCCTGGTGGAGGCTGCCCCTGCACTGCCTGGGTGTGGTGGTGGTGGGAGACATGAGTGGGGGCCTGGTGTAGGGTGACCCTGGATGCTGGGGGGTGGGGGTGCAGGGGGACATGAGTGGGGGCCTGGTGGAGGCTGCCCCTGCACTGCTGGGGGGTGGGGGTGCAGGGGGACATGAGTGGGGGCCTGGTGGAGGATGCCCCTGTTGGCTGGGGGGTGGGGGTGGTGGGAGACATGAGTGGGGGCCTGGTGGAGGCTGCCCCTGCACTGCTGGGGGGTGGGGGTGCAGGGGGACATGAGTGGGGGCCTGGTGGAGGCTGCCCCTGCACTGCTGGGGGGTGGGGGTGCAGGGGGACATGAGTGGGGGCCTGGTGGAGGCTGCCCCTGGTGGCTGGGGGTGGGGGTGGTGGGAGACATGAGTGGGGGCCTGGTGGAGGATGCCCATGGTGGCAGGGGGGTGGGGGTGGTGGGAGACATGAGTGGGGGCCTGGTGGAGGGTGACCCTGGATGCTGGGGGGTGGGTGTGGTGGGAGACATGATTGGGGGCCTGGTGGAGGATGCCCCTGGTGGCAGGGGGGTGGGGGTGGTGGGAGACATGAGTGGGGGCCTGGTGGAGGGTGACCCTGGATGCTGGGGGGTGGGGGTGCAGGGGGACATGAGTGGGGGCCTGGTGGAGGCTGCCCCTGCACTGCTGGGGGGTGGGGGTGGTGGGAGACATGAGTGGGGGCCTGGTGGAGGATGCCCATGGTGGCAGGGGGGTGGGGGTGGTGGGAGACATGAGTGGGGGCCTGGTGGAGGGTGACCCTGGATGCTGGGGGTGGGGGTGCAGGGGGACATGAGTGGGGGCCTGGTGGAGGATGCCCCTGGTGGCTGGGGGGTGGGGGTGGTGGGAGACATGAGTGGGGGCCTGGTGGAGGCTGCCCCTGCACTGCTGGGGGGTGGGGGTGCAGGGGGACATGAGTGGGGGCCTTGTGGAGGCTGCCCCTGCACTGCCGGGGGGTGGGGGTGGTGGGAGACATGAGTGGGGGCCTGGTGTAGGGTGACCCTGGATGCTGGGGGGTGGGGGTGCAGGGGGACATGAGTGGGGGCCTGGTGGAGGCTGCCCCTGCACTGCTGGGGGGTGGGGGTGCAGGGGGACATGAGTGGGGGCCTGGTGGAGGATGCCCCTGGTTGCTGGGGGTGGTGGGAGACATGAGTGGGGGCCTGGTGGAGGCTGCCCCTGCACTGCTGGGGGGTGGGGGTGCAGGGGGACATGAGTGGGGGCCTGGTGGAGGCTGCCCCTGCACTGCTGGGGAGTGGGGGTGCAGGGGGACATGAGTGGGGGCCTGGTGGAGGCTGCCCCTGGTGGCTGGGGGGTGGGGGTGGTGGGAGACATGAGTGGGGGCCTGATGGAGGATGCCCATGGTGGCAGGGGGGTGGGGGTGGTGGGAGACATGAGTGGGGGCCTGGTGGAGGGTGACCCTGGATGCTGGGGGGTGGTGGGAAACATGATTGGGGGCCTGGTGGAGGATGCCCCTGGTGGCAGGGGGGTGGGGGTGGTGGGAGACATGAGTGGGGGCCTGGTGGTGGGTGACCCTGGATGCTGGGGGGTGGGGGTGCAGGGGGACATGAGTGGGGGCCTGGTGGAGGCTGCCCCTGCACTGCTGGGGGGTGGGGGTGGTGGGAGACATGAGTGGGGGCCTGGTGGAGGATGCCCATGGTGGCAGGGGGGTGGGGGTGGTGGTAGACATGAGTGGGGGCCTGGTGGAGGGTGACCCTGGATGCTGGGGGGTGGGGGTGGTGGGAGACATGATTGGGGGCCTGGTGGAGGATGCCCCTGGTGGCTGGGGGGTGGGGGTGGTGGGAGACATGAGTGGGGGCCTGGTGGAGGATGCCCATGGTGGCAGGGGGGTGGGGGTGGTGGGAGACATGAGTGGGGGCCTGGTGGAGGGTGACCCTGGATGCTGGGGGTTGGGGGTGCAGGGGGACATGAGTGGGGGCCTGGTGGAGGATGCCCCTGGTGGCTGGGGGGTGGGGGTGGTGGGAGACATGAGTGGGGGCCTGGTGGAGGCTGCCCCTGCACTTCTGGGGGGTGGGGGTGCAGGGGGACATGAGTGGGGGTCTGGTGGAGGCTGCCCCTGCACTGCTGGGGGGTGGGGGTGCAGGGGGACATGAGTGGGGGCCTGGTGGAGGCTGCCCATGGTGGCAGGGGGGTGGGGGTGGTGGGAGACATGAGTGGGGGCCTGGTGGAGGCTGCCCCTGCACTGCTGGGGGGTGGGGGTGCAGGGGGACATGAGTGGGGGCCTGCTGGAGGCTGCCCCTGGTGGCTGGGGGGTGGGGGTGGTGGGAGACATGAGTGGGGGCCTGGTGGAGGCTGCCCCTGCACTGCTGGGGGGTGGGGGTGCAGGGGGACATGAGTGGGGGCCTGGTGGAGGATGCCCCTGGTGGCTGCGGGGTGGGGGTGGTGGGAGACATGAGTGGGGGCCTGGTGGAGGCTGCCCCTGCACTGCTGGGGGGTGGGGGTGCAGGGGGACATGAGTGGGGGCCTGGTGGAGGCTGCCCCTGCACTGCTGGGGGTGGGGGTGCAGGGGGACATGAGTGTGGGCCTGCTGGAGGCTGCCCCTGGTGGCTGGGGGGTGGGGGTGGTGGGAGACATGAGTGGGGGCCTGGTGGAGGATGCCCATGGTGGCAAGGGGGTGGGGGTGGTGGGAGACATGAGTGGGGGCCTGGTTGAGGGTGACCCTGGATGCTGGGGGGTGGGGGTGGTGGGAGACATGAGTGGGGGCCTGGTGGAGGGTGACCCTGGATGCTGGGGGGTGGGGGTGCAGGGGGACATGAGTGGGGGCCTGGTGGAGGCTGCCCCTGCACTGCTGGGGGGTGGGGGTGGTGGGAGACATGAGTGGGGGCCTGGTGGAGGATGCCCATGGTGGCAGGGGGGTGGGGGTGGTGGGAGACATAAGTGGGGGCCTGGTGGAGGGTGACCCTGGATGCTGGGGGGTGGGGGTGGTGGGAGACATGATTGGGGGCCTGGTGGAGGCTGCCCCTGCACTGCTGGGGGGTGGGGGTGGTGGGAGACATGAGTGGGGGCCTGGTGGAGGATGCCCATGGTGGCAGGGGGGTGGGGGTGGTGGGAGACATGAGTGGGGGCCTGGTGGAGGGTGACCCTGGATGCTGGGGGGTGGGGGTGCAGGGGGACATGAGTGGGGGCCTGGTGGAGGCTGCCCCTGCACTGCTGGGGGGTGGGGGTGGTGGGAGACATGAGTGGGGGACTGGTGTAGGGTGACCCTGGATGCTGGGGGGTGGGGGTGCAGGGGGACATGAGTGGGGGCCTGGTGGAGGCTGCCCCTGCACTGCTGGGGGGTGGGGGTGCAGGGGGACATGAGTGGGGGCCTGGTGGAGGATGCCCCTGGTGGCTGGGGGGTGGGGGTGGTGGGAGACATGAGTGGGGGCCTGGTGGAGGCTGCCCCTGCACTGCTGTGGGGTGGGGGTGCAGGGGGACATGAGTGGGGGCCTGGTGGAGGCTGCCCCTGCACTGCTGGGGGGTGGGGTGCAGGGGGACATGAGTGGGGGCCTGGTGGAGGCTGCCCCTGGTGGCTGGGGGGGTGGGGGTGGTGGGAGACATGAGTGGGGGCCTGGTGGAGGATGCCCATGGTGGCAGGGGGGTGGGGGTGGTGGGAGACATGAGTGGGGGCCTGGTGGAGGGTGACCCTGGATGCTGGGGGGTGGGGGTGGTGGGAGACATGATTGGGGGCCTGGTGGAGGATGCCCCTGGTGGCTGGGGGGTGGGGGTGGTGGGAGACATGAGTGGGGGCCTGGTGGTGGCTGCCCCAGCACTGCCGGGGGGTGGGGGTGGTGGGAGACATGAGTGGGGGCCTGGTGTAGGGTGACCCTGGATGCTGGGGTTGGGGGTGCATGGGGACATGAGTGGGGGCCTGGTGGAGGCTGCCCCTGCACTGCTGGGGGATGGGGGTGCAGGGGGACATGAGTGGGGGCCTGGTGGAGGATGCCCCTGGTGGCTGGGGGGTGGGGGTGGTGGGAGACATGAGTGGGGGCCTGGTGGAGGCTGCCCCTGCACTGCTGGGGGGTGGGGGTGCAGGGGGACATGAGTGGGGGCCTGGTGGAGGATGCCCCTGCACTGCTGGGGGGTGGGGGTGCACGGGGACATGAGTGGGGGCCTGGTGGAGGCTGCCCCTGGTGGCTGGGGGGTGGGGGTGGTGGGAGACATGAGTGGGGGCCTGGTGGAGGATGCTCATGGTGGCAGGGGGGTGGGGGTGGTGGGAGACATGAGTGGGGGCCTGGTGGAGGGTGACCCTGGATGCTGGGGGGTGGGGGTGGTGGGAGACATGATTGGGGGCCTGGTGGAGGATGCCCCTGGTGGCAGGGGGGTGGGGGTGGTGGGAGACATGAGTGGGGGCCTGGTGGAGGGTGACCCTGGATGCTGGGGGGTGGGGGTGCAGGGGGACATGAGTGGGGGCCTGGTGGAGGCTGCCCCTGCACTGCTGGGGGGTGGGGGTGGTGGGAGACATGAGTGGGGGCCTGGTGGAGGATGCCCATGGTGGCAGGGGGGTGGGGGTGGTGGGAGACATGAGTGGGGCCTGGTGGAGGGTGACCCTGGATGCTGGGCGGTGGGGGTGGTGGGAGACATGATTGGGGGCCTGGTGGAGGATACCCCTGGTGGCTGGGGGGTGGGGGTGGTGGGAGACATGAGTGGGGGCCTGGTGGAGGATGCCCATGGTGGCAGGGGGGTGGGGGTGGTGGGAGACATGAGTGGGGGCCTGGTGGAGGGTGACCCTGGATGCTGGGGGGTGGGGGTGCAGGGGGACATGAGTGGGGGCCTGGTGGAGGCTGCCCCTGCACTGCTGGGGGGTGGAGGTGGTGGGAGACAAGAGTGGGGGCCTGGTGGAGGATGCCCATGGTGGCAGGGGGGTGGGGGTGGTGGGAGACATGAGTGGGGGCCTGGTGGAGGGTGACCCTGGATGCTGGGGGGTGGGGGTGGTGGGAGACATGATTGGGGGCCTGGTGGAGGATGCCCCTGGTGGCTGGGGGGTGGGGGTGGTGGGAGACATGAGTGGGGGCCTGGTGGAGGGTGACCCTGGATGCTGGGGGGTGGGGGTGGTGGGAGACATGATTGGGGGCCTGGTGGAGGATGCCCCTGGTGGCTGGGGGGTGGGGGTGGTGGGAGACATGAGTGGGGGCCTGGTGGAGGCTGCCCCTGCACTGCCGGGGTGTGGGGGTGGTGGGAGACATGAGTGGGGGCCTGGTGTAGGGTGACCCTGGATGCTGGGGGGTGGGGGTGCAGGGGGACATGAGTGGGGGCCTGGTGGAGGCTGCCCCTGCACTGCTGGGGGGTGGGGGTGCAGGGGGACATGAGTGGGGGCCTGGTGGAGGATGCCCCTGGTGGCTGGGGGGTGGGGGTGGTGGGAGACATGAGTGGGGGCCTGGTGGAGGCTGCCCCTGCACTGCTGTGGGGTGGGGGTGCAGGGGGACATGAGTGGGGGCCTGGTGGAGGCTGCCCCTGCACTGCTGGGGGGTGGGGGTGCAGGGGGACATGAGTGGGGGCCTGGTGGAGGCTGCCCCTGGTGGCTGGGGGGTGGGGGTGGTGGGAGACATGAGTGGGGGCCTGGTGGAGGATGCCCATGGTGGCAGGGGGGTGGGGGTGGTGGGAGACATGAGTGGGGGCCTGGTGGAGGGTGACCCTGGATGCTGGGGGGTGAGGGTGGTGGGAGACATGATTGGGGGCCTGGTGGAGGATGCCCCTGGTGGCTGGGGGGTGGGGGTGGTGGGAGACATGAGTGGGGGCCTGGTGGTGGCTGCCCCTGCACTGCCGGGGGGTGGGGGTGGTGGGAGACATGAGTGGGGGCCTGGTGTAGGGTGACCCTGGATGCTGGTGGGTGGGGGTGCATGGGGACATGAGTGGGGGCCTGGTGGAGGCTGCCCCTGCACTGCTGGGGGATGGGGGTGCAGGGGGACATGAGTGGGGGCCTGGTGGAGGATGCCCCTGGTGGCTGGGGGGTGGGGGTGGTGGGAGACATGAGTGGGGGCCTGGTGGAGGCTGCCCCTGCACTGCTGGGGGGTGGGGGTGCAGGGGGACATGAGTGGGGGCCTGGTGGAGTCTGCCCCTGCACTGCTGGGGGGTGGGGGTGCAGGGGGACATGAGTGGGGGCCTGGTGGAGGCTGCCCCTGGTGGCTGGGGGGTGGGGGTGGTGGGAGACATGAGTGGGGGCCTGGTGGAGGATGCCCATGGTGGCAGGCGGGTGGGGGTGGTGGGAGACATGAGTGGGGGCCTGGTGGAGGGTGACCCTGGATGCTGGGGGTGGGGGTGGTGGGAGACATGATTGGGGGCCTGGTGGAGGATGCCCCTGGTGGCAGGGGGGTGGGGGTGGTGGGAGACATGAGTGGGGGCCTGGTGGAGGGTGACCCTGGATGCTGGGGGGTGGGGGTGCAGGGGGACATGAGTGGGGGCCTGGTGGAGGCTGCCCCTGCACTGCTGGGGGGTGGGGGTGGTGGGAGACATGAGTGTGGGCCTGATGGAGGATGCCCATGGTGGCAGGGGGGTGGGGGTGGTGGGAGACATGAGTGGGGGCCTGGTGGAGGGTGACCCTGGATGCTGGGGGGTGGGGGTGGTGGGAGACATGATTGGGGGCCTGGTGGAGGATGCCCCTGGTGGCTGGGGGGTGGGGGTGGTGGGAGACATGAGTGGAGGCCTGGTGGAGGATGCCCATGGTGGCAGGGGGGTGGGGGTGGTGGGAGACATGAGTGGGGGCCTGGTGGAGGGTGACCCTGGATGCTGGGGGGTGGGGGTGCAGGGGGACATGAGTGGGGGCCTGGTGGAGGCTGCCCCTGCACTGCTGGGGGGTGGGGGTGGTGGGAGACATGAGTGGGGGCCTGGTGGAGGATGCCCATGGTGGCAGGGGGGTGGGGGTGGTGGGAGACATGAGTGGGGGCCTGGTGGAGGGTGACCCTGGATGCTGGGGGGTGGGGGTGGTGGGAGACATGATTGGGGGCCTGGTGGAGGATGCCCCTGGTGGCTGGGGGGTGGGGGTGGTGGGAGACATGAGTGGGGGCCTGGTGGAGGGTGACCCTGGATGCTGGGGGGTGGGGGTGGTGGGAGACATGATTGGGGGCCTGGTGGAGGATGCCCCTGGTGGCTGGGGGGTGGGGGTGGTGGGAGACATGAGTGTGGGGCCTGGTGGAGGCTGCCCCTGCACTGCCGGGGGGTGGGGGTGGTGGGAGACATGAGTGGGGGCCTGGTGTAGGGTGACCCTGGATGCTGGGGGGTGGGGGTGCAGGGGGACATGAGTGGGGGCCTGGTGGAGGCTGCCCCTGCACTGCTGGGGGGTGGGGGTGCAGGGGGACATGAGTGGGGGCCTGGTGGAGGATGCCCCTGGTGGCTGGGGGGTGGGGGTGGTGGGAGACATGAGTGGGGGCCTGGTGGAGGCTGCCCCTGCACTGCTGTGGGGTGGGGGTGCAGGGGGACATGAGTGGGGGCCTGGTGGAGGCTGCCCCTGGTGGCTGGGGGGTGGGGGTGGTGGGAGACATGAGTGGGGGCCTGGTGGAGGATGCCCATGGTGGCAGGGGGGTGGGGGTGGTGGGAGACATGAGTGGGGGCCTGGTGGAGGGTGACCCTGGATGCTGGGGGGTGGCGGTGGTGGGAGACATGATTGGGGGCCTGGTGGAGGATGCCCCTGGTGGCTGCGGGGTGGGGGTGGTGGGAGACATGAGTGGGGGCCTGGTGGAGGATGCCCCTGGTGGCTGGGGGGTGGGGGTGGTGGGAGACATGAGTGGGGGCCTGGTGGAGGCTGCCCCTGCACTGCCGGGGGGTGGGGGTGGTGGGAGACATGAGTGGGGGCCTGGTGTAGGGTGACCCTGGATGCTGGGGGGTGGGGGTGCAGGGGGACATGAGTGGGGGCCTGGTGGAGGCTGCCCCTGCACTGCTGGGGGGTGGGGGTGCAGGGGGACATGAGTGGGGGCCTGGTGGAGGATGCCCCTGGTGCCTGGGGGGTGGGGGTGGTGGGAGACATGAGTGGGGGCCTGGTGGAGGCTGCCCCTGCACTGCTGTGGGGTGGGGGTGCAGGGGGACATGAGTGGGGGCCTGGTGGAGGCTGCCCCTGGTGGCTGGGGGGTGGGGGTGGTGGGAGACATGAGTGGGGGCCTGGTGGAGGATGCCCATGGTGGCAGGGGGGTGGGGGTGGTGGGAGACATGAGTGGGGGCCTGGTGGAGGGTGACCCTGGATGCTGGGGGGTGGGGGTGGTGGGAGACATGATTGGGGGCCTTGTGGAGGATGCCCCTGGTGGCTGCGGGGTGGGGGTGGTGGGAGACATGAGTGGGGGCCTGGTGGAGGATGCCCATGGTGGCAGGGGGGTGGGGGTGGTGGGAGACATGAGTGGGGGCCTGGTGGAGGGTGACCCTGGATGCTGGGGGGTGGGGGTGCAGGGGGACATGAGTGGGGGCCTGGTGGAGGCTGCCCCTGCACTGCTGGGGAGTGGGGGTGGTGGGAGACATGAGTGGGGGCCTGGTGGAGGATGCCCATGGTGGCAGGGGGGTGGGGGTGGTGGGAGACATGAGTGGGGGCCTGGTGGAGGATGCCCATGGTGGCAGGGGGGTGGGGGTGGTGGGAGACATGAGTGGGGGCCTGGTGGAGGGTGACCCTGGATGCTGGGGGGTGGGGGTGCAGGGGGACATGAGTGGGGGCCTGGTGGAGGCTGCCCCTGCACTGCTGGGGGGTGGGGGTGGTGGGAGACATGAGTGGGGGCCTGGTGGAGGATGCCCATGGTGGCAGGGGGGTGGGGGTGGTGGGAGACATGAGTGGGGGCCTGGTGGAGGGTGACCCTGGATGCTGGGGGGTGGGGGTGGTGGGAGACATGAGTGGGGGCCTGGTGGAGGGTGACCCTGGATGCTGGGGGGTGGGGGTGCAGGGGGACATGAGTGGGGGCCTGGTGGAGGCTGCCCCTGCACTGCTGGGGGGTGGGGGTGGTGGGAGACATGAGTGGGGGCCTGGTGGAGGATGCCCATGGTGGCAGGGGGGTGGGGGTGGTGGGAGACATGAGTGGGGGCCTTGTGGAGGGTGACCCTGGATGCTGGGGGGTGGGGGTGGTGGGAGACATGATTGGGGGCCTGGTGGAGGATGCCCCTGGTGGCTGCGGGGTGGGGGTGGTGGGAGACATGAGTGGGGGCCTGGTGGAGGATGCCCATGGTGGCAGGGGGGTGGGGGTGGTGGGAGACATGAGTGGGGGCCTGGTGGAGGGTGACCCTGGATGCTGGGGGGTGGGGGTGCAGGGGGACATGAGTGGGGGCCTGGTGGAGGCTGCCCCTGCACTCCTGGGGAGTGGGGGTGGTGGGAGACATGAGTGGGGGCCTGGTGGAGGATGCCCATGGTGGCAGGGGGGTGGGGGTGGTGGGAGACATGAGTGGGGGCCTGGTGGAGGGTGACCCTGGATGCTGGGGGGTGGGGGTGGTGGGAGACATGATTGGGGGCCTGGTGGAGGATGCCCCTGGTGGCTGGGGGGTGGGGGTGGTGGGAGACATGAGTGGGGGCCTGGTGGAGGGTGACCCTGGATGCTGGGGGGTGGGGGTAGTGGGAGACATGATTGGGGGCCTGGTGGAGGATGCCCCTGGTGGCTGGGGGGTGGGGGTGGTGGGAGACATGAGTGGGGGCCTGGTGGAGGCTGCCCCTGCACTGCCGGGGGGTGGGGGTGGTGGGAGACATGAGTGGGGGCCTGGTGTAGGGTGACCCTGGATGCTGGGGGGTGGGGGTGCAGGGGGACATGAGTGGGGGCCTGGTGGAGGCTGCCCCTGCACTGCTGGGGGGTGGGGGTGGTGGAAGACATGCATTGTTGATCAGTAGTGCAAGGTGACATGTGGGTTGGCTGGGGGGCATGCCCATGGTGAATGGGCTGCCTGCGGGACATGGGCAGGGGTGCAGGGTAGTCCCCCGTGGTGTGGGCTGCCTGCAGGGGCCGTGGAGGTTGTGGAGCGTACACCTGGGAGGACCCACGCGGCCAATTCACGTGTAGTACTCCCCAGAACCCCTGAAATACACATTCCCTGCTGGTATCGCGTGTGCAACTTCCCGCGCACCCCTGAAATACATGTACCCTGCTCGCACTGCCCCAATCGCGTGTGTAACTTCCCGCGCACCCCTGAAATACACGTACCCTGCTCGCACTGGGACAATCGCGCGTGCAACTTCCCGCGCACCCCTGAAATACACGTACCCTGCTCGCACTGGGACAATCGCGTGTGCAACTTCCCGCGCACCCCTGAAATACACGTACCCTTCTCGCACTGGGACTATCGCGTGTGTAACTTCCCGCGCACCCCTGAAATACACGTACCCTGCTCGCACTGGGCCAATCGCGTGTGTAACTTCCCGCGCACCCCTGAAATACACGTACCCTGCTCGCACTGGGCCAATCGCGTGTGGAACTTGCCGCGCACCCCTGAAATACACATACCTTGCTGAAATCGCGTGTGGAACTTGCCGCGCACCCCTGAAATACACATGCCTTGCTGAAATCGCGTGTGGAACTTGCCGCGCACCCCTGAAATACACATACCTTGCTGAAATCGCGTGTGGAACTTGCCGCGCACCCCTGAAATACACGTACCCTGCTGCAATCGCGTATGCAACTTCCCGCGCACCCCTGAAATACACGTTCCCCGCTTGGCGTTTGCTGTTTGGCAGCCCGGTGAACTGGTCCAGGGTTCGCGCAGCCCTTTGCGATGATTTAGCGATTTTGATGGCTTTTCCTTGCGCGAGGGCGTTCTTGGGGGCGTTACTGGCGCTGCTGCAGGGTCGCTGCGATTCTCTGCGCCACGGCTGGTTTGGAAGCCTGAAATCCATGAATACGCTGTGCGCGGAAATCGGTTTTAGCGCACGTGCCTGGCGCAGTCAATCGCACGCGGACACTCTGCGCCAGCCGCTTGCGACACTTTTCTGCGAAATTCTATGAATTACCCTGTATAACTGCGTGGCACGTGCTGGGGAAGGCCAACATAAGCCTGCCACACAAAAGCACTACCACGCTACCAGGCAACACCAGGACAGCAAGTGGCCACTCCTCAGACACCACACGTAACTAACAAGGTGACGAGCAGAGAGCCCTATGACCACCTAGCACATTCCCACTGTGTCGGGGGGGAGGAAGAGGACCTCATAGTGCCCATCACTCCACCTGCATTCTTGCCCTCCTGACTGCAGGTCAGCCTGATTACTTAGCTACCTACACACTTTGACCTGCCTGAGACCAGCAGTCTGGGCCCCTGGTGGAAGCGGTGGGTGAGAGACTTTGAAGTTTACATAAAGGCCATAGGACTGCTGGGAGAGGGGAAGGAACACAGCCCGCTCACCCTCTCCAAATGTGCCCGACATAGTGCACAAACTGCCAGGTGGGTCCACAGACCCCTACACCAATCTAAAAACAGCACTCACTGACTACTTCACACCCCACATCAACGTCGATTACGAATGGCATGTGTTCCACACGACGAAGCAGCACAAAGGGGAGTCCATGGACATGTACGTGATGCACCTGTGCATTCGACTCAAACACTCTGACTTTAACAATTACTCTAAAGATGAAGCGTTGCGATCCCAATTTTATTGCGAGGTGCGAATGCATGGACTTCAGAAAAAGCTGCTCCAGAAACCACGATCACTGGAAGAGATCCTTCATCTGGCAAAATCAGACACACCTCGTGCACTCCAGGTGGAATGTCTAAATGAAATTAAAATCTCACAAGGAAAAACAGAGATCGTCCACAAAATTGACACAATGCCACCACACAAAGGCAATGGTGAACCATTCTGCTATTGCTGTGGATATGAATTCCCCCATGAAGACACCTGCCCCACCATAGGACAACAATGCTCGGCAATCAGGGGGGGACAATCATTTCAAGGCTGTGTGTTTCATGTACTGCAGCCAAGCTTGTGTTGAAGGAAGTGGTGGCAGACCAACACAAAGCAGGGACACGCCAATACAAAGTCGCAAGAAGTCAATACTAGGAGCCACCTCATTGAATAACAGAGAGAGAAGGGAAGAGGGAGGAACACAAGAAAGAGCGCGCCAGCGGAATGACAGTCAAGCAAGACAACAAGCTCTAAGCCCAAGGGGCAATCCTGAAGATACGTCATTTACTTAGTAGAACGGTCACAGATGGACCGCAGGTCCAGTGCACCATTGGAAGAAAACTCGAGAAGGAGAGAACCGCGTCGTGAAGACTCTAAAAGGAAGGGTTAAAAGTATGCACTGGGAAACCCAATGGCAGCAGAACAAAGTCCAACACTACTCCTGCAGGTAAACAACATGGCGGCTAAGTTCCTAGTCGACACCGGAGCCACAGTAAATGTCATCAGCGAGAACGTTTACAGCAACCTCCCACATGCACCGCGACTCCAACCAGCAAAAGTAAGCATTTGCCCCTATTGGTCAAAAACTCTGTTGCCGTGCAAGGGATACTCCATGTCACAATGTAAATACAAGATGCAGGAGAAAAAGATACCCATGCAGGTGTTGGAGGCAGCGACCGGCAGCGGGTGTACACTAAGCTTTAAAGCTGCAATAGATATGGGGCTCATAAACGTGCTATACTGACTCATGCCCACAAATACATAGACACATCGGCCAATATAGAACAACTCTTCCCCAAACTATTCAAAGGGCTGGGCAAATTACAAAAAGACCAGATCAGACTACACATCGATCCACAGGCACCTCCAGTAGCCCAACACTCCAGCGGCATTCCAGTGAATATTCAAAGGCAAGTGGAGGAAGAGTTGCACAAACTGTTGGCAGAAGACATCATCAAACCGGCTAGAAGACCCACCCCATGGGTATCCCCAATTTTTCCTGTGCCCAAAAGGGACTCACACGACATTAGGCTATGTGTGGGTATGTGTCGGCCCAACAAAGCCATACTGAGAGAGCGTAATCAAGCCCCGCGAATAACATACATGGTCCATCTTCTCAATGGCGCCACCATATTTTCAAAACCGGATCTAAACAAAGGCTACCATCAATCAGTTAGAGTTGAGCGAGGAATCCAGGTACATAACCACCTTTGTCACCATCTGGGGCTCTACCGTTATAAGAGGCACAGTTTTGGAGTTTCATCAGCCGCTGAAATATTACAAGCTGAGATACACAATATCATCAAACACATTCCTAACTGTTTAAATGACAGTGACGAACAGCATGATAACACCTTGACAAGAGTATGTATGACCCTGGAAGAAGCACACCTCACACTAAACAGGGGTAAGAGTGAATTCAGGAAACACACGCTTCGATTCTTTGGTCATGTGTTCTCGGCCCAAGGCATAACCCCAGAACCTGAGAAAGTAGCTGCTCTCAAGGAAGCCGCCGACCCACCCACCAATGTATCTGATTTACGATACTTTCTAGGACTCGTCAGCTATTGCACCCAGTACATCCAGGACATTGCATGAGTGAGTGAGCCGTTGAGAGCCCTTACAAAAAACCGAGCAACGTGTGAGTGAACGGAAATATGCCAACACACATTCAAACTCATTCTTGGACCTGTCATGCAACACGGGTGAACCACTGATTTTGCGGATGGCCTCCTCTCGAACACCCCCAAGCACGACTGAAAGAAGAGGTCAAGAGTCTTGGCAAAAAAACTTCAAGGACTAGTCGGGAGGCGGTTAGTAATAAGTGGTGTGCTTGTGTGCGATGCTCAGAGGTACTGTGAGTTTTTTATGATGGTTAAACAAGACGTCAATTTGTATCAGGTTTATTTGAACATGTGATGGGAATTCTGGGTCCAGTATTTGGTCCTACTCTGTGTTTTGGCCTAGTTTATTAACATGATTTTATAGATATGGCAAAATACTGTCAGTTTTAGGATAGTGGGGGATTGTCTGGCATGGGCAGATAGGCTCTCTGGTGCATCGTGGTTTCTATTCTGGTAAAGGTTGTGGATCTTAAACAATTTATATTTAGTAACGGGAACGGAAAATGTATACAAGACGACAATGAAATGGGGTAAGAAGGGAGGAAGAATATTGCCCAAAATGAATAGAGCCAGTTGAGGTGAGTATAGGGTGAGTGCCCCATTAACATTTTCAGGAGCACTCTGCAGAGTCTTTGTACCCGCCCTTCCCTTCTTAGGACTGCACAAGAGTGAAGTCAATGTGTAAGTGACAAATGGGCAAGTGAGGCGGAGTGACCCGTACTAAAATGAGGGTCGGATATGGGCAAAGAACAATCTGAGCAGGTGGAAACCTCACCTAAGGGCAGAGCAGCCCACTTCATGTATGCCAATTATAACAGTGCTATGTGCCAGTTTCTTGAGGTCTGGTAGATAAACAACATACTCAGCTTCAAATTGAGGGCCCTTTTAATCTGGATAAATTAGCAGATTTGCAACATACATTAGAGGTGCAGAAGGTGAAGGTACGTTTGTGAAAGTGGGGGGGCATATGCTGTATGGTTAGTAGAGACAACAACAAGACAGAACTTGTCAAAGATAAGAGGACTGAAAAGTTTGAATGAGCGCCTGAAGGAACACTTTGTTTTCTGTGTGGAAAAGGTGCTTGTGGGTAATGTAGTTTGTTGTGCCTCCAAATAATAGATGAAACGGCAGAAGATAAGCAAGATGAGAAATCTGCTGAGGGCTTTATTAGCTTCTTCACTATTGTTCACAGGGTGACACCAGATGGGATAAGTGACAGGTCCGAATTCCAAAATGCCAGGTGTCATGTGATCACCTGCTTCAGGGCTGCAACAAATGCTAGTATCAATTGTACAAGTGCAGCCAGGGCCTAGCAACTCATATGCTCCTATGCTTCATTTCATGTCAAGTGTACCCCTCTCTCATTCCCCATCACTGAACAGGGGAAGTAATGATAATGATGTGTTATTTATATAGCGCCTTAATGCAAAGATCTTTACAGAGCACATATTTGCATACAATATCACCCAACCGAAATTGGTACTCATTTATCGACCTCAGAAGGATGAAAGGCTGAGTTCGCCTTGCTGGGATTCGAACCTGCGACCTGCAGATCACACTCAGATTGCAGCAGCGAGCGCTCAACCCGCTGAGCTATCTTACCATATACACCATATAGGATGTATTCTACTCTCCTCCAAGTGCCGCACCGGCAGGTGCCAGGAGCTCAGAGGGCAGATGGGGATGATTCTCATTTATTTACTGGCTATGTTCCTTGGACTCCTAGTGAGTTCTGTAATTTAGCTAAGGAATTTCCTAACATTAGGGAAGAACCTTAGGGTTTTATCGAGGAGGTACTCACTATCATACAGTGTTACAACTATGCCTGGACTGACATGAACCAGCTCATGAGGGTGATAATTGCTCTGCAGGTTAGAAAGAGATTGGCTCAGCATGCTAATTGGACAGTGGCGGATCCTGGCATGGGGGTGCTCTTGATTGGGTAAAAATCAGGAACTGTAAACAAAATAATGGCGAATCACATGCAGAGCATTTAGACTGGATGAAGATAGTGTTCACACAGCATTCAGGTATCACTTAACCTGATGAGATAGCTCAGGAAGCGATAGCTAATTCCTCTGTCTCTGGTTTGCTACCCAAACTACAAGCCCATTTGAAAACATTCTGGATTGAAAGGCAAAATAAACCAATGTCAGAACTGGTTTTGGTTGCTACCCCTTCTGTTGCATGTCAGGAACAAAAGAAAGCCAATATTGAGAAACTACAGGGGCAGTCACAGGTAATGCCTGCAGCAGGGGTGGATTATAAATGTGGTTTGTGGGCAGGAGCAGAGGCAGAGGACCCCCAAATACAACACAGCAAGGTCATCATGGATATCAGAGATAGCAGTAAAAACAGGGGCAACAGGGAAACTATGTCGATCAATTAGGGTATAATTACTGTAAGCAGCATGCTCAATGGAAAAATGGATGGCGGAATGGTCCTGAGTTCACAGGTACAGGGTTCCACTCCGAACCCTGCAAAGGGTACATCACGCCCTTTCACCAATAGCAATGCAAATGCACCTGGTCCCTTTCTGAACACTACTGCACAAAACGTCACCCCTAGCAAGCCTTTGTTATCGCCAACAGATCCCAGACCAGATGATAACCTCACCGTTAGCCCTTCGATACCTGTGGCTCAAGAAGGTTCATAAGTGCAATGTGAGGTAGAATGAATATCTATTCCATAATTAGCTGACATGGGCGCAAGCAGGTCTGCCATACACTCTGAATGTTTCCCTCATGTACCGTTATTCAGAAATACAGTGAAGGCCATAGAAATTTCAAATGTTCCCTTTGTATATCCGGTCACAGAACCCCTTCCAGTCACACTAGGCCCTTAAACTTATACACAGGACTTTGCTCTGAGCACCTCAACCCATGTTAGCCTACTAGGTAGAGATTTGCTGTCTAAGGCGTATTATCTACGGCATTCCCAAAGAAGTGCTTCTGAATGTTTCCAGTCAGTACACTGAAGCAGTCCTACCTGAACTCCAAGTCCCGGAAGAGGAGACCCCATAGTCAGAGCTAAGGGACTGGTCAGCTTACTTGGATGATTTAATAGACTATAAGGCTCATTACATGCTTGGTGGTATCCCGCCAGTAAATCCAGTGGGATTCCACCAAACGGAATTACTGTTAATGGCAGTCGGTCTGCTGAAATTTCCGATAGATTTCATGTGCTAGTAAGAGTAGGTTAATTCCCATTCCATGGAGTCCCATACGACTCCATGAGGGGATTGCCGGTATAACCAGCACCGGTAATGCCGGTTCCCGTCATATTGGCTGTTTTCTGCTGGTGGGGTGCCTGACTTACCTTCAGCTCATGGCTGGAGGAAAATCAGGCCACCCCACCGGCAAACATGTCGTTTGCTGCTCTGGAAATGTTCCGGTAAGCATTATTACCTGCATGTTAATTACGGACCGGCACACTTGGAATGACCCTAATCCCTGTTGTCAGTTCATGATAATGAAGTGTGTTACATCCAGAAGATGAACATGTAAAGATTAAGATTGACCTTTCCAAAAGGTTGCCCTTTTTCCCCAGTATCTGTTGAAACCTGAAGCAGAAGAAGGTATCACTCCAGTAACTGAACCACTTCTGGAGCAAGGTACTATTATCCGTAACACTTTTCCTTGCAACACGCTGATATTGTCGGTCAAGAAGCCTGGTAGCAATACTCACCGATTTGTGTAAGTCCTTGGGCAGTGAATTCAGTGGTTATTTCATATGTTCCCACTATCACTAACACAGCTACCATTTTAGCATGTATACCTCCAAAAGCAACCCATTTTACTGTAGTGAATTTATGCACTGCATAACTCTCTGTTCTATCTTAAGGACAGTAAATATATTTTTCCCAAAGGCAAATTCAGTACACCTGACCCCAGCTGACGCGGGGATATACTGAACCCCTACCCTTTTAAGGGAAACTATGACATGGTCTGTCAGGAGAGAATGGTGGATTCCAGAGTGTTGCAATCTATTGCTCAGTGTGATAGAGACAGAACACGCACTGTCCATAGTGCTCATCAGATAGAGACTAGCCCCTATGCAAGCCCAACATTGTGAGGTTTAGGCTCCCGTGGTTTGGAAATCCTTAAGAGCTAGAGTGGTCATCCATCACTGGAGGTGGACTGCAGGTAGGTACAGCTGAATATGCCTTTGGCTTGCTCCATACAAACCCAGCTGCCGCATGTCTGCCCCTTCACTGAATTGCAAAGTGGTAGGCACAGAATGGAGGAGAATAGTTTAGAATGGAAAGCTTCTCAATTGTCACATTTAGTGGCCTTATCAGGTGCATCCATTCCACAACTACACCACATGGCAAAAGGACCTGCACTATTTCTCCTCCTTAACTTCTCTCCCAGGGGGTCAGTACCTCTTTCATTTGTCTTGCTTCTTTGGGGTGTGATGAACTATGCGGCCATTATATACTGGAAAATGAGGGAATTTTCTTTGGAGATAATCACTCATAGAAAAAGAAGAAATTGTAACAAAGAAGTGGTGGTTGAAGATATTGGATAAGAAGCATTGCGGAGAGGAGTGCTGCGGCGGAGGGCACAACAGAATCATAGGAGGAGATGAAGAATCACAGGGAAGAAGATGAATTAGGAAGGGCTGGGGGAGCAGGGGGCAAGGGTCCGGGAACACGTCATGGAGTGCTGAAGTGGAGAGCAAGCAGGAAGCTATATGAGATGGAGAGCCATTGATGGCTGAGTGGGCAGTTAGATAAGAAGCAGAGGGACAGATCGAAAGGGGAATGCAGGCGAGAGGGGCCAAGAAGCAGTGTGTGTAGGTAACTCAGAAGTGTCTGGTGAGATTGATCAGTAGGATTGAGATAGAGATAGTCAAGAGGGGGCTGGAGGGCAAATATAAGGCAAGGGACAGTGAGCACCAGTGGCACGGTAGGCTGAATGGGAAAGTGGGCATGCTGGTGTGATAGGCAGTAATCTGATACCCCTAGGGTGTGCAAATTAGATGTAGACTGGAGGCATTGAAAGGGGGTCATCGAGGTTCAACTTTAGAGGAAATAGTGGTGAGAGGAAGGAGAGGCACATTGGGCTGTGGGAGAGGATGCGCACGAAGAACTCATGTGAATTATGGGGAAATAGATAGGAAGCATTTTGAAGTAGAGAGTTCAAGAAAGTGGCAGAAGAAAGTAGGTAAGTGTCAATGAGATGGGGAGAGTCAAGCTGGACTTTATTGGAGAGTGATCCCGAGCCGCAACATCTGCCAGAGAAGGCTGGAACAGGCCGTGGATACGGCTCAGGGAGGAAGATGAGGGTAGTTTACATTAATCAGGGGGGATTGCAGGGTGCACGGATCGGTAAGTGGAAAATGAGGCATGACAAAGGAAAAGAGGGAGTCAAAAGATCTGACCATGTGTTGTCTTAGTCCATCAGGTAGAAATTCTCACCTACTCCCCCTGTCAAATCTGTGCCATTTTTTATGCTACAATAAAACACCAACCAATAGAATAGAAAGCAACTCGATAAAAACCTGTTATTGGCATGACAAGTCGGTCATGTATTGCCAAAATAAATATAATAAATAATGCATAAATGACAATGTTTCATGTGGCATGCTAATTTTATCTATGCATCTTTTCTCCTCCAGTTGCATGCTTAGAAATACCATGGTGCCCTCTTTGCAGTTTCCAGTGTTTCCCAAAGTATGCTGAAGAGTTGTCTATTTCATTCATGAAAAGTGGTGACACAAGTGTCCTGTATGCTTTTTATGTAGGGTAGCATAGGAGAAGATGCATCTCACTCTTCGTTGCTGGGACCATGACACTGGTTTGATCCTCATCTGTAGTCAGACTCTATTTCTTCCCTGTGGTGATACATTATTTATTAGTTGTCAATTTGCCTGTGATTTGGATGTCAAGCCACAGTCAGGAAGGATTGCAACTCTAATGTCTTGTGCAAGCATTCTGCAGTAGTCGGTAACGATGCTAAGAGGCTGACCAATGTCCTCCTCAGTGCTGTTTAGAGTCCCGAGATAGCCCTTCTCGCTCTGTGGTGTCCCATAGAAAGCTTCTCTCTAACGGCAGGACTCTATGGGCTTGTGATTATCGGGGAAGTGGTCAAGTCAATGAGATGGCCCAAACCTCTGCCTGATCATGAAGGGCATCACTGAATTCTCGTCCTCTCCATTTCCTACCCCTGCTTCCTGCAGATAGGGCTCAAGCATGTTGAAATAGGTTCCTAACAATGTGATTGTGGGATGGGTAGTTTAGTTCTGTAGTGCCTGGTAGTGAAGGGTGGTTAGGTCACTCTGCATAATTTCCTTACTAGATGTCAGAGGTTTGTTTTGGGACATTGAACAGCCGAGGGATCTAGCCAGCTTTTTCTTGCACTTTTGGTTCCGTAGGTTTCTGCTGATAAGTAGTGCTTGTTTGCAGAACTGAATGTGCAAGTTTTCAAATTAGCTTTTTTCTCTCTAGATAGATCTTTGATTAATGTTGCACCGCAGACTTTGTGCCAAAAAAGCACGAGTTGGGAAATTGGTTGTCAAGGAGTTTTTGAATTTTACATGAATATCCAGCTTGATGAAAATGTTACATATTGACACAAATTACACATAGGCAACTGATGCAGCCAATTGAGTCAATTATCTGGAATTAATGTTTTATCAGGGGAGGCAGTGAATTTTTGCCAAATGTTGTACACTTTAAAGGTAGCAACCACCCACAAAGGTTCAGTATTAACAAAAACGTATTACGCAAAAAACTCTTTTCTCCTACTGCTTCACTGGCAGATAGATTTCCTTGGTCTGACTATGGTATGAGAAATGTGAAAGTAAAGAATCGGGCCTCATTGCGCGTTTGGTGGTATTCCGATGGTAAATCTGCCAAAATACCACCAAACAGAAATATGTTACCGCCAGTTGGTCCCAAGGATTTACTGCAGGATTACAAGTGGTGGCAGAGTAATCTAAGTCCCCATTTGTTGAGTCCATAGGACTCCATGGTGATTTGAGCAGAATTGTGTTGATAGTACTGTTTTTTGGCAATAGGTTTGCTGAAAGAAAATCATCCACCTTACCACTAAACCTATAGTACGGTGGTGCAGTAATACGGCAGTAATGTGGTGATAGCTGAATTACCACTGCATTACTGCCATATTTCCAGAACCACTGCAACTGGTAATGAGGCCCAATATTAGAAATTAGTCAGACAAAGTGAACATTTAATTATAATTATAATAATTATATTTCATGGAAAATATTTCTTATTGTTATGAACAAATATTGTTTAATTGGGGACTCAAATATTTTGTTTCACCTAAGATCGCTCTGGCAAACGTTTCTCTGGAGCAACATGTTCAGTCTAAACCACCACTAAATTGTTAGATTACAAGAGACTTGCGGCGGAGCTTGGCTGAATGGGGTTTTGGATGTACTCAATGAATAAATGATTCATATTTTTTATTATTTACAGAGTTCACGTTTTAACACTTTAACAGGGTCTCATTACGAGTTTGGTGGTATCTGGGCGTTAAACTGAATTACTGCTACCGCCACTTGGAGTTACTGCCAGATTACAAGTGGCAGCGGTGGTACAAATCCCTATTTTTTTTTAGTCCATAATTAGCGAATGTCAAGTGTTTTTCGGTTTTACTGTGAACCATAACGTCCCTTTAACAAAGATTCTTTTACTGAATATACATACATGTATATGGCAGTGAACAAAAACAAAGAGGCTACACATGTGGTATCATCAGTGATATCATCAATGAAATTTGTGATGCCATCTTTCATGTCCTGGGTGTTAGTGTTAGCAGTGCAGAGTGGTGCTGGCAGGTATGGTTGCTTGGCATACAATAACTGGTGCATTTCAGGGGTTTTTCGGTTTTACTTTGAACCATAATATCACGTTTGTAAATTTTTTTTAGTGAATTGCACAGGTTTTTAGTAGGCCAACTTAACCATAACGTCCCCTTAACAAAGTTTTTTTTTTTTGTTGTGAATTTTAGGGGTTTTTAGTAGGGCAACATAGCCATAACGTCCCTTTAACAAAGTTTTTTTTTACTGAATTTCACAGGTCTTTAGAAGGGGAACTTAATCATAACATCTCGTTAATAATTTCTTTTTACCTAATATACACTTTCATCATGTGATTTTGGGAGATATGTAGTATAATTTCCTTACTTTATATACATGCAACATAGAACATACTGAAAGCCCTCGCTAATGATATTTGAAAGGCACGGATTGAGCGCCTGTCTGCGGACCGGCGCGGACGAGGTCAACAGTACCCAAACAGCCAGGGGGTATCTGAAATTGTAGTATTGTGTTATATGAAAAATGCACAACTTTGAAAAAGGACACATAAAGACATTATTAGTACTAATAAATAAATAGGTGAACCTAAACGTCTGAAACAATAACCATGTATTTAATGACCATGTAGAATGAAATGGATTATACCATTACAAAGAAAGGTATGCCTCCAACGTAATTACCTCACAGAAACTGTGCAGCCAGGAGCGACAGTAGACGCACACAGTACAACAAAGACAAATTACAACAAAATAGTAAGTGAACTTCATTTTTCTTATATGTGTGTGTAGTTTTTTGTATGAGGGGCAGAAAAAACAATGTGTTTCTGTTGTTTTGATACAGAAATGTGCAATACTTTGGAGTGGCTGGAGCAGAATTTTCCGATTGGGAAAATGTCCAAAGATAGCGATAATAATGGTACACACTACTCTGCATAATCAAATGAATGGTCAGTATTTTATGGGCATTTAACATATATATATTTATTTTTAAAAGACCAGGTGAAAAACGAAGGAAGGCCAACAAACGACACAGAGGAAGACAGGCTGAAAAGGATAGAGGTGAAAATGGACATACTAAATGACAATGTTAACAGTTTAAGACAATTTGTGGAGGAATATGTGAGATGAAAAATACGATATCACTGTCCCACCTGTACCTGCCCCCCTTCTCCATTTCCTAGTGAACCATCCCCAAACCTTCAAGAAGAAAATAAACGTTTTGATGAAACATCCATCCCTTCAACCCTCACAAATCATCCCCTCACAACCATCCCGTGTTAAACCCCAATTCCCCTATATTTGTTTCAGTATCTGCTTCCCCCTGTATTTCTCTTGATTGATGTGAGTGTGTGAATTGAAAGTTTTTTTATGTTAGTTGTAGTGGAAGGGTTTGAGGCAAAACATTTTTTTTAAAAAGAGTTAAAATGTCCGCGGACAGCACACCTGTTCAAGCTAGCCGTAAGTAATAGAATATGGATGTTCTAACAGCAATACACTTACCCGTAGCAATGGCAACCAAGATGGAACTGATCTTAGAACGCACCATCTGTGCAAGTTGTGCGTAAATGAACAGAATGGGGCATCCTAAGGACATTATACCTCTGCGTACCGCTCACAAACGAGATAAAACATGTTCTCAGAACACACCAGGTGTCCGGGATATCTGTAAATGAACAAAATGGGAGTGTCCGAAGGACACTATACCTGTCGATACCGTCCGCAGCCAAGATGGAACCGTCCGTAGAACAGGCGTGGTGGCCGGCATGTCTGTAGTCAAACAAAATGGAGGTGTCCTAAGGACACTGTACCTGGCCGTACAATCAGCAGATCATGTATGTACATGCGCACTACACCCATAAGTACTGCGAACATCGCGCCTGTCCGTAATTGTCCATGTCAGTTGTGCCACACTTTTAATTAGTTTCAGGACCTGAACAATGTCTGTTGAACAGCCGTGCGCATGCGCACGTCCGTTACTCTGCATTTGCTGTCCAGCGGGCACCCATTTCCCTCGTGGATGTGTTCAGGACATCATCATGTGACCGCACCCACACTGAGCGTGTGGACTAATTTGCGCAATTTGTATGCTTCCGCAACATTTCAAAAGAACTTATACAAACATGGGAAATTATTTAACAGTATAAAATCACCATTTGACATGTCCCATGCAATGGTCCTACCTTTGAACGTATTGATTAGAATTTTTGCAACGCTTTTGAGTGATCAATATGGTCACGAGCCACACCCCTCCACCCCTATAAATGGCCACACCCCCAAGCCCATCTTCATTGTGCTTCTGGCTATAGCAGATTGAGTTTCGCTGCCTCTACTTCTGTAGCGACCATTAGTCGACTAATCCTTATGGCATCCATGGCTACTGTTGCTTCATTAGCCTCAGCACCACCCCCGAACCCTCCACCGCCACCACCTCCCCAAGGGCCTGCACAGGGAAATACGGGTGAGGATGTAGAGATCGAGGAAGAAGAGGAAAAAGAGAATGAGGTTGAGGAACTCCGCACTACAAGCCTCACCGGGAGTCTTGGGTGTGGCGGTTGTTTTCCGTTTTTGGGAACGTACCAAAGCACATGCGAACCTGGTCAGGTGTAACCAGTGCCAGTTGGTGCTGAGTCGCAGGAGACCTGGTGCGTACAGCTTTGGTACAACAACCATGATGTGACACCTAACTTCGTTCCACAGTGCGAACATTCGCAAGGTGGTGCCATGGGAAGAACGTAGTCGATGGAGTTCCTCCACAGCATCCTCCGTGTCCCATCCTCTCACCACAAGAGACACTCCTGTGGGGGAGCGCATCCCTCTAGCTGCCTCACAAGCCATTCACGATGCTGTTGACCCTTACCTTTCGAAGGTCACAATATTGTGTATGTACTGAGACGCAGTACTCTGCAGGGGGGAGAGTCTTCGAAGTGCTTTTGAGGCTATGGTCACGGAGTACCAGAAGAACTGCCCCCTACCTAAGTAAAGCCCACCCTACATATTTCTCTCTCCACTTGCCCTTTCTTATCCCCATGGTTGGTGTCCCTTCCTTACCATCCTTTCCCCTCCTCTCCTAGCGTGTCGTGTGCTCAAAAGCAATAAACTGGAAAACAACAGAAATTACAAAAAAGGCTCTTTCTCAGTTTAAAAATAGAACTATCAAGTGACCGATGTAGGCCCATGTGCATTTTTTAAGAAGTCAGCGGACAGTCGTAGGATGCACAAAAATGGAGGGTGCAAGCGCAGCAAAACCAATGCACTTTGCACTGGGAGTAAGTGGTGGATCTGAAAAGAGCCTTTCGGTGGTGTTTTGTGTGTTTCAAAAACTGTCGATTGGAAAAAACAGATTGCCAAATAGGTGACTATGAATCCAAAAAAGGTTGCAATGCATTTTGTACATTGCGAAGAAAAATCTGATTGCCAGCATATGTGAGATGGACTCAATCTCTGCAAAAAATGAAAGTGTTGTGAAACACAATGTTTTCATTGTGGAATGAGGACATGCCAACATCTCTTAGAAAGACACAAACAGCCTTATTGACATTGTGACTCGCTTTCTCCATTTGTGGACCAAATGCAGAAGAACGCAGCCATATTTGTCTTTGTGCAATGTGGGAAAAAACTATTTGGCAATTTGGAAACATGTCCATGACCTTTGCAAGTCCTTCCTTCATTGCAAATTGCAAAGAAATTCCAGAGACATGGCCTAAACTGTTTCCTCTGCAATGAATGATAAGTATATCAGGATGATGCTCTGTCTGTAAAGTAGCACAGAGAGGTACCAAGCCCAGCCACCTCATTCCACGCACGCCATGCCAGTGCACTTCCACATGAGGAAATCCAAGATCTGCACATAGACCGCAACTTTCTGCATGCACCTTCAACCAATGTATCCATGAGTTCCTAAAATCCAGATAATCTGTTTTCGAGCACACAGAGGCATGGCTGTCTGGTCTCCTGTCAGGGAAAAGACCTTCTCACTAAATGTCTCCGTTCAGAACACACCCACTAAACTTTACTGACTAATCCCTACCTTCGCACATTCTCATTTGCATGCGTCTCCACCCCAGAATCCCAGTTGGTAATATGCGCTGCCTGCAAACTACCTCCATGTCCGCTGACATGTAGAGGATCAGAGCGTGACGACTGTACATTTAAATATTATTCCCCTTTTCCCCTTTAAGGTGGGCTCTGAAAAGAGCGGTTTTTTTTTTGGGCAGTTGCCTTACAGACACCTGTTATTTTGTTTTTTTAAAATATTTTTTCTTATTATTTTACTCCTACAACCATTACAGAACCTTCTCCAAAGCAAGCCTTACATTCCAAAAGAACATGGCATTTCCCAAAGAAGATAACGCAACACCATCTGCTTCAAAATAAGCTGCATTACTGGGAACAACCTTCTTGTGGCGGCAGAAAAACATACCAGCTCGTAACATGAAAGCATGCATGCCGCGATTGATGTTACACCTCCCAATACTTTGATCAGGACATAAAACAGAACTGTTGTCCCATTTTCCTCTAGGGAGTAGCCCAGAAAAAATGACTTTTGCAGTTGGAAAGATGTTCATGACTGCTTCAACCAACTGTTCCAAATCTTCCAACAAAGTGCGTGAACTCAAGTAGCCCAAATTGCAAGCACCGTAGTGCAAAAGTACCACATGGGGAGTGGTCATCCTACGCATGTCTCTGCAAATTTGGAGAATTGCCGCAACATTGCGATCAGTCTCAGCGCTCCACACCACCTCCACTCCTCTCACATCGAAATTGTGTGCCACATGCCTACTTTCAGCATAGTGCTGTAAACCATGGACAAAAATATCTCCAAGCACCAAAACCCTGACCCTCTCCACCTCTGCCATCCTCAGTATACGCAACGTCTTTCAACACAAAAGAGCAATGTGAACATCTGATTGGCTGATGCCTACATTCCCCTTTCCATGCTGGATTTGCTGTAGAACCCTGGATGTGACATGCCCTACCCACGGACAAGCGTTGTCTACGTGCGGCACGTAACTCTTAGCCAGTCCTTCTACCCTTTCCACATCACTCGCGAATCCATTCCCTCATTGGACACAGCTAAGCAGTCACACAAGCATCCACCAATCACATTCAACATCTCTACATCTTACTCCGTCATCAAAATTTCGCACTTCAAATGTACTATTGATCACTCTGAATGCAAGTCCCATATCATTGCAAAGCACCTAGTTCAAAAACTACTGTGCAAGTGTCGTGGATTTCTACGTACAGCTCCATGCATGCGCACATGCATGAGTATAAAGTACATGTATGCATATTTTAATATGAGAACATGCCTACCCTTATGATTTCATTTAAACAAATTAATGCCACTAAATCTGCATAGCCAATACATACCAATGCTCCCCCTTAAAGTGCAAGCTGTCCGATTTTTCATTGACAAACCGCACTACTTCTTACTGTGTCCCGCATAACCTATACATACGTTACAACCCTCCCTATTTAGCGTGAAACTCAATTTTCCATTAGAAAATGTCACCATTTTTTACTGTGTACCGCCTACATTAATGCTACTTCCAATGCGATCGTATGCGAAAAATAAACGCTCCCGATTGCTGTGGTGACATTTCCCTCTGAGGGTCTCCCGATTTTTCGGATTCGTACTTATAATATGAAAGTAGTGAAATTGTTCCCATCTACTATAATGACCTATCACTTACAAACCTCTATGCTATTGATAACACAGTTTAGAAAAAACAAGGCATTTTCATAACCTAAAAATTGTACTAATTTCTGAATCACGTGCAATTAACATACTGCAAATAACATACAAAGGCAGCACATTGTGAAGTGAAATGCACACATGCACTGTGTTGAGATATCAAAGGAGAATACCCTGAGGAAAGATGCAAAATTAACGTGTACAGTAACATCACTGCTTTAAACACACAAAGTTACTAACTTCTTTTTTTACAATCGCAGTGAAGACTACTCTCCTGAAAATCAACAGCATCTACACTGCAAACAACATATCCGAAGAAACCTGGTCATTCCGCTAAAAAAAGTAAGTACAGTACTGCCTTTATATTCTTACTGTTCCTCAAAGAGACTGTTTGGGTTATTTATTTAATTTGCGCACCAAAACAAACTTTGATTTCTGAACCATTCTACCCACAAATCCCCATTTAGTAAACAAAGAATAACAGGCAGAATGGCTCACAAATCCCTGTGTTTTTGGAACTCAAATAACATACAGAAGCCTTAGAATGTTAGTACTAGAAAACAAATAGCTGTTTCAATTTTATACCATTACGTTTACTATTAATGCTTCTCCTCACCACCAGCTCACTTTGTACTCTCATCTGAAGCACATTGTTGTAGTAGTATACAAACAGAAAAATAGCCTTCCCAAATTATTGTAACAGCCCAATGCACATTCACACACCGCCACAAAGAGCTTCCCCATTAAACTCATGCACGCATGCACACAGCACACATACATTGTACAACAGACCAAACTATGCCTTCTTTTTTTCAACAGACCCCAAAGAATGCCTACCAAAAAGCAAGTCCGTAGAAAGGAACACAGAAATAGAGCAAATGAAAATAAAAGTGTCCAAAGTAAGCATCCATCTGTAGCAGAGTTTGTAGAGAACGTTGGAACAAAACAGCTAATACAGTCGTTTAGCGAAACAAAGGAAGCTTCAACTACCGAAACTTTACCTCCTCCATCAAAATGTGGCACGAAGCACAAAATGCTTCACAAAAAATCGGCTAGCAGTACTGCTAACAATGCTCCTATTAATCCTGATATAGTAACAAGAACCCATAGTAAAAAAAGTATTTTAGCAAAAATGTTTCGCCACAGAGTCCTTCAGAATCTAATAAGAAGAGGACCGAAATCATCCTCAACCCTTAAAACCTACCGTAGAAAATTAATCCTACAAGCTCTCGTGGACAGTGCAATCCTTCTCAAAAGTTGTTTATATTAGTGTTAAATAGATGAAACCACTAACAAAACTAAGTACTAAGCTACAAAAGAAACGTATCAATAAACGGAATGTCAACAAAAATAACTTCTTACATATTTGTGGAGGTGAATGGAGTCACACAACCACAGAACCATATTTTAATGAAGAAGCATACAAACAAAATCAAACAAACACAATTGCCATCCATAGCAGTGGACGAGGGTATGAGAAAATCAATAATACCATCATGGAACAAGAAACACTGCTTAGAAAAGTATCCCCTGAAAACTCAGAATTACCTCTCGATTCGACTGAACCAGACCGTCCAGTATACAAATGGCCGTGCACGTCAATGTGTGCCATTCCTAACAAATCTTTCAAATCTTTACGTCAGTTCCTCAATCAGTATGTGAAAGGTAAAGACAAAATTAAAATGAAAGTGCTGCAAAATATGGATATCTGTCCAGTGCGCAAATACACAAGACTACAAGGACATTCATTAGCCTGCATTTCAGGACCTATTTGCAAAAGCACCTTCCATGATATCAAAAGGATATCAATACATCATTTAAATGTAAGAAATCTAGTATATAAAATATACTATGCTAAAAGTCCAGCTTTAGAATTAGCCAATTTAAATAACACTCTTTTGCATGGTACACCCAAATACCTACAAAAAGAAATCAACCGTATCAAGAGAAAATGTTTTGGAAGTGAAAGCCACTTACAAAATGCAATAGTTTTAGAACAGACTAGCAACAATTCTGCACATAGCAACCTTCTATTACACACATACAAAAAAGAAATACTAAAACTTAAAAGTGCAATCAGCTGAAGTACCAAACCATGTGTGTGTGTTGCCGCAGAACATTTTACAAAAGGTACACAAAAAATATAGACATAGCATACAAAATAGAAGACAATGAAGATTCCAAATGGTTTGAATTTGCTCTCTACCTTTTAGCAGAAAACAAATACCAAATAAGTGAAGCCTTAATATGTTGCAGTTACAGCACTACAAAACTGGACAACAACCAAATTCCTTCAAGTGCTATCACAAATAATTTGGAATTGTTCCGAGTACCAAAACCCCTGCAACAACTCAATTTATATGAGAGCATCATAATCCAAATAGTGCACCCATTTCAAGCAATAATACGCCTTCAACCAAAAACAGCAAAATAACCTCCCTCTTAATTGGTGAAAGGCATTTGTGGCAAAGTAGTTTATTTGCCATTCGATCTAACAGAAAATGTACACACTCTAGGAGTGCAACGTTCAATTGAGCATTCTTTAATTGTCTTGGTAAATGGTGTACCAACAAAAGACAAAAGAATTTGGCAACAACTAGTGGACTTACATAAAGTTAGACAAGCCTTGCAATATCTAAAAGACAATAATGAATACTACAAGGAAATAAATATTGAAGAAAGCTTAAGGGAAACAACTGAAATAATTCAAGAGTCATCAGAAACTGGACAATTTGAACTTCTGGATCCTTCTGCAGTATCCACTCTTTTGGGCCATTACACAATGCATCCATTGCATTCCAATGAAAACATAGATGATGCACTAGAAACTTACCAAATGCAACAAACCAAAGGGTCACCAATGAGCATATGGGAAAAAAGTATAGAAGCACATTCTTTTCCACTGCTATTTCCTACTGGCAAAGGCGGAAGATACAATGATAGACCCACTCAGATTACGGCATCAGAATACCGCTCATTACGAATGTATTCGCAAGATCCCAGATTTAGACAAAATGTGGAATACATATTCCACCCACTCTTTGAAAGTGAACTAGCAACCCTATGTTACGGAGTTGCACACATTTTGAAATCTGGAACCCACTTTCAAAATATGTCATCTACGCAATTAATACAAAAAGTACAAGAAAAAGATGAGGTTTTACAATCGAGTATAACAAATCTGTTTGCAAACATGAGTGGTACAAAAGAATACTGGTTCCGACGGCACGGAGACGTACGTTGTATGATCAGAATCCTTGGACCACCGACTTGGTTTGTTACACTAAGTTGTGCAGAATATGCATGGGAAGATTTACATGAGTTCCTACGCATATCAAACAACAACAAAACCAACGTAGATATATTAACACCTGGAGAACTTTGCTCTCTAGATCCAGTTAATGTGTCAAGATATTTCCATCATCGTTTCATCGCTATGCTACACTTTATTTGCAATAAAACTCTTCCTCCCCTCAGAGAAGTGCAACACTTCTTTTGGAGAAAAGAATACCAAGTGAGAGGAGAACCACATATTCACATGCTTTTATGGATCAAAGGTGCACCTAAATTTGGGCACGGCAGTGATGCCACTGTTTTTCAGTTCATCCAAAAAATGTCACTTGTGAAATCCCTTCACAACGGACACATAGTGACCTGCATGGGCAGATTTTACATTTTCAAAGACACAAATTTGGCAAATATTGTCGTCGCAAATACAAAAGCAAAGGGAAATACTACACCAAATGCCGCTTTGGTTTCCCTAGACCAGTTACAGAAACAGGTCAAGTGAACAACTTCATGTCTTCAGTTCGACATAGTGTTCAAGGTAAATCACCTAAGAACACGTATTACATAAAAAGAACAGAAGAATCAAAATATATCAATGATTACAATGCAAACATAGATGTGCAGTACATTGCAGACAATTCCACTTCTGTTGCACAATATGTTACAGCCTACTTAACAAAAGCAGAAAAAACAGAGCTTCAAGACCTCTGGGATGACCTATCATCAGACAAAACACTATCTCAGAAATTGTACAACCTAGGCATAAAAATGCTCTCTCAGAGAGAATGTGGCGCCTATGAAGCGGCAGATCGTTTAACCGGTACTGCTTTGCATGGAAAATCAGACAACATAGTATGGCTAAATCTTGGTCCTGCTAAATCTAGAAAAAGAGTTCTGAAATCATATCAGGACATAGAAACAATTGCCAGAAATGATCCCAACAGCCAAGACATTTTAAAAAACAATTTACTGGACACATACTATCCGAACAGGAGTAGCACTTTGGAGAGCATGTGTCTATACCACATAGCTCAAAACTTTGCATACAAAAATAATATAAAACCCGATGAAAGCAAAGGTAGATATAGAGTGACAGATTGTGAAGGCAGCTTAGTGAAACTTACCAAACAAAGCGTAATAAATCATGTCAAATTGTCATTAAAAACTCCTCAACAGAAAGAACTATATTACATGTCTCTGCTACAACTTTTTAAACCATGGAGAAAAGAGGAAGAGATACTAAATAACTATGACTGCTATGAAGATGCCTTCAAAGCAAATGAAAGCGCTATCACTGATGTGAACTTTACGCAGTACAAATCATTGTTGCACATGAACAGCAACACGAAGAAGAACTTCAGGACCAACTAGATAAGGACACTTCCGACAGTAGTCAACCTTCTGTAACAGGAAGCCAAGAACCACTAGGAGAGCCGCTAATAGCAAATGATGCAAAATTAGCTATGACAGAAGTGGAAAACACCATGTGTCACTATCAAGAAGATATAGAAGACTTAACTGTACAACAAGCAAAACTTAACAAAGATCAGCGCACCATTTTTGAAGGCGTAACAAAACAAATTGCACATGGTGTACAACACGAAAATAAAGAATGTACCTGCCAAAATTACAAACCTATACTGCTGTACGTCAGTGGTGAAGCGGGGTCAGGAAAAACATTCTTAATCAAAATCATCAGCAAATTCCTTCAACAATTGACAAACAACAAACTGTCAGCTGATGTAACTGCCCCACAGGTTTAGCTGCCCACAACATAGACAGTGTCACGTTACACTGATTACTACTCCTTCCAGTAGAACACCAAAACAAATTAGACTATTACAAACTTTCTGCAGAAGCTGCAATGGAACTACGCAGAGTATTGAAACAAATGAAAATGCTACTAATAGATGAAGTGAACATGGTCTCCAACCTAATGTTGGCTTTGATTCACCTCAGATTGCAAGAAGTACTTAAAACAAACTACGAAGAACTCTTTGCCAGGAAACACATTACTGTTTTCAGAGATCTTCTACAATTGACATCAGTGAAAGGTGAACCTATTTTTAAAACCTTAGGACACAAACTCTGCCGTAAAACTGTTGGCAGCATAGGAAATGTCAACCTTTGGCAACATTTCCAATACGGAGAATTAACAGAAAACATGCGGCAATCTGCAAATCTCACTTATGCCAACATTTTAAAAAGTATTAGGGTTGGGGTACTATCTCAAGAAGCACAAGCAATATTGAAAAACCGGCACATTCATGCACTTTATGGCGATAATGCATGTACTACTAATGTTATGGAACCATTAGCGCACAAAAATGTCAAGTGTATGGCCTTAATGCCAACTCTTGCAAGCTTTTTCAAATTCAATGAAACAATGTTAAAAAAAGAAATGCAACCAATAATGGAAATTTGCGCCACAGACACACTAGATGTACATGGTATGACACTACCAATGTGTGAGCAAGCCACAACAAGACTAAATACCTTAGAAAATTCAATCTCAAACACAGCTGGGTTGGAAAAATATTAAAATTATCCTTAAATTGTAGAGTAATGCTTAAACGTAACCAGTCACCATTCATAAATCCCAAGGTCTTACCCTAGACAAAGCATTGATAGATATAGGAAACACAGTCTTTGAAGAAGGCAATAGCTACTTAGCACTATCAGGCTTACGTACACTTGACAGTCTATTTCTAATCAACTTTGATGCAAGTAAACAGAACGCTGATATTCCTTGCATTTTAGAATACAATAGACTGCGTTCACTGTACACCCCCCATCTGAAACAATATTCTGTTCCAGAAAAAGTAAAATGTGGTAAAAGAAAACTAATTCAAACAGAAATGCAACAGAATCTGACAGCAAATCCTTCAAAGAAAACAAAAGAAGCTAAGACTTCATCAATTACCGCAAGGAAAGAAGAACCTATTAGGGAAAGTAAATCAGGTACTTCTTCAAAGAAGGAACAGAAACTCCGAAAAAAAGCACTGAGAGACAGAACTAGCTGGTCCATTCAAATTTTCAAATGAAACTGGTGTAAGTTGCTATGCAAATGTAGCAATGAATATTCTATTTCAATTGCCACCAATTGTTAGCAATATTTACTTACACAGTACAGACCAATTGTGTTTGCAAATATTAGTCCTTCATAGAAACGCAACAAACAATCCTGACAACACGTACAGTGTTCACGGAATAAGAGAAGAATTGGACTACTGTGCTTTAATGGTGAGATTCCATATAAACTCACAAGAAGATCCACAAGAATTTCTAATGTACTTACTACAAGTACTGAAAAACAAAAACATACCTATACATGAAATCTTCCAGCTTTCATACATGTGGAAACATACATGTACTCTCTGCAACAATGTGATACAGGAACAAATCCCAAATTAGCGATTTGTGTATGTATCCATACCTAATTGTGAATCCATTCCGTTTCAGCAACTTGTACAGAATGCAAACCATGGTAGATGATGTACTATGTGCAATTCAGACAATCGCTCCACCTTACTGATACAAGCACATAGTAACTACATAATACTTATGCTTCTACGTTATAATGCAGATGGTACCAAAAACAACTGCAAGCTGACTGGATTCACACACGGTCAAGTGTCACTTGGAAAGAACACCTTTACAACAATAGGTATAATCTACCACGCAGGAGCTACAACCAATGCAGGTCAGTACACTGCATACATTAAAAAGAAATGTGGATGGTTCGAATGTAATGATAGCACCATTACTCTAAAACAGAGATTGCCAGCTAATCTTACAAATGCGTACTTAATCTTCTTAAAGCCAAAATTTACTAACTAATGTGTACTTCAACATTACCAAAAAATCAAGTAAAAGACTATAAAAAGTTGGAATACGCCAACAGGTATCTAACTGCCCAAGAGTGTATAACAACCACACAGATAAATTAATACCACAGGTCCATAACAACAAATGCACAGTTAGAATACGCCAACAGGTATCTAACTGTTGTTAAAAATCTGCAACAAGGCAACAGACATAACATTAATCAGAAAGAACAAGGAAACACTCAAAGAAAACAAAGAAATAGTTTGTAGCATAGCAAATAAAGGTTTTTTTTAATCCGGCAAGGATTTTTTTTCCCCCAGGCCCAAGGATTTGAAAAACAAACACAGAAACTGAGCAAAATGCACAGTACACTGGTTTGTAAACTAAATATGAAGGTTACAAAAAAAGCTAAACTGTCTATTATACAATGTAATAAGTCGTCATAAAATACAAACACTAACATGCTTTTTTCTTTTATCACAGAAATTAAAAAAGGATATTTCCGCCAAGTACTGAAGTCATGTAAGAAATATATGGCTTCTGAACAAAGTAAACAGTAAGTTCTACTACAGTCATGTCATACATATTCAAATCTACACGTCTAATCTATGGCAGTAATATGCTGCAGTGGCTGTAGGCTGGGCCTAGCGTCTTGGATGTATAACCTACCACCTACACCCCACGGCCAAGCAACCAAGACTATAGGTCCTACCCACAACCATCGCAGCATATCAAAACCATGGTGCTTGTAATTTCACTACTTATAAGTTTACTCTTGGGTGCATGGTCTGCAGCCATGTACTAAGACACAATGTTGTGCACACAACCACTGCACCACAGCACACCCATGTTCACTTACAACCTCACTGCTTATGACTTCAGTGTTGGGTGCACGACCTTTGGGACTCTGGGTCCTGGCCAGAACCACCACAGCATATCGCACCCATTGTGGCTTCTAACTTCACTACGTATAAAGTTGGGTTTGGGAGCATGGCCTTTGGCCATGCACCCAAAACGCTACGCCCTCCCCACAACCACCTGAATGATGTTTGATAGTACGAGTGTACCTATACCTGTAATTTGCTGCAGTAGTTCTGGCCACAGGCTACAGTCTTGGGTGTAAGGCCATAGATTTTTCAATGTATGGGTATGCAGTATATAAAATCCATAGTGTCTTATAACTGCAGTGCTTATAACTTTGTTCTTGGGTGCATGGCCTTTGGCCATGCACCAAAGAGTCTACATCATGGCCACAACTACCACACCATATCACACCCATTGTGGCTTGTAACTACACTACGTATAAATGTGCTGTTGGGTGCATGGCTTTTGGCCATGCACCCATGACTGCAGGCCCTGCCCACAGCCACCTGAGTGATGTTCAATACTACGGGTGTATCTATAGCTGTGACATGCTGCGCTGGTTGTGGCCAGGGCCTACAGTCTTGGAAGTATGGCCTACGGCCTACGGCCATGCACCCAAGAACAAAGTTATAAGCACTGGAGTTATAAGCCACTGCACACCCATACATTGCAATATCTATGGACATACAGCTAAGAGTCTAGCCTGTGGCCACATCCACTGCAGCATACCACACCTATAGATACACTAGTAGTATCGCACATCACTCAGGTGGTTGTGGGGAGGGCCTGCAGTCTTGGGCGCATGGCCATGCACCCAAGACTGCCATGCACCCAAGAACAAAGTTATAACCTCTGAAGTTATAAGCCAACATGGGTTTTATATATTGCGTTGGTTGTGGGCAGAACATAGACCTTTGGGTGCATGGCTGCAGGCTGTACACCATACACCCAAGTTTGTAGATCCTGCCTTTGGCCATGCACCCAAGACTCTCCACACTCTCCACAACCATCTGATCGATAAGCAATACTACAGGTGTATCCATTGCTGTGACATGCTGCAGTGGTTGTGGCCAGGGATTAGAGTCTTGGAAGTATGGCCTACGGCCCACGGCCTACAGCCATGCACCCAAGACTCTAGGCCCTGGCCACAACCACCGCAGCATATTCCACCCATGGTCGCTTATAAATCATTAGCACACACATAGAATGAAACATTATAACTGTAGCATGTACCCAATTTGTACCCAGGACTATAGGCCCTGCCCTTACCTACCAGATACATAATCGAATGTATGGGTGTGATGTATGAATGTGATATGCTGCAGTGGTTGTGGGCAGGGTCTACACTCTTGGGTGTACGGCCTACAGCCTACAGCCATGCACCCAAAAGTCTGCGTCCTGCCCACAATCACCGCACTATATAAAACCCATGTTGGCTTATAACTTTAGAGCTTATAAGTTTGTTCTTGGGTGCATGGCCTGGCCATGCACCCAAGACTTCAGCCCCTCCCCACAACCACCTGAGTGATGTGCGGTACTATGGGTGTATCTATAGGTGTGGTATGCTGCAGTGGTTGTGGCCAGAGGCTAGACTCCTAGCTGTATGTCCACAGATATTGCAATGTATGGGTGTGCAGTGGCTTATACCACCAGTGCTTATAACTTTGTTCTTGGGTGCATGACCTTTGGACTCTACACACTCCCCATAACCATCTGATCGATAAGCAATACTACGGCCATGCAGCCAAGACTCTAGCCTCTGGCCACAACCACTGCAGCATGTCACACCCATGGCGGCGTACACATCAATAGCACACCCATAGAATTAAATAATTTAATTATGGCATGTACTCAATTTCAATGTTCGCTAACACCACGCGTGTCCTTAGAACATTTTCAAGTTGCCTGCGCACAGCATGGACTGAAATACTACCCTTATGACACCCCTCATTTTCTGTACTTACAAACATCCCGAACTAGACAGGCATAGGGAATACATCATTGACACCTACCGACTGAACAAATACAGTTTTTCACCCATCTCTTACTGTCTCAACCTCCCCAGGCACTCTGACACAGCAAAACAGTTTTCGAAATAGCATTTTGCTGCTGGTCGCCGCTGCGCTGTCAGCGGATCCAAAAAACACGGCTCACTGCAGCCAATCGGCAGAGATGTCACGTGTCCGCGGTCATGACGCCAGCCCCTTAGCCAACTGGTATCTTGTCCGCGGAGCGAAGAAGGTTAGTGTGACTGCGGAGCGGACATAGTTATCACTAATTTTTGGAGACCTACTTTTTGGTGATTTTAAAGAAAAGTACTGCACGGATTGTCACCAAATTTACAAAAGCACGCTTTCGGGACCTGGCCCCTGCTACTGCTGCAAATTTGGTGAAAATCCATCCAGCGGTTTGGCCTGTAGCCATGCGCAAAGTTTTTCCCCCATTCAGCCTATGGGAAAAGAATACGTTTTGGGACCCTCCCTATAACTTTGCCCCCCCCCGGACCAAACCTCACCAAACTTTGGGAAGAAATTTAGAGTGGCTCATATACTCTTTTTGCAAAGTTTGGTGAGGATTCGTCCAGGGGGAGCGAAGTTATAAGCCGCCCAAAGAGTGCTCTTCCTATGGAAACAGCAACTTAACCATAACTACACGGCCACTACCGTGACCGTTTAATATTGATATGGTATGAGTTTCTAGTCTGAAATGCTTTTGTACTGTTGTGGGGGTGCATGGTTTCATTGAAAAATAACAAATTGCAGGTTAGCTGGTTTTCTAGTTGTCACTGGATGCAATTGTCCATGCAAACCACCTCTAAAACAAGAGAAGATGCCTTCATTTATGAATCAGGCGCAACTTAGGCTTTTGTTCCACCTGGCTTAATTGATGTCTAAATGTGAAGCGGGTTTTCAGGTGGAAGTTACAAGTTATGCTTTACCTCGACAAGCATAACGTTTCCCAAAAACAGGATTATTTGCGAATCAGCCCCTAAAATGTGTTTGTTGATGGTAATAACTCACAGTGGGATTTTTGTTGCAGTATTTGTATTCATTTTCAAAACTTCCAAATGCACTGCTTTTGACTCCAGGAGAGACATGGTGTGTCGTATGTGTGTGTTTCATTTCTTTATCAAGCAGGACTTATTTTATTTTGTTATTTTCTGCTTTTATCTGCGAAATCAGGAATGCGTTGTTTTTTTATTTGTGTCTCTAGACAATGCATTCGTGGGGGTTTAGGTTGTGTCCAAGCCACTCCTAGATGGGTCTACGGAGGCCTCTTCATGACTAAGTCATCATTGTATAGCAAGTGCTTTACCTCTACTAGCACTGATATATATGGTAACTACATGTATATGGTTTATATGGTTAATTTATAGTGCAGTTTATTGGGCCGTCTTCATTCTCAGTCGAGGGACACGCACGTTTTGGTACGTTTTGAAAATCTTGAGGTTGCACCATATGTTACTATGGATAATCAAGATGTAGACTCGTTGGTCACTGTGCTTAGGGAGGCGCAACTTCACCTCTCTGATAATGCTAAATAAGGCAGAAGCCGCATCTGGGGTTGCTGTTTGTATTCTTGTTCATAGGAGAATTGCTTGGTATTTTGGTGCTGGACTGTACACGTGGTGGGACCAAAGTGTTGTGCAAATGGTTATTTCTCCTATATGAAAGGTACGGTGAGCTGAAACTGGGTTGTAGATACTCCTGAGTAGGAACCAATCCTTTTAAAAGTTTATTGGGCTTTATTCATTCTCAGTGGAGGTGCTCCAACATATTTTGTAACTCATTGATATAGATGCTTAAAACAATAGAGCTGAGATTCCACCACTGTCGTTACTGATGCACCAGAGTGAAGGGCCTCTTGTCCACAATACCCTCCATCCATTGGCCTTCCCTTTGCCGTGCATTCTTTTCCACTCACCTATACAGGCACCTGCTGATTCATGTACATGCCGCCTACCTCATCCCTGTTTCTTGACCACTCTCCCCTCCAGCCTTCTCTGCACCGTACTGTGTTGCCACTCAAGGCCACTCTCTAGCAAAGCCCAACTTGACTCGCCCCATCCTATTGGCTCAAGTCAACTTCTACCATCACCATCAACTTTTTACCTTGAACTGCTCCCTATCCATTTCCTCCTATTTCCCATTTTCCAAATGCTTCTTGTGCATTCTCTTTACTTTGAAGCTGGTTGAAATATGTATTGATTGTCTTATATTTTAGGTTGCACCCTTACCACCCTCAAGTCCAGAATGTAAATGTTTGATGTTGAGTTCTGGGTGCAAGAATGAGTCAAATGTTTAATTCTATTTCATGTTAATATGCTTTTTCACATTGTGCCAAATCATTAGCATAGCAATGGTTATGATTGTGGCCTCTTCTACCTATCCAGGAAATGGGTTTAGTGTCCATCAGAGATCAGGGTGTAAGATGCCTATCAAACATTTAGTTATTCTCTTCTTCACTTGGCTATTAGACTCTTGCATTGAGTACCGCAAGGCTGAGTAGGAGTGACACATAACTTACATAGCTACAGAACAGTACAGTTGTGTTAATAAGCACTTTATAATAAGCCTAATACATTATTATTTGGTTTGTTGTGATTGTCTTGAGATAATTTTATCATGGGAGAAATAATCAATTTCATTTTTTTACCCTAAATGTATGCAGCAGAGACCCCCTGCAGTCGCCCCTTCTACCTTTTTTATTACCCTCACCCACCCCCCACATGCGCTCATAGTAAAACATTTGATGATTTCTCCCTCAAAGGAAAAACCTGCGATGGAATCTACATATCCCTTATTACATATCCCTTATTACATATCCCTTATTATTTAAGTAGACATGATGACCACAGTTTTGAGTAGGCAGATGATCACGCTTGCCCAACTTGAACTGTTAACTCTGCATCTATGCTCTTTTCCTTCCCAGAACAGATGATGTTGCTAATGGCTTTGGCACCTTTTAGGACGGGAATGGCTTTTGGAAACATGTGTATATGCCCTGTAATCTCCGATGAGGCACAAGTCTTCACATCAAAGTGCATTGATTATAAACCACATCGCTCTGGGCCTCAGTTTGACAGAGGTTCGAGTTTATAATGGCGGTTTTCAAAACCTTTAAAGATACATAAGGGGGTCATTAGCAGCTTGATGAAATACCACCGGGAATAGTGACGTTTTCGAAATACCGTCAGAATGATCAGCTCCAGGGTTTGTAAGGGTATTACGTCAGCCTTAAGTCCATCTACTTTGACCTAAAGCCTAGAAGTTGAGGAAAACGTTTCCAATTGTTTTGAATGTATAGAAAGTCAGCGCAGGTGCTTCCTGCACACATTGGGCCTCATTACACAGATGGCGGTAAGGATTTACCGGTACCAGTAAAATACCGGTACTGGTAAATCCTTACCGCCTTACTACGAGGTCCCTTTGCGGGTTGGGGGATTTAACGCCTGCGTTTTGCAGGCGTTAAAAACCAACCCGCAAAGGGACCCAGGGAGCTAATTACGGTACCGCAATTTGCGGTACCGTAATTAGCGCCTTCCCCATTCCCATTATGCCCTATGGGGCAAAAATGGGAATGGGGAAGGGCAATGGTGGAAGGGGGAATTACCGCCCCGCCAACCTTGGAATGGAGCGGTAATTCCCCTTTCCGCCAAGGCGGTGCCGGTATTTTACCGGCATGAACCATGGCGCTAATAGCGCCATGGTTCTCCGCCATCCTTGTAATGAGGCCCATTGTGTCATTGTGTCATTGTGAGAGGGTGAAAAGGTGGGTGTCGCTGAAGGCCCCCCCTCTCCCTGCCATACCCACGTAATCCATGTAAGGGTGAGACTTCGCCCTTGTATGCATTTAAAAAAAGCTACAGTAATGGTGATAGCCACTACGGTACATTATTCACGTCGAGAAATCACACTGAAGAGGGGCGTAGAGATAAAGAACATTTTTAAAGAATACTTTCAGAGGTTACCGCTGGCAGCAAAGAGATTGCTGGCACGCCGACAGTGGTATTCTAGTAATAGTACTACCTCCAGTGGTACATTTTGAATAGTTCAGATTTGCAGATAGTCCACTGGTGAAGGTGGTATTCACCATTGCCATTATTTCTGTCAAAATATCTGCCAGCCGCCTAATGGACCCACCCCTTAATCTAATGACATGTACAGTTTATGGGGCTTCAATGGCTTTCACCGTTCTAAGTTGATTGCAATCTTGCTTTCGGATATGCAGAGAACTGCCAATGCAGATAGTCCATGTGAAGCATATTTGTAATTGACATTGGGGAGGGGCTAACTCTCCCCATTTGGTAAGATTATGATTTCATATGCAGTCTTCTTAAGCAATTGCTTTTCCTGCCATTCATCTATAACGCTATTGCCTGTTTATTTTCTCTATTCTCCCCAATTACTATGATGTATGGATGGCAATATTCATTGGATTAATGGGATTATTTTTGAATGGCAAATAAAATCTAAATTCATTGTGTAAAAAAGGTATACAATAAAAAGAGAGAAACTATAAATTGTTTACACCTTATACATATGAAATATGACTGAATTGGTTATTTTAAAATATAATACTACTACTACAAATTATTAATATAATAATCATATTAATAATTACTATAACATAGAACTGTGACACTCATTCTATTAGAAGCTCGTCCCGGAACAACAATGCATTTAATATGGCCTCATTATAAGTTTGGTGGTATCCCGCCAGTACATCCGGCGGGATACTATCACACGGAATTACAAATGGCGGTAAGGGTAGTTACCCACCATTCCATGGAGTTCCGTAGGACTCCATGGGGGTAGTTGCTGGTATAATACCAGTTCCCGTAATACCCGCAGATTTTGATGGTTGGGTGTCGGAATTCTCTCCAACCCCACCACCAAACTCGGAGTTGGCCGGTGCAGTACCATACCGGTAAACGGAATTACCGGCACGTTAACACTGCACCAGCCAACTCATAATGAGGCATTAAATGAGTACCCTGAAGTCATTTTCAACATCGCCAGTCGTGGAAAAGGTGTATTGTTGGCTGGATGAACCCTTTGACCTGAAATTTTAGACGGTCTTACAAATGAAAATGCAAAGGTTTGGCAGAGTGTGGCCCCCTTTCCAAAACAGCGTTTGGGCGCCTGAACACCAGAAACAATCACTATTTTCATTTATCAACGCAGCAAGAAAGTAATACATTCTTGCCTCAAACAAACACTGTGGGGTGGATTGTTTGGGACTTGGACGCATGCACTAATTTCCGGTAACAGACCCAGGGCACAATAAACAAAGAGTTTCATTCTCCTTTCCAAGGAGGCCCCGGGGACATGTAGAGGCTTTGAAGTTGAACGTCTTCATACCTAGCTGCAGTGGATTCTAATTTTCAAAAGTATTTCCTCAGACGTGCTGCCTCGGGATAGACAAGACAATTACATTTCTCTTCGAGAAAATGCAACGTGACTATCCCCAAGGAAACAAATAAAGCGTCCTCTGTGGCAATTGTGAATCTTTATGCCTCGTCCTGTCTGATGCAAGCGGCCAGGGAGCTCTAACAAGCAAGACACATGAACACAAACACAGCTGTCAAGGTTCCCAGTCTCATGTGGAATCATTGTGCCAGTCCTGTTTTTTTCACTCCACTGCATGCTGGGACTTGTAGGCCCACGCTTGCAATGGGAAAAACTACAAGTTGCTGCATGCAATTGGAAGCAAAAACCAGGTCTGACTCGAGGTGTCCCACATGGACCTGAGAAACCTGGCAGGGAGGTATAAAGTACGTGTAAGTTTAGCTACACATAAGCATAGGTGGAACCAGCCTGGCGCTTACAGTGCAATGGCGGACATTACTGCTGTGAAAGTATCAGATGAGCCATAAGAGTCAAGACACAGCGCAATTTAACAAGTCACAGAACAGTGTAGTCTAGGGTAGGGACAAACATGGAGTAACAACGTGAGGGAGGGAGTGGTATGTAAGATACGTAGGGAAGGAAGAAAGACATAGCAGCATGGTAGAGAGACTCCATGTACCTACATTCACCATATCAACACATCGTTGCCATCCTTACACTGAGGAGTCTCTGGATAGGTCGAGTGCACGGGTTGTTTCCGCCGGTGCTCTGGTGTCTGGGCACAGAAGGGGAAAACAACTTCAGGGCCAAGGCCTTCCCCGGCCAGGGCACCATAGCACACTATTGGGCCGCGTGTGTCGCCCTGCTGTTTAGTCATTGCTGTATGCTATCTCACATGCCTTAACAGATTGCTTCCTCTGAGCCTACTTGTTATAGGCACCTACCCCACGACCAATATCTGTATTATAGCCCCCCACCCACCACGCTCTACTAAAGCAATGGTCCAATGACTTTGACCTGGTCAGTGCCAACACTTTTCAACCCGTGAACTAAGCTAATGGTTGATGTTACACGTTTACTCTTTGGTGTGAAATAACTTAATTTAATTTATTATTTAATGTGTTATAGCTTAGCATAAGCTTTTCACATTTCATAAATTACATGAAGTAAATACTCATGTAACATCATATAAAGAAATATCCATTAAAAATGATTATTTAAAAGAAAGACAGTAGCAATAATATGTAAAAGAATTTTCAGAGTGTCTATAATACAAAGTAAGAATGAAAGAAAACAGAAGAGATAGTGAATAGTAATTAGAGAATAGTTAACAAGCAAATAGCCAGAACCAGGTATAAACAATACAAGACCAGCAATAAAGGATGAGAAAAATATCTGGATAGTGTATAGTCCATACATTGTCATTAATTAGTAATTACATATGTTATATCTATTGCCTGTTCTAGAAAGAAAATTCTAAGAGACAAATTACTAGTACAGACACTTATTGGTTCATAGATGGAACTCTGGTACAAATGAGCAAATAGGACAGTAGGATGGCTATATAGTTATATCCAGTAATTTCTCTAGAGTCAACCACACATTATACATTGCAATATAAAGTTTTAGTCCACTTGCATTGATCACCCTTAACCAGAAGTCATTGCTGTTGATGTGGTCCAGTCTGTGGACAAAGTCCGCCTAGCATGTAGAATAGACTTTTAGCATAGCAGGACATCTGGTAAGGACATGTTTGCCCGTTTCAGTCTCAGATCTGTCCATACACAATCAACAGGAGCGTTCAGATATGGTGAGATTGTTCATAATCCCACTTATAGCCAGTACCGGAAGCTGGTCAATCCTTAACAGGAGGATAAATTGTCTCAGGCGCGGTGAAGGGCAAAGAGACAAGTATGGTAATGGCTTCTTGAAGGTGTAGTTTATATATTGGACAAAGTTATAGCGCTTCAGGTCTTCCAGATGCGCAAAATTATTAATCCAATCGTGCAATTCGGATTTCTTAGATAACGCTCTGAGTGAAGAGGCTGTATCCCCTAGTGGCCTTTAGGTCCAACCAATCATTTCCAGGTAACAGTCCATATGTTTTTTCATAAGTGGATTTAAAGAGGACTTGTTAATTTCGCAGTACATAGCAGCCAGCTGGAGGTTATCTGTGTGCAGTGTCATTTTTAAATACAGTTCAGTCCTTTTTCTGAGTACCTGGGATTCCCACGAAATAAGACCCAGTTCTAGTCTGAGGATGGACATGGGTATGCATATACGGGGAGTCCAAATATTTTCTTCCAGTATTTTCCTTCAAGAATTTGCAGCCACCCCATATCCATCAGTTGTAATGCTTCAAGGCCATAGGTTATCATTGGTGCTAGCACCTGGAGGTATAATTGTTGTGCCGCCCAGATGGTGTACCCACAATGAGAAGTAGAAAAACGATATATCAATGCTGTAACTTGGGCCGCTCTCGTGATTCTAGCCTGTTGCAATCCCGTGTATTTTGACACTCACTCGTGGTATCTTCTTGCTACTAAAGACCACCATTTGGGTTTTATTCAGATTGATTGACAAGCCGTTATTTTGAGTATAAGACCACAGTGCCTCTGCTGACCTTCGGATGCCGCTAATGGTGTGGTCCATAATGATTAAGTCGTCAGCATATGCTAGGACCAAACAATGAGCGGCACCAATCTTAGGGGGGCAGTTGTGTTCCAATGCTATATCGTGGACAAACAGATTGTATAGTATTGGTGCCGTAACACATCCTTGTTTTACTCCACGATTTTGTCCGATCTTATTGGTCATGTTTCCCTTGGAATCTAACTTCAGGGAGACTGTAGTATCATGATGTAACAGTTTGAGATAGTGTAATATTCCTTTGGGACAGTCCAGATTCTCAAGTTTAGACCACAGTAACTCCCTAGGGACTAGGTCCAAGGCAGCCTTGAAGTCAATAAACAATGCATATAGGGGCGGATTACCTGGTGTTCTGGTCTTATTTCGAAGTGTGTCCATTACTATCAGGTTGTGTACTGTAGAATATCCCCCCTAAAACTGTATTGAAATTGGTCTAGGATCTTCTCTCTGTCTGCCCATATTTGTAGTTGGTGGAGTAGGTACGCCGCAAATAGTTTGCCCGTACAGTCCAACATGATATGATATGATATGATATGATATGATATGGCATTTGTAACGCGCCTATACACAAGTGTTTCAAGGCACGACGAGGCAGGGAGGGGGGAACAAGGGGAAGACAGACAACGATCCTACTAGGCCAGGTGTCATTCAGACCGCGCAAGTGCAGGGGTAGGTGGAAGGGAAAAAGTGCAAGGGGAAGGGGGAGGGGGGGAGTGCAGTACAAATAAGTAGAATAGAAATAAAATAATAAATAAATAGGGCCAGCTGGTGGCAAGTGCAAGGTAAGTGCAGACAAGTGCTGGGGGGGGGCTGTAGTGATACAGAGACAGTCCCGCAGTGCAGGGGTTGCCAGGGAGGCAGTGCAAGTGAAGAGTGACTGCGCCCAGGACCGAGGTTGTTGAGAGTGGCCCAGTTGCAGAATCAGTGCAGTTTTGGTGGAGAATTTAGCAGGGGAGAGGGAGAGAGAAAGCAGAAGTGAAGAGGAAGGTTTTGAGGTGCTTCCGGAACCGGAGATGGTTCTCCTCAAGTTTCAGGGAGGCAGGAAGGCTGTTCCAGAGGGAGGCCCCTGCCGCGGAGAGAGATCTACCCGTAGCTCATTGCTTCGAGAAGCGGCTGACCCTGAGGGAGTTGGAGGCGGATGAGCGTAGGGCTCGGGAAGGAAGATATTTAGGAAGAGAGAGTTGAAGGTATTTAGGCCACAGACCCCAGAAGGCCTCGTGGACAATGCAGAGGGTTTTGAACTTAATCCTCGCAGCCACTGGGAGCCAGTGTAGAGATTTCAGTCCTGGAGAGATACGGTCCCTGGGCTTGAAGCCAAGGACAAGTCTCGCAGTTCTGTTCTGGATGAGTTGCAGAGGGCGGAGAGTGGAGGCAGGCAGATTAAGATAGAGGCTGTTACAGTAGTCCAGCTTCGAGAGAACCAGGGCTCGGGAGACAGTGAGCTTCTGGGGGAAGGAGAGGAAGGGAACAATACCTCTGAGGAGGTGCAGCTGGTAATGTGACTTCTTAGAGACGTCAGATATATGAGGAGAGAAGGAGAGTGTGGAGTCGAAGATGACCCCGAGGTTTTTTGCCTTGCAGGTAGGAGCAGGAAGAGGGCCAAGAGAGGCCGGCCAGAGAGCTGCAGGGAAGGAGGGAGTGGGTGTGCCGATGAGTAGGATCTCAGTCTTACTAGCATTAAGGCAGAGGTCATTGGCAGCACACCATCCCTGGATAGCAGACAGACAGTCAGAGATGAGGGAGGGAGAGGAGGAGGCCGAGGGTAGCCTGAAAATGAGCTGGGTATCGTCCGCATAGCACTGAAATTTGGGGCAGAGGGCGGCGATGCAGTGGGCAAGGAGTGCCAGATACTGGTTGAACAGCCAGGGAGAGAGATTAGATCCCTGGGGAACGCCACAGGTGGAGAAAAAGATGTCAGAGAGGAAGGACCCAAGTTGGACCTGGGAGGGTCGATTGGAAAGGAAAGAGGTCAGCCACGCCAGAGCCTGACCAGTGATACCCAGGTTATCACGGAGACGGTTGAGCAGGATGGCATGGTTGACAGTGTCAAAGGCAGAGGAGAGATAATTGATAGTTAGAAGGGTCCGACCGGTCTCCCCTCTTATAGACCGGGACCAGGGTTGCTGCTTGCAAGGAGTCCGGAATACACCTATCATTCAAGATCTTTTCAAATAGTATCTCAAGTACTTCTGCCCATTATTCCGGATTGCTCTTTAGAATAACATTAGCCACGCCATTAAGACCAGGAGCTCTCGATGTTTTAAGCTTTTTTATCTTGGTAATCAGTGATTCGACTGTCACCTTAAAAGGGGGAGTAGGTCGGCCCAACATTTTCATCTTCTGGGACTGGCCAGGAGCAGTGTAGTTGCGGCTTCTCGGAAATTCCTCCCACTGGACTATACCAATTGGTTTAGACAAAGAGCTATTGGTGTCTCCCCTTGCCGTGCTCAGCAGTCCCCATATAGACCGAGAGTTCCCTGTGCAAAGTGTTTGGACTGTCTTTTGCCATTTAAGTAATTTAGCTGCATAGCGTTTCTGCCTGAGCCATGCTCTGAAAGCGTTTTTTCGCTTCTTACTTAAATTCAGGTAGCTGTTCCATGAAATGGAGGCTTTGCACAGTTTCTGGAGTTCTGCTCTTAGTATGCTTTTGGCGTCTCTGATTTCAATGTCAAAGGCATTATTGAATTTAACTTCTGGGACTAGCATATTGGTTTTGGCAGTTGCGTAACTATACGAGAATGATGTAATCCATTCTTCAATCTCATTGCTGGTCATAGCAAGAAGCTCATCGTGACCCATATTTGACTTATTGATCGTGAATTCTGCAGCTCTTTTGATATTTTTGTCAGACCAGCGGATGTTTGAGGAGGCATGGTTCGTCAGCAGATCACCAAGAGGTCTGGTCCGGACGTGCTGTACTGTATAATTAAATGTAAGTGTGAGTGTGGCATGATCACTCCAGTCATTGTAATTAATCTTCATATCAGTGACCCAAGTGGCCATAGAGGGGCTGACATAGATGTACTCCAATGTACTTCTGGATTTCGTAATACCCCATGTGGGTTGTCCCGGGTAATCACTACTGGTTTTAAAAATTTCAAACCATTTAAAATTTCAAAGTTCCAGGAATTAAAGAAGTTGAGCCATAGTAATCCCTCCGGATTAGCGCCTGCATGCCTCATATTGCCTATTCTCTTCAGCAAGGGACTGTTACTTCTACTCACATCTCACACTAAATGACATTTAAAGCCGCCAGCGATTATTACCAGATTTTTTCTTACATCTGTCATCCAATAAATCATCAGATCATGCAGGCTTCCTGAATAAGGTCTCTGTAGGAAGATTCAGGAGGATTGTGTAAATTAATCTACAGTATTTTCTCCACTATGTCTTTACCGGGTAGTTTTAATTCCACCACTAGCACAAATTTGTCCATGTTAGTGTGCATACGGGAGGATCTTAGTGGATGTAAAATACCAGTGAGTAGGCCCCCATATGGTCTTCCCCTCTGCCACTTTTTGGCTAATTCCTGATGTATAGTGTAACCATTTAACAGGGTCTGAGAGGTAAACCACTTCTCTTGGAGGCATATGCGGGTATGTCCTGTTAATAGGGGGATGGAGCCATCCGGAGTTAATAGGTGGCTAAATCCCCGGCAGTTCCAAGATATTAGGCTTTGATCTCATTCAGCCTCATTACGACCCTGGCGGTAAGTTACCGCCTGGGTCGTACCCTTACCACCATGGTGTAAACTACGTTTACACCATGGTGGATGGCGGATTTACCGCCCCATTCCAAGGTGAGTGGGGCGGTAAATCCCCATTTCCCATTTTACCCTTCCCCATTCCCATTTTTGCCCCATAGCGCATAATGGGAGTGGGGAAGGCGCTAATTACGCCACCGTAAATTACGGTGGCGTAATTAGCACCATGGTCCCTTAGCGCCATGGATTTTAATGCCTGCAAAAAGCAGGAATTAATATCACCATGGCGCTAAGGGACCTTGTAATCAGGCGTTAAGGGTCGGCGCCGTTTACGTCGCCGTTAACCCCTTAACGCCTGATTCGTAATGAGGCCCATTGTCTTAATGTTAGTGCAGGAAGAGACTCTGCAAGCCACTTAAGAACATTCTGTACATCTGCCATCTGTACTGAGTCACCTTTTGGTAACTGTAGTGTTACAATTTCTTCCGTTTTTGGGCTGGACATCTGTGTTGGCCATTGCGGATCAATCTTATTGGGATCAGAATGTACTTCCATGTCTGCTTCCCTCAGGCTGGTTTTGAAATTACGTATCAGATTAGCAGTAGCTAAGAATTTACAATGTAGAGCCGATCTGTTGGAATTCCTTACTTTCAGTGGTTCGACAAATTCGAAAGTCCTCGGATCGCAGTACTCTCAGCTGTGGAATGGAGTGTAATCTGGTCATCAGTGCTGATCTAGTGATCCAGTCATTGTCGCTGGTTTGATACAAATTTTTGATAAGGCAAGTTCTTCCGCCTTGGGGCGCTATGGTATTACCATTGTCCTCAGCTGGCACTGTTGTTTATGGTGCAGGTTCATTATCAGGTGGTAATGAGATGACTGATTCAGTATTTGTAATGTTCATAGCTGGGTTCATATCCTGCTTGTCTAAACAAAGAGATGGCTCTGGATCCCCCACATCTACTGGATGAGAGAAATTGCTCTTGTCATGGATGAGCAAACTGGTCAATTTGCCCTCTTTTCCTGCAGTGCGTTTGCGGGCACGTGCCGCTTTCTGTTTCGCTTTTCTCTGTCCCTTTTTGGGCGTACTGCCTTCAGTCGGTCTAGAAATTTCCTCTTCCGGCTCTGCTGTGTCAGGCAGTGCTCTGATCACAGTTTGATGCTTTTTTCTTCCGGTTGCTCTTCTGGCCAATCGTCATTGTTTACGTGAAAAATAGACTTCCGAGTTATTTGTAGCATTTGAGTCAGGGTCCGCAGGTTCCGAGCTGTCATGGATAGTAGTGTTACCTTCCTCTAGCTCAGACTCCTAATGACTATTGTTCTCTGTATTTTCCAAGGTGAGAGTAACATCCAATATCTTCCCACATATCTTTAGCAGTATGTTTAATGCAAATTGTAAAGACGCGACTGAGGCTTGCAGATCGCCCAAAGTCGTACAATTTTCCCCTCGATCTCTGCTGTTGTCTGGTTCCGATGAGTCCAAGTGCACGTCCAAGTTAGGGGAAGCCGATAGTCTGTTATATATTTCACGGTGTGTCAATAGCCTGATGTTGATAGCTATTGATCTGGTTACCAGTGTTGCTTACTGGTAAAGGGGTCATGGATCTCTGCATAGATAAGCAGAGATCCAGGAGTGAGTTATTGTCAATTGCGTTTTCCCCTAGACCCTCTGTGTTATTGATCATACTGTGACTGCCAGACTCCTTCTCCTCAGGTGGCGGTGAGATTATTGGGTTAGGTGTGGCCGGAATAGAGAAAAAGTCTGTGATAGTGCCTTTTTCCATTGGTACAGGTTTAGTTCCCTTGCACTTGTTTATTCCTGATGTGGAAGTCCTGCCCTTCTGATTACGAAGGTTATACCTCGTTGCAGAGCACTTCTTAACTATGAGCATAATTTGTTTTAGCGCTCCCCTCTGTAAGAGATCTTTCAAGAATAGAGGGTGTAAGGTTGAAAGAGAGTCTTGCAATCAGTTAGTTGGTGTAGGTCCTGGTCCAAGTAAGGCTTATCAGTGACAGTAACAGTAGTGGAGGTCTATTCGCTTTTGTCACTGTAAGTGACCCAAGCAATTGAGTTGCTTATCACTGACACTCTGATTCAGCTGCTCCAGACTGCTAAGCGTCCGAACCAGCAATGGTGCTCGCAATCTATAAAATGCTCGTATCATATGCTAATATCTTAGTGCTGTATCATAATAGACTTGCCTTATGTACCGGGATCAAAGTCATTGCCCGCAGTCTCCCAGGCGCGGCAGGTGAAAGGTCAGGTGGAGCCAATGATTTTAGGCTACTCCCTCACCTTACACTTTTAGCAGCACAATGACCACTTCAGCATAAAGCTGCTCTAACTACTGCAGTGCTGTATCTGTGGGGACAGTGATTCTCTTAATGGAGCTAGAAGAACCAGGAAAGTGAAAGGGAGTAGAGAAGGCTCGAGACAGATCAGTGGAGCAAGAGTGCCGTACAGGAGAAATGCGGCAAATCGCAGCGCGGGGGGAGTGGCTCTCTGTACACTTAAGTATCCTCACCTCTATTAGATAGATTACGGGAACTCAACCAGGCAGCCAGCAGTCAGGGAGTACAGTAGTGTAACACTACCACCCCTCACCTCGCTTTGCCTCACCTCGCCTCCTTGCCGCCGGGGGAAAGAACTTCCTGCTGACCGACTCGATGGAGTGGATGGCACCGCCAGTGCGAGTCTAATTCCCCAATGCGGCTCCAGGTTCCAGGGAAAGCAGCTCCCGCTCCCAAAACATACCCTTCTCCTACACCTCTGAGTGCAGTCCTGCGCCCGCGTTCGCTAGAGGAAAGCACCCAAAGCTCACATCAAGCCACACCAACGTTGCTGTCACTGATTGGGACACAGTGTAAGCAGTGGCCGCTTCCGACGGCAAATAATTTACTACAAATGGCACCAGTCGACAATGAAATAACCCTTTACTGTTAAATCACAGATTTTCCATTGAGTCTTCCTAAAATCTGCAATTGGCTGAAGCAATTTGTGGCTATTCTTCAAAAATATCAATAGACCATTGTTGGGGACTGTTTTCTCCTTCATTTATTGACGGATATGGGCTTGATTGTGTGATAACTGTATTCGATATACATTTTAAATGCTGGCATTATCTACCTTGGGGGAGGGACCAGGTGGGGTTGTTCTGGGATTAATGGATTCCAACTTTAGACCAGAATTCTATGTTATAGGTTCATCTTCTGTATTATTCCTACAATGATTAATTAGATTGTCTTTATTAACAAATAATAATTCAAATAATTCTTCAAAAGTAATGACTGGCACTCTTTTCATAGAGATTTTCTGCATACATCACCGAAACACGTACTAATAGACACATTACTGGAATGTTTAACAACTCCTTGAACATGGCTTATCTACCATATGGAATTGTGACAGAGCAAACCATCACAAATGCCTAATGCTCCAACGTGTGTATATGTGTAGCAGTAGTTTCTCTAAGTGTTTTTGTTCTGCAAGTCCAGGAAAGGTATGCACCCACTTCAATGTACTTTGGGACATGCACACATGTTCTACTACAGCACAGAGATTAGAGTTAAGGTTACTCTAGACCTAGTCCATGAAGTTCACCAAATTTAGTAAAAAAAAATGCATGGGCATAGCCCAGCACACATGCCAAATGGGGAACACGTTTATAGAAAGTCAGTGTGCAAAGAAAGTTCTTTTTTTTTATTTTGTTTTCTGTAGACTCCAAAAGGAACACATTTTTTGGGATGTTTATTTTGAAGCTACTTCTTCAATTTTCAGAATGTTTGGCCTGTTATTAAGACATTGCAGAATGTGTGGCCTTCTTCTAAGCCAGTGCCTGGAACTGGTACATGGATGGCACAATCGTTTAAAAAATCTTATTAGCCAAGGGTGATATATTTACTTTTAAAAATTGAAAAGATTTATCTAAAATTCACCAAATGCACAGTAAGGTTAAGTTCAGCACACACTCACATAAATGCGCACAAACACATTCACTCACATATCAATAGCACACACATGTACTTATATGTCAAGAATAAACCCAAGCCCACATGGAATGTGAATGGTGTGTGCTCACATGTGAAAAACGCATGCAGGCCAATGTGTATTAGCAGTTAATGTGATTGCTGGTGGAATGTGCATGCGACAAGCTGAGATATCACATACATCCGAGACAGATGTGGGTACATTATGCATGCAAAAAGTGCACATCAGTTTAATAGCACACCTGCATATGAAACATGCCATAAGTATTCATGCCACAGCATCAACTAATACCAAACATTGTACAACAAAGCACCCACACTCGGCAAGTGTGAACACAATACAGAGTCTTAGACAAAGAGCGATTGCTGATGGTATGTGTGTAAATATACCAGACACACACACACACACACACACTGAGCAACAGCATTCATTCAGAGACACATACTCAAAAAACACACAAAAACACGTGCCCAGGCGCAGATACACAAACACAGGAACTCACACATATGCAAAAAGACATAAAACAGGAAACTCATATTCCTTGCTTTTTTTACTGGCATTTTACCACACCGGCCAACTACCAGTTTGCCAGTGTGGTGGCTGGAATGACCTTCAGCCAAAAGCTGGAGGTCATTCTGGCCCCTTACCGGCAAAGATTGCTGGTATTACAAGCACTGGTAATACCAGTGCCTGTAATACCAGCAAACTCCCCCAAAGAGTCCTATTGGACCACCATGGAATGGGAAGTTACACCATCACCCGGCACTCAGAATCAAGTGGACATTTCACCGGACCGAGAGCCAGTAACGGTAATGCAGTTTGCGGTTTCTTGGTAGTTTCACTGCCAGAATACAGGCAAACTTGTAATGAGACAAAAAAGTCTGCACACTTTGGCAATGACAATGTAAAGGTTACTATCATAACTCTAAATCAAGGTACTGCAACAAGCAGCTCTCCAGATGTTTGGACTGCAACTCTGATGCTCCCTCGCCATTGACTATGCTGGCCAGGCCTAATGGGAGTTGTAGTCCAAAGCATCTGGAGAGCTGCTCGTTGCAGTCCCTTGTTTTAGAGTGGAAAGCCAAATGTAGTAGACTACTGTCTAGAACAACATAAAAGTAAAGTCTACAAATGTCAGGCATGCTAATGTTAAATTACAAGCACTCAGCCCAAAAACACTTTTTTCTGAATACAAAGTCTACTACACTTCAAAATTGACCCGTAACTCATGCTACAACACAACTTTGCATGAGTCACCTTAACTGTGGCATTGACGCAAGCTTGCTTACAATTAAAGTGTTGTGAACAAGAAGTAACCATAGCTCTTTTAGCTCTCTTTGAAGTAAAAATGTTACCATTGATTTCCTGTTTTTTTTTCATGTGTGGGTGTTTGAGTTTGACAATCCTGTTGCTGAATATTTGCATATGTGTGTGCTCCTGAGTGTGTGCCAATGGTGAGTGCCTATAGATGGGAGATAGCTGAATGGCAATGTCCTCACCTTGGGAACTGGATAATTGCGCTTGTAAGGGGTCTGATACCCCATTTATTTATGCTGGCTCAGCCTTTTACTCTGCCAACCCTCTAGGTGGGAAACCAAGTGCCACAATGCCCGCAATGAAGATGGTAATACGTCATATCAATTGCAAAGCGCTCTGAAACTGGATGTCTTATGATATTGGCGCAATAGAAAACACCAAAAACAACTGTGTGTGTAACTTTATACTTGCAATGATATATTGCACATGTCCATATATGTGATCCACATCTGTGGCCACGTTCATATGTGTATAGTTGTGTACACTAGTACATTGACTATTTGTTCCAATGTTTTATTGCTCAACTGTGTGTCTGTCAGTATGCTCATCCATTAACGCATAGAAGCTCAAACTATTACAGCAGTGATTTGGCACAGTATAAAAGCTTATTAACATGCAATCACATAGTAGAACTCTATGTAATCCTTATCAGCATTTTACTATAGGAAGCGCTTTTGTTGGTGACTTACTATTCAGTTTGTATTTTCGGTGTGTCGTTGGAGCAAGCTGTAATGTTTCCCAAAGTTGTGTACTACAAGTTGTTTCAGTTTCTTATATTCAGTATTACACATTTTAATCATTTCAATGTTTTGTCATTTGTATTAGTATTGCTGTGGGAATGAAACAAGTATTTTATTTTTCATGTTGGTAACTTTCTTTTTAATGTAGATGAAGATGCCCGTCCATGGAAGAGAAGTGTGAAAAATATGGATTGTTGGGGATTCCTGGATTCATTGTGTGATGAAGTGCCACACCCAAGTAACAAAGAAGGTGGATTTGTGGAGTTTCTTTTCCTAGACAGTGGTCAGGTGTATCAGGCTGTTGACGGTTTGGCTGTTGATGGAATGACCAGATACCGTGCAAACGTAAATCCGATCTTCAAGAGTGGCGACAGAGAGGACCCAAGTAACTACCGGCCAATTGCCCTACTAGATGTGATGGGGAAACTGTACGCAAAATTGTTACTACAAAGATTACAGATGTGGTCGCTGAATGAAGGTCGCTAAGATCCTTTCCAGTGAGGCTTTGCAGAGGGCCTGGGGATCTCACCACCGACTTTTCTACTTTGGCTTCTCAAGAATAAAGCTCTAAACTCAGGTCTGAAAATCTGCGTCGCCTTCATCGACCTAACAAAAGCTTTTGATGGCATAAATAGGGAGCGCCTATGGAGCAAATTGCTGTCATGGAACTGCCCCGTCATCTTGGTGGGACAGATAAAGGCCTTGTACACAGACACCTTTATCAGAGTACGACTTAATGCAGCTGGTCTTTTGAGCGATCAGATTCCGACAGGTTGGGGCATTAAACAAGGATGTCTGCTAGCCCGGCCTTTTCAATCTCTATATTTTGGATCTGGCAGATTTCATGGAAGAACCAAGAGGCTTTCTGCCGAAAATCTGGGGTGTAAAGACAGCCATCTACTTTACGCAGATGACCTAGTCTTGCTTGATAATACACCGATAGGATTGCAAAGGCAATTAAGACATCTGGAAGAATACACCACCCAAGAGATTTACTTGGTGTCTGGGCTCAACAAAAATCGAGCTTGACGACCCTCAAATAACTGGGGGTTCAAATTTCCAAAAGAAAGATCAACATGCAAAACATCCAAACTCTAAAAAAGAAAATGATGGCCCTGTCCAACCAAGCTCTAATATTAAAGCGCAGATTTTGCAGGTTTTTTGCTGCAACCGCTATTAGACCTTTACAGAGCAAAGGCAGTTGCAACTTTGTCCTATGGGGCAGATGTTCTCATAACCATCCCAAAAAAACAATGGGGAATATTGGAAGAAGTATTCTGGAAAAGAGTGATCGGTCTTCCTAAATATACACCAATCTATATTATCAGAAGAGAACTGGGGCTAATTTCTTTGCAAGCAGTGGTCGAATGGAAGGCTTTGACCTTCTTTGGAAAATACAAAAAAGCTTGCACTGCCTCGGTTTTTGCTATTATAAAAGCAGAGATTGAAAGTGGGACGAATGTGAAGGGAGAACTGTGGGACCAGGAATGTAAAACCATTTTGGAAGATGTGGGTACCTCCTGTGAAGATCTGTTGGCAAGCCTATGCAAGGTCAAAACGATGTTGTGGGAAAAAGACTGGATTCTGACCTGTGAAGAGGCAAATAAATGCAAATTGTGTTGGCAGTTAGCAAGTTTCGGTCAAACTCCAGTCTATATTAAGAAATTCCCTGACCCTCATTACAGATCCCAGTTTATGAGGATAAGACTTACTCTCTACACTACAATGGAGATTGTCTCTGAAAGAGAGGGGCTTACATCAGAAACACCGTCCTGCAGATTTTGCAAAGAGAGTGGTGTTGTGGAAAAGCTGTAACATCTTTTTACGTGATGCCCTGTACTAACTGAAAAACTAACAAACTACTTTGCAAAATTAGTTGAGCATTCCCCCTCTATGGCAGCAGATGAATGGTGGTTTCGGTTACTGAGAGAACACATTTCTCTGACCATTACAGCAGTAAAATGCATCAAAGACTGTCTAGGATCATTACCCTGACCTTTAAAAAGATGCTGGACAACGAAATCTGGAAAACCAAAGTTTTAATTGGATTTTAGTGAAATTGGTGAAGTTTCTTTTATTTTCTTTAAAAAAAACGATAGTTTAAACTAATTTCTTTTTGCTAAAATGTTTTTGTATTAAACTAATTAAGCAATAAAAAAAGTTAACAAAAAGAAAGAGAGCCACTTGCTGGAGAAGAAGCAACTGGAGAAATACCAATAGCAAAATACGAGAGAGAGGCGTGACCCATTTGGGGTATTCATACTTCAAGGATGAGAAACAGGAGGGGAACAGAGAAAGAAGATGTGACAAAATGACTACTGCTCTGCCAGAATACAGTGATGAATAGTGGGTACAACTCCTACTCGACCCCACACTACTACTAAACACACAGTGTTCCCAATCATAAAGGTGAAACAAGCACAGCTTGACAGGTTTACCTCCTTTGCCTCTTTTGGTAACATGGGTCAAGGGTGGCTTATACATTTCAGGAGGGATATGGGCTAGCACCAAAACATCCAAAATCAAAGCTCTAAACAAATAGGAGACTTTAATTAAACTAAACATACAAACACACTAATCAAAACAACTACAAACCACCCATGTAAGAGAAGGTACAGACTATGACGACTATGCAATGCACAGGCACTATTTGTAGCAGCAAAGTCATCTTCAATTAATAAGGTGTTTAAAAAGATAAGGCGTGGGGTCTTAATTGTCACTAGGGCCACTAAGGCAGGCCTGGGAGACAGCAACACTTCAAATAACTCTTAGGCCTGTTCTCGATGCTCGATAGCATTAAGACAAGCTTCTGGGCACTTTGCTGCAGGATGAGACAGCATCAAGATGGATTGAGTCGGGTTTCCCAATGGGTCCAGTCAATATGTGAGACGGTCAGGATAAAGGTTCCCAAGGCAGGGTCGAGATGTCCGATGAGCCGAGCCTACATTTGAGAGGGGTGAGTAAATGGATTTCATTGAGTCGAGTTGGTAGTCAAGATGGATTGAGATGATTACTTCTACTAGGTCGAGTCAGCGTTCGAGATGCGTGATTGCTTCCAGCAGGTCACATCAGCTTGCGAGATGGTCGAGATGATGGCTTCCACTGCATTTCAGATGGGTGAGAGGATTGCTTCCAGTGGGTCGAGTCAGCATGCGAGAAGTTGAATATGATGACTTCCACTGGTTCACGTCAGTGTCAATACTGCTCGAGACCATTGCTTACAATGGGAAAATCAGCATTCGGGACAAGCAAGTCCATGGCTTCTGCTAGGTTGATCCGACGGCCGACACGGATCAAGATGATTTCTTCCACTGGGACAAATTATTACACAAGACAGGAGAGACAAAGTTTCCAACAGGTTGAGCTGTCATTGTGATGTATTGAAGAGTAGTTTATAGTGGATTGAAGTGCATAGAATGACAGTGTTACATCTGGAAATCCTGCGGTGGCTTGATTTGACTCACACAGTTGAGCTGGGTCAAGGAACAGCTTGAAGTCGGCAAACACTGCCCAGAAAGGGAGTTTGACTTCTTGTTGCTGGGGGGCCTGTCCATGGTCCCCAGGGGCAAAGGAAACCTTATAAACCTTATGGAACAACTTCTTGTTATGTGCAGATTGTTGCGAGGGAGCACAGGAAGTATGGGAACAATGGCAGGGTCCAAAATGTGGGATCCTTTGGTGGACTGGTTCTCTACTCCTGGTTACTGCAACTCCACCCTCTCTCCTATCTGATATGAATCAAAGACTCTTTAGTCCTCACAACCCTGGTGTAATCTCTGCATTGTTCTGGCAGAGCTCACGTTTGAAACAGTGGTTTCCAGGTAACTCCTATCAGAGATATTCTGTCCTCTAGAGAAGGTGATATGCCTTCCGAGAGAGATCAAAAGTGGGGTTTCCTGGGCTGTGCCTAAATGTTTTTTTGGGTGAAACCCAGTCCAGTCAGCCAATATATTTAAGACCTTGGCCCTCATTACGACCCTGGCGGTAAGGGGTTTACGCCAGCGTTAGCTGCGCCGACCCCTTACCGCCAACTACGAGTTCCCAGAGCGCCATGGTCACTTTTCCGCCCGCTTTTTGCGGGCGTAAAAATCCATGGCGCTATGGGACCTCGGTGTTAATTACGCCACCGTAGTGTACGGTGGCGTAATTAACGCCTTCCCCACTCCCATTGAGCCCTATGGGGCCGAAATGGGAATGGGGAAGGGTAAATGGGTCAATGGGGACTTACCGCCCCGCCAACCTCGGAATGGGGCGGTAAGTCCGCCATCCGCCATGGCGTAAAGGGACTTTGCGCCATGGCCGTAAAGTCCGCGGATGGCGGAAAAAATCCGCCAGGGTCGTAATGAGGGCCCTTGTCAGTAAAGCATGTCTCTGGCAACCAAGTGGACAATAAATTGATACCAAAATGTTTTGACCAGTATAATTGTAGATTCACAGAGGCCACCATATCAAAATTAGACATTGCTTAGATTTAGAATTTAATCTGCCGCCATGCCCTGCAAACACACATTTATAGATTTTGGATTAGGGTTGCCCACTGTTAAAGGCAATCCCTGGGTGTTGGAACTTCGGGTTCCATCAAGCTGTTTGCAGGCATGCACATGCCACTCTGTAACTGCCATGTTGCCAAACTAATTGGCAGCTGCTGAGAGGTGTCAGTAGACTGACTTAGCCGTGTTAGATGTTTGCACTATACTTTTCAGCATGGATCATTATCAAGTGAGGTCTCATTAGGTCTCTTTAGCAGATCTCACTTTCAGAGACAGAATTGACTGCATAATTTTATACACAGAGGGCATTCAGTCACAGAGGTGAGCCTGAGGACTAGAAAAAGGCACAGAGGGGAGGACACCTGAGAGAAAACAGGGGAGTCTCCAGTCCTAGAGTCCATGACAAAATAAAACATGGCACAGGGAGTGAGGAGAAAGACTGAACCTTCAGGACATGCTGTGAGAATAGCCTGAGCATATTGGGAGAGAGCAAAAAGCCATTTCATTAAGAGACAGTGGGACTCATTGTAACTTTCCCAGTGTGGGAATAACGCAACGGTAATTCTGTTTATTGGCACGTTACTACATCCGAAAATAACAAGTTTGTTGGTGGGGAATCTGAGTAACCTAATTCAGGCACCTTACTGGCAAAAATTGACCATATTACTGGTGCTGATAATACCGGCAAATCACAAATGGGACTGCATGCAATAAGGATGTACTACCGAGTGACGGTAAGAGTATTACAGTTTGCCGGGATTCTGGCACTATTACAGCCAGGATACCAACAAATTCATAATGATGCCCCGTTTGGAGGGGCAAGTAGAAATTGGTGGTAATTTAGTTACCAACACTTTTTTGGCGGTAGTGGAATTACTGTCTTTTTTATTGCATCGCTGAAGCTTGAATTGGATTTTCCTCCAGCATCATGCCTCATGGTGAATCCGCCACTTTAAAGCTAAATATTGGCGGAATTACCACTCACCGTAATACTGCCAAAATACAAATGTACTCCAAAAATGGGGATTAACACTGCCCTTGCACCATTTATAATCCCATGTAAAACCAACGGACTACGTGTTGGTAATGGTAAACAGGTTTGGTGGTCATTTGGAAGGATGACTGTTGGGGAGAATTCTCTTATAAGGCTAATTTCCCAAACCTAGTCAGTCCCCCAGCAGCTTTGCTGGATTTTTGGGGTTTGTTGTTTCTCCTGCTAAGAGTGAGACGCTTTTACTCCCACTCTTAGGCATGATTTGAGGTATGTCTTTGACTTGTTATGTGCTTATGGGCTATGGGCTTCCTTTTTACTCCATAGGGTATCATTCATCTGTTTTTCTGTATGTGTGGTACAAATCACCCTGAGTGCAGTACCACAGGGGTGTCACAGTGACCCCCAAACATAGACTCCATAACCTGGGACTGACTACTGTCTCCCAGGGCATGTAAAGTCACCATTTGCTTTACTAGTCCAAAATTGTGAACAGAACCAGTACAAACCATCATATTGTGCAAGTACTGGTAAGAGGTAATTCGATTGCCCCTGGGTCTGTTTTCGAGGGGGCACTGTCCCGTTCCCCCTCATCAAGTTTCTGGCTGGTGGCAGTGGTTACCACGCGAAATATTCCCCCGGAATATACTATATGGGATTTTCCCAATGATTTTAAATTCACCACTTTTTGGTGCAATGTTAAAGATACTGCCGGTTTATTTATTTAATATTAAATCACTGGTTGTTTTTTTTTGCCAGAACTCGATTCTAAAATGGTGTTTGTGTCCGTCTCTGTAACTCTGACCAAGGTCGAGCCCTTTGTTCCACTATTTTGGCGGGCTTTTCCACAGAAGCCCTTCAAATGGTGCCACTCTATCTGGGTTCCACAGGAAGGGTGGAGGGGGGAATTGGCACCCTGGACTGCGTTGCCTTAGCAACCCAAGTCACACTCCACTCTGATTGGCCCAGTGGTGAGCCGCCCGGCTCACCACTTAGCATGTGTGATTGACAGCTAGGCTGATGAATGGGGGTTTTTCTGCATAAAAGCAGGGCCTTTGGGACTGGAACTTCAGAAGTCGCCACAGGACCTAAGAATCCGAAGAGGGACGAAGCTGAGCCATCTGCAACGACGACACCACCGGTGAAGCCCTACTGCAGCTACTGCACCACTTTCTTGACGACAAGAGAAGGTCTTCTGCTGGACGAGTCTTCTTCCTCTGAGCTGGTGGGACCAACCAGTTCACCCTTTTTCGCCTTCCAAAGACGGCCCTTGATCAAATCGCCCATGCCAAGCACCCCGGTGGCTGGATAGCCAAGCTCACCACTTTTGACCGCAAATAAAAGGACTGCACCTTTTAATCGGGAACTCAGCGGCTCTTTTCAACCCTGTGCAGTGCAACGACTCCAAGTTTCCTCCTCGATGAGAACCTCTATTCCCCTGGTCGGAACAACAAACTGCAACCACTGCCAGGAACAACTGCCCCCGCTGGAGCTTCCTTTCTCTTTAAGGTACTGTGTCCTGCTTTGCCTCCCTTTCTACAGATTGCTAAAGGTGACCCTTAAATCCTTGGCTTCTATACTTGGTTGGCTCCAGACCTCTAACTATATCTTTTGAATAACCCCAACCTCTTTTGAACCCTCTGCAAAGACTTCCAGTGCACTTTAAACCATGTGATCCTGGGCACATTTTGCTTTGCTCCATTTAAAGTGGGCCTGGCCTATGAACTTTGGCTCTACCGTATAACCTGCCTTTCTCCCCTTGCTTCTGAACTCTTAAAAGTGTTGGGAACTGTTTTATTTCATGCTCTGCCTTTTCTCTCCCTTTTTAACCTAAACTATTGGAGTGCCAATATAAAGTTGCCCAAAATATAGGTTAAGCGCTCACTTCTGTCTTAATAAATAGTTGTGCTTTAACCCTGACTTGTCTGATAGTTATCAAGGGAGGTGTGTATACTTACCTGACTGTGTTTTAGATTACTTTTCATTGAGAGTGCTAGTGTATTATCTAAAGTGTGTTTTAAATAAATAACTATATACTTTTTTTATACAAAGCTCTGGTCAGTGTTTGTTTGCTCTACTGTATTGTGGCCCTATTGTGTATACTCTATATACTGCCTAACTCTTCTTGAGAGAAGTCTGACTGCTCAGCCACAGCTACCAGGTAAATCTGGGTGGTGCGGACTGCTACCAATTGGGTTTACTGCTGCTCCGGTAGTCTTCATCTTTTTGCATTGTTTCCCAAACAATTACCACCCAATTACCGCAAAATCGTAATGAGGTCATATTATGTCGCGAAAACATGTTGGTGCTAAATGTTTGGACGTACTTCATGAGAGTCGTGACATGGATACAGACTTTTATGAAATACTGCATTCTATTGTTACAAAAGGAGGCAGAATAACTATGGATTTATAAAAAGTGTCCAACTGATTCAACAAATGACTAATGACTGACAACAATATGGTTCGTGCTGTCCACAGAAAATCCTTATCTTTTCCACAATTGTCACAGAAGAGGTGTGATGTAGACCATTGTGTCAAATATGAAAATGTATGAGGCATATAGAATTGTGAATACGTGATTTTTAGTTTCATTATGAGGCTTGGAATGTCTGTAATTCAGCATTTTAGTACTCATAATGTGTTCCAGCTGGTGCCTTAGAAATTAACAAAACATTCAAAAATCTACTCAGCTCTGTTCACCTGAGGAAGCGCTCCTGTCGAGTATGCGTGGTGTTTCGTATATTAAGTACATCATTCATTCATTATGGTTATCAAGGACATTAAGTATAGTAGGAGCAGGGGTCTTTGCTAAAATTAATATTTGGTATCAAATGCATTTTTTACACTTTGATATACAATTTCCACGTGTGTGTCACTTTATTGTATTAGTGCAATAATGGTGTATATTTGCACATTTAAAGAATTGTTACACTTTTATTTGAATGGGAACTCTCTGATTTAATAATTTGGAAGTATATTGTTTGAAAACGTATGTCCGTGTGTGTAATATTGTGTAATGCATGCTGGTATGCCTTTACTATTAGTTTTTTGTTTTCAAATAAATCTTACTGACTTTAAGGTTTGTAGAGCAAAGGGTGTCAATTTAACAGACATTCATAACCAGGTTTTTTTTTTATTATCTCCGACAGTAGCGGTGCCAGTCAAAAAGGTACCTGGGACTACGGGCTGAATCTTCCAGTAATTGCCCTTTATCCTTCCTAGCTACCATTGCCTCTCCCATGGGTATGACATGTTTTTTTTCTGACAGTACCAGGGCCCTGAATATGCCCTTCGCTCTGTGACTCATTTCTCACAAATGCCACCACCTCCCTCTCCTACCCCCACCCTTCCATCACCTTCCATATATCTGTTGTCATCCTGCTGTGGCACCTGGAACTGCATCTGTCCCCTTTGTCACTGGGACGTGGCAATAGAAAAGGGACTAAAACCCTTATTTGAAGTTGTCTTGTTTTGCATTGCAATCACAACTTCCGTCTGGTAATTCGGGTCTTTAAACTCCTTTTTACAGCTTATTTAGGATTTGTTTTAAGTTGGCTCCCAAGCCTGATTTCTGTAGTGACCCTTACCAGGTAAGTGTACTACTGTTTTTCCTGCCCTCCTTTTGTTCCTCTATAAACAGGGGGGACATGCAAGTCATGAGCAGTTCACAGCAGTGGTTCAGGTAGGATTTCTTTACAGTAGTGGTGGCTGATTTATGGGATGTTTCAGACCATAACTGGTAAATTTGCGGGGTTTTGTTTTTTGTGCTGCAACTACAATGCCCCTTTGGCAACGTTTTTTTCACTGAATTTCAAAGTTTTCATTAAAGTAAACTTCACCATGAAGTCCCTTTTTTGCAAAGTATTTAAATGACATTTTTGGGTATTTAATGATATACACTATCATATACACTATAATTCTGACATTGGGAATGGGCAATGCCAGAGGTGATGTCCCAGGCACCACAGAGTCATCTGATATAGAAATTGGGTATAGCCATGCCAGTGACCACTTTGCTGAGGGCTCAAGCATCCTCCAACCCTGATATGCTTACTGGGTATGGCCACTTTGTCTAGAACATGGCCTTCAGCAAAGAACTCCTGAGTCATTGAATGTCACCAGTGACTGCTTGCCATAGACTATGGCCTTTGGGCTTGTCCCTGGCATCCCCAGCCACTGAAGGTTGCCGCTGGGGCTGCCATAGGGCGAGACCTTGTTGCCAATTTGTGGTGGCATTCCGCCATGCCCCTGGTGCCCTCCAGCCATCCAACGTGCCCAGTGTGGACATGCCCACTGTGCACTTTGATAAGGAAATCGTCACCAGATCAGGCCCATAGGCATGGCCTGTCATCTTGCCCAGTGGCTACCTTGCCCAATGCATGGTCATAGCTATGCCACAGGCAACTTAGAGCCACCTTATTTGCCCATAATGCATGGCCTGTTTCCATGTTGATTGCCCACTGTGATGCTGGAAATGCATCGGAGGGACAGGGCCTCCATATCCTTGTCCTTTTCCGCTTTTTATCGTGTGTTCTGTTGTGTTTTCCGTGCAGGAGTTCATGTGGGACTCCTGGCGGTGCAGCTCTCTCTTTTGGTTTGGTGAACAGACCCATGGGATACCCTTATGGCACCCACGGGTGGGAGTACAACCCTGTGCCCCTAGTGTATGTATACAGAGCAGGGTATGGGCTGGTGGCAGCTCCATGCTGAATTTGACAGGTGCTCTGAGTATCCTCCATTTAGGGATACCCAGGCCCTGCCATTGGAATCAGTTGATTCCTGATAGGAAACAAGATGGCCCCCGTGGCCTCTTGCTTTCTATTACCTGTTACCTTGTTTTCCCAAAGTCCTGGGAAGCCCTGACTCTGTCCCTTCCCCCTGACCGACTGTTGGGTGGAAGTTCCATATATGATGTTGGTGTGAAGTCCAGGCCAGACTGGCTGGAGCCTTCCCAGTGACTGTATGTTGTGGGTACATCCTGTGGGTGGGACCTGGGTGAATGGAGCGTGTGACAAATATGCATTCTGTGTTGTGGGTGTCTAGTATCTGGTGTTTGACACAATGACTGAGACATCTCTGACCGAAACTGGTGTGAATGCAGTGTGGAGTGTTGAATGGCTGGGTACTTGTCCCAAATACAGATAACTTGTTGTGAGTGTCTGGAGAGGAGTGAATGGCCTGAATGCACAATATACCTGATTGGATGCCTGCCTGCTATCGACCCGCGATAGCAAGGCCACAGCTGATCGACCGCCGAAGCCACTCGCTGCTCATCTAGAGCTGGAGAAGGAGCTCCGGATCGCTGCAGGAGCAGCTGATCCTCTCACCCCTCTGAGGTGAAAGCCACATGGAGGTATGATGATTATTGCACATGTATCTTGGCTATTCTTAGCGCCCTTGTGCGGTAGCCACCATCAACTACAATATTCATTTGTGCTTCCCTCATTGCATATTTATTCATGCACACAATCCTTGTTGTATACACGTAAGGCTAACGCTTTACACTGCGCCATTGAAACACATGAGGTGTTTCACATTCAAAGATGGCCGCCGGTGTTCTTGCCCCAATGTGCCCGTCTTCACAACACAGCAGAGACTAGTCTCGTGCTGATTGGCCCGTGCCGTGACAACCAGAGCCTATTGGAAGCCGGCAGGCGTAAGCCGGCCCTTCCTGGAAAGGCCCTGAGGGTAAGGCTAACAACTGTCCAGAGACTGTCCCGAGCTGACCAGGGCCCAGGGCCAGACCCCCTGCCTGTGCACCTACTGAAATTGCCACATGCTGAACAATCAATTAAAGGTAACTCTTGTACATATTAAGTTTGACTTGGCCACTGCAATCTCAACAAACTTTGAGTTAGGCTTTCTACGCAGAACACGCACTACTGTAACACCAAGTCCCCTACTCACACTTGCTCTTCCTGGGTCACAAAGTAAATTGCATTCCAATGTGTTTTTAGCTGTGCTATGACTCTCGCATTTAGGTGAAACACTGCCCTAGATACTCTATGCATTCCAATGTGTTTTTACCTGTGCTGTGACTCTCACATTTAGGTGAAACACTGCCCTAGATACTCTATGCATTCCAATGTGTTTTGTAGCTGTGCTGTGACTCTCGCATTTAGGTGAAACACTGCCCTAGATACTCTATGGATTCCAATGTGTTTTTAGCTGTGCTGTGACTCTCGCATTTAGATGAAACACTGCCCTAGTTATTTTATACACTCAAATCTAGTTGTTACTAGTGCATTTTAGCAACACTGTCTCATCCCAAATTGAGGTGCTCCTCAACACCTTGTAGCTAATTCATTTAGCTCTACTTAGGTGTTACCTTAATGCATCTCACCGAATTGGGTTATTCTAACCTAGGTGTCACACCAACGTACAACGGTCTAACCAGTGTTAACCAAGCTAACTCCCTGGGCACCCTATACTCTTGCAACTATCACTGAGCATGTGTCTATTAATCACTAACTCGCTTGCCTGCATCCTGATCCTTATCAACACGGCATCACAGCCTAGCATGGCTCCTCAGCTACCCTACACGCGACACTCAACTATGCTTAATACAAACTCCTTATACCCAGAGATAAACGACCCTCAACCATTGCAATTTACCAGCCTCCCACGTTCTACAATCGATAGGAACCTAGGATTTAGAGCCAGATTAGCCAAAATTTATGAGCCCCTCGCCCGCTCATTGCCTACCTTACAGAACTCCAAAACCCTACCTAGTTCCTCTACTAAAAAATCAAACTTGCCTCAAAACTCTAACCGTGGACCTTCAATTAGCTCCCCCATGCAAGCCACCCCTGATTCAACAGAGGACAAGTGCCACATTACTACCGCTAAAAACACAACCAGCCCCAAAATAAAGGGAGCCTTGATCAATGGCAGATTGTTAGTAGCTCACGCTACAGAAATTGTCGACTTGATCCTCAAGGAAAACCTTGACCTCCTTGCCATTACTGAGACCTGGCTACACCCAGCAGCAGGTCCCATGCTTATGCTGGCAGTCCCAGATAATGACTCTATCCTGAGACAAGATCGTCCCAATTCCAGAGGAGGAGGTGTTGCCATTATCCACAAATGTAGTCTTACCAACACCTACCAACATACTAGCATGTGAAACTCTCTCCGTCAAAGTCCCACTTACCAACACCCAAACTCTCAACATCCATTTGATCTACCGCCCGCCAGGCCCTATTGGCACCTTTGATGAAGATATTAACACTATCCTCTCCAGTAACCTTACAAGCTCTACCCAAATTCTCACCCTGGGTGACTTTAATATGGGCTACAATGATCCTGAAGACCATTCTGCCAGCACTATAGTCAATACTCTCCCAGAACTAGGTTTTGCGCAAAGAAGCATAGCACCTACACATTCCAAAGGCAAAACACTGGACTGGGTGGCCGATTACAACTGTCTAGCGAACATCACAGATATCTCACCACTAGCCTGACTGACCACCACCTGGTTTGGTTCCTGCTCTCCACTGACAGACCACCACCCCCACCCATTATCAGGGCCCCGCCTACCCTCACAAGAAACAAGAAGAATATGACAGCTGAAAGACTCATCCCGAACTTACTCCCGACACTCAACACACTCCCAGATAACTTGGACCCAGAGACCCTAGTTGAAGAATATAATAAGATCATGACCACTTCGCTGGACCTAATTGCCCCCCCTCAAACTGAAACCTAGCAAACCGAATACGCACCTAAACAAATGGTACACCCCATTCCTTAAAAATTTAAGGCAGCAAAAAAGGAACGGTGAGGCCACTTGGAAAAAATCCCCCTCAGCCGCAAATAAACTCAAACTCTCCAAACTAGCCACACTCTACAAGAAACAAATCTACCTGGCCAAACGAACGTCCTTTGACTCGCGCATATCCCAAGCAAAACCAAACATGAAGGAACTATTCTCCATCCTTAAAGAAGTAGAAACCCCTATAGTACCGCCTGACACCTGTACCAAAGATAAAAATTGGTGCTCAGAAATCCAAAGCACCCTAGCGAACAAAATTGCGACCCTCCAAAGTAAAATCTCCTGTAAAAAGGTGTCCCTCAATGACACTCTCCCTTCAAAAATACCACCTCAGCCCACGCGTACAGATTTCACTCGCTTCAACTTCTCTAAAGTCACTACACTTGAAGTAGAAAAAATCATCCTGTCTCTAAAACCTTCCAACTGTCAGGGAGACCTGTGCCGGGCACAGCTCATCAAAGATGCCGCACGCAAACTCTCCCCCTTTATCACAAAACTGATTAATGCCTCCTTCGCCACTGGCTCCATACCCACGAATCTGAAACAATCCTGGGTACTTCCATTATTAAACAAACCCACACTTCACCCAGTCACACCCACAAATTACAGACCCATAACGACCGTTCCCTTCCTACTAAAAATCCTGGACAAGGTCGCCTATGTACAAATACAGAAGTACTTGGAAGAACACCATCTATTAGGTTCCAGACAATCAGGGTTCCGCCCTCAACATGGGACTGAAACCGCTCTCATTGACTTGAAAGCTCAGATTGATACGCTCAGAGATAACGGCCAAGTTGCCCTACTCCTCCTCCTCAATATGTCTGCAGCTTTCGACATGGTCGATCATTCTGTCCTATTCACATGCCTCCACACATCAGCTCACTTCTCCGCTGAGGCCATCACCTGGATTACCTCTTTTCTCAATGGTAGAACCATGAGGATCTTCTCACCCACTGCGGCGGCAGACCCCATACCCATCACTTGTGGCATCCCACAGGGCTCCTGTGTCTCCCCCACACTGTACAACATATTTACCAAGCCCCTTTTTCGATGATTTGGATCATCTCGGTATCACCTACACTAAATATGCAGATGATACCCAGATCCTCCTTCTGCTTTCTGGAGATTATGGAAAGGATTTGGCCTTGCTAAATAGGGTGTACATCATCATCCAGGCATGGATGGCCTTACATGGACTATGCCTGAATGATGATAAAACTGAACTTATCATCCTAGGCACTACGTCCAGTTTAAAGACGTTGCCTACAACTCTTTCCTGATCGATGGTAACAACATCAGGGTTGGACAAGAGGTCAAACCCTTGGGTTTTTACCTGGACTCCAACTTCTCCTTCAGAAGACAGGTGAGCTCCCTGGCTCCCTCCACGGCATATACGTGTAAATTAATCCGCACATCTAAACCATTTCTGTCTGACACTAGCTGCCTTAACCTCGCTAGAGCCCTTATATTGTCCTGCCTGGACTACTGTAACGCCCTCTATCTGGGATCCTCCAAGGCTACCACCAGCAAACTACAAACTCTTCAGAATAACACTCTTAGAGCGGCTCTGGGAATCTCCAGAAGAGAGCACATCTCAGGAATTAGTCAACAGAACAACTGGCTCTCCGTTAACGACAAAATTCTCTTAAAAACTGCATCGCTCACTCACAAATCCCTTAATAACGCTGCCCCTACTTATCTGATCAATAGATTCCACAGACAGTCCTCCCTGAGACCTACCAGAATTGCTTACAAAGACTGACTTTTTGTCCCCAACTTTAAACATGCCACCATAGGTGGCAATAGCTTCCCAGTGAAAGCAGCCAAACTGTGGAACTCCTTACCGCCAAATCTCAGAGTGGACCTGCCCTACCAGAACTTCTGATCCAAGCTAGTTTCATGGGTGAAAACGAAGGCCGTCAAAGACACTCAAGCGCCAGGTGGTCCCCTTTCGTGTCACCCGCACACTCTGTAACCACCTGTGCTCATTTGCTCATATGTATATAATATCTATGTACCTCAATGTTGATATGTATATAATATCGGTGTGCCTCACTGTCTCTTTGTATATTCTATGACTACTGTAACCAAGCTTTGCAAATTCTTGTAAAGGCTGCGCCCTGATACCCTCGGGTACGATCGCGCATTATAAATATTAAACAAACAAACAAACAAGCATGAATGCCCTTCTGACCGATTGGTTGCCTGAATGTGACCCAGCAAAATGAATGGGTGATCAACTAGTATATCTGGCGGCCTCTCAATGTTAGAATTTGTGTTCAGAAGCTGAAGAGAAACTGGAGTTGAAACTGAAGCTTAACCTTGGAACCCTGCTGGAAGAGAAAAATTGCTGTTGCTCTCCTTCATCAATCTGAAAGCTGCTGTGTTTCCAAGCACTGACCCTGAGAGGATCTGGTAAGGCACCCTCTTCCCGAGCTACGAGGGACCATCGTGCACCAACTGATCTTTGCCAAAGCTCCCTGGTAGACAGACCCTTGATAGGCTGCCGACCCGAGACAGGGACTGCTGCGGAATCCCAAGGAGAAGCGCCCGGACTGTTGTCTGCCACTGTCGACGACTGCCGTCGCCGACCCGAGCTGCCGTGCTCCTGTTTGCCTAAGAACTTCATTTGATCCAAGGATTCTCTCGTCCGCATCGTCGCTGCTGTATCCTGCTGGAGAAGGCCTGACCGTCAACGTGCCGAGGAGCATCCGCCGGTGGGTTTCCCACCACCCAAGGACCACAGAGACGCTGACGACTCGACTCCCTTGCTGGGCCACAGTCCTTCAAACTCTTTGCGGTCCAGAAGTATCGACACAGAGGGGCCCCGCACGCCTCTTCCTTGCAGGACGTTTACACTTCCCCATCAACGAGCACCGCTAGGAACGAAGCTGCCACTTCACCGTCGTAGCTCACCCTGTTCTCCGTCAAACATTCGATGACCCGTAACTCCTGCCTTAAAAGGAGGGCACTCAAGAAGGACCGTTGATTCCCCGCCGAGGAACGCTACAACGCCAGGTACTTTGGGGTTGCAGAACTATTGGTAAGTCTATTGTGAACAATATATGGACTGCGCTTGTATCTTTATTCTACAGGTTGCCCAGGTGGGGGGATCTCCACACAGAGCTGTGTTTAACGATAGTGAACAGAATTCTGCCACTTGTTCAACCATCTTGCTTTCCTTCCTCTCTCTACTGCTGGTTTCCTCTTTATTGATCTTTGTGACATTTTGACAGTATAGCTGATGCACTTTAAAGAGATCTGATAATATTTGTGGTACCACTGTAGAACTGTATATATTTACCATTGTTGATTTTCTGAGCACAAAGTGAGTTATTGCGATAGTGTACATAACCTTGAATGTTAATTTTATAAAGACTGTGTTTTAACCGATACAGTGATGTGGACATTCCTTTGTGGGTGCTTGGGGACTACACTGTACTTAAGAACCAGCCTGCATCACCTCCTGAGAAGCTAGGCCTTGATTGCTCGACCACGTACCAATAATAGAGAATCTTGGCTGGGGTCCTCTGTGCCTCTCCTGTACCATATAGAGAGCGAAAGTACAGACACCCCTCTCCAGTCTTTACAGCCACTTTGCATTGGTCAGAGTTGTTCAAGCAAATCAAAACCATGCTTTCCAGACAAAATGCCAGCTTCTCATGTATTCTTAGTGTTACCCTGACTAGCATTCCGACTAAAGTTGAGAACAAACTTTGCGCTATGAGAAATTGATTGGCAAACACCAGTTCTGGGGTCCCATATTTTTTCAGTGGATGTTGGTAGTCAAGTTATGGTTGCTTTTTGATGATAGTGGCTGAGTTGTGGTTGCTATGGGAAACAACTGGTAAATGTGTGAGGTGTTTTGCACTGCAACCATATTGTCCCCTTCACGCAGTTTCATCACTGAATTTAAAAGCCTATTTTATCATACACCTAACCATAACATTAATTTAACCATGCATGTTCCTTTTATTTCTAGTACTTTTTGATGATATACAAACCTACAGTGCTCATGGGCCATGCCATGGGCACTTGTTGTAGCCACTGGTCATGGTCTGCTGTCATATCCAGTACCATTGCATGGGCCAGGCCTTGTGGCAATGCTCAGGCACCTCCAAGGTACACACTGGCATGCCCACTTTGCCATAGTCGTGGTCTACGGCATGTGCCTGGCATCCCAAAGCCACCAACGCAGTCACTGGGCCTTGTGTGTAGCCATGACCAAGGACATCTTTCAACAAAAACAAAACGAATAAAAACAGAACAAAAAAAGGATCAAGACGTACATTCAGAGAATGAATTCACTACCAAGATTATCAAATATGTCATCTTGGGTTACTTGTAATAAAAACTTTTATTAGCTTTATAAAAAAACATGTTAGTACCATAAACACACATTCTATTTATACAAATAAATGTATCACATTCATGCTCACCAGCACAACCAACCAATATCACCAAATTCCTTTTAGCATACCAGGGTTACCTTTGTGCACAATTATTCCCATTTAACAACACACCAAACAGAATTGTCCATATGTGTCTATTGCTTTTCAAACAGAAATCATCGATGCGTGTTTCGGCCAGGATATATGAGCTGTTCACTACGACCCTTTGCTGCTCCAGCCTTCTTCAGGACATCAGTGAGAACCTAGCTCTGTTCCACTGTATTTACAACTGTAGGTACTGGCAGTGTTTTTATATAAAAACATATAACTTTATGGTACAGTTCTGTCTCGACTACACATTTCACATACCGAATTAATCATCTGAAAAATGAATGCATTACCCCTCAGTGTGTGTATACCTCCACCTATGGACTATAAAGACAAGGGTATCATAGTATCCAACCAGGTCAAAACCCTGGGTATAATGATGAACTCTTCTGTTAATTCAGAAGCACATGCCAACCTCTTGCAAAAGAATACAGCCTACTACCTGCGGCTTATGAGGGCCATTAGACCTTTCCTAAGTGAAAACAATATGTCTACCATCGCTGGGGCTGTTGTGCTATCCAGGCTTGACTATGGCAATGCCCTTCTTATAGGTGCTCTCGCCAAAGACCTGCATACTTGTCAAGTCATTCAGAATGATGTTGTAAGGCTAGTAAAACATCTCACGAGAAGAGACACTACTACTATGGCAGGAGATCGCTCCATTGGCTCAGAGTCGAAGAGAGGATTAAGTTTAAATCCCTAACTCTTGTGCACAAATGCCTCTTCGGAAAAGCACCCACTACCTGAAGAGGAGTCTTGTATCCTACACCCCGAAGAGACAGTTGCGCTCAGCAGGAAAAATCCTGCTAGTAGTACACAAATATAAACTCAAATCAGCCATTAGCAGATCCTTTGTAGTACAGGCGGCTCAGCTATGGAACTCTCTTCCTTTGGCTTTGAGAATACTGGAGAATCATCTGCAATTCTGAAAACTACTGAAGACACATCTCTTCAAGTAACTCCAACCTTCTAGCTTTGCAGCTCTCCTGGTTGGTTTAGGGAAGTCCCCTAGATAGTTTGTGTCTGTATTGTGAATGCTCCCTGATGCCTGCGGGCTACCGGCGCTATAGAAGTCTACATTACATTACATTACATCACATTACATTACTTGAATATGTCATGCTCGGGTGACTGTTATCCTCACAAATAAAACACAGAATGGTGTCAACACTCAGGAAGATGAAACACCAAATGTATGTCCCTTTCTCCCAATGCTATTATGTCATGTAGCATACCATATGATATGATATGGCATTTATAACGCGCCTATACACAAGTGTTTCAAGGCGCGACGCCGCAAGGGAGGGGGAACAGAGGGAAGACAGAGACAGCGATCCTACTAGGCTGAGTGTCATTCAGATTGCGTAAGTGCAGGGAAAGGGGTCGAGGAAAAGTGCGGAGTGGGAGGTGGGAAGGGGACAGTACAGTACAAGGGTTAGTAGAATAAATAACGATAAGAGAATTAGGGCCAGCTGGTGGCAAGTTCAAGGGTAAGTGCAGACATCTGGAGGTGTCAAGTGCTGGTGGAAGACTGTAGGGATTCAGAAAACAGTCCCCAAGTGCGGGGGTTGCCGGGGAGGTAGTGCAAGTGTGTAACTGGCAGGGGAGGTGACCTGGGCCCGAGATCAGAGGGTGGCCAGGTAATCAGTACAGATTCAGCCAGAAATTCAGCAGGGGAGAGGAGGAGAGAAAGCAGATGCAAAGAGGAAGGTTTTGAGGTGCCACCAGAACCAGAGATAGTTCTCAAGTTTCAGGGAGGCAGGGAGGCTGTTCCAGAGGGAGGCCCCAGCTGAGGAAAGAGATCTACCACCAACTCGTTGCTTGAAGAAGTGACTGACCCTGAGGGATTTGGAAGTGGATGAGCAAAGAAGGAAGATATTTAGGAAGAGAGAGTTGAAGGTATTGAGGCCCCATGCCCCAGAAGGCCTTGTCGACAATACAGAGGGTTTGGAACTTAATCCTTGCAGCCACTGGGAGCCAGTGCAGAGATTTCAGTCCTGGAGAGATACGATCCCTGGGCCTGAGGACAAGGACAAGTCTCGCAGTCCTGTTCTGGATGAGTTGCAGAGGGCGAAGAGTAGAAGTAGGCAGATTTAGAAGGAGGCATGCATAATCTCTAAACTTGGTTATTCATGTGTGCTAATCCTGCTTACCGTATGACATGCAAATCTCCTGTATAACTTCCCAGCTGCTGTTGGACCCAGCCACCCCTTGCTGAGGCACTATTCTCTGCAGCCAATTACAACAATACCAAGTCAATTAATGCGCAGTGCTCATCCACTTAAAACCATTACCAAACAGCCCTGTGTGCTATCACTTACCCCTCACTGAGGAGAGAACCGCATTACTCACCGGTCACATGTGTTTGATAGGTCAGCCTTGCTTAGTTTATGACACAGCAACTTTCATGATTTTCTCTCTTCTTGTGCAAATGGCATTGCTCTAAAATACAAATGACCCTTTAGTTTCAGGGGATGCAGCTCCACATGTGTATCAACATCACTCAGTAGCCATACTTTAAATGTAGACTCTCTGTCCCTTTGTCTTTCTGTATGAAAATGGAGCTGGGACTCTAGAACGACCTAAATAGTGTTGATGTTCCTAAGCTACTTGCCAATTGCACCATCCCGGTAATTCCTCTCTGTATATCTCTACTAACAGCTATTCACATTCAGAAGTTATTACAGCTAACGCATCGACTTATTAATTCTAACATTTGATACAACAAACATAAAGATCATCCCAATTGTGAGATTTGAACTTTTCTCTTTGTGAATTGATTTGTAACTGGTTAGATTTACTACATACAAAAAACCCATTCTCTAACTCTTCTGGAGATAAATGTTTATTAAATAAATAATTGTATTGCTAATGAACTTTACTTTCCAATGCATTAGGAAAATTCCCTTTCCATAGAATATTTGGTTTCAGCTGAATGACTCAAGGTATTATTTTACAATTGTTTGTCGATGTGTGTTGCCAAGGTGGTAATTCATGTTCTTGCTTATTCTCAGACTAAACCAGGTATAAACATCACAGTAATTAATGTCCATACATCTGAAAATTAATGAATCTAAAAGCTCCTGGGACACCTCATGCCAAATGGGGCCAGGCTGGAATATGAGATAATGTACCTAAATTGTCTTTCAGCCACACAACTCTCCTGTCAAAATGTAGAGGATGTGCTTAGACAACTTTGTGCCATGCTTGAGTAACGCCATGTGATGGGTTTCTGTCTGCTAAGGAGAAATCTCTTGCATTTTTCCGGATTCCAGGAACCTATGTAAATGCAGTCTATGTGAAAGTTGGGTCTGATAGTTAGCCTCACTTTCATGAAGCCATTTGGGACTTAAAAAGGGGTGCTCGTTTTTTTGCACAGATGGATTGTCAGCCTATAGGGTGAGTAATTGAAATCACTAGCATACATATACAAGACACTTCTTATATACGTTGTGCTTTATGTCAATTGTTTGGCATGCCAGTAGCTGTCAAAACAGATTATACCTAACATGGAAGAATATACCACAGTTGAAATGTGCACATGAAGTAGACAACCGAATGATGGACTTCAGTGTCCTTCTCTGCCTACATAAGACAGCTCGTATCGAGGTCATAGCCCTTTTGGACTGTGTAGCTGCAGGAAACTTCATGGACCTCAACTGGGCCGCTATGAAAAACATTCTTAGGGTGGCTACAAGTCTCCACAGACTTCATCGTTGAGCTACCCCGCTACCGAGGTTATACAGCGATTATGGTCACTGTTGATTTCTTTACCAAGATGGCGCATTTCTCTCTCTTACCAGGAACTCCTACTGCAGTCCAAACCGCTAAGGTGTTTCTACGTGACGTCTTCAGAGTGCATGGGTTACCACAAGTTGTGACATCGGATCGTGGGTCTCAGTTCACATGAATGTTCTGGTATACCCTATTCAGCCTTCTGGGAGTCTGCAGAGCCCTTTCATCAGGTTATCATCCCCAAAGTAACAGGCAAACAGAAAGATTGAACCACATTCATCAGCAATACCTTAGCTGCTTCACCAATACGGAACAAGACAATTGGTTCGACCTATTACCTAATGCAGAATTCACATATAATAACACAATCCAAAATGACACACAGATGAGTCCCTTCTTTTGCACATACAGATTTCATCGCAAGCACCCTCTAAGGTTCCATCGGTCGATACCTTGTTAGAAGAACTCACTAGAGCTCATAAAGAAGCTTTTGTTAACCTTGGACAGAGCAAGAGGAGAAACAAGTTTTATGCAGACAGAAGTCGAAGAAAAAACCCTGACTGGGAAGAAGGATCCATGTTGTGGCTTTCCACTAAATACTCACCCAGATGGGTTAGACTGTCCAAACTGTCTCCTTGATGCATCAGACCCTTCAAGGTGCTCTCGAAAGTAATTCCAGTGTCGTGCTGTCTTCAACTACCTAAGAGACTCAGTAGACTCCATCCTGTGTTTCATTCCTCTTTACTCAAGCCCTTTCGTCCTGATCCCTATCAACCACGGGGGTCAGAAATTCAATATAGGAGAACCAGTTCCCAATGAATATGAAGCTTCTCACCTTATTGCCTCCAGATATTTCCAAGGAACACTCCAATACCTTGTACATTGGAAAGAATACTCTGAAGTAGAGAGAACATGGGAACCAGAACGCAACATGTATGCGTCTTCTCTGATACAACAGCACCACTGCAGATACCCCTGCAAACCAGGCAACCCCCAAACTAAGGAGGTGTCATACTGTCACATCTCAACATTGGAGTCCCTGAAAGCGTTGGCAGATTGGCTAGCGTTCCACTAGGTTCTTCAGAGGAAGCAGCACCCACGGTCTAGTCTTCCACCAAGATTGCCACCCATAGTTTATCACAGTTCCGGACCGCCAGTGCTCTGCATTGCAATCCTTCCTCTTCCTACTGGGTAAGACGCTTGTTCTTGCTTCTGCCTTCTCCCCCTCACTTACGCTTACCTTCCTCTTATTCTTACAGCTTTCCTTCTCCCTCCTTTAATCTCCGTCCCCTGCTGCCAACCTATTTCTCGCCTTGTGCCCCTTACTATTTATTGTACTCAAATCCTGTTCCACGTCTCTCAATACTACTGCAGACAGTCTTGTATGATTGCATTGGACAATGACTTCTCAATTCCCAGGGTTTTTTTCTGCCATAAGGATGTTTCCCCATTTGGGCTATTCCCCAGGGGTTCACCCTCCTCGGTGTGTACTCGGAATTGAGCGTGGTGGCCCCCAAAGAGGATAGACCCTATCTCCACTTCAGCAGACAGACTGTGAAGGAGAAGGTGAAGGAGAAGGAGAAAAAGAAGAAGCAGATGACTGAGGTTTCTGCGTAATCTGCAGGTGAGGAGGGCACACTTGAGATTAACATAAAGGCATACCCCCCTTTGTCATCCAGTGGCCTGGGTGGTAGCTCAGAACTGTCTTCGGGGAGGCAACCGGGTTCAACCTAGAGGCTGGTCTGATGCAACCTGTGTCAGTGGCTTGGAGGTATTTTCTCAGACAGGATCAGAGCTTTCTATATCTGGCAATGAATCCTCTCTTTCTCCAGTCCAAGTCTTTGAGTGTATTTCATGCTCATCTGCATTTTCTGGACTTGATTTGGGCCGATTCACAAATAACCTTCAGGTTTTTCTGTGTTCTCCTCTAAATCTGGTTCTGGATGGAGTTTGTGTTGATTGTGGACTTTGGGTCCTTTGGTTTGCTGACTTCATCATTGTTTCTCTTAGGAATGTATGTCTTCTTTTGGTACAATATCTTCATTCTCCGGGCATGCATGGGATTCTCCACCAGGCTTCTCTGGTCTACTGCGTGTGGACATCATTCTGGGGGAAGGAGCGGCTTCAGAGGCTTCAAGGTCCAATGCACACATTGTCTTCTAATGGTATGTGATGTTATGTGTGCCCCCCCTTCTCGCACACAGGTGTTGCCTGTTTGCTTGATTCTTATACCCTGCCGCCCTCACTCCAGCCTACTTTTGCAGGAGTCTGTCCTGATACATTCTGGTTTCACCGTCACCGTCTTGTGGCCAATGCTGGATTTGACTTGTATGGACTTCATTGATTGATCGTGAGTCACCCTTTCTCAACTCTCTTGCTGGACTTCCCTTGCATCTTTTACTCATGGTGGCCCTGAATCATGCTGTTCCCATCCTCGTCTTGTATCCTGGCTTACAACATTTGTGTTACTACTGACTTCTGCAATTGTATTTGCTCTCCCCTCTTGCTTCTCCACTTTTTCACCTGCTTACTCTCTGTTCTCTCCTCCTCTCCCTTTCTCCCTTTTTCCTATCTCCTCCCCCTACTTTCCCACCCCCCCCTCCCTCCAGCACTATCTGAAATGTTGTCAGGCCTAGTATGATAGTCGCGTGTTTTGTTCTTCCCCTCCCTTACTTCACCCCTCTCCCTCACCTTTTGTTTTTCTCCGGCTCTACCAGAAATGTCGTCAGGCCTAGTATGGTAGTCGGCTCTCTGTTTCCATTTCTTTCCCACTCCCCCCCCCTTATCTATGTGTTAGCTCTTGCACTATCTGAAATGTCGCCAGGCCGAGTACGATAGTTAATTTCACATCCTTACTGTTCATGGCCTGTAAGAATGTCATTGTATTTCCCTTGTTCCTTCCCTTGCCTTGAAGCGCTTTGAAACACATTGTGGATAGGCACTATATAAATAAACTATCATATCATATCAAGGCTTAAAGAGACATGGTAATCACTACTCTAAAAAATATCTGTATGCTTACGGATAAGAGAGAAATCTATCATACAGTGGCCAATTGGCACTTTGGGTACTGGTAGCACCAAAGCTATCATGAACCGAAAAGGCATTATTAACTTTAAATGCCTGCTCAGCCCCATACGGTGCTTAGGCAGAATACAACTCACCCTTTTTTTATTTATTTAGAAATGGCATCACCCTTTTGTTTAGTATATCTACTAGAAAGGTCCTAGCAACCTACAGGGCGCATTGCTGTCTAGCTCAGGAAGCATGCCTCATTCAAATGGATATAGCCGTAGATGGAGAATTCAAGCTATTTCCTAAAACTGAATTTGCTGCTAAATTCTATTTTGTTAACCCAACTTGACTTTCTACTCATTAGATGAACAGATGAAAGAAGAATCTGTGCAGGATTCTTTACTTTGAAACTGTACCCACTACACATGGAGCAGCTACTTCCAGGAAATCCTGTGTGGCTCTAGTGGGGATCTTGGCACCCCTCCCAAGCTGAGGAAGGAAGATTTCCATGAATGGAACTGGGAACAGGCCACTTCAAAGGGAGCCTTCAAGACAAAGGGGGGAATTACCTTACAGCGGATAATTACCAGAGAGACTTAGATTGGACAGAGGGTGGAAAGTTCAGTGTAGAGATGAGGCAGGTGACGCAGAAAAGAAGTGTACAGAAGGGCGGTGTTTCCACTGATGGGCCCATAGGTCAGTGCTCATCCTCTAGTACCTCTAAGACAAGATAGATGCACCATGTGAGAAATGGGGGTGCAGGATTCACTTACTCCAACACGACTCAATAATGAGGACTCAGTAGTTTGGCAAAGTGAAGTCTGTTTAATGACAAGTACATCAAACAGGGAAACAATTGGAAATCAGCATTGTTACGATCGCCTGCCTGTCTCGCTCCAACTTCCTCGAACTTCAGTCGAACAGCAACTTTTATACATAAAACTCGTCATCACTGATGTCTACCTCTACAAATTCGTCATGCAATATAATTGGTTAGGAAAGGTAACTTAAGTATAGGTGCTATATCTGTATATGGTAACAGAGCACGCAGATTGGATAACCCTTATTGGGTGGGTGTCTACGCCCAACCCTCTACATCACGCGTGATAGATGTCACTACAACTACGACGTCCCATTGGTTCTACTATCTATAGGACCCTAGATAACTTGGTCCATTGTGATTGGGCAGGTTACACCCCTAGACGTAAATCTCCATTTTAATTAGCAGCATGCAGACTGGACACCCAGGTGCCTAGTGTCCTAAAATTCACCTTGCCTCCCATCCATCAATCAGGGCTTTTGAGCTACGTGTCAATTAGTTGGCTGGGCATGGCCTCGAAGCTGTAGCCTCTTATCTGGAGAAGTTATGGCACCCTTGGATCTGGGTGACATCAGACGTTGGTAATTCTTCGCCCCTGACTGGTCACATGTCTGTTCACCGTGAATCTGCTTCAGTTTCCAGCTTTTCGTGTATTTGATTCTTCTTTAGCCTTGCCACCTGCCTGGGCCCCCCTTATCTTGACCTTCACGGGGCAGGCTGGTATGCTGTGAAGTTTCGATTCTCCAGCATTGCCGCTCTCCCCCTTTCCTTGGGTTGACCTCGAATTCCCAGGCATGAGCTGCTCTTTGTTGAGTTTTGATTCCGCTCTTCTTTCTGGCTTTAGGTGGAATATGAAACCTGGCCTAGTAGGCCTCTGGCTGCCTGGGCATACTTATGCTTAACAAAATGGAGTCACACTTGTATAATGTGCCTTATTGAGGTAGATATATGGTTGGCGCTTGCAGCTCTACTCTTCTACTAAGCATTGCAAGCCGTATCGTTTTCTTAGCTTCTTGCGTTCCAAGCCTATTTACATGCGTTAACTAGTTGGCTACTTCTATCTTGCCTCATAGCCACATTTCCTTACATTTCAAGATTGTCTCTTTTCTTGTGTCCATTACATCTACTTTTCATAGCAGCTCGCACTGACGTGCTATCCTTGTTAGCCGTTTTCGTTCATTCGCGAGTTTGTCCAGGCCCTTGTGTCATTTTCACTGGCCGTCCATTAAGGCTCTTTGGGTCTCTTCGTGGACCGTCTGTAGGTACTCTTCATTTCGTCTCAGCTGCTGGTATGGTTGCCTAAGAGGGTACGTGCAGCCTAAGGCTGTCTGGTTATGGGTGCTTCAACAGGTACGGCTCTTTTGATGTACACTGAGCAGAGTCCCAGCGCGGCTCTCTGTTGGTTCATTTGCTCCTCATACGTCACATACCTTGGCGAGTATGCTCCTGGTACCTCAAAATGGGGGGCAGGGGTGCATCCCATGCCCAGGACCTCCTCTACACTCCCCCCTCTGGTCGGTTCATCGACCACTTCTGCTTCTTCTTTTGTATTTATTTCCTTAGATTCTTCAGGGTTTGTACATGATGGTGTGAATGTGCGCGCCTTTGGAGTCCATATTTTTATCATGCCCTTCAAAGTTCCTGCGGTTTTTACATGTTCATCTTTATTCCATGTCATTAGCTGGCATTGTCCATTTGGGCTGCAATAGATCCATTTCCCTTCATACTTTCTTCGTTTCCTGGGATATGCAAACTTTGTTCCTTCTAGTGAAAATTCACTGGCCTTCACAAAGTCTCTTATTTCTTCGTCAGTCAGATGTCTGGGCTTCCATCCTGGTTCGACATCGACCATGATTTTCATCCCGATGGCTTTCTTCGCAGTTTTCTGGCACTGTGTGATGATTATTTTAATAACACAGAATCCTAGCAGTATCATTGCTAGTAAGGCTCCCAGAAACTTGAATACATCCGCCATCCATTGTGGGACCCATGAGAACAGGGCTCCAAACCAGCTGTCATCGTCCACCTCATCACTTTCATCGACCATCTAATTCTTTAGGTTTGTCAACATACTTATGGCTTCTGTTAGGGTTCCATTTTCTTCATCGTGCGATGGTATAAATGTGCAATACGATTCTCTGATTTTTGCGCAAACACCTCCATCCATCGCTGTGATCATGTCTAGTACATATCTGTTCTGGAGGGTCATCAGTCGGATTGCTCTTAGTTCCTCTTTGATCGCGTTAAATCCTTTTATGGTAGAGTTGATGGTCTGCAATAACTCCCATCTGGTTATTTGAAACCATTTAGCATTCACTCTAACTTGGATGTGCGACAGGAGTAGTGTTGTGAATACTGTTGAGGTGAGGCTGAACAGCCTGTGCTCGTATGGGATCGCATGGAATGCCTCTTCTGATTTGGCAGAAAAGTAATTTTCTCTCTTCATCCTGGATACCAGTTCCACAGATCTCCTTTTTCTTAGATGAGCATCTGCCTTCGGGAAACTGTCCAAATTCAGGTAATTTTTAGGGATCACCAGTGCGGGAACGTGGATGTTCACCAGTGTGCATATGCCTCTCCAGGTCTTCGGTAGTCTTATATATGCCTTGGATCCACACGCCCATTAATGGTCCATAATAACTGCGGTTCCTTGTGTCATTCCTGGGGCCTCATAAATTTGTCTGCGGTTTTGATTCTCCCCCATCTTTCGCGTGACGTTGCTTCTGAAGCATAGTTTCGGGCTTTCCAGTGGTACTATTTGCAGGGGTCCTCCTCTGTCTTCGACCCATGTCAGCAGCTTTACCAACTTTGGCCATAGAGGTTTGCATAACTTCTGCGGATTCTCTATTGCTTCTTGGCAGGCTCCAAGGAACATCCAAGCTCGGCAGATTACTACTCCTTCTTCGCAACCATCTGGGGAAACTACTGTTCTCCAAATCTGCATTTGGCCTCTGTTCTTCCAAATTTGAGCCTCTTCTGCAGTTTTTCCTTGAACATTCAGTCTCGGGATTATTTCCCATCTTGTTCCTGATCCTTTGATGTCAGGGTTCTCGTATCTATCACGTGATTCCTGGTGTGCGCCCTGTTTCTTGTTTTAATGTCCTGGACGTAGCCATCTTCATCTGGGTATTCCTTTTTGTTGGCCCATATCAGTGAGGCGTCTCTTCCCATAAATTGTCCTCTGGTGTTGCACATTGCTACGTGTGACATACAGTGTGCTGTGGGGACATCAATTTCTACAGCTACAAAGATCTTGGATTTTCCCATGCTGTACGGTAGGAGTGCCCAGACAAAGCATTCTCCTTCTGATTGCCTTTGTCCTATTTCCTTCATGTGCTGGTACCATATGTTGTTTCCTAGATGGGCTGTGCTGTCCAGGTAATCGTTGAGTTCATTGTTATCTTCATGCGGGCTTCTCTTGATTCTCAGCGTTCTTCTGTAGTTTGCTATGACTATGTCTTTAAATGCGTCTGTGCTGCTTTTCCACTATGGGCGTCTTGGTGGAGCAGGTTGCCTTGGCCGTATCGCTGTGGTAGGAGAAGGATTTGTGTTTGCTTTTCTTCCCTTTTGTAATCTTTCATAGACTTCCTCTAACCACCATTGGCTCACCAACTTTCGAACGCGTGGCTGTGTCATAGGCCTGGTGCTTCTTCCTTGTGTTGGAGCTGGCGTGCTTGCTGTTATGGTCTCTGTAGTTCTATTTCTCAGCTCCTCGTGCAGTTACTTTGATCTAACTATGAATGGGAACAAATTATCTATCAGTGTTTGTGTTTTCTATGAGTTCCTTTGCGGTTTCTGTTCTTTTGAGGGATTTTGCTATGCCCTCTCTCTTTAGTTTCTCACTTGGCTCCTCTTGGTTACTTCCACTATATTCTGGGGCTGGTCGTTCGGTAGGCAGTTTCTCTTTTTTGTTGCCCTTGTTTGAGGCCCTGTTGCCATTGACACTTGCCCTTGTTTGTGTGCATTCAGTGTGTGCGTGCGTGCAGTGGTCAGCACTACATTCTCACTCACTCCGTGCTGACCCTGTCTCCAGCTTTTCTCTTCATTCATCATCTCGAGTGTGTATGTGCCACCAATAATTACATTCAATTTTAGTTTGTTCCCTTTACCATCAGCTTTTCTTGGAACTGGGATAACTATCTAGAGTCTGGTTGCTTTCGTGGGACCCAGGCGTTCATTATCTGGCGGGTGCACTGAAATTGGGACGCTTCGTGCACCGATAAAAAATGCAGTTCTGATAGTCAAAGACAGAAACACAATGATAATTACTACGCATATACACATTATTGACTTGTAGGACAGCTGGCAGCATTTCCTTCCATGGAAGCGGGGGCGCCCCTCTGTTGGTGGTAAAACCAAGTTACTGTTTTGGGCCCCCATCACGAACATAAGTCTATCTTCAGCATTTACTTCTTTTTATTACTCTGATTTCGTTGCTCAAGAGTTTGTGAATTACTAAAATGACGAGTGCTTCTCAAGTGTCCCCCCTCTTGCGAGTGATGACGGCAGTCTCTGGGTATGGAGTACAGTTCTCTTGCTAGACTATGGAAAAAGGTTAGGCTAGCATCTTTTGCACATCACATTTATTATGCATATCTATAGTAGGTAAAGTCCCAGTTCACTCCTCGAATTTGCCTTGGTCCTGAGGACATGCTGGAACATGTTCAATTCGAAGGAATGAAAAGATGAAACTGCTAAAAATCACATTAAAATAAAATGTCGTAAAAATAAAAACAAAAAATAAAAATAAAAGTAAACATGGAAAAATAAGAATAAAATAAGAAAAATTAGAAGAAAAGTAAAAAAGAAACTTAAGATGGTGTATTTCTCGTTTCTGTTCTTCTCGATCTGTCCCATGGCGGAAAGTTGAAGAACTGTGTTTCTATCTCCTCGATCTGTCCCTCGGCGGAAAGTTGAAGACCTGTGTCTCTATCTCCTCGATCTGTCCCTCGGCGGAAAGTTTCACTGGAATCTCCTCAAGTATTCTCAGTGGAAGGTACATAGCTCTACCTGGAGCATAATGCCGTGGAGGAGTGTGCCCATGTTGGGGTTATTGGCTGGATCTCTGAGGAAGGTTATGACGTCAACATCTGCAGGCCTTCCCACCATTTCCGGATAGTCTGTGACTAGTCTAAATAAAACATTATTTGTCAGCTGGGTGTCCTCGGGTGACAGGGACATTTGTCCAGTTTTGCTGGATCCTGATCACAAGCTTTTCTTTTGACTCGAACAGTCGCTGCACTTTCCTCCTGTGTGGATTGCCACTAGATAGTTTAGCTTAGTCCACAGCTGGTTTAATCGTTCAATGTTTCTTGGATCTCTGATGAATGTGTGTGTATCAGTCGTTCTCCCAACGAGTCTCGATTATTTGAAAGAACAACGTGAAGGTGAGTTCTTCAATGTCGGTCTGTGGTGGAAGCATTTGTGTCCTTTTCACTTTGCTCAGGTAGCTCAGCGAAGGCTTTCACGATGACAGTCAGCAGTTGGCAGATTACTTTCTTGTTAGCAGGATCTTGAATAAAGTCTGTGACACTGGTTATTCTCCCTACGAGTGACGTTTATGTCACCACCAACTGGAAATAAGTGAGCACATCCCACGTGAGGTTTCTGCTGTGAGATACTATAAGTTCTGTAAATTGAGTCTTGACACTGGTTGGTTCAGGATACTGTGTTACGCTCTCAGAAATGTCTTATTTGCAGTCTATCAGAGTCTTGATTCTTTATACTACTTGAGTGTGACGTGATTCAAAAGTTCGTTTTATCAACGTTGTTGTGGCTTTGGATGTGTAGTTCTCTCCTTCACCCTGCAACCCTGGTGCACAGAGTGTCCGTATTCTTATTCTTTATCACCTTTCTCTGGTTTGCGGAAATGTGTTGTTTAAAAGCCACAATTTAAAACAGAGTTCTTTTGCCTTTATTTTGTTGCTCATGCGTCCTTCTTCCTCGCCATGGATCCTGTCTGCACATGCTGAGGTTCTTCCCCGTTGTCTGTGGTTTCTTCGCGGTTAGATGAAGCTGGAGGGCTCTCCCCTATTTATGGTTTAATGTCATTTAGGAAGAGCCATGCCCTCCTGCCCTGGTGTATGACAGCTGAAGGAGTGCAGTCTTCCACGATGAAAGGGCCATTAAATCTTGGTTCGTCCCACCTTTTCCTTGTAAAGTTCCTTATAAGCACAGCATCACCAGGGAAGACGTGAGGTGCACATAGACCTTGCGCGGTGTCTGTTTCGGCACTTCATGTTGTGTTTTGTTCTGCGCTGCATCTTCTACGCTGTCGCGTGTCTCGTGCGGCATGAGATGATGGTCGGAGCCGGGTTGGTTCCGAAGTGCATACAATGCCAGTGGTAGACAGTGCAGCTTTCCCTTTTTTAATGTGAGTTTCAGTTTGGCTATCCTCTCCTTTAACAAGCCGTTGAGCCTCTCACATATGCCATTCCCCTCCTGATGATACGCCGACGAAAACTTGTGCTTTATACCAAGCAAGAAGCTAATCTGCTCGAATACTGCATTGACAAAGTGAGCCCTGTTATCTGACCTCATTACCTCGCACACCCCCCATCTAGGGAACACTTCCCTCACCAGAAATTTGGCAGCACAGGTAGAGTCTGGGTGTGTACAGGGACCTGCTTCTATCCATCTAGAGAATGGACACACCACCATAATTAAATACCTGTACCCATTGCACACTTGAATCATAATCGATATGCAAGTGCTGGAATGGCCCATTGGGCCGGGGGATAACTCCTCTCACTACTTTCAATGTGTACCCAGCGGTGAATTGCAGGCAGATAATGCAGTTCACCATGAAGAATGCAACATGCTCCGCTAAATTCGGTGTAAACCAGTCTTCTGCGAGGGTTGCATTGAGATTTTCTTTTGCCATATGTATAGGGTAGTGTAATTGCTCCAATGCTACCTTCAGTAGGGCGACAGGCATTACTAATTTACCAGTGCTGTCTTGCCTCCACAATCCGTCAGAGGGGCTTAAAGAGCACCCACGACGCTTCCATACATTTTTCTCCTCCTGAGGTGCCTACCCTTGGAGCTCCATTAGCTGAGTCTGCCCCATGTTGCTATAGGCCTCGGGTGTGGCTTGTGCTACCATCATCCTCTCATGGGTACGTGCCACCTCCATGTCCATGATTGTTTCACTCTGGGATGCCATACGCTTGGCTTCCGTGTCCGCTTCATGGTTTCCACGTGACACGAAATCCGTCCCTTTGGTGTGGGCGGCGCATTTCATGACCGCTATGCCCACTGGGAGCTGTAGTGCTTTTATCAACCTGTCCAATAAAGCTGCATGTTGCACTGGCGTGCCGTCTGCTCGGAGGTAGCCCCTCCTTTTCCAGCGTGCTAGACCTGCGTGTACGGTGGATGTCACATAGGCAGAGTCACTGTACACTGTTAATTCCTGGTCTGCATGATTCTCAAAGGCGAGTATCAGCGCCAACAGCTCTGCAGTTTGTGCTGAATAGTGCGGTGATATTCGCGCACTGGGGGGCGTGGCTAACTGGCCATGGAATAGGACGTGCTGCATGAGGAGCACCTGATGATCCGACTCTATTTTTGCCAAATTTACCTGCTGAAACTGCAACGAACGCCTAGAACTTTGAGGATCAGGTGTCGGAAGCCGCACGCTAAGTGAAGTTCGCTGGAGAAGCTCATAGTCCCCGAGAATCGTGAGATATACATGGTTTTGTCGGTGCGATTGTGTGGCTGCTTCAACACCAAGATGGCGGCTAACAAAGGAAAGGCCTCTGAGGAGAAACTGATTCCCCGGAGACAGGGGCACGGCTGCGGTAAATTGCCTGGAAAAGTAACACAATTGGGTGATATGGCAGAGTGGTCGAATCCATGAAAGCGCCCAGCCTGACATATGCGAATGGAGCCTCGGCGATCTGACCGCAGGAGGAGATGACATTGGATGCTTTGGTGACGAGGCCTACGGAAGTTGCATGGGGAGTGTGAGGCCATAGCCCATCCGCAAAACAATTCGAAGTGCCATCTCGAATGTGCGTTAGGTGACCTGGAAGCCGGACCATTGTCGGACCGAGGACGGTGCGACAGCAGCACTAAAGCGGAGGCGTACAGGAGCAGCGGGAAGCGCCATGTCGGCGAAAGGGTTGAGAGTCAAGACCAAGCAACCCACGATGGAGACTTTCACGAGAACGCAACGGACCCCCTCAACATCAGTACAGAGTGCGATCGAGACCCCTGCGGAGGATGCCCCCGAAGGGGATAAGCACCAGATCCTAGAAGCTATAACGGGGCTAAGCGCTAAATGGGACTTGGCAATGGCGGATCTACGCACAGCTCTGGAGAATAAGATCGATGCTGTGGGTACAGAACTCACCCTGCTACGTCAAGATGTTAGGGCACTTGCAGAAAGGACCAGCGGTTTGGAAAGTGGGGTGAAGATTAATACCGATGTTAGCACGAGCAATGCGAAGGAGATTCATGTCTTAAAACAACAGGTCGCTAACTTGGAAAATCGTGTGGAAGAGGCGGAAGGAAGGGCGAGGAGAAACAACATTTGTGTGGTTGGCCTTCCGGAGGGAGAAGAAGGCCAAGATCCCACAAACTATGTTGAAAACATGATCCTGCAAGGGATCGGAGCTGGTAATCTATCGCAGGGATTTACGGTGGAGAGGGCGCACCGCGCCCTGATGAGGAAACCCCGGCCGGGGGCCCCGCCAAGACCAATCATCGCGAGGATCCTGAATTACAGAGATAGAGAAAAGATCCTCGAATACTTTCGTAAGGGCGGCACGATAGAGAGAGCATCCACCAACATCACAGCATATCCGGACTACACGATGCTGGTACAGAGGCAGAGGTACAGCTACGTAGCCATCAAAAGGAGGCTGAGGGCAGCAGGAATCAGATATATGCTTCTGTACCCGGCACGGTTGAAAGTGCTACATAAGAACAAAGCGCTATTTTTCGATACCCCTGAGGATGTTGTTGCATGGCTGGACCTGCAGGGCTGCCCGGAAAAAGAAGCGGATCGGGATCGGCAGGATCATACCAAATGAAGATTCAGTAAGGAGAGGGACCCTGATTGTATGGAGAAGCTGTGACTAACTGAACTTTGTACACAATCTGAGCCTGGTGCTCAATTCGGACTGGAATATAGTGAGTGTAACTGTAATCGGTAACGGTTTGGCAATTGAATGTGTAATGTTTTTTGAAAGGAGCAACAGAACGCGGACGACCTACCCCAATAGACTATTAGTTTCAGCGGGCATTAGGGTGGCTTTAAGCTTCTGAGCCCTGAGTAGAAGCTTGTGCTCGGCAGGGCTAGATGTGGGGGTGCCTGAGATCCAGGAATGGAGCTGGGCAACGGTTGGGGAGGGTATTGTTGGGGGAGGGGTGGGTGGGCAGAAAGTTGGGGGATGGGGAGTTGAGTGTGTGTGTGGTTATGGGGAGTTTAAGTTTTGTTTCGAGCCTATTTGGGAGAATCAGTTTGTGGTACTTGCGGTGCATGAAGGGACGTAATCGATGGAGGATCGGGTGGGTGCTTATTAACGACCTATGGGGGACCTCAGGATAATAACGTGGAACGTCAGGGGCCTTAACAGCTACCTGAAAAGAAACAAGATCATGATGTATCTGAAAAGGCAGAAAATAGGCATCGCATTACTACAAGAAACGTACTTGACGCGGGAGAAGTTGGACCTAGTTAAGAGAAAGTGGAAAGGGACCGTAGTGGGCTCGCCATACTCTGCATATGCCCGGGGGGTGCTAATCTGGGTGGCACCGCATGTCCCGTTCAAATTGAGACAAGAGGTGGTTGAAATGGATGGAAGGATGGCTATACTGCGGGGGCTGGTGGAGAGCAGGGAGGTATGCATAGTAAACACGTATGCCCCCAACCAAAACACAGCAGCATATTTCAGAGCTCTGTGTACCAATCTTAGTGTGTGTATGGGGAGCGCGGTGATCTGGTGCGGGGACGTCAATTGTGTGTTGGATCCGGTGGTGGACAGTTCAGATGACAGGGTGGGTAAGCCTAGCCCAGCGGCGAGAGCGTTGCGGACGCTGCTAACTGATTTTGGTTTTACAGATGTGTGGAGGATGAAACATCCCACTGAGAGGCAATACTCACACTATTCAGCCCCGCACCAATCGCACACTAGGCTCGATTACGTCTTTGTCACAGCAGATGTGATGTCCGAGATTACTCAAACCGAATACAAGGCCAGGGTCCTCTCGGATCATTCGCCCCTGATCATCGGATGGCAACATTGCCCCCCGAGGGCGAAAATCCCTACATGGCGCCTCCGAGCGGAGGCGCTCAAAGTTCCAATCTTTAGAGAAGATATAAGAGAGGAGATTACTAACTTTTTTGTGGAAAATACTGGAAGTGTTGACTCTGCGGGCACACTATGGGAAGCTTTTAAGGTGGTGATGCGAGGGGCGGCCATTGCTAAGTCAAGAGGGTTACAGGGTGGGGTCTTGGCTGACCTACAGAGGGCGGAAACTGAGCTAGAAACAACGTTAAAGAGCAAAGATGTAGACACAGAGCTGGTACTCCAACTACAGCAACAATGTGCAGGGCACTGGGAAAGACTCTGCAATCTTAATTATAAGAAATATGTTGAGAGGCAGCACGCGGGGGGAGACAAGACAGGCCGCCTTTATACAAAAGCGAGACCCCTAAGCCTCCGATTAGGACTATTATTGGGGAGGACGGAGAAGAGGTGGCCACGCAAGAGGGGGTTAACAATGAATTTGTGGAATATTACAGAGTGCTGTATGGAGATGATGAGATAGGCGACCAGCGCACGATAACCGAAACGTTAGAAGACATAGGGCTGCCCAAGATAAGCGACGAAGAGAGGGAGGAGTTAGATGAGCCAATCACGTTGGAGGAATTAGAAGAGGTAGTAAAGCAGCTGCCCACTTGTAAGGCCCCAGGGGCAGATGGGTTCCCCAGCAAATTTTATAAAGTATAAAAGGAGGAAATCCTCCCCCCAATGCTGGACATGTTGAATGAAGCGTTTGAGATAGGACGGTTGCCTGAGTCACTTAGAGAGGCGATTATAATACCGCTGTCCAAGCCCAATAAACCGGAGCACAGATGTGGTTCCTACAGGCCCCTGTCGATGCTCAATCAAGACAGCAAGATTCTCAGAGCTGTCCTTGCAAATCGATTGCAGAAAGTGATTGGCAGACTCATACATCCCGATCAGACGGGTTATGTCCCGAGCAGGAACATTAGGCACAACCATAGGCGACTTCATCGGGTGGTCGAATGGGGTGTTAAGAACGAGGGTGAGATGGCAATAGTGTCTCTAGATGCAGTCAAGGCTTTTGACTCGGTCAAGTGGTCATGGCTATTGGCTGCTTTGGAAGGGTATGGAATGGGGCCGTGCTATATCAGGTGGGCCAAGATGTTGTATAGTGAGCCGCTTGCCAGGGTCCGAACTGGAGCAGTGATATCCGAAAGATGGCAACTTGGCAGAGGCACCAGACAAGGGTGCCCCTGGTCCCCGATGCTTTACATCTTGGCCCTGGAGCCTTTGGCAATATGCCTTAGGGCACCGTATGAGACGATTGGCATTGAGGTGGGAGGGGAACGACACTTGATATCCTTCTAAGCGGACGATCTGTTGCTGTACTTGCAATACCCAGAAGAAAATCTCTTATACATACTTGAAGTGATGGAAAGGTATGCAGAGTTGTCGGGCATCTCGGTGAACCCCCAAAAGTCTGTCATATTCCCATTAGGTAGCTATAAGGGGATCCCTGCAGAAGGACTGCCGGTGCTACAGGTACCGTGGGCAATGAGCTCTTTTCGCTATTTGGGCATATATATATATCACACGGCGCAAGATGAACACAGACAAAATACGGACGTAGCTGTCGAGAAAATCAGAAACAGCATGCAGTTCTGGGCAAGATTGCCCTTGGCGATGATGGGGCGGGGGGCTATGCTCAAGATGGTAGTTCTGCCCAGGCTTTTGCATTACTTTAATAATATCTCATACATAATACCCAAGAAGTTTTTTAGTAAATTGAACAGCATGTGTAGGGATTTCTTGTGGCACGGTACCCGAAATAGGGTGGCGTTCTGGAAACTGCAGAGCTTTTATGAAAAAGGAGGTTTTAGACTGCCCCATTTTGAGGTTTATTATGTGACGGGACAGTTGCAATATGTGGCTAAGTGGCTTTCCGATGAAGTGACCCCTGTGCACAGGGTGCTTGTGCAGGACTGTGCCCCGTTTTATTTGAAAGAAATGATCTGGCTGTCCCAAACTGAAATGAGGCGGCGCCCTGCGATGTTGAAGCTTGGGCGGAAAATTTGGCGTAGGGCTTGTCGCCTAATGGAGGTCCCATACCCGTGCCTCCTGCAGGTACCGTTGGTTGCTTTGGCAGGAGGGGATGATCAGCTAAGGGCGATTGTTAGGACCTACTGGGAATCGGTGGGGCTGGCAACGCTAGGCGATGTTTGGCAGGAGGGATCCATTAAGAAGTTTACAGAACTCAACGAAGAGGCGGGGCTACACACGGGGCAATATGTCACATACATTAGATTGGTGCGAAAGATTAAGAGCACCTGGCCAGAAATAGTTTTGATAGAAGAACCAGATGCAGTTTTGGAAGCAATGTATGATATGTCTGAAGGGGGTCATGAGATCTCGAGACTGTACGAGATGGTGATGGCTAAGGTGGGTAAAGATTTGACGCATCTGAGACTGGACTGGGAGATGGAAGTGGGGGCCCCGATGGAGGACGGGATGTGGGAGCGTGCCCTAGGTTACCACAAAAAAGGATCTAGAAATGCCAGATTAAAACAAATTCAGCTGTATGTAACGCATAGGGCATACATGACCCCCTTGAGGATATCTAAGTTCCGAAACGCTGGCATACAAGTGTGTCCTAAATGTAACCTGGAAAACGCTGACATGACGCATATGTTTTGGTTGTGCCCGATTATTAGATGCTACTGGAGTGATGTGGCGCAGAACTGGCCGATAAAGGGGTTACTCTTGTCATAGACACGGCTTGGGCCTGCTTACTGGGCGGGTACCCTAGGCCACGGAAACTCAAACATATTGAGAAACTAAGAAATCTGGTGTATGTGCTTGCGAAACGTAGGATCGCCATGGGGTGGAAGAAATGCCACAAACCTAAGGTGGATGTATGGTGAAAGGACTTACAGAAATGGGCGGAGGCTGAATCCGTGGCATGGCAAGATGCGAGTAGACGGGCTGATGAGGGGGAGGTGGGCACCTTATTGGCCTGGAAAACGCTAATAACAGAATTGTTTGGAGTAATATCAAACCCAAAAGACTCCGAAGAGGACGAAACTCGGCCGCATGTGCCAAACACTGAAAGAGATGGACAAATAGGCTCACGGAGGGAGGGAGGGATAATGGGAGCAGTGACTACGATAACTTGATGTGTAATTGAACCATTATGATTATGCTGCTTGTTTGGTTTTCATTGTTTTGTTTGTATAAAATCAATAAAAGAAATAAATAAAAAAAAAAGATATTCGCGCACTGACGAGTACCTCGAACTCTCCATTTGCTAGGTGTTTCACCACGGCCACGCCTATGTATTTTTGTCCATCCTCTTGGTCGATTTTTGATGAACCGTCAATGAACACGATCTCACCACCCGCCAGGGCATTTTCTTTTACCCTGGGGATTTCATCATAGAATTCCTCAAAATTCGCACAGTTGTGTATAGGTTCTCCCTCTGTGACTGGCTCAGCTATGAACGTAGCTGGAGTTACAGTTTTACAGCGAACTATTTTGATCGTTGGGTTCGAGATAATCACCTCATAGGCGGATGCTCTCTGAGATGTCAGCGTGCCCTTTGGTTTTTCTAGTATGTTGAATAATGAGTGCTCGACGTACAAAGTCATGGAGCACCCCATCACAATGGATGATGCCTTCTCAATGGCGAATGCGGCAACAGCTAAATTTTGTTCGCATGGGAAGTGGCCTCTCATAACCGGGTCCAGACTCCCGCTGTAATACGCTAGGACAGCGGTATTCAAACTTGGGGCGCGACCCCCCAGGGGTCCACGGGTGCATCCCTGGGGGGCCCTGAGAGCTCTGCATGAAATTCTAAAAAAATGTAATTAAAAAAGAACTTTTTTTTTTTTGGAAGTAATTGTCAGGGGTGGCTCACATGGTCGGGCTGAAGCATGAAACTGTCTCAGGCAACAATGAAAAAGTGGCCCGCAGTTGTAAATGGATATTCATTCCTTTAGTCACAGACTGGGCCTCATTACAACTATGGCGGTACGGTAACAACGGTGCTGGTAAGCTACCGGCACCGTTGCTACCGTACTACCATAGTAAGAGTTGTGCTTGTGGGTGCCTGACAGCCCGCCAAGTCTGACCTGGCAGCCCATGCGGCACCCGCGAGCACAGCTCGTTGGATGCAGCGGCACCGTTATTAACGATGCCGGTGCATCTGAGCTCCCCATTCCCATTGAGCCCCATGGGGCTCAATGGGAATGTGGATCTACCGGTACCGGCACCCGTGAAAGGGCAATTATCAGGTCCGCCTAACTCGGCATTACCCGGTAATTGCCCATTCACAGGTGCCAGACCCGGATGCAACTCCGGCAGCAGCCGTGCTGGTTTTACCGGCACAGCTACCTCCAGGGCTGTAATGAGGCCCACTGTTTCAAAAGTACCCAAGCGCGTGCTTTGTGTTAAAATGTAAGTAAATTGTGATATATTCAGCAACAATGGTCAAAATTACTAAATGCATAGTTAAGTAACTCATCAAACTGGTCCACATTGGCCAAAATGACTGGCCCACACTCGCTTTTTACATTTTTGGTACAGGCATTGCCCTATAGGCCAGTACGAGCCTGGCGGCTCATCCATAATGGCGAGGGGGCGCCCACTCAGTGGGTCCTCACCCATTATGGAGGAGCTAAGGAGCCAGCCCATTGAAACAGTGAGCACTCCCTCAGCTGCTTTTTCCAGCTGATGGAGTGCGTCTGGGCTGGCTGAACTGTCAAAGGGAAACAGTGTTTCCCTTTGACAGTTCAGTTTAGTTCCCCAGCCGCACATGCTCACTGACCCATGCAAGTGCTGGGGCGTTTGGCTTCGCCAGCATTGCATAGCTCATTGGAAATGCTGGCTGGGGCACTGCATGTCTGTATTCCCGAGGGGAAGATCCTGCGCCTCGCACATACGGAAAGAGCAGCCTGGAGCAGGGCGTTTCAGCACCCACACGCAGGCCAATGCAGAAAGTATGTTTATGTTCATTGTTTTTATTTAAACATGTGTATGGATGCGTGTATGCATATGTTATGAGTGAGTGTATGGTGAAGAATGATAGAGTGATTGCTGTCTGAATGCGCAGCGCCTTGCATACACACATAATCATGTCGATTGTGTTAGGCTCAGTGGGGCCCAGGGGACAGGGATGGTATCTTTTTACTGGACATCTATCATAGATATCCAGTAAAAAATGTCATGCCTGCCCCCTGCGCCCCCCCCAGCACCAATTGCAAACTGTTTGGCTATTTACCCATTTTTTTGTTAAAAGTATGCTCTACAATGCAACATTTTAACCCATTATTTAAACAAAAATTCACAGGGGGAAACCCCCCCGAACCCCCCTTTATTGGTTTGGGCTCCCTCACTATGCTCGGTCGCTATGGCATTTTTGGGGGAAATAGTTATGCCCCTCCACTTAATAAAATCACCAGCCGCCACTGGCCCTCAGACTGTGTTGGGAACCGGATGGGGGGCCACTGGGACTATGGTGGGAGCACAATGGGCGGGAACCATGGGATAGTGGTGGGAGCAGAGTGGGGTGAGCCCAGGGTGTGTGGTGGGGTGGGGAGAGACCTGGGACTGGGTAGGAGTGGGATGAGGGAGCCCAGCGATTGTGATGGGAGCAGGTGACAGTGCGCAATATATACTGTCCATTTGGTATTTCTGGAGGGTCCCAACCTGCCCAAATTTTGCTAAGTGGGGCCCCGGCCAAGAAAGTTTGAAGACCACTGTGCTAGGGGCTTATACCCCAGCGAGTTTCGCTGAGCGAGTACTGCCGTCATAAAATTGCCATCGGTGTGAAAACAGGTAGAATTCCTCTGCATAATTTGGAATCCCTAGAACTGGGGCCTTACAAATCGCCCCCTTGAGTTCTGCAAACCTCTTCTCCATTGCCTCAGTCCATTCAACTTTTTCTTTTGTCGCCTGGGCCTTCTTTAGGGCCTGAAGCAAGGGCTTGGTATACGAACTGTAATCGAAGACCCATGCTCTGACATAATTGCACAGGCCTAAGAAGCTTTGCATTTGTTTTATCGTGAGCGGCTTAGCCGTGTTCATGATAGCTTCAGCCCTTTCTGGCGTTACCTTTTTCCCTTTATGTGAGATTAGCTGGCCTATGTACAGCACCTCTTGTTGACAGTATTGTAACTTTTCCTTATCAACTTTATATCCTTTCTCAGCCAAGATAGTCAGTAGCTGGACAGAGTCGCGCCTGCATTGTTCCTCAGTAACGCTGCAGATCAGAATGTCATCCACATACTGCAAAATGACACTTTCTACCGCAATATTGCTTAGGTCCATTTGCAGGACTCTGTTGAAAATGGACGGAGACAGTCGCATTTGTCTGAAAGTAAATGATGTCAGGTCTTGCGAATCACGGTGCAACGGGATTGAGAAAAACACATTTTTCAAGTCAATCACAGTGAAATATTTTACCTCAGTGGGTATGTTGCATAAAATTGTGGTTGGATTAGGGACTAGAGGGAACTCGGCTTCAACAATATCGTTTAATGCTCTTAAATCTTGGATTAAACGCCAAGACCCTCCTTTCGATTTCTTGACGGGGTAAATCACTGTGTTGCAAGGTGATTCTGACGTCACCAGGATGCCCTGCTCCATCATGGCGGAAATTGTCTTCGCGATCCCTTCATCCGCTTCTCTGGACATGGGATATTGTTGCGCTTTTGGTAAAATTACTCCTGGTTTCAATTTAATTTTCATTTCACCTGCCTCCTTCAGGAGGCTTACGTCATAGAGCCCTGTAGTCCATACTGTGACAGGTACTTGGGCCATGTCATCATCCAAGTATTCTGGATGTATCAGTGCCAACATCATTCTCGGTGGCACCTCCCGTTTGATCATTTTGACCCAAAATATGAGACTCACTTCCACCCTTGTCTCTTCTAGGTCATGGTGTTCTTCGAACAGATCGTCATCGGTGACCTCAGTCACTCGATACCCTTCTTCGATGGTGATAATCGCGCACCATTGTCTACCTTTGTCATCGTATCCTTCGACCAATACCACTTTCCCTCACACTGCGGCAGATTGTATCATTAAGGGAAACACTTGTCCCTCTTCTTCATGCATAGGTATTCTTGGTATGAATAGGAACTCATCAGGGGTTCTCATAGTTTTATCTGCAAGGCCTGGCAATACCGCCATAAGCACACGCAGCCATATGCGAAGACTTCTGGTTCTAAGGGTATAGCTCTCATGGCTATGCGTCCTGAGTATGCTCTAATCATTTCCCATACGTTTGAATAATGCATTCCTGGAGTGGAGCACACTATACCATTCTCAGTAAATGAGATTGTCATATTCAACTTTGTCATCAAGTCCCGACCCAGGATGTTTACTGGGGTCTGACGTGAATACAATAAGGGTACATTCATATTGCACTCGCCTACAGAGACTGGGGGTGCATCTGTAGAGGGAACTCTACTGTGAGCTCCTGTGAAACTCTGAGTATCTATGGCCTCGTTGGACAAGGAAAACTTGCCTTCTCGTATGCACGAGCGTGTTGAACCCGTGTCAACTAAGAAGGAATATTCTTTGCCACCTATGACGGCATTCACCCTAGGTTCCCTATTAGGGTCTGGTGTCACTGATAGGATAGAGCACGTCAGAGTTCCCCGTGAGCAGTCCTATTTCATATATAAGTTTGGCCCACTGTAAACTTGTGGATTTCCTCCATTTCCACGGTTGACTCCCCCTCCGGAGTTAGTGCCCTGAGGCATTTGCAGTGGTGCCTGTTGGGATTGTCCCTGTGGCAAGTTCCCCACGTTCGAGGGTTGAACCCCTTGCTGCGCACCTTGCTGCACTGTGTGATTCTGTGCATCGCCTTGTTGTAGAACGGCAGGCTAATTCACCATGCTTGTTCCTATTCCTTCGCCATTTTGCCACGTGCCTTGGTTTCTGCACACGTGCGCCACATGTCCTGTCATTCCACACAGCCAACATACTGGCGGTGGTCGGGCCATGTGTCCATCTGGCGTAGCTGGACTGCCGATCTTCACATTTTGAAATCCACCTTCGTTAGTCTGAAAACCTCCCTGGTTATCTCGAAACCCTCCCTGGTTACTCTACCATCCTCTTCCTCCGAAACCCCTACCCCTCGGGTAAAATCCTGCGCTACCCTGGTTATTTTGGGATGGGTTAGCTGTTGATTGTGTGCTTAGTTCAGCTGGGCTTGTCAACATGGCTCCCTCGAGAGCTTACTTTGAGAGTTTCTTTTGCACCAACTTCGCCTCCTCACCCTTACGAGTTGTCCCCTTTTTTCATTTTTTTTCTTGTAACAATCTACACCCCTGCTGTTCCCCCCACAGATCGCCTTTGATGTCCCCTCTTACAGTCTCACCTGATGGTTTCAAAAGATGAGCTCTCCATCCTGCATTGAGCGCAGGGGCACGTTGATAACCAGTTGCTTCACTGGCACAAAGGAATTGGTGAGTTCCAGAACAATATTGACTCCGAGATTCCCGGCAAGATGCCGTAAGTATAAAGTTCGTAAGAGTTCAAATGCCTGACTTTCACTCTTGTCCGATTCCTTGCAGGTTGCAGCTTGACCCTAATGAAGAGTTCCTCGTGGCAACCGATAGTATTCTGGTAAGGATTTGTATTTTCCAACACAGTTCGATAAAATAATGTCAATATGTAACCTGTTGCTTTCTCCCTTATTCAGGCGCTGAGAGAAAGTATGAAGTCTTGGGGAATAATACCTCCGACAGTAAAATCAGGTAAGTCTATTCTGGTGAGGAGGGTTCCCCTTGTTAGTCCCTTTGTTTCACCTTGCTGTCCTTTTGGTTGCCCTTAGGGGCCGGGGTTCGGCGAAGATGCAGTGGAAGCTGCCCCGACCCGTGAAGAGGAATAGTACCCCAGTGGTAAAATCAGGTAAATCTATGGGGGGTAACTAATATTCCTCTGTGTATTCCCTTGGCTCACCTTGCTATTCTTGTCTTCTCCTTAGGTGCCGGAGTGCGGCGGGAACATGCAGGAGGATGCGGTGGGATGTGAAGATGCTGCGAAGGCCGGTGAGTTCAGCGCGGCGCTGCAGCAGGCGAGGCGACGCGCATAAAATAACTTCTTTCTTCCAGGTCGAAGGCGCGATGGATCGGGAATTCAGGTAAGGATTAAAGGTATTGCTCTTGTTCTAACCTTTCCTCCTTCTTTCTCCCTTTTTCTAGGAGCTCCAAACTCGAGGCGGGCGTGGCAGAAGGCTGGATGCAGACTTGCAGGCACGGTGAGCGTTACGCGAAGCGTGTGCTGCTCTTCGGGCGTGGTTTAAATAGCCTCCAAAGTAGTCCCAGGTAAGTATTCCTCCCCAGCCCCGCCCGAGTAAAAAATAGTCGCTAAGTAAAAGCCTCTTTTGGCTTGGAGCTCTTGCAGCATGGTCTGCATCAGGTAAGTTTGCAGCATGGTCTGCATCAGGTAAGTTTTAATCTATGAGCTTGGCGCCTATGGCGCCAGGACTAGACTCAAATAGCCCCGAGCAGGGGTTGTTGGGCTTGCTTAGGATAACTTGATGCCTGCCTCCGGGGTTGCTGGACGTGGTCTGGGTCCCCGGGGGTAGGCATCATAACAGCACTCCCCCCAAGGCCCCTCCTAAAGTCGTTCTTCCCTGTGGTTTCGGTTTGTCTGGGAAATTTTGGTGGAATTTTTTCACCAATCGGGGTGCATGAACATGGTCACTAGGTTCCCATGACCTTTCCTGTGGTCCGTAACCTTTCCAGTTGATTAAATAAAAGAGTTTTGACTTCATCAGCTTGGAGTCCAGGATGTTCTTAACTTAAAATTCGGGTTCTCCGTCTGCAAGGATAGGGTCTGGTGGCTTGGTTAGACTTGTCCCTGGTTAAACTGGCTTCAAAAGTGATACATGAAAGACGGGGTGAATTCGCATATTAGCAGGTAAATCCAACTTGACAGCCACCGGGTTGATGATGGCCTTAATAGAGTAAGGTCCCAAATATATGGGGTTAAAGGTCCTTGTTCCCTTTAGAGGTATATGTTTTGTGGCTAACCATACTTGGTCCCCTATCTGGTATTGTGGAGTATCACTTCTATGCCGATCAGCATCTTTCTTGTATTTTTCTTTCGCCTGTTTTAAATGTGTAGTTGCTTCCCTAAAGGCTTGTGTAATCGTAGCGTGCAGATGGTCCACTGCGGGCATTTCTAAGTGTTGGGGTGAGTCAAGGTCTGAGGTTCGAGGATGGTGCCTATATAAGGTATAAAAAGGGGCTTTGTCCAGTTCCAGAGTGTACTGAATTATTGTATGCATATTCGGCGATCTAAAGAATGTCTTTCCAATTACTCTCAGTCTGATGTAACATATAACGCAGGTATTGTTCGAGAGTCTGGTTTGTCCTCTCCGTTTGACCATCGGTCTGGGGGTGGTGACTGGTCGATAACCTCACATCGATTTGCGCCAATTGACAGCATTTTTTCCAAAAATGTGAAATGAAATGACTGCCCCGGTCAGAGACCAATATGGACGGAAATCCGTGTATGTGAACAATGTTTTCGAGGAACTCCTTGGCCAGGATTGAAGCTGAAGGTAATCCCTTTAAAGGAATAAAGTGGGCCATCTTGGAAAAAGATCCACAATAACTAGAATGGTGTTAAATCCATTGCATGGGGGTAAATCAGTAATAAAGTCTAACGATAAGGTTTGCCATGGTGTAGGCTGAATGTCTAAAGGTTGTAAGAGTCGGGCTGGTTTTTTCTTTTGACTTTTGTTTTGGGCGCAAATGCCACAAGACATCACAAATGATTTAATATCCTTTCGCCAGGTGGGGAACCAGAATTGTCTTTTAATTTTAGCTTCAGTTTTTGCAATACCTGGGTGCCCCTCCATTAGGGTATCATGATAACGGGAAATGACTAGCTCTTGTAGTTCCTTGTGTGGCAGGAATAGCCGCCCTTGGTAATAAGGCAGATCATTGGTGACAGAGTAGTCCGGGCCTTTTTTTACCCAGTCCTGCAGGGCTGTAGGATCAATGAGTTGCTGGATCTTTACCTGAATGTCCTCTAGTGTCTGTAGAGTAGTCATGCCAAGAATTCTTTGTTTGGAAATTATAGGTACTGGTTCTGGGTTCACTTCTGCCTCTCCCATCCCTATTCGGGATAAGGCGTCTGCTTTACCATTCTTACAACCTGGTCGATAGGTTATTACGAAATCAAACTCGGCAAAGAACAATGCCCATCGGAGTTGACGTGACGATTGGGCCTTGGTTGTCTTTAAATACTGTAAGTTCCGGTGATTGGTGATCACAGTAATGATATGCCTGGCACCGAGAAGATAGTGCCGCCAAGCCTTGAAGGTGGATTTAATTGCTAATAACACCTTGTCGGTAACCGCATAGTTTAACTCGGGTGCCGAGAACTTTCTGGACCAAAATGCTACTGGACGAAGCTGGCCAGTTTCAGGGTCCTTTTGAGACAGGACAGCTACCATGGCTAGACTGGATGCATCGGTTTCCACTATGTATGGAAGTTCAGGGCGTGGGTGCTTTAATACAGGTGCAGACGTAAATTTCGCTTGGAAGGCATTTTCAGCTTCTTCAGTCCACATAAAGCGTTTATTTTTTCGCAAGAGTGCTGTGATGGGGTGTACAACATGTGAAAAATCTGGCATGAATCTGCGGTAGAAATTGGCAAACCCGAGCATGCTTTGTACTCCTTTAACTGAACTTGGTGATGGCCACTTAAGGATTGCGTCCACCTTTCATGAGTCCATTCAGACTCCCTTTGGGGTCAGGATAAACCCAAAGAATTCAACTTCTTTGGCATGAAAAACGCATTTTTCCAGTTTTGCATATAGTTTGTGCTGGCGCAATATCTCAAGGACTGCTCGGACGTGCTTCACATGGTCAGATTCTGAAGAGGAGTATACTAGAATATCATCGATATATACGACAACACAAACGTCAATTAGTTCATGAAGGACATCGTTCATGAAGTATTGGAAGGCTGCTGGTGCATTGCACAACCCGAAAGGCATCACCTGGTATTCGAATAACCCATACTTAGTGCGGAAAGCAGTCTTCCATTCGTCACCCTCTTTTACACGTACCAGATGATATGCCCCCCGGAGATCTAATTTAGTGTATATATAAGCATCCTTCACTTGATCTAGTAGTTCAGGGATCAGAGGCAATGGGTATTGGTTCTTAACAGTTATCTGGTTCAATGCACGGGAGTCTATGCACGTTCTGAGGTCACCTTCCTTTTTGGGCACAAAGAACAAAGCTGAAGATGCAGGGACTTGGATGGGCGAATAAAGCCATTGGCAAGGTACTGGTCTAAGTATTGTCGTAGGTGAAGGTTCTCAGGTTCCGTAAGGGCATAGATCCTGCTACAAGGGGGTTGTGCACCGGGTATGAGATCGATTTGACAATCGTACGATCTGTGAGGAGGTAAGGTGTTTGCCTGTTCTTTTTGGAAGACATCCTGGAATTCTTGGTATTCTGGAGGTGATTGCATGACTGCTGTGGTTACTGTGGCCAGGCCTGAGTTCTGACTTTTCTTTGGGTAACTGGTTTGTGCACAATCCGGGAAGGTTATTCTCCTCTCTCGCCAATCAATACAAGGATTATGTGTTTCCAACAAGGGTATCCCCAGTATTATTTGGAACTGTGGGGCTTTGATTAGATCAAACACAATAGTCTCTCAATGCCCATCCTGACCCAATAGTGTCATCTCTGCGGTGGAATGAGTTACAGGCCCAGAGGCAATTTCAGTTCCATCGACTGTGGTAATGACATCTGAGGTGGTTTTTCGGCAGAGAGGTAGATTCCTCCTGGAAGCCAATTCATAGTCCACATAGTTTCCTATGGCCCCGCTACCAATGTAAGCCCTTACTGCGTGCATATGCAATGGCTGCCCTGGATCTACGAGGACCATTGGTATGATGAAATGCGAGGTCTGAGTATCCTTCTTCAAGCTCGGCAAGCGGACCTCTACGCTTGTCGGGCGTGGTCGTTTCCCAAGTCTGACTCCATATGGCTTTTATCTGCAGCTCCTACCACCTTCTTGGGTGGTTTTACAGGGCAATCCCGTAGAAAATGCCCACAAGTTCCACAATATAGACACAATTGCATTTGCCATCTCCTTTCTCTTTCCTTCTGGGTTAAGGATCCTTTAACCCCTCCGATTTGCATGGGTTCTGAAGCATCTGCTCCTTTGGGGTTAGCGTGGGTTTTGACCAACACCCGATTCTCAAACTTGGCTCGATCAGCCTTTCTGTTCTGAAGTCTGTGATCTAACTGGACCACTAAGTCTATATATTCAGCACAGTCTTGAGGTGGGTGCACGACTTGAGCCAAGACATCCTTGAGTTCTCCTCGAAGCCCTCGATGAAATAACATGATTTGTTTTACCTCAGGCCATCCACTTTCCACTATCAACCTATTAAAGGTTGCGATGTAGGATAGAAGGTCATGGTTACCCTGTCGTAGGGACAAAAGTTCGTTATCCAGGGCCTGTCCTTGGGAGTGCCGGGCAAATAGTATTTCCATGCTCGTTTGAAAGCCCTGAAAATCCCAAAGAATTGGGTCATCCTAAGTAACTAGTGGAATTGACCAATCAGCTGCACTGCCGCTGAGATATGACAATACAAAGGCTACCTTGGCTTGATCGTTTGGGAAGGCTCCAGGTCTGCATAAAAAGTGCAAGCGGCATTGGTTCATAAACACGGCGAACCTTTTGGGATCTCCGGCAAAGCGTTTGGGTGGAGCTAATGGAATATTTCCTGGTAGGTTTATTTGCACAGGGTTACTCGATAACACAGGAGCTGGATTTCCCCCGGAACCAGGTAGGGGTGCGTGTCCAGCCTTGCTTTGCAAAAGTTGCCTAGCAAGGTAATCAGTTCGCTCCTTTAACAAAATCAGTTCTCTCCTAAGAGCATTGGTTTCTTGACGGGCGGAATGCACTTCAGCCCTCAGTTCCCCTAGTAATTGGGCCAATTGGTCAGTCTCTGAGGTAACGCCCGGGTGGGAATTTGTGGGTAGGCTTTGCGTTCTGTTACGCTCACCTGGCTCCCACAGAGGCGTCGATCGGAACTGGACAGCTGCAGTCTCCACCAATGTGACGCGTAGGGCCGAGATGACGGACTGGACTGGCCCACCTAGCTTCGTTTGCTTGGCCCGTAGGAATATTCTTCTGCAAATGGAGAAAGGGAATTAACCACCTGTGGAGTTGAGCGTAAATCCCTAGTTGCGGCCTCGCTGGAGTCTGACCATCGTACCCCTCGGTCCCTAGGGGGCCGCTTTTCACACCCTCTCCCTTCTTCATGTGCCTCATCCTCCGTTTCCCCACGGGAGTCAGATTCTGAATGCTCCCAGTTTACACAACTCCTTGCATCTTCTTCATTCTGCCCAATCTCTAACCTGTCTAGGGACAGTCCCCTGCTCCCACTACTTTGGGTGACATCCTCAGAGTCATATAGCTGAGTGCTCTCCAAGCACTCGTCTTCCCTTCCCCCTTGGGAAATTTGTTCCAACCCCATCTCATCATATATTTTATCGATCGTTTCCCCGATGTTTCTGGTGTCGAAGTCATCCTCGATATTTGTTCCACTTGCACCTGGTACCGAGTCATTTGCAGGAAAGAATTCTTCTATGTCTTCCCATTCTACAACAGGATTGGGTTTTTTAACTTCCCACTCCAAATACTCAAGATCCCATGCCCTCTGTCTGCGCTCACGTTCTATTTCCTCATCTACTTCCTTGCGTTTCCTCGCTTCTTCTCTAGCCTTATCTACTTCCCTCATCCTTGCGTTTCTACGTTCCTTTGCCCTTCTAATTTCCTCATCTTCTCTTCTCTTCACTCTCTTCTCACATACTCTTTGCTCTTCTTCCAACTTTTGCTTGTTCTGTTTGTACTGGTCGTAGGCTGCCTTCTGTTTTCGATCGAGCTGTTTCTCTTGGTCTTCGCGATATAGTTGTTCTCGCTTCAGCCTATCCTTCCTTCTTATCCTTTCATCCCTCATTTCCATCTCTTTTTCTCTCTCCCTCCTTTGCGTCTCATCAGACCTCTCTCTCGGTCTCACATCATCACTTCCTTTTCCATCAAGTTTCAACAATATCTGTCCTCCCATCCATTCGTCTTTTGCAAATGTTATCTCATCAGTTCTACCTTCGTTTCCTTTCCATTTCTTTCCCTCTCTCTCCTTGACGAGAGGTGCACTAATCTGTGCCTGGTCCTTCGTTTCATCTTCGCATCTCTCCTTATCCCTCGGGACTGCAGAGGCAAGACTGTTTTCCTGTTCCTTTCCTTTATTGTCGTCACTACTGTACGTAGTCGACTCATATGTGGGATTGCTATACCCCGTGGCTGCCTTAAATTCTCTTAGAGGGTAGAGTCCTTCTGACTTACTTCCCTCGATGACTGGCTCACGTGGGGCTGGTGGCGCGGAAGGTGTCTCACCCCCCTCCGTGCATACGTTTAATATCCAGTCTGCGGGCGGTTCTTCCTCCTTCGTCTGTTTGAACATTTTCCAAAGTTCTAGAACAGCGAGGCGTTTCTCTAATTTTTTGCCTGTCTATGTGGCATGTAGGTAAGTCGTCATATGTTGTAAGGCGCCTTTAGATGGGAACTCATTCTGTGGCCAAGGCATAAACATCTTGTGGGCAGTACCCTTAACCCACTCTGTGCTGTACTTTTTAAGTTTAGGTGCATGTTTGGGTAACTGCTTACACAGATGCGCAAGTGGGGTAACCTCCTCCATTCTCAATTTCATCACCACCAGTATTTATGCAGGTTTTATCCAACCAATAGTATGAGCGAGCACCAACTACGCAAGCACCAATCCACTCTTTTCCCGCCAGAATGTATACTATCAATTTCCTCAAAACCATCAACTCATTGGCGATTCCCTTTTAGTTACAGAATCGCGTAAAACCAAATTTCATTTCAAACAACCAATGATACAATTCTTTTACATTTGACGTACAACAGACCACATATGACAGATACTTGACAGACTAGACGGACACCAGCTGGTCATACATATACCTGCCTTCTAATCAATACCCCGCCATGGAGTTTAAACAAACTCCTTTGATGCATCTTTAAACGTCACCGTAGTCTAATTGTCCCCCATTATGTGGGCTATGAGTTCACATTTCTTCTGACCGCTGTATTAAAGGGCAGGAACAAGGCGAATCCTTTTGTTTTTATCTCAGGTGCCCCCATGGTATCCTCTCATTTTTCTCTCGGGTGCCCCCCCGGTAACCACTCGTTTTTCTCTCGGGTGCCCCCCCGGTAACCACTTTTTATCTCTTATACTCGAGTCATTACCCCTTACATATATACAGTCTTCTCTACTTCTGACTATTTTATTATTTCTCCGCCACCCTCCGTTACCTTTCCCTTACTTGTTCTAATGCCTACAAGACGTTTGCCAAAGTAACAAGTTTATTGTTTCACTCACCGCTCGCATCTTTTCCTCTCTGGAGCCTCGGGATCACGTCCTCTTCCTCTTCAGCCTTTTGCGGTATTTTCGTCCGATTGGCTGCCCGTGGGGATGAGAAGGGTTATGCTTGGAAAGGCAGGTTCCTTCAGACCCACTGCAGATTTTATGTACTTACACTATCATTGTCCACGGGAAGCTTCTCAGTCTACTCAGCCGGAATGGCGAAAGGACTCGTGATATTGCCAAAGGCCTAGAGTTACTTCATGCCGTCGGTCTATAGGTGTCTTAGAATTATATAATCAATAATCAATAATCGATGGCCGAAACCATCCTCACGCTACCAAGTATACAGAAGGGTGGTGTTTCCACTGACGGGCCCATAGGTCAGTGCTCACCCTCTAGTACCTGTAAAACAAGATAGCTGCACCATGTGAGGAATGGGGGTGCAGGATTCACTTACTCCAACACAACTCAATAATGAGGACTCAGTAGTTTGGCAAAGGGAAGTCTGTTTAATGACAAGTACATCAAACAGGGAAACAATTGGAAATCAGCATCGTTGCGATCGCCTTTCTCGCTCCAACTTCCTCGAACTTCAGTCGAACAGCAACTTTTATACATAAAACATGTCATCACTGACATCTACCTCTACAAATTCGTCATGCAATATAATTGGTTAGGAAAGGTAACTTAAGTATAGGTGCTATATCTGTATATGGTAACAGAGCATGCAGATTGGATAACTCTTATCGGGTGGGCGTCTACGCCAAACCCTCTACATCACGCGTGATAGACGTCACTACAACTATGACGCCCAATGGTTCTACTATCTATAGGACTCTAGATAACATTGTCCATTGTGATTGGGCAGGTTACACCCTTAGACGTAAATCTACATTTTAATTAGCAGCATGCAGACTAGACATCCAGGTGCCTAATGTCCCAAGATTCACCCTGACTGCCTTCCATCATTCAGGGCTTTTGAGCTATGCGTCAATTAGCTGGCTGGGAGCCTCGAAGCTGTAGCCTCTTTCTGGAGAAGTTATGGCACCCTTGGATCTGGGTGACATCAAACGTTGGTAATTCTTCGTGCCTGAATGGTCACATGTCTGTTCACCGTGAATCTGCTTCAGTTTCCAGCTTTTCGTGTATTTGATTCTTCTTTAGCCTTGCCACCTGCCTGGGCCCCCCTTATCTTGACCTTCATGGGGCAGGCTGGTTTGCTCTGAAGTTTGGATTGTCCAGCATTACCGCTCTCCCCCTTTCCTTGGGTTGACCTCGAATTCCCAGGCATGAGCTGCTCTTTGTTGAGTTTCGATTCCGCTCTTCTTTCTGGCTTTAGGTGGAATATGAAACCTGGCCTAGTAGGCCTCTGGCCTCCTGGGCATACTTATGCTTAACAAAATGGAGTCGCACTTGTATAATGTGCCTTATTGAGGGAGATATATGGTTGGCACTTGCCGCTCTATTATTCTACTAAGCATTGCAAGCCATATCGTTTTCTTAGCTTCTTGCATTCCAAGCATATTTACATGCGTTAACTAGTTGGCTACTTCTATCTTGCCTCATAGCCACGTTTCCTTACATTTCAACATTGTCTCTTTTCCTGTGTCCATTACATCTACTTTTCATAGCTGCTCGCACTGACGTGCTATCCTTGTTAGCTGTTTTCGTGCATTCGCGAGTCTTGAAGGGGCCCCTAGGGGACCCTCGCGTAGTGGAAACAAGGCAAATCACCACACACGAACTGATACGCCAGACACAAGGTTGTATTCCCAAAAGCTAGGGTTTATTGCAAAACAAATAGTCTCAGTTGGCCAACTCGCTCTCACGCCCCGCGACGTGTGTCTCCAGACCTCGAGGGATGCAAGAGAGCAAATAACGTACAACAGTTACATATATACAAAATGGACATCTTACAATTAGTTATGACATGTTTAACACCACCCATTGTATAGTTTCTTTGAACTGCGTTTGATGATTGACAATTTCGACGAATATGACACCTTCGAACATCTATTTTAGCAACAATATGCAACATTGCAAATCTAGAGACATATTTCTTTGTTGAACAAAACACAGTGCTTCTGTTCTTGCGAGCAAGCTGCATACGGGGGAAGAGTCCCATTCCAGGCCTTGCTATCTCCTATTTGCTATTCGTGTCCTGGGAGTCAGCACGCTCTGCTGGGTTTAGAAAAGAGGGGCCGTAGGAACAGCATAATTCAAGCTGCACCTTTCTAGCATTTCTACCATATTAACGAGACTAGCTGGCATCAGTGGAATGATTAAATGCCGTGGTGCTCTTTTCCAAGGCTACATGAGGGAGGGGATTGGGCATTCCTCTCTGTAGCTGCCTACGTTATGTTTCAACGAATAACTCGCGGCCTCGCGGCCTTGCTCTTTCACGTTGAACAACAATGTAACAGTGAAGCAGAATAAACAGAATAAGCAGAATAAGCTTTCGGCTAAGCAGTTTAGAACAAAAAGCAATGAGCAAACGTTAGAGAACAAAATGGCAATTCTAGCTATATCAAAATGGCCGCACATTGGTCAAACTTATGAGTCTGTATTTCTGACGTTTAGTGCATGAGACGGTTGGTCTTCGGCCAATATGATACATTGCCATTGATCGTGAGAGGTATCTATTTTTATAGACTAACAAACCCTCCTTTTGGCCTATTGCCAAATGCCTCATCCATACATTGCATCCTCCTCTGATGATGTGTCTGAAGTATCTGAATTTGAATTTGAACCTGAATCTTGCATGCTACTATATGCGTCTTCATTCCCACCAATATTTATGGCCATGAATTCTTTTATTGTTTTCATTTCATGAGTATCTTTATGATCCTGGCCATATGTTTGTTTTTGGGTTATCATATGCATACACTCTTCACTTATCTCAGTGCAAACTAGTGGCAGACCGTGTATGCAACAACAGCAAGTCATAAATATTCTGAACACTACTACTAGTATTGCAATTAACTTCCCTCCCGAAACACGTAATATCTCCCAGAACAAGGACCCTGCCTCCCAATTCCCATTTATCGTATGGAGTTCAGAGCTTAGGACGTGTAACTTTTTTATCGCTTCAAAAATTGTAGGGGAGGAGTCATTTGCGAATACGCAGCACGCTGATCCCACGATTTTGCAAACTCCCCCACGATCAACCAGGATTACATCAAGAGCCATTCTATTTTGTAGCGTCATTAACCGAATTCCTTTTTCCTCCAACGTCATGTTGTATAGTATATCTGTTGTTATGCTTATTGTGCTCTCTAACACTCGGGATAGTTTCCTTATATTATAGGAATGTATTGCTTGGGCCAGAAATGGTACGAATGATTTTGCTAAGTCTTCTGTTCTTAAAGCATCTTCTGTGCTTCTTCGTGGCCTAGATCTGGATAACCTGGCTACATCTGCTGTCTCTAACAGGAACACCCCCGGGAACCGTAGACCCAAATAACATGTGCCTCCCCAGTTTCTGGGTAACCAGGGATACGCTTTTTCTCCGCATATAAAATAAACAGGATCACCTACATACACTGGTTCTACTTCTCTTTTGAGAACCGCTGTATTCATACATTTAGTGAACGTTCCTACTGAATAGGAGCCCTTCTTCTTCAAGCAAAAAGGGACAGTTCGTGGGCTATAATTCACTGTGTAGGAAGGGGGCATTGCATCTTTATTTTCTTCTGTTCTTACACGGAACGTGATTACTGATGTCTTGGATGGTGGGGACAATCTAACTCGTCATACAGGTTTAGGCATGGGTTTTTGGATCATCATTCGTGCTTTATGGAATATAGAACAACCTACAGGTCTCATAATTATTTCCTCAAATTCATTCATGTTTGTCTAGTTGACCCGTATCACTCTTGTTCCATTTCCCAAAAATAATGCACTTAGTGATGCACTGCATGCAGACAGAACTTAATGGTAATGGCTGCACATACCAACCTATTCCCTTCCCAGCATGCTGCGCTAAATGGGCGCATACCCAGCAATTATTTTTCTTTAAAATTGCATGTGTCATGTTCATTATGAGCAATAAGGTAATATTCCCATACCCTTCTCTGTGCCTCTCTTCCATTGGGGACAAGGTTCACATTTTCCTACATAACTCAAAGACATTTTTAAAAGTAACTCATTTTCTTTTGTGTGTGACTTTTTTTATTCATGCTTGCCTGCACATTTTGTCACACCACGAGGGTACAGCCCATCAATACCTAGTCACCAGTATATGTGCACCTGCTTTACAGGGGTGGGTTTGTAGTGTTTTTGTAAGTTATCTGCTTTTAAGTAAAGTTCACATTTTTATAGATACTTGCTTTGACATTTCTTTTATTTGGTTTCATACCGAAGCTTGTGTTTCTGTGACAGGATTTCCATGTCCGCCAGTGAGAGTGTGGTGTTTAATATCAGGGACACCATGGTTCTCTTACATGGCCTTGGACGGCATGCTTCTCCTTCATAAAAAAGAACTTTAGGATTGGTACTAGAAGATGCCTTTTCTGTTGTTGCCATGACATATACTTGCGAGTTGGACAGGAGGGGTTTAGTTGAGAAGTATCTTTCTTTCCCAGTCGAAAGTCACATGTAACAGAAGACGGTGCCCACGTATGGCACCAGAATAGTCCACTAAATTGATCACGGACTGCGTTTGGTTCCTGTCTGTAGGACCTGTGCAGATTTTGTCTCAGCATGAAAGGATACAGAAAGTTAGGAAGAAGTCCTCATTATCTTATCTGGCAACTGGTGTTCTGTTCTGGTTCAAACCCAGGATCCTTTACAAGAAGCATCAGAGAGGCTGCGCAGCATCCCAGCATCTCATGGCTCTGGTCCTCAGTGACACTTTGTGCCCCCAAGGAGACATATGACATGTGACTTTGTCATAGTGACCAGCCACAAAACTGTGACTAGATAAGAAAATGTGGTTGGAGAATTGGTGGAACAGGCAAACTACCGTAATTTCATATGTACGGGCAATTCAAATAAGGCAACCAACCACCCATCAAGAAAGTCACGTCCAAGGAAAGTCTGCCGAGTCATAAAACTAGAGCTACAGATGTGGTTAGATGTTTCAGTATCCAAAACAGTTCCTGTACCAAGCAGGTGACGAGCAGCAACTTCAAGCCAACAATAGCTCAATAATTCACACCCTGGGCCAAAATCACAAAGATCACCAATTCACTGTGCAATTTATGACAGGTCACATTTTACAGCTGGGCGTGGTATTCTCAAAGAATTACACCCAAAGCATGGGCAATTTACACCTGTGGAAACATACACATGTTATTTATTGGGTATCAGGTCATATTACCCCCACCAATAATATCGCCATATATATATGGTCGTGGGATAAGGCCATAGGCGATATTATTGGTGGGGATAATTTATGGGTTTTTTGGGACCGGTGGTTGCAGAGGTGTCCCCCCTCCATTAAAAAATATTATTGGGGTTATGGGGGTGTCCCCCTGCAGATTCCATGAGTTAATATCACCGCATAAATGTGGCGATGTTATTGACCGGCGATATTTTTGTGGGGATATTAACACATGAAACCATATATTGTTCTTAAGCACATATAACACGCATTTATGTTTGACAATTAGAGGTGAGTAATGTGTACAATGAGTCAGTTACGCATTTGTGGGTAACATAGGCAGGCATCACCTATATTTAAGAACAAAAATTAACAGGGAAATCTTTTGAATTCCTTGTTTTATCCTAGCTGAAAATAATGCTCCTGTTACCGTTGTCACTGCTCAATCTCCAGCTGCCATTTTCAAAGAAACACAGGGAGGGCACAATCTACCCCTCAATGGCTCTGGTGTGACTTAGGCATACAGCTGTGAGGGTGAAAGGCATATGCACTTGTTTGTGGCTACCCATGTAAATGAGGACTTTGTAGTTGTAAGCATGTGCGTTGTCCCTATTTGTGAATAATGTGGAACTCCCTTTGTGGAATAATCGTAACATATACCTTTGAATGTCACTTACTTTCCCCAGGAGTAAGATCAACTTACTCCTGGAAAGGATTTGTGAAACAAATGCATCATTTTCCAGAGTTGTGGGTTGCTGTCGAGGATGAAGTGGAAAGAGAGAGGGGCGATCCCCATCACACATGCAGAGAGTCTGCATTAAGGAGAGGTATATTTTGAATGCATTTGCTCTGGTACCACCATGGTATTACTGCTTAATGGGGATTCATTTATTTGATTTCCCCACTGGCTACTTTTGGTTTCCTGGATTTGGCTTTGGCGTTGAAAGGAAACACTTTTCTGGGCCTGCTCCATCGCTGTTCCTTCTTTGCTGTGTGAAAGACCCCTGAACCCCCTGGAAGCGCGACTACTCCCCAACCCCCACCCCCGACCAAACTCCCTCTTCTCACACAGGGTACACCTTCGCAGCTCCCTGTCTCCACACTGCCCTGCGGCCTCGGTGGCGAGACACTGCCACCTCCCCTTTATCTCCCCCTACCTCGCACATCGCTCTGCCATCCTTTTCCCATGATTCCTGACCTCGCCCCTTAGCCCTCTCCTTACCTTGGTGGCCCGGCACCTCCCACCTCTCTGCTGGGTCTGCTGGTCCACTGCAGCGCGATATAAAAGGGCCTTCTCCCCTAATGGGGCCTGGCCGACCCTTGCAGGGCAGGAGGCCATTTTCATCCTTCTTTCTGTTCCCAATGCTCTTGCTCTGGAATACCATAAAACAATATGAATAGATTCTTGGGGGTGCTGTGGATTGCGGATGGCCATGGGAGCAGTGGGGACAGATGGAGCTGGGGGTACTTTTCCACGGTGGAGGGGGGCTGGTTTACAACCCCAAAAGTATCCTTTGAACAGCTGCAGATATTTGGGCTGTGCACACCGACTGAAGTCATACACATATTCACCACTTCTAGTCATTGTTTGAAGATAATGAGTAACATTTACAACTAGGTATACAGGATGCTTCTCGGAACAGAGCAAAACAGGACCACGTGTGATCCTGAGCCGTTTCCTCCTCTGCGCTAGGGCCTTTGTGAACTACGTTGCTAGACGTTTGAGGGCCTTTGAAGAAACTGGTGCTGAAGTCAGTACAGGCCTGGTCACTCTCAGTCCGTTTTAATGTGTTTGAGATTCCCAGATATGAACTGCGTTTCATCAAGGGCAGTCTCAAATGGCAGGAAGGCTAATTTTCCGGGATGTCACTTCCTCTGCTGCAAATGTCAAATTCCGAGCAGGGATCAAAAGGGACAAGATTACGATAATGATTACTCAGTTCTGTACCCCAAGAAGCGTGTGGGACAGCAGGAGCTCATTAGAGAACAGAAGTGCTTTAAGATGCTGGCATGCCCGCGGGCAGCCGCCGCGCGGATGCTACCACTCTGCCTCAGCGCTCTGTAATCGAAGATGACACCATTTCAATTCAATAGTCTTCAAAGAAAATCGACAACAGGGTCGCTATTGTGCGCTATATGGGTGACAAGGCTGTCACAAGTGGCAGTGTCTTTCTGAATGCACTTGAAATAAACCATACTGTTTTGTTACTTTGATGTGACACAGCGTCTAATGTGAACTTTCCAACTTGAACTATTTAATTAAAGCGATGTGTGGCTTCGGCGTATTGAACTGGCTGAGAAGTATACTGTACACGGCTGGAAAGATTACTCAGTGGGTTAAGCGCTCACCTCCGATATCTCCGTGCAGTCCGTGTCACGGGTTTGAAACTCAGCAGTAAGGCCTGACTCACTGCTTTCATCTTCAGCCGTCAAGAAGTTGAGCACCATTCCATTTGGCAATAATGACAGCTATCAATACAGTACTTAGAGGCAGAAAGAGCCTGTCACAAAGCGATAATTAACAAACAAACAATTAAAAAAGATGTGCTCTATACGCATTGAATTTAAACAGCTTTCCATTCCAACGCCTCCAGTGTTAGCTATCAATTTTAACGCAACCCATTGCAATTTATAATACTCTGTTTTTGACATCACAAGAAGCTAATTTTTAATACAAGTGCAGAATATATTACAACAATCTACTTGTGATGTCAGGGAACACTTACTGAAAGGCAGCAAAGCTCTCGGGAGAAAGACATAATGCTCATTAGCACCCGGGCCGGGGTGCCAACCGATCAGGTTGCTCGGAACGTGGGCTGAAACTGCTAATCTCAGCCCGCGTTCCGGGCAGCCTGCTGGCTGCCTCCCTTGATCCCCCAAGCCCCCCAGCCATCTCTCTCCCACCCTCCCTTGCCTAATTTATTTTTTCCCCAGTCCTGCCCACTTATCTTTTGTTTATGCAACGGCAGGGAGCCGCCGCCCCTGATGCTGCAGGAGCTCCCTTCAAGCCGCCACGGATATGGCTGCCTTCCATCTTAGTACAGTATTCCATCTTAGTACAGTATTTTGTTTGACTGGGCCGGACGCCACGCAACATCCTGTTCATTCAAACAAAATGCACCTCTCAAAGCACCATGGGTTAGCTGGTTGCCAACCCGGGGTGCTAATATCATTGGCACCCTCTCCGGCATTATGGATTGGGTGTTATTGGCTTGGGGACCCTTATTTATTTATTTATTTGGTGTAAGTGCGAGTCTCCAGAGCAGATGGTGTGCAGATGCCAAGTGCTGTGGATAGACAGGAGCTGGGAGTAATTGGTGAGGGAGGTCAAGGTCCAAAAGAGGCATAAGGGCCAAGGACACTGATTCAGCAACTGTGGGACTAGCAGAGGAGAGAAGGTGGGAAGGAGGAGGAAAAGAGGAAAGTCTTAAGGAGCTTCCGGAATTTGAGAAGGTCCTGCTCAAGGCACAGGGGGAGGGGGAGGCTATTCCAAAGGAGGGAGCACGCAGAGGAAAGTGAGCGACCCCCTGCCCTCTTTTTAGCAAGACGCTTTACACACAAAGAGTTGGTGCCAGAGGAGTGAAGAGGTCTATTGGGAGGGTATTTAGTGAGAGTGTCTGAGAGTTTAAGATAGTGTGATGATCCCCGGGCCCAGGCAGCCTTGTCGATGAGGCAGAGGGATTTGAATTTAATCCATGCAGCAACCGGGAGCCAGTGAAGACTTTTTAGAGCACGAGAGATGCGTTTCCTGGGCTTAAGGCCAAGGATAAGTCTCACTGTTCTATTCTGGATAAGCTCAAGGGGTCGCAGAGTGGAGGAAGGAAGATTCAGGAGAAGGCTATTACAGTAGTCAAGCCTAGATAGAACTAGGGCTTGGATCACATTGAGCCTCTGCGGTAAAGTGAGAAGAGGTAGAATTCCATTGAGAAGGAAGAGCTGGTAGTTGGACTTCTTGGCAATATCCTGAGTTGAGGGAGGAAGGAGAGAGAGGAGTCGAAGATGACTCCAAGGTTTCTGCCTTCAGTTGAAGGAGCAGGAGGAGAACCCAAGGAGGAAGGCCAGAGTGAAGGGAAGAAAGAGGGAGCAGGGGTCCCAATGGGAAGGATCTCAGTTTTACAGACGTTAAGGCAGAGATCATTGGAGGTGCACAAAGACTGAATGGCAGAAAGGCAGTCAGGGATGATGGAGGGTGCAGGAGGGTCAGCAGGGAATCTGAAGAAGAGCTGTGTGTTGTCTGCGTAACACTGGAAGTTGGAGAAGTAGAAGATGAGGCATGCAAGGAGAGCAAGGTAGATGTTTAAGAGACAGGGGAGAGAATAGAACCCTCAGGGACACCACAGGTGGAGATGGAAGTAGGAGAGGAGAATGGACCCAGGATGACTTGGGAAGAGCGGTTAGTGAGGAAAGAGGACAGCCAGCCAAGTGCCCGCTTTGCAATTCCAAGTGCATCATGGAGCCTTTGTATGAGAATGGAATGGTTAACCATGTCAAATGCAGAGAAGAGATCAAGACGGATAAGGACCACTGGGGAGTTGGAGTCAAGAGAGGCGAGCAGTTCTTCACTGCTGTTCAGAAGAGCAGTTTCCGTGCCTCTGGGTGCTCGGAATCCATATTGATGGTCATGGAGGCCACCAATAAGTGGAGTGTGAGAGTTAAGTTGGGGCAAGGCAAGCTTCTCGAGAATCTTCCAAGGAAGGGGGTGATGGAAATAGGTCAATAGCTGACAGGGCAGGTAGGGTCAGAGGAAGGTTTTTTCAAGAGTGGGCACACAAGGGAGTGCTTTAGGGGAGTGGGGAAAGATCCTGTGGTAAAATAGTGATTGCAGAACTCAGTAAGAGCAGGGGCAAGAGAGACAATGTTATCCTTGATGGTCCTGGATGAGCAAGGGGAGACATTGTTAAAAGCCCTTGCTTCACTCATGCCCCGGCCGATAACACCCGATCCTGCCCGCCACATTGTGTGTTAACACTTAATTAGCCCATCTTCTAATGATCCATTAATGCTTTGCAATTATCAACCAATGTACACCTATTAAGAGAATTGTAAGGATTTTGTAAGTCATCTTGCAGTTCTGTGCCTGTCTATAATGACTGACATTTGACCTAGCTCTTCCTGCTATACGTGGTTGAGAATTAATGAATTATTTGGGGTATACTATTCTGTATATCATATTATAAACAAATGGGTTTTGGCTCGTGATGAAGGAAAGAGATCTCCTTACTCAGATTGGCCAGACTATAAGCATTCAATTGAATTATGTACTACATTAGGTTGTTCTCACTGTAAAGAAACATGTTTTCACAGTACTTGTGAATGGGCATTTGGTCTTCCTGCTGGCTGTCCATAGACAGATGTTTCTCAGGCTCAGAACTGGGTATGGCCGCAGTAGTGTCCTTCTCTGGTGCCTCCCAGAATTCCTCTTGGTTGTGGAGTTCCAAGTGCCATAGGGGCCAAAGACCCATACATTTCACCTCCTAAAAATATTTTTGTAGATCCTAAACCTTTGCCATGTCTACCATTGGACCCCTTCAGTATAAGAGGTACAGAAGCTTTATCATGTATTGAGTCATTAGATATAGAAGCAACATCAGTTATGACTATTCCAGATTCAGATGAAGGCATTTCTGATGATTTTGAATATCATAGCCATTTTAAACCAAAAACCTGCTTTGTTCCTAATTTACTCTATGGCTATTCCATTGCACAATTTGAACAGAATGTAAAATTTGATTCATAAAAAATCTATTAGTTTAATAGCATGACTCCCCATTCCTGTCCATTCATTTTGTATTCTTGATAAAACCAGCCAACAAATGGGGGAGTGTTTTATTGTGAGGCCATAAAGAGTATGTGGAAAAAACCCACAGTTAAGAGATAAAACATTATTGAAAGAAGATCCTACTATTGAGTAAAAAAATGCACTAAGTAATAATTTCCAAGCATCGTATTATAAAAGATTATTGAACAACGAAGAACTTAACTTTTTTATCTATCAAGCATCCTGCTATGTGTACCTTCTGCGTGCTTTCAAAAGTGCCTAAAATATACAACATCACTCCATAGTCCTTTTGACTGGATCTTTAACAGAACCTTTATCACAATTTGTAGATTTCTGGCTACTACTATTTGTATCAAGTTTACCATCGTATGTTAAAGATAGAGCAGCACTTTTCAATCATCTAGATGATATCTCATGGGAACCAGAATATATTCTGGCAACTTTAGATGTAACATCATTGTATAATATTATTTCTCATAGAGATGGGTTAACAGCAGCTGAATCTTTTCTCAGAAATCATTCAGCAACTTTTAAAGAATACACATTAATGCTATTTGAAAAGAAAGACTTTGTTCTAAAACACAACTAGTTTCTCTTTAATAAGTATCTGTTTGCATTTAAACAAGGCACTGCCATGGGTACTAAATTTTAAGCTTCGTACACAAACCTTCAAATGGGTTTTTGTTAAAATATTTTGTCTTGATCCACCAGGGGGCGCTGAGATGTGTTGAAGCATCTCCGCTCGTCTCCCCAACAGGGCGCTGATCGAGGGACCTGAGCCCCCCCCCGACACCCCCGGAGCGAGACAGCGACTCCCCCCCCCCCGTGTGAAGGTGCCGGGCACCCCCGGTCCAATTTTGAAAGCCGAGTGTCGACCAGAGCCGGAGCTCTGAGCCTGCGAACTTCGAGGGCGCGAGGCCCCTCCCCCCTGCGGCCCTGCGGCTCCGCGGAAAGCAGCGTCGAGCCCAGGCCCGAAGAAAACTTGCAAAGGCCCAGGCGATCGAGGCCGAGGGCTCCTGCCCTGACCAGACGGCCGTTCGTGACGGCGTAACGGCCCAGGAGGTGGCCCAAGGAGCGGGAGAAGGAGGCAACGCAACAGGTCAAGAAACCCCCCCAGCGGGGAGTCAGCAACGGAACAGCACCCCACGAGCGGCGGGGGAGTGACCCCCCCGAGGTAAGGAGACCCGCCCCGGGGCTGGGCACCCACCGGGGGAAACAAAACCCATAAGGGGGAAGGAGGAGAGAAGCCAGGGACTGCCCACGCAAGCCCCGGAAGCACCCTGAGACTGAGAGGGGCACGGGGCTCAATCGGAGGCACCCACCCCCCGCAAACGCCTGCAAAAACACAACAGGTCACGGCCCCCAACTACGGGGATAAAACAGCGGGGAAAATCGGAGAAAGGGAAACCACCGCCCTCGACAGGGGAATTGACTGGGGCTCCAGCCCCCCCACAACCTTGTCCCCACCCTCGGCCGCAGAGCTACCAGGGGCCCCCGCTCCCCCCAGGACGCAAAGGAGACGAGTAGGCCCCGTTGGCCTCAATCACTCGGTGGTAGACACCGGGGAGCAAGAGCGCCCAGGGAAGGCCTATGACCTGGAGGGAAACACTGCAGAGGTTTCGGCGCTCGTCCCTTGAGCCCCCTACAGCCCCTGAAATGGCCGCCCAAACGCAACAAGAAGCGACAGATGCCAATTCAGTCTCCAGGGGTATGGCGGCCCTGCTGGATGAAATTAGAGGATTCCGTGCAGATATCACCCTTAGGCTGGACACCCTAGACAAAAAGGTGGACAATATAGAAGACAGGGTGCAGGCATTGGAGAACACTACAACCTCGAGTGACATTTTCGAGACACAATTTGACATGCGCCTATCGGAGCTTGAGAGAAGAGAAGAGAAATGCTCATTAAAAATGGACGATTTGGAAAACAGGGAAAGGCGCTGCAACCTACGTTTCCTAGGCTTCCCGGAACAAGATGGTGAAACTCAGGCAGACATTGTCAAGGCAGTCAACGCGGTGGTGAGAGTGCTTTTCGACGGGGCTAACACTAACGAACCCACTATTGACAGGGCCCATAGAGCAGGGGCAGCCTCCAGAGGCCCCAGATCCGTCCTGGTCCGCTTCCATTACTTCTCAGAGAAAAGCAGGATCCTCGAACTGGCTCGCAGGAAGGGCCCGGTGGAATGGGAGGGGACCCAGATCTCGGTGTACCAGGATCTGTCGGCCTTCACTCTGGCAAGACGCCGCCTGTGTTCCCCTCTGACGAAAATGCTCCAAGCCAAGGGAGTCCGATACAGGTGGGGGTATCCTTTTTCACTTTCTTTCGAACTCGAAGGATATAAGTATACCCTGATCACCGAAGATGACATCCAAAGAGTGACGGGTGAACTCCTAGATAGTTAGGGTCTGGAGCCGGGAGACCGAGATCCGGAGCGCGCCCCGAAGGGCCCAAAAAAGAGCAACGCTCCAAAGGAGAGGCGCAGAGTACGAGGCCAAAGGAAATTCAGGAGAGTGGCACCAGCGTCGCCGGACCCTCAGAACGGCTGAATCAAACTACTGGAAACCGATGAAAATGTTATCCACTTGACTATGCAAAGGGGGGATGTTGCTAGATTTCACTTCCTTGCATTCATCCCGTAGAGGGGGGGGGCTCGATTGGGTTTGTATAATGAGGTAACGAGCCCGGAGGGGGGAGACATGGTTGGCCGGTTGTGTGTCCTCGGGACGATACCTCAACACAACCAGGCGATCTGGGGGGAGGGGGGTGGGGGGAGAGAAGAGGGGAAGTTGGGATGTTGGGGGATTTGTTATGTCACGCCTAAGTTTGGGGATTTGATCACACCCTGGGGGTCGTTACTAGCCCCCTGCGAGGTATTGAAACAACTAGGGAGAAACGGCACTTGCATCCTTGAAATTGGAGTTATGTGCTTCAAAACGCGTCCTAATGGATGACACACTCCAATCCTTGTCAGTGGGGTCTCTAAATGTTCGGGGGCTCAACTCACCCACCAAGAGGTCGCTGCTCATGCGGGAATTCACGAGGATGAAACTACAGTTCCTCTTTGTGCAAGAGACCCACTGGGTTCGGGGGAAGGAGCCCAAGCTCAAGGCTAAGAACATAGATCAGGTATTCTCAGCCTCTACCCAGTCCAAGAAGAGGGGAGTAGCTCTGCTGGTGTCCCCCGGGGCTCATTTTGGGTTCAAGGTGGCACAAACTGACCCAGAGGGTCGGTATCTCATGGTAAAAGGGGATGTGCGGGGTCGTTTGTTCACCTTGGTCTGCATATACGCCCCAAATGAGTCGCAGGACGTCTTCTGGGAAGGCATGAAGGGGACGATAATGGCATTCACGGAGGGTACCCTCCTGGTGGGAGGGGACTTTAATATGGTGCTGTGTCCCGAGAGGGATAGAAAAGCTGTGAACCCTTGCCCCAACATCCGTCTCCACAAAAAATTGGCATCAACCTTCCAGGAAGTGAATGGGGAATTGGGATTGTGTGACACGAGTACACCCAGGAAAGGCCTAAACCCGACTACACTTTTTACTCTAAGCCTCATGATGTCTTCTCGCGCATAGACTACATTCTGGTAGACTCAACTATGCAAGGAGAGGTCTCCAGCGCGGGGGTGGAAACCGTCCCCTGGACGGACCATGACATGGTTAAGATTAGGATTGGCCTCCCCCCTACCCCTGCAACCAGCTCCCGCTGGAGTTGTAACGACCTCCTTCTGCATGACAAGGAGACGCGCCAAACTCTTCTGACAGCCATAGAAGATTATTTCGCCCTGAACGACAACGGGGAGGTAGGCACTATGGGAGTATGGGAGGCGTTTAAGGCAACCATTAGAGGTACCTTGATTGGCATAGGGGCAGGGAAAAAAAGGGAGAGGGACCGGGAAGAGAAAGACCTGAAATCCAAGATAGGGGCCATACAACCGGGTGGTAAGCTGAAAACACAGATGTTCCCCGGGCAGTGGGAGGAATTGCAGAAGCTGCGAACTAGACTGGCTCACCTTCAAGTAGGGCAAATGGAAAGGAAGCTCTCTTTTCTGAAACAAAAATATATGGAAAAAGGGGAAAAGGCCGACAAGATACTGGCCTGGAGACTTCGCGAATTTAGGAACAACAGAAGAGTGAATTCTATCCCCTCTGCGGACGGTAACTCGACTGCAAGGGACTCCAAGATAGCGGAACAATTCAGGCTATATTATGAAAAATTATACTGCTCAGAATACAAGGGGGATGGGATAGACGTTGATAGATTCCTGGATTCCCTCCCTATCCCGGGCCTACTACCGGACAAAGCCGACACTCTGGAAATCCCCATTTCCCCAGAAGAAGTAATCAACACTATCTCCTCCTTAAAAAGTGGTACGGCCCCGGGGGACGACGGCTTCTCAGTCAAATTCTATAAGACCTATAGATCCACACTCGCCCCCTTTCTGGCCAAGCTGTTCAACAGTGCGCTTAGCCAAGGGTCCCTCCCACCCACAATGATGTCAGCCCTAATAATGGTCTTACCTAAGGAGGGCAAGGACCCAACCTTATGCCAGTCATACCGCCCCATATCGCTTCTAAACACCGACGTCAAAATTCTGGCGAAACCTCTGGCGAACAGATTGGCATATTTCCGCCCTACCCTGGTCCATGGAGATCAAGTGGGCTTTATCCCGGGGCGCCAGGGGTCAGATAACATCAGAAAAACCCTCGACCTGATGCATGAGGCAACCAAGCAGGGAGTGGAGGGGTACCTCCTTTCACTCGACTCGGAGAAAGCCTTCGACCGGGTCGAATGGCCTTACATGATCAAGGTTCTTAGGAAAATGGGATTGGGAGTTAACTTCTGCAGGTGGGTCGCAGCACTATACAACTCGCCCTCGGCGAGAGTATTAGTTAATGGGGGTACATCTGAGTCTTTTTCCCTTTCCCGAGGCACCCGGCAAGGCTGTCCCCTGTCACCTCTCCTATTTGCCCTGGCCATGGAGCCCCTGGCTATAGCGGTTAGGAACGACCCGGAAATTATGGGTATACGATGTGGTGAGTGCGAGTTTAAGCTCTCCCTATTCGCAGATGATATACTAGGATACCTGACCAGCATTCCAAAATCCCTACCGAGGCTGTTTGATCTCATACACTTATTTGGCTCCTTTTCGGGGTTGAGAGTAAACACATCCAAATCAAGCATCATGCCAATGGGCCCAGGGGAACAAGATATTGAGAATAAAACCGACATCCAGGGGGTTAGAATCGAGCGAGAATCCACAAGATATCTGGGCACCATCATCCCCAGAGACCTGTCACAACTATATCAATGGAATTTCCCTGGAATCCTTGCCCGGGTCAGTAGCGATCTCAAAAGATGGGCCCCCCTCACGCTTTCCTGGCTTGGACGCATGGTTTCGGTTAAGATGAACGTTCTACCACGCCTTCTCTATCTCTTTTCAGCTCTCCCCGTCGTGATACCTGAGGCCTTCTTCGAGGCGCTCCAGTCCCGTGTCCTCCACTTCATTTGGAATGGCAAAAGGCCCAGGGTTAAAACTTCCACTCTGACCCTCCCAAAATCCCATGTTGGCTTTGGACTCCCCGATTTCCGGCTTTATTATAAAGCAGCTCAGCTCAGGGTGATGTTGGAGCACATGCGGGACGATATGCGTACATTTTGGACGTATGTCGAAGACACCCATGCACATCCGAGGAAGGTTAGGGACTATCTCTGGGCCTCTCCCAGGTCAATCCCCCCACAACTCAAGACACATCCTACCCTAGCAGTCCTCTGGACGCTATGGAAACCCAGCAAAGCCAACAATTTGTTATCTACATGGCCTTCTCCCCTGTCATCTCTCTGGGGCCCGCCCATCGATCTGGACATGAGAGGTTTTCGGGACACGCAGGCATGGTCTGACATGGGACTGGAAAGAGTCTCCCAGCTTACACAAGAGGAGGGCTTTATTGAATACGACAGTTTGACAGAGGCTCTGGTGGATAGGCCCCCCACGATTTTCGAATTCCTGCGGATGAAAGGGATACTCACCCAACCAAGGTGGTCCGAGCAGCTTAGTCGTCCCCTCACCCCATTCGAACTTATTCTGGCCAAAAGTAGATCCCGCAAAGGTTCGCTATCTATGCTCTATAGTGTGCTGATTACAGCGGACCTAGAAGGCAGACAACCCTTTAAGCGCATATGGGAAGAGAGGATGGGAATGTCAATAGATGATCACACCTGGAGGGCGGTTTTCAAGTGCATCTTCACAGGCTCCCTATACACAGCAGCTATGGAACATAGCTTTAAGATCCTTCATTCATGGCACCGCCCCCCGGCTCTATTGTCTAGAATGTACCGAGATGTTTCCCCCCTCTGCCCCAGAGGATGTCACCAACGGGGAACCTGGTTTCATATGTGGTGGAGCTGCCCGTCCATACAGGTATACTGGACGGAGCTTCTTAGCTGGATCAAGGACATCGAGGGTTATGGTCCATCGCTGCACCCGCTGGAAATCCTACTGGGCTCCCCCATGCCTGAATCAGAGGTGAATGCCTTCCCCAAGGTCATCGGCGCCATGCTGCGGGCAGGGAGATTGGCGCTTGCGCAAAAATGGAAGAGTGTCCTGGCCCCCTCCAAAGAGGAATGGCTCTGCAAGCTCAGGGTGATTTTCAGCTATGAAAAACTCTCGGCAATAGCAAACGATACCTTGTCTGACTTTGTCCAAGAATGGACAGCAGTGCTGCTGCACGATGACTGTATTACTATGCGATTGTAGAGGGGCGATTGAACAAGTGTGTAAACTGTTGGTTGCAAGGCGCGCGTCCCCACACTCCTCAGAGGGTTGGTCTTGCACTGGCCCAATCGCTTCATGGTCTTACCCCACTGTCTCAAGGATCACTTTTATTCGTCGAGTGCTATACGAATGTTCTTCCCTATGCTTAATGTAGATGCATCTTCCCCAAAGCTGGCGTGACAATTGTTCGGGGGGAGGGACCGGGAGGGGGGAATAGGGGTAGGGAGTTAATCAGAAAATGTTCCTGACAATGTGATTTCTTGTGCATTTATTGTTGAGGTAATGTGCCACTTGGCCCACCCTGGCTTGTATATTGTCAATAAAAAGAATTAAAAAAAAAAATATATATTTTGTCTTGAACAATCCTAAAAATGTATAGATTCAAAACATCATCATTTGAGTACACTACATTGATAATCTGCATGCTGTAATACTACAGTGCCACTAGCCATGGCCTTCGGCCATGTACACTGTACATGTCCCCCCAATACGGTCAGTTTGAGACAGCAAGGGAGGTTGAAAAATTGTACATGTCAAGAATTTTGTTGGAATCAAGAAACGCCCTGAAGAGGACCTCATGGAGAGGTCGAAACATGTGCCGGCATACCATTTACAAAAGACTAACTAAAATGATTTAGACTTGTTGGTGTAATGGTTATTTCTAATGTTTTGACTATCTGTAGGAATATTAGCTGATGAAGTGCATTTGGTTCTGGGATCATACCTGTTCTTTGTACTTTATTCGGTGACTGGGGGGCTCTAGTTACTTCTCAGTGACCATTGCTGCTATACACCACCCAATCTAACACCAAATTGTTAATATAGGTACCAACTCGGTGGGGTAGAGCCTAAAGCTTATTTTTGTACTATTCTAAATCAGTAATTTTGCCTTTGTCTGTTTTACACATCCACTGGTATCATCAACCAGTTTCGGTTGGAAATGCTGATTAATACCACCTTCATCAGGATGGTAGGTTCAGCGTGAAATCATAAACCTCCCTACATCTTGTTCTGTTTCCAAAACAATAATTCCACAGCAAAACATTTTTGTGCTCTGGAAAATGAACACTCAGTGTGGTGCTTCACCGGGGTGTCAACAGAAAGATTGGAATACGCGTCAGACGAGGCACCCCCATCTACTTTGTTATTGTGTGTCTCTTTTTCGTGTCCTGCTCTGGAACAAAGAGATTTGGTAAACGCTGCCTCTGTGTGTTATGTTCCTTCCTACTAGTGTTCGAGGCAGAGGATTCTGGAAGGGGTGGTTCGGACATTCTTAGTTTGCGTGCTGCTGTTGCAATAGCCCCGCTGTTGGTCACCACTTCTTGGTGTATTTTTGTTTTTTTGTGCTGAATAAAAGCACTTTACACCATTGAAATTGTAATAGTAGTAGTAGTAGGCAGTCAATGTTTTTGGAGCCTTTATAAAGCCTCTATAATAACAGTTTGGTGTTTTGAGATAGTTTTAATAATATTAGTAAGGAATGTATTTGCGATTTTGTTCGGAATGTGTGATGTTTAACTGTTAGAATAGTAGTATCTTCTGTATTAAATGATGTGTCTTTTGTATTATTTGGTGTAAAAGCACTTTCGCTTATAAAAAAAAAGTGCCAGAACTGGTAATAGGCAATGTAGGTTGCATTTCAATTTGAACAGGAGAAGTTTGTACTGTTGAAACAAATTCAAATTTAGATTACTGGATACTGAAGGAGTGACTTCAACCAGTGCAATAGACATTGTTGTTTCCGTATTAACTTGTTCTTTAGGAAATACATCGTCTACTACTTCTCCTTAACATGACCAATAGTTAGTACAATTGTGATGTCTCTGTGTATTGTGAAGACATTTATTTTGAACTTCCTTTTCACTAGTAATGTGCTTGCTTTTGTCTTCCTTTTTTGTGTTACTTTTTGTAGCATGTTTTGTGGTAATTTGTCTTATTTGTTTCATCTTTTGCAACTTTTTTCAGGCTTGTGTTTTCCAGCTGAAACTAAATGACACAGGACAATTTTAGTTAATCAAAGAACCATGTCTTTTGTATTTTATTGCATTTTTACATTTACATTTTTAAAAGACAATTGTGTTTTTGTTTTACATTGGTTATAATTGCACATTTTTAAATAACTAAGAATAATGTTGTGTTCTTTATCTTGTATTAATACATGTGTTCTAGTAAAACACAATTGTATTTTAAATGTGTTGGGCAAAAGATAATTTTATTTTACTTTTATGAACTTTGCAAGTTTTCTTTGTAAACGTTTCATTTGTTTTTATAATAAATTATACATTCAAGATTTATGATGATGTTTATGTTGTTTTTTCTTCTCATTATTTGGTTGAATTGTATTTTGATCCTGTCTTAATATTGATGTTTTACCTATAAAAAATGAGGCATGTTGTTATAATAGTAAAACATGTGTATATTAATGAAAATATAATAATAGCAATATTAAAACATTTATTTATTACTAAAAATATGTAATATGTAAAATGTTAAAATCAATAAGTAATATATTACAAGATAATAATTATCATGCTTATTAGGTTAAGCGCACAGTTATACAAGATGTACATTATGTTTCATGTGGGTACCTTTTGTTAATTGTATGCTGATGATTTTGTATGTACTGTTTAGCAAACACACATGCTAAAGCTGTTACGCTTATTAAATATACACTGTGGTACACACATTGCATTAAGCATACATAAGTCATTATTAAAGACATCTTATCATTAAAATAGGACAACCTTTAAAAAGTGCCCCATAAGCATGCAGTTCAAAGTAATGTAATGTACACATGAATATGCTTATGATGGGAAGCATGCTGTGTTTTAAGTTGTACATTATATGTGATGTTGGTTAAATGTTTGGGTTATTGTACACTAATAATTAGATTAGATTACATTAAATCATTGTATTTGTAAAGTGCAACACACCAGAGGTGTACTAAGCAGGAGTATCCTGCATCTAGGTGCAGCTGATACATAAGGGAACAAAAGCTGAATAAAGGAAAAGACAAAAAAGGAGATCATGAAACCAGAATGTTGTTTACATTATCTCCTTTTTTGTCTTTTCCTTACACCTCTGGTGTGTTGTGCTTTACAAATACAACGATTTAATGTAATCTAATCTTGGCAAATTAGTCCAGAGGTGGGGGCCAGCCACAGAAAAGTGTTGATCTCCTCGAGCAATGCAGTAATGGGAACAGCAAAGCAGTAAAGCTGACCGGACCGAAGAAGGCGTGAAGGCAGGATGACAAAGGGTGATTTTTTGTGGAAGGTATTGTTATACAAACCCATAATTGCATTTGTATACAAGACAAAGGACCTTAAATGTAATGTTCTGACGGACAGGCAGCCAGTGAGGGGAATGCCTGGAGCCAGAAAAAGGGGAGTGTCTTCGAAGATGGAAAATAAGACAAGTGGCTCCATGTTGTGCTATTTGATTTTGGAGATGGTGAATAAGAAATCTGGCAAGCCTATATTTGAAGCATTAGGATAGTCCAAACAGGAATTAATCAGAGCACCAACCACAGTAGCATGGTCAGATATGGGGAGGTATGGAAGGGTATGGAATAATAGACAAAGGCAAAAAGACATTGTTTACCACCAAACCTATTTTGTGTGATTAGTATAAGTTCAATGTCCCAGGTGGTCCCTAAGATTTTTTATCTACACTGAAATCTTCTAGGAGGACCGAAGAGTAAGATGGAAGGAGAATGATGAGTAGGGTCATTCAGCAGATGTTTAGGACCCAAGAGCATAACTTCAGTTTTTGCAGGATTGAGATGGAATCTGTTATTGGACAGCCAAGACTTAATGTCCTCAAGGTAGAGCTGGAGCTAGTCAAATGTGTCAGATGGGCCTGATACCTTAAATAATAGTTGGATGTCGTCAGCAGCCTAAGTTGCCTAGGGTAATCCAAATGTGGACCCCTTGCTCTTTGTTCTTAGGGAGGCACATCTCCACCTCACTGATGAGGCCCAACAAAGCTGAAACACATGTTTGGGATTGTTGTTGGCACTCTTGTTCAGAGGAGAACCACCTAGCATTTTTATGCTGGACTGCCCAAATATGTGGGACCAGACTAATATGCAAATTGATATTTTTCCTCTCTGAAGGGTTCAGTGAGCCAAAATGTGGTTGTAGACCCTGCGAAGTGGACACCTTCCCATAGATCAGGTTATTTGGCCGTGTTTGTTGGCTACCAGACATTTATTTTGTGTATAAATTCATCATAGTTAAGCCTTCATTGGCTTTCCCCATTAAAAATGAAAAAATTACATTCCTCAAAATGATGTCTCATAAATCAAATCACCATTAAACTTACCGAATAATTTCTGTGGGTAACTAGATTCATGCATCATTTCTTTCAGCCCCTGTGGTGGGTGAGGGGATCGTACCATTAGAGTTAAAAAATATATTTTAAAATCCAATAGTACAATTTTATGAGACCTCTGTCAGGTTTTTGAAGGGAACTGCTCAAAATGATTTATTCCAAACTTCTTGCAAACTAAGAGACGACTGCACTAGTTGTGCCCTGAAGATTTGGAGTAGATCCATTCATTAGATACATTAAACATCAGTATTTGGATGTTCTCTAGCCCTCCATAATCTTGCCAGATATGTTTATATATATCTTGACAGTTGGGATACCTGGATCCCAGAGTTTGCGTTGAAGAGGGATGGGGATGCCTGCCACCACCTCCACCTCCTACTAAATTCATGACAAGGAAGAAGGCCAGAAAATACTGCAATCACCCATTCTATTTTGGATGAATTCCCAATGGACCCATGATTGATAAGTATGTCGAGAGGTATCCCCTCAGCCAGTCATACTGACCAAAGGACATAACAGATCTATCCAATGTGTGTATGAAGAGCCATAGGCTATGATTAAAGACACCTGTATGGGCAGCTTGGACTGAACACCACACAGCTATGTTGCTGACATCATTAGAGACACCATGACATAGCAGCGTTAGACAGGAAGCACATGTGCCATCTGCACTGCGGGACACAAGCACACACTCGAATACATGAAGAACACGAGCGTTCAGTTCTATAGTTAGTGGACAGATACATATACATACTGTCATTGCTTTTATTATTTTACCATAAGCCAAATGCAGCAACGCAGAAACGGCAAGGCAAGAGATCCTGAGCAAGACTTGCTGATGCTTAAACATGGCTAATCATATGGAACTGCAAGAGCACCTATGGGACCTGACAAAGCCAAGTGTGACTAACCTATCAAAATGAAGCATAGCATAAAAACTGTAAAGACCCCATTATAAGGGTTAGGAAAATTACAGCAGGCCTCAGGCCTCTGAGCAAGAGATGAGCTGAGCTGATTCAGGCTGGACGGAGAGCAAGACGTGGAGACAGAACCCACAGCCAAGGTCAAGAGATACAGATGACATTCCAATCCCCAGATGACAAAGGGACCAGCTGCAGAAAATACGTTGTCTCTGAACACGTGCGTGACACGGTTAAAGCAGACAATGGACAGCGATCGACGGTGGGAAAGAGATCCGCTCCCAGCTGAAAACAAGCTGAAAACAAGTGCAGACGGGATTTGCTGCAACATCTGAGGCACATTCTCATGAGCGAAAGGTGGTACACACAAGTTACAATGCAGAGACATAGCCATTCCCATCACATTGAAGAGGTGCAAAGGGTGCTGTGAGCTAATTCAAGTCCCAGGCCTGGCGCTAGCACTGACCGATCACAGTTTAGTATCCAGGGGTGAATGGAATAACTATAACTTTTTCCTGTTCCCATTGTAACAACTGTAAGAACATTTGTAAAGGATCATTTTTTAGAGACTGGAAAAATAAGGAAAAGAAAAATGTTACTCTCTGTACAACCTTAGGAGTGATGCACATATGGAAAAACTATTGAGTGAAATTGGATATTTGGCAAAGGTCAAGACCTGCCAAGGTACACTGGAATGAGAATAAATCATTGAGTCACAATAATTACATCAGATAAACTACTGCTAAGAAGTATTTGGAAATGACACATGAAATTCAGCCAAAACATTTTTTAGGCCATGGAAATTGTTCTTCCACTGCCATGTGGAAGAAACTACGAAAAGTGCCTCGTACAACAGGAGCTCTTTGGATTTATATTTTGGGCCACTGAAGAGGAGACCACGGTTTTCAAAGGACCGCTCGGTCAGCTGTTCTCTTCTAAAAGAACGCACTGGCTCACACTGTGGGATTGGATAGATCAGTCTGACCTGGAAGTGCGGTTTGTGTGAGTTAGTGGTCATGTGAATTATTATCTGCAACAATTGACTGATATCCGAAGGCAGTAAAAAGATTTGAAGAAAATACAGTGGTATTGAAAAGGTTTATGTGAGCACCCCGTTACACTGGACCCAAGAGTATTGAACCGCTCCGTTCTTTGAATTTTAGCATATTTCCAAGAATTAAAAAAATTGGGTTTCTACTATTAACATACTAATCATCTAACATCATTACCAATATGTGAATTGATGAGTATGTCATCAGTAACAGTCTTGCACTAATGTTTTCACCTTAATTTGCAATTTGCCAACCTTGCCTATTGCCATTCCCAATATGTCAGCTTCTATGTTGCGTATTGAACCAGTTTGGCTTTTGCATGCTAATCTGCTAACCACCATGATTTTGCCAATGACTATGTGTCAGCCACCATTAAAGTAAATCAATGATTCTACGGGTTAATCCCAAGTCATGATAATGAAACCTATGATAACCTAACCCTTACAAATATATATAATTGGTTATTTATAACAGGCTTAAAGGAGAGTTCCGGGACTTTTTTTTTATTGTCCCTACGGGTCGGCCATGTGTTTGTAAGCATAAATCGGTAGATCGTAGGAAACTTTCCTATGGACCTTACCCGACTTTTCGCCCATTATCGCACTCGAAATCAGCCTCCATTTTGTGATAATCCTATCATTCCGCCGCATCGACCTGGCTCACCTGCCTTTGCGGCACTAAATCAAATCCCCCGCCCCTGAAACAGACTTTATCAAAACATTCATATTCCCCGCCTCTATCCGTGACGTGACTGAGCTGCGTAGGCAAACGCGCCCAGGCGTCTTCTACGCGACTCCACACAGACCCCGGAAATCAACACAGATCAGCTCACAATACAGCGCGCCACAATTCGGAATATGAAACTGTACTTTGAAATCAAACCGCAAGATTGTAAATGTGGTAAAGTACATTTATTTGACATCAAATGTTTAGAGAATATTCAGCGATTTACATTTTTATTTGCTCACGTTCCAAAAAGTTCGTATTGAGGAACGCGATGGTCCTTTGCTGTACACAGGGTCTTAGAGCATCTCACAATACAGCGCCACAATTCGGAATGTGAAACCGTGGTTTAAAAGCAAACGGCAAGATTGTACATTTGGCAAAGTACGTTTATTGGACATCAAATGTTTAGAGAATATTCAGCGATTTGCATTTTTCTTTGCTCTCGATCCAAATTAGTTCGTCTTGAGGGAAGCGATGTTCGTGTGCAGTACACAGGGTGTTGGTTTACGATAAAAATAAGCTCTTCGGTCGCACTGATAATCGCATGGCTGTTCCAACAACCAGGCACTAGGCCACCACAACGGTAGGTATGTTGCATCTAACCGTTAGTACCGCGTAAGGGCATACTTGTACTTGGCGATCGTCCCATAAAATGGTCAGGGTGGTAACGTTGTTCACGCGGAGAAGCAACTGGCGGCTGTAGAACCCGTCCGCAGGTGTCTGGTACTCGTGACACAGACAGTAGTGAATGATGTACCTAAAAACATAAAAAATGAAATTAGTCTCACCATCAGATCCTTATTAAAATTATTCATTTCATAGCGAGGACAGCGCTACTGGGTGTACACAAGTGTTTAAAGGCGTGGCGAGGCATGGAGGGGGGGGGGAGTGGAGTACAAGGTAAGTAGCATAAAATAATAAATAAATAGGGCCAGCTGGTGGCAAGTGCAAGGTAAGTGCAGAACAAGTGCTGGGAAGGGGGGGCTGTAGGATACTGAGACAGTCCCCCAGTGCAGGGGTTGACAGGGAGGCAGTGCAGGTGGAGAGTGGAAGGGCCCAGGACCGAGGTCGCAGACAGTGGACCAGTTGTAGCAGGGGAGAGGGAGAGAGAAAGCAGAAGCAAAGAGGAAGGTTTTGAGGTGCTTCAGTAAAAGCAGATGTTTCTCCTCAAGATAGTGCGCGGTAGAAAACAATATGCCACATAGAACGAACAAGTACAACTGAACCCGTCTTTAAAGCCACTGTATAGTAATGAAATTGCGGTATAAACTCATCAAAAGTTACTTACATTATATTTGCATTTTCCATTGTGTCTCTGTGTAGGGCAGACCCGAAACACCACTCCTTCTTTGCCGACGTTACTTCTTCTAATTAACGTGGCTCATCGTTTCGTTTCTGAATTTTTATTCATTATCTTTTCTTAGTCTTTCAGGATGGTCCCGGCCTGTCAAGGTCAAATCACAATAGAACCTTATATTGGGTCGTGGGCCGTTCCGCCACCCGAGCAAAACATCAAAGCAGCTGACCTTCACTTTGAGCGAGCACACATTTCTAGTTAGCTGCAGTTAGTTTTAGGGACATCTTGTCTGCGTGCCTTTTTTTTTATTGTCCCTATGGGTCGGCCATGTTTTTGCAATACGGAAACATTCTATAATTTTTGTAAAAATGATTTATATTACTGTTTGGTTTAATTGCAATGGGCCTGCAACATGAGGAGACTCGAGAGAACAGACAATCAAATTACAATCATTTAAACCGTGATGTGTATTTCTCAATGAGCTCTGCTTTAGGTGGACATGGAACAGAGGCAATGTTGGGTGGCAATGCAGTTGTCCCCTGCATAGGTTCGTTCACCACTCCATGTATGTGCCTATCGAGGACATCTACGATAAGTCTCTCAATAAACTCATATTGCATATCCTCAAACACTGGTTTGATCACCCATTGTTTACTTCTTTTAGTGAAGGCCTTATTGTAGCGAAGCGTCCCTAAAGTTCCGGTCGTCCTACTTTGTTGACGGCCAACATTATGGTTATGTGCCAAGACCGCTAAAAGAGTCCGATTTATCATGCCTTCCATGCCAAAATGCAATCTTTTGGGCCTGTACTTGAGGCACATATTGTGGAACACCTCCAAATCTCCTGTGTGGCAGAATTCCGTGAGTCCCCTCAAAGCTTTTGTTATAGTTTTATCAAATACAATCTTTTCAATGGCTTTGTGAGTGGGTGATGAAGGAATCAACCACTTCTTCTTCCGTGCCTCCTCTGTGGACAAATGGCCATGTTCACATTTGTGGAAATGCTCATTTGTCGACCATCGATGTACGTTGCTACAGTGCAACATTACTGACCGCCATTTTTCCAGTAGAATTTCCAACGACCCTTCACATGTTTTTGAGCTCCACCAAAGATGGTTGCTGATTGACTTGGACCACTGTGAAATACCTTGCAATTCTTTTTTTTTACCTGCAGCAGACAATTTTTTATTGATTGATTTTGCAAGATGCCAAACGTCAAATTGGTGATTTATATTTTTGTACTGTTCTCTCATTGTCTTGGCAATTGAAACGTGTCTGTCCGTGGCTATCAGGTCGATCACCATTCCCCGCGATTGTAGTTCTTGCAATGATGCTACAAAGCCAACTTTCTCCATGGCCACTGAGGATGTACTTTGTGACACCTGCACGACCACCGAACTCACAATTTTCTTACTTTCCATGTCCTGAAAGTGGTAGGTGCAGTACTTGGCTGAAAATCCTGGGCTGTCGCACTGTCCATCACCGGCTAGCCTGAAGCGTTTGCCCGCGAATGTACTTTCCATTGACATTTTTTCCATTCTCCAAGCTTCGCTGATGGCTGGAAATAGATAATCGGTTTGGTATTTGTAGAACTGACTTTTCGCAATGAAATGGATTCCCACAAACTGAAAGAAATACTGTAACTTTTTAAAACTTGAACCACTAAAAAGTGCGGCCGCTGCACAAAGTAGATTGCCTGCTGGCAGTTGCCCCAGCATGGGTTGTGCAGACCATGCGAACGGATGATATTGTGTACAGGTGGCATGTATTTTAAGGTTAGTGCCTCGAATTGCACGAGTCACATTAATCAATGGCTCCCCACATACTTCCCCACCAACCGAATGCCCACATTTCATCATCATAATAATATCCATCAAACAGCTATCGAATACAATGAATTTGGCCTCTTTCCTTATACTGTCACTCTGCATCCCAGCTGGTTCGGCCTGTAACGTTGAGGACATGTCACTCGCATGAAAGGTACAATCTCTGATATCGTCTTCCGCTATGCTGAGTGATGTTGATGGTGTTTCATTGTCGTCCACGTCATTCTCTTCCATTGCAACATCTGTTCCTTGTCCGGAGATGGGAGAAAAAAACAATGTCTTCAACTTTCGCGCGCTCTTATTTTTTGCGGGTGTGGATTCTGTGAATTGATCTCCGACTGCATCCAAACTACCAGGAGGACATTCACTATCAATGGCTGGTGGTGGTATAGCTCCGTTGTCAATCACTTCATATTCTTCCCATTGGCACGATGCATCTCCAGTCTCAAGTCCCTGCCAAAAGGTTTGACAAGCAACATCTCTCGTTCGCTTCACTGTCTGTGTAGATCTAGTTCTTACACCCACTCGCAACTAGAGGACAGATTAGAAAAGGGATGTTCAGTTTAAACACAACTTACAGTATTGAACTATTGACAGTGAAAGACAACATAATATAGTGAACAGGACACTAACCTTCTTTTGCTTTCTTTTCTTTGAAACTTTCTTGCCTCGAACTTCAACATCTGGACGCTGTTGCTCCGACTCGTGTGTGCATGTCTCCACTTCCTCTCGCGCTGCAACGACTATATTTTCATGATAAGCACATCCATCACTCACTGAGGCTCCATCGACTCCCTGAAACATAGAACTTTCATTAGTATGTATAATAATATTGAAAACACAAAATGTACTTGGGGACCAATACCCATACGTACATCTCAATAGCAAAACACGAATGAACGCATTGTGTAGAACATTCAAACGACAATAGTTCACGCATTGTTGATCTAGTTAGATTGAACTGTCAAGATCCATACCTCGGGCTCCGCATAGACTTCCATTGATGATATTATTGAAGATGACGCTTCAGCAACTCCCTGAAACACAGTAATTGCATTAGTATGCTTTTCTATTTTGTTAAAAAGAACATAAACTTTGAGCAGGCGTCAACGGCTCATCTAAATAGACCTGCACAAATGATCAGTTGTCTAAAATAAATAATGGATATGTAAATATGATTCGATTTGCTCGATCGTTGGAAGTGTCACCACCCAGAGATCTGCATCAACTACTAGGGGTGATGTTCTTGTAGAAGAAGCTCCGTCATCTCCCTGAAACATAGTACTTGCGTTAATAAAGAAGGAAGTATAGCGGATGTAATCACGTCATATGATTTCGCTTGATCGAACTGTCAGTATCCATACCTCGAAATGCATAAGAACATCAAGGGACGATGTAACTGCGGTGCACACTTCTGCAAGCTGTTGCGCCGACCCGTAACTGCATGCTCCCCCTTCTACTTGGACTAATGCTCCATCGACTCCCTGAAACATAGGACTTTCATTAGTAATGAACACAATATTGAAAAAAGAAGACAAATAGGAGGGCGACGACAGAAGGACATATCAATGGCTAAAAACGAAAGAAACATTGTGTGTAACAATCACGCTACAAGAATGCAAGATCTGATGATCTCCATCGATGGAACTGTCCGGAAACGTACCTCGAGCATCTGAGTGACATCTACGGTTGTCGTCAATGCGTTGGACTCCTCAGCATCTCCCTGAAAGACAGTACTTGCATTATTTTGGATAACAATAATTATAACTGAAAACAAAGACTAGAGGACGAGTACAAGGGTGTACCATTAGGTAAAATAATTACACGATCAATTAAAACTATTGATTTACATGCCTAAAACAAGTCAGTGTCAGAATAGCTAAGTAAGATTACCCGATAGGCGCTTGAAGTGGCTGATGACTGCAATAACGACACGGATGGAGAATCTTCCGCCTTCATATTGAGTGGATACATAAATGGGGAAATTATTGTTAGCTAATGCTACACACTACCGCAAGGCCGAGAGATAAATACGTAAACTTGACTCACCAGTGGAGGGATGTGGACGAATAGAGTGGGAATAGCGGTTGAGAGCAATTTTCGCCTCGCTCGCGGTGTTTTCTTCTTTATTAGCAATGATGTGGAGTACATGTCTGGGCTAAAGTGCCTGCTGCAGATGCGGTATCGATCACCCCTCTTGTCCGCAAAGACTTCTAGGACTCTACTTTCTAGCTCAGAGGCTGGATATCCGCAATATCGGACCCATTCTCTTATCTGATCTATTGTCTTAGGGAAAACATGCATTATAGTACCTTCAGATTTGTTATGGGTCTTCGAAGGGCAACCGCCAATGGAACAGGCAGGCATTATGGAAAGTTCTGAAAAGTAAAGATCAACAATTCTCTATGAATACCAATGTGTTAAAACAGTAAATGACACATAAAAGGTTCAATGCAAGGTCCGTTTTGGTTCTTGGAACTATACACGTTATTCACATGCGGATAAGTATTTCAATAACTTTCAAAAAATAGAAAAAGTAATTTGACTAAACTCAGAACATGTGACTAGTTCCTTGCATGTACTGTCGTGAACGAAAAGAAAACATGGATGCAATTTGATGACTACTAGCAAATAGATATAAATTAAAAAATTGGACGCAAAATGATTATGGTACATGGACTTACCTTGACGAACAAACAGTTAGATGCAGGGATCAGAGTAGTTTCTTGTCGTAGAACAGGGAGCAGTTCACAGGTTGCAAACTGACGAGTTTGCTCAAAGTGGTCACGGAAGTTCACAGAGACGAAGAGCAGATAACCAGCACCTTCACGGGTTGACTAGCAAAGCGCAAAGAAGTTCTCATTAGAAATATGAAGTGGGTTATAAAGAATTCGAACCAGGGGTGTGTTTGTGAATGAATGACGTGTATATGTCGTGGCATTATGTGGATTGCAGGGGGCCGTCCAGCGTGAGGGGGATGCTTGGCAGGAGACACGGGGTCTGGAGGTAGACATGGGAACAACAAACCCATGCTCTATAGACCACTTTGAAGTGTACATGGTCTTTGGCACCTCTTGGCCTTTATCGCTCCCTGACAGCTCCACTTGCCAGCAGCGCAAGTACCCCGGTGCGAACTGCCTTTGATAGGGCGGGGGGTGGATCGGGGCGGTGGTCGTGCAGACAAGACACAGGAAGACTCGTGAATGGAGACACACTTATGTGGATTGCAGGGGGCCGTCCAGCGTGAGGGGGATGCTTGGCAGGAGACACGGGGTCTGGAGGTAGACATGGGAACAACAAACCCATGCTCTATAGACCACTTTGAAGTGTACATGGTCTTTGGCACCTCTTGGCCTTTATCGCTCCCTGACAGCTCCACTTGCCAGCAGCGCAAGTACCCCGGTGCAAACTGCCTTTGATAGGGCGGGGGGTGGATCGGGGCGGTGGTCGTGCAGACAAGACACAGGAAGACTCGTGAATGGAGACACACTTATGTGGATTGCAGGGGGCCGTCCAGCGTGAGGGGGATGCTTGGCAGGAGACACGGGGTCTGGAGGTAGACATGGGAACAACAAACCCATGCTCTATAGACCACTTTGAAGTGTACATGGTCTTTGGCACCTCTTGGCCTTTATCGCTCCCTGACAGCTCCACTTGCCAGCAGCGCAAGTACCCCGGTGCGAACTGCCTTTGATAGGGCGGGGGGTGGATCGGGGCGGTGGTCGTGCAGACAAGACACAGGAAGACTCGTGAATGGAGACACACTTATGTGGATTGCAGGGGGCCGTCCAGCGTGAGGGGGATGCTTGGCAGGAGACACGGGGTCTGGAGGTAGACATGGGAACAACAAACCCATGCTCTATAGACCACTTTGAAGTGTACATGGTCTTTGGCACCTCTTGGCCTTTATCGCTCCCTGACAGCTCCACTTGCCAGCAGCTCAAGTACCCCGGTGCGAACTGCCTTTGATAAGGCGGGGGGTGGATCGGGGCGGTGGTCGTGCAGACAAGACCCGTTTGCCGCAGGGCCTCACCAAGGAGAGGCCATCTAACTGAATGTAAGAGGATGGCTGCAGGATCTACTACATGGAAGGCAGGGGGGTGAGTTTATAAATACCTCACCCTCCCAGGAGAATATACACTAGATTCATTTAAAAAATCAAAACAACCATTGTTAAAATATATGTTGGGCTTTATTTTAGATTTTAATTAAACATAAATAATAAACATTACACATTGTAAAGTTGAGGTTGCAGCACATCGAGGGAAAATCCGCGGTATTGTCCACTGTCACTGGGGAAATGTTGTCTAATGGCAAGTACCGCACAGGCAGGTATTACTCTCCGAACGCGGTGTCCGAGCCTCCTGTGAAGCCACCAAGTGAAGCAACGATAGGCCACCAGCCTGTACCACCTGTGAAAAAAAAAGATGCAAACTGTATTAAACTGACCAAACTTTCTTATCAATGTCGATTCAGGTAACACATGTCATTTTCCTTAGAAAAAAATTATATCTAGAAAATGCACTATATGGAACCAATTTACATGCGTTCCAATGATATGTAAATGTAATTTTATATGTGGGAGACGACCATGAAATAGTGGTGGCATCACTGACATCACAAACAGAGTATACTTACTCGTTACTCGGATTACGCGGACGAACAGTGCCACGAAGTTCGTGCATAAGCACCATCATCATCCTCAACACTGTCCGTGAGAGGCAGGCTTCCCTGAACTCTGGCAGCTCGGTGATGCATTGCGGACTTTGCTCGCCTTCCTGCTGACTTTGCTCGCTTTCCGAAATGTAGGCCAAGCACCCGGAATTTTCACGGCAGCAGCAGTTCTCCTCCTCAGTTGGCATTAGCTCGCACCGATTGCACGTGCACCAGGTGGAGACGCCGTCCATGCGACATGGTCCAGGCTCTTCATCCGTTGACTGGTCCTCCCAACTGCCGTCCGAATCCCCATCGTTTTCGCGTGCTTGCCTTTCCAGTAGTTCTTCCTCGGTGTACTCGGGCTCGTACATATACGGCATTATTGTGGCCATTGTGCGGTAAAGATAGTAAAATAATTTATAGCGGTGGTACTGGTATCTGTTCACACGGGCTACAAGCGGCGAAGGTAGCTGACCAGAGCACTGAAACGAGTCACAGAATACTCAAAGTAACACAGAGAGAGGAATGGAATCGAAAATCTGCTGCTGTATGTTGTGAAACGGTCTGTTTATACTTATTGGGGAAAGAGGCGTCCTGCCATTTCCATGGCAACACGTCAATAGCTGAGGCGCAGCGATTGTTGACACGAGACGTGCTTGAAATGGGCAGTACGCGTCTGCTGATGTCAGGCTCAGGGGCGGGGGATTTGATTTAGTGCCGCAAAGGCAGGTGAGCCAGGTCGATGCGGCGGAATGATAGGATTATCACAAAATGGAGGCTGATTTCGAGTGCGATAAGGGGCGAAAAGTCGGGTAAGGTCCATAGGAAAGTTTCCTACGATCTACCGATTTATGCTTACAAACACATGGCCGACCCGTAGGGACAATAAAAAAAAAGTCCCGGAACTCTCCTTTAATACCGAACAGGTTTCTAAGTATGGACACGGGATTCCAACCTGTGTTGCTCTGTGTCGTCTTGCTTCCAAGATAAACACATTACCACAGAGCTATACCACCCGTGCAAGTATCTTGTAGGCCAAGTGTATTGAGAGCAATAGTTGGTCTTTCTGAATGAATGGAATCTAGTATCCCGAACTGCATTTTAGCTGCAACACTGTCTGCGACTTCATACATGATCCATTTCCTGGGTGCAGACATCGCTTCCATGTGAGATAACGATCACAAGGAGGACATAGTGGTGCAGCTTTCTTCATAAAGTGCAGGAACATTTAAAATTCATTGCATGCAGGTGAGTCCACTCTGAGTTTATTTTTTCTTTGAATTTCTTTTAAGTCATTAAGAATATAATTTGTTGGACTTTGATGATGGGAAATACTGGGAATAAAAGTGACCAGGGCAGCAATCCAAAAGCTGGCCAGGATAACAAATGACATTTTTGGTGCCTTTGTTTGTAGTATCATGTAGAATGCCGGAACATCAAGAGATTCTGGAATGGAAATAAGTAAGCGAGAGACGGAGCGAGCAGGAGACAGTTGGCGAGAGTGGACAGAGGAAGCAGAGTGGAAGACCGATATTCATATACCCTTCTTTATCCAGTTACTCATTACATAAGGTGATTAAAAGGTATATAAAGTATATAATTTACAGACCCCTGCATGAGATAATACTTTAAGTGGTGATGAGGACTCACCATACGCAGTGCAGACAGCGGATCCGACATCCCTGTTAGCAGACGTGAGCTGTGATCATCCCGTGTGCGGACAGCCATGCAAGGTGAGAGTGGCAAAGTTAAGGGGAGAGAAGTAAAGATAACGCAGTAAAATCACAGAGGGTTGCGCCGCATTTCATAAATCAAGGGGGCCGTACTAACGGCAATGAAAACACTTGAAAAAAGAACCTAGGAACGTGAGCATCCTCACGCAATAGGCAGCCATTCTGAGGGGCCTAGCACTATAGTCGGCACTAGCACAGTGATCAGGCTCTTCCTCGACACTTTAAAAAAAAAAAATAAGAGGTTGCATAATTTATTTTCCGGCTCTGCACATTAAAGTACAGTGTAAAGGAAAACCGAGATCTCTCACAGAAAGTTGGTTAAAATTTCAGTGATCTCACAAAAAAATGTATGCAGATGACAGAGGAATAACTCAATAATACAACAGTTCCATAATCTATCCAAGCACCAAAACTGTACAATTGCACTACTTCACCACATCATAACGGCCATCCTGAAAGGTGAAGGAAATATGTCTATACACAGTGTTCCGCCACCTGCAATGTTTTTACCTGAAGTTGGAGAAGCAGTACTGCCATGGAAAAGAGGGCTGAACATATTTGAATACTATGTCAATGTAGTGTGTGGCACAAATTACAACGTAGAAAGAAAAAAGTCTTTATTTCTACACTGTTTAGGTCCTGCTGTTCAAGAGAAATTTGAAGACCTACCTGATTTGATACCTGATGGTAGTGGGGATATGAATGAATATGAAAAGTCTATACAAAAGATGAACAAACACTATGATAAAAAACTAAGCACTATTATAGAACGATATAAGTTTGGGAAACAAACACAAGAAGATGGAGAACGAGTTAAACAATACATTACAGCTCTTAGGAAGTTGGCCAGAACGTGCACATTTTTTCAACAACTTGAAGAAACATTGAGAGATCAATTTATGTTAGAATGCAACAGTAGTAAGGTGCAAGAGAAACTGTGGACTGAAGATGACCCACATCTAGATACAGTTCTATGGATGGTTAAAGAGGTTGAACACACTGAGAAGTGTGTAAAGACATTAGAAAGTAGAGTGAAAGAGATTGCAGTTAAAACAACCACAGTTAATACACTTCAGCCACCCAGTGGAGAAGTAATTGCAAGTGTAAGTAATCAAAACATAAGAAGAAAAGGAGGCAGTGACAATAGGGAGCCCAGATTCAATACTGAGACCAGATACAACAGCAGGAATAGAGATAGCAGAGAGACAATGAACAGAGACAGAAGTCGTATTACAGAATTTGGCGAGGTCGAAGTGGGCAACGAGGAAGGGGACGGTCTATATCAAGAACATGCTATAGGTGTGATAGTCCTTCACATTGGGCTAATAGTCTGAATTGCCCTGCTCTGAGAATAATTTGCAGAAATTGTAATGCAAGAGGACATCTGGCTAGATGCTGTAGGAATAAAAGCACTGCCACTAATTGGATTGGAAATGAAGACAGTGACGAAGGTGAAGAATGTGTGTCGGAGTAGGAGGTGAAAATGATGATCTTGACAGTCCAAAAACTACCATCCTGGTTAATGGTAATGGTTAATAGTACACACTCATTCCGGAAATGATATTGAGGATATCCGGACCCAAGTACTTACATGAAGTGGATATCAAACCAAGGGCTTATGGTGGCGCAAAAATATATCTGATTGGATGGTTCAAAGCAACTTTAGGTTTCATAGAAAGACAGGATGAAGGACGCATTTATGTCTCAAAAAAGGGGTATCTCCGCTTCTGAGGTGGACACATCAAAGGTTGCTAAAGGTATGACTGGACCCGAAAGCGGTGGAATCGGTTTTCCTGATTGAGAGTCTAGAAATAAACAAAGAGAAGATACAATCAGAAATATTTAAAGATGAAATCGGCTGTGTGAAAGGATTCACACATCGCATATTACTAAAACAAGGCTGCAAACCAGTGGCACAGAAACTCATTGGCATTCCGATATCCATGAGGGATGAGGTGAAACTAGAATTAAAAAAGTTGGAGGAACCGGGAATCATTGAAAGCATCAATGCATCTGAAATGGTGTCCCCTTTAGTCGTGGTAAGAAAGAGTTCAGGAAAGGTCAGAGTGTGTATTGATTTGAGAGAACTCAATAAATGTGTAATTCTTGAAAGGCATCCCCTACTGAATATACAATAGTTCATTTCAACAATGGGCTCAGCAAAAGTGTTTTTGACACTTGATCTTACATCTGCCTAGCATCAAGTAAAGTTGCATAAAGAATCGGGGCATTTGACTGCATTCATTACGCCAGAGGGCTTATACCAATATCGCAGGATGATGTTCAAACTAATATCTGCGACTTCTGTGTTTCAGAAGATCATGTATCGCATTTTGGATGGAGAAGAAGGAGTTATCTTCTTTCAAGATGATATCTTAGTCTATGCCAAGGATGAAAGAGAAAATACCAGGAGACTGGAGAGAGTGTTCAAGAAATTACATGATGTAGGCATGACTCTTAGTAAAGAAAAATCAAGAATCAATAGAAACAAAATTGAATACTTGGGTCATGTGATCTCTAAGGAAGGGATTGTCCCGTAGAAGCATCTATCTGGTGCAATAGAACACATGGTCACACCGAATTGCAAGGAACAGGTCAGAACGTTTTTAGGGATGGCTGAGTACTACTTGAAGTTTATCAGAGGATTTGCTGATCACGCTGTCGCATTAAGAAGTATGGTGATGATTAACAAGAAATTTGCAAGGGATGACGAATGTGAGATGATTTCCAATACATAATAAAGGCTTTGACAACAGCACCAGCTTTACAGAACTACGAGAGAGGGAGACACACAGTGATCACAACAGATGCAAGTAATGTTGGACTACGAGCAGTTCTGACACAAATTCATGAAGGAAAAGAGTACATAATAGCATGTGCATCTTGCTTAATTAAAGGAGCAGAAAAGGCATATGCTACCATCGAAAAGGAGGCTCTGGCCATCATATGGGCTGCAGACATGTTCGGAAGTTGTGTCTGGGGAACCAGATTTGAACTACATACAGATCACAAACTGCTGGTTGAGGTATTTTCGACAAAGGGCCTAGACAATGTTTCTGGTAGAATAAGAAGATGGATGTCCAGATTACAAGAATTTAACTTTACAGTGACATACATTCCGGGAGTGAGAAACTATGCAGCAGATTTTCTATCAAGGATGACAACCAATGTGGAGACCAAGGATGAAGATGAAGACCAGGAGATGATTTGTGAAATATATGATTCTTCTATATCAAAGCAAAAGTGGTGTAAAGAAATGACAAAAGATACCGGAATGACGCTTGTCATCAAGGGTTAAGAAAAAGGTGGATTATACAGAGAAAAGATATAAGAAGCAGGGATGGAAGGTTTCTGGAATGTAAGGGACGAACTGTGCATCCAGGATGGCTGCCTCATGAGAGGAGATTAACTGGTGCCACCTGAGGGAATCAGGGAGAAGGTGATACATCTTGGACATGAGGGTCATCAAGGAATTCTGAGGACAAAACTCAGAATAAGGAACAGCTATTGGTGGCCAGCAAGTGACACTCACATTGAAAGAAGCGTCAGGAATTGTATCCTTTGTGTCAACCGTGTTAAATTGTGTTTGAATGAGAAGTATCCGATGTCTCTTACGAATATACCTGAGAGACCATGGAAGAAGACAGGGATTCATGTATTAAGGCCTGTGTGGAGTGGGCGATGTCAGACCTATTGCATTGTTGTTACTGATGTGTTGACTAGATGGGCAGAACTGATGATGCCTCTGCATGTAACGACCAAAAGACTGATTGAGTTTTTGTAGGAGTTGTGTGGTCATGAGGGTTACACAGAGGAAATGTTGACCGATAATGGTTCTCAATTCAGGTCAAGGGAAACGGAAGAGTACCTTAAGGAAAGATCCATTGCTCATAAAACAGTGCCATATATCATCCCCAAACAAATGGGATTGCAGAGAGGTGCAAAGGAGTGATAAAAGAAGCCATTAGGTGGGCATTGTCCAACAGCAGATATTGGAAGGAGGTTTTAAGGAGGATGGTTGTGGCCCAAAGGTTCACGCCGCACAGCACAACCGGAGTAACCAGTTTCGATCTTAGCAGGGGGAGGAAGGCCAGCACCAAATTATTTCCAGGTTGGATTGGTGAAGCTACTGGTATGGAAGTGGAGCTGGATGCGGCTAAAAGTGACATCAGGAAGAAGCAATTAAGCAATAAATCACGGCAAGATAACAGACATTTCCAGAAAACCAGTATTTCACTGGTGGGAGGTTGGGTTAGGATCAAATTACCGGTTGGAGTTGAGGGAGAATGGTTGTCAGTGGTCCAAACCAATCAAAGTAGTGGAAGTGTTCAAGCATGCTGTGAGAACAAAGGATGGTAGAGTGTGGAATATGGAAAGAGTGATGATTCTTAGGTCTAGGGATGGTGAAGGAATAAGTGGAAGGAATGGTGATGAGATGTACAGAGAAGAGAAGAGTGCATTTTCCTTGTCAGAATATACAGATACTGCGCCGACAGCATCAAGGTTTGGGAGAGGCTATCGAAGAGCAAGATACTTGGTTGATTATTCAGAGTAATGAGGAACTGGAAGAGATCTTCGTGTGAGAGAAGGGGGATGTGTAGTATCACATACAATGCAGGAACATCAAGAAATTCTGGAATGGAACGAAGGAAGCGAGAGATGGAGCAAGAAGGAGACAGTTGGAGAGAGAGGACAGAGGAAGCAGAGTTGAAGACCAGCATTCATATCCTCTTTATTATCCATTTACTCAATTCATAAGTTAATAAAATAAAATATAATTTACAGACCCCTGCATGAGATAATACATTAATGTTACAGCAAATCCTTATTTGAGAAATAGTTTTTAGCTACAAAGGTGACTTCCAGTGTAAATGCATGTTTTGAATGAATTGGAGTGGTTGGGCTTTGTTTGTCCAGCGCTCCGGCATGAGATTTTTCTCACATAGAGCTCATATGGATTTTGGATTGTAATGTTCCTTTCTTCTCCCCAGTACTGAGGGGAAGCTTCCAGTCTGCAACTTAGAGGACTAGGAACTTTATAAAAATGACATCTAGAGTGTGCTGCACAATGTTCCACTCAGTTGGTATCTTGGCATTGCACCTGCAATGTGAAACATATATGAATAGTCATGTTGATTGTTATGGTAACTGAATGTGTATGGCATGCATCGGTCACTGCTTTAGCAGGCTCGAGACTATGGGCTTGGATGGATGACTGCTTGGTTGGATTGTGTCTTAAGTGTGTTACAGTATGTTATATGCTATGCATCAGATACTGAGATTTGCTCCTATCAGTGTGCTCTTTTCTGTTCGCTAGGCATGTCACTGGGCAGACAGAGGCTATCCTGTTGGAGAATTATGTGGGAGTGGTGCCTGTGAGTGAAACCTGTGGTAAGTCAGTGTCCTAAGTGTCAATAGCGAGTGTTGTGCATAATTGCCATAGAAGCAGTTCTGTTACTGGGTGAAGAAATGGATCACATTGTTCCCTGTGTGTAACTGTTTATTGAGAAGCCACCCTCAAAACAGGGAGTCCCTTCCCTCCCCACTCAAGTGGTTATTCAACAAACTGTTTAACAGATTCTTTTTTTAGCCCTATCTCAGGCACATATGCCCATTGGATCCCTCTCCCTTGAGGTTACAATGAGCCAAGAATCAGGCCGGTTTACGGGAAATATATTGGTATTTATTTAATTTAACACCAATAGAAATTAGCACAAAAGTATAAAAAACACCACTTTATCCGTGGCACAACATAATCATTTTCGCTCAGCGTAAATAAATCACACAAGTGAGTTAAAAAGAGCACAGACACAATTATTTCCTTTCTGTAAATCTCACTCCACAAAATAATTACACTGATCAATAATATAATTTCACCCCAAACATTTAGTTTAAAATAAACACTGGGTGATTTATCGCTTTGTTTTTCAGATCCCCCCTTGTTTTGATCTATGTTGGGAAGTCAGACAAGAAAATGTGAATTCTTTGGGAAGTTTGTATTTCAGACCCCCCTTATGGAATGGCCTGTGTTGGGGAAGCTGGATAAAAGGTTGGACTGGTTTAAGAAGAACAAAGACACCCCTCTTCCTTAAAGAAGTCAGGGTCAGCTGGACAACAAGGATTACCCAATTAATTAATAGGCTACAGTTTTCAGTGCACACTGGGAAGTGAACTTTGTTAACAAAATTCACCCCATAGTGTCATGTCAAATGGGGAATTAATTAAATTTATAATTTCTGGTTATATAGGCTAAGGATCTAAACAGTTTTGCCCCCTCCCACCCACTATAAAGAGAAAGGATTCAAGGCAAGCAGACCCCCACACCTTTTGCTTTTCCAGGGCTAAGTTCTACTTATATAGCAAACATCTGTTTAAGGTTCAGGAAATCCAGCTGCATCTCATGACACTCTGGAAAGATAGGGCAGTGGTCTGGTCACTCCACTCTCAAAGATGGCCTCCCGCTCTCCACCACAGAACCCAATCATCTTTGAGGCCTTCCTAGAAATAGACAGCTCCACCCTGAGGCACTCTCAGCAATCTCCTCTGGTGTCTCCTTACAGCTGTCAGATGGTAAGTTTCAGCAGCTTTCCTGTCTTTCTCCTTTTTCTGTCACCCGTTTTTTTGTGTGTGTCCCCTGTCCTAGTGCAGTCCGCCTTATATAGCAAAAATGACATCACCAATTTTACAATCTTGGTGACGTACGCTGCAATAATACCTGCCTCTAAGATTGGACAGTTACTCCTCTCTTTCCTCTGAACCACGACTCCAAGTCAGGATTGCTTTAGGGGTTTGGAGCAAAATATGGCGATTGCAATTTGTAATCACCCTTTTGTTCTCCTTTCAACTTTTTGGTGAAAACCAGTTATGTATCACAACTTCATAATTTTACTAGCAACTGCCATACCAAATAATTTTTCTGTTTTAGCTGATCATGGAGAATTAGATAAGCCGAACACCAAATCCATACGATGTAGCACGGCCATGTGGCACATTTTTGTAGTTTCCATAAAATGCACAACAGTTATGAAGATGTAAGTTATTAAGTATATTCCTAATTTCATTTTCCACCTTTCCACCAACTATAGCATTTGGAACATGTTCAGACCAGTCAGAAAGCTAGTCTAACTGGCCATTACAGTTCCAAGAGTAAAAGGTAGATTCATTTTATATCCCCTAAATCACTTGAATTTATATAAAAAATTGTATAAAAATTAAATCAATCCACAGTATGATTGCTGGGAAAAATGCCTAAATTACAATAGTTCTTTTAAAATTAATTGTGAATTTTCATGTTCAGCAAATGGGAGGTCTACTTCATCCAGCACAGCCATCTGTCTCTCTGGGCCAGCCTGCGACCAGAGGTTTTTTTAATGAGTCTCTTTGAAGTTGGTAGTTTGCTCTTAGAAGTAGGTGCCCCCATTTTAACACATATCAGTCGTGCTCCCGCCCAGGGTGAATTTCCTTGAAGCCCTTGCTTCCGGAGCCAGCAGGTCTGGAGGACACTGGGCTTTCAACACCTTCAGCAGTACATTTTATTGTGGGGGTTATTAGTTGGGGGATGCGACATCCAGGCTGGAAGTGGGAGTTTTCCTTTGTGAAGTTTTGACCACAGCCAGAAACAGGTTTTCCATGAAGACAAAGTGGATCTTCAAATGTCACAGGAGTTTTGTAGGTGAAACATAATATACATTGATTTTGTCAACCCACACATCATGTTTTGTTTTCCTGACATTTTTCTGAGAGCAGTGATATTTTTTTCCATTTTGGCTTTTTAAAGCCGTGTTTATTTGCACACACAGGTGCAGGCCGTTATTGCTTTCAATGTTTAAAAATCCTGTTTCCATGTCACAGGGATCTTTGATTCCTCCTTCATTTGTAAATTAAACTGCTGCTTGTCCATTGGTAATAACAGGTAGGCCCCTTTCCACATGGCTATCTAACTTTAAGTGAAAAACAAAAGCAAAAGCCAGGCCGTTTTTGTTGCACTGTTTAAATGCCTGCCATTCATGTGAAAGGGACTTCTGTTTGGGGCCTTTAAATGCACCCCAAATGCCCCCTACCTCTGTTCTTCCATGACTCTTTGTTGGGGAAGAGCGGGGCAGAGTGGGGTTTCCTTAAGCGTAATTTCCTTCACTAGGGAGTGAGCCCTCGAGTCTCCCCTTGCATCTCTGGGTTGGGTGGTATGGCATGGCACCCCCTTTTCTTCCTACTTTTGGGAGTGGGCACTCCAGCCTCCGCTTCATCTTTGGGTTGGAGGTTGTGGCACGGCACCCCTGTAGAGGAGGAGCCACGTGCCCCCACCTCAACCATGCCACCCATATTGCCTATATATTGGGAACCAGTGTATGAGACATGTGCGGTACCTCTAAGAATACTAGTACCAAAGAGAATCCCGGAAGCAAGGTTCCCATTGAGAAAACCATAACTGCATACGAGAAAACAGATGGTCATTTGAATGAATCCCAGAAGAAGCAGAGAAAATGAATGACATAGACGAATGGTGACATCAAACAGAGCCGAGCTGACAAGCATAAAAAGGATGCAGAGACAAGAGAAAGGAGACATTTTCTAAGATATCAAGAAAGTATCAAAGATAAGTGACATCTTGGGACCAAGGTGAAGAAGCTTATGCCATAGAACTAATGAAGATATCAGGTCATTTTACATGTGTACAGATGCAAAGAAATACAAGCAGACAAAGCATACTTGAGGCTAGCTTAATAGTGAATAGATTGTGGCAAGTGCCAACGTATATATATGTACATGAATGAGTAAAAGAATGGATGTTTCCACTATGTGTTATAGCAGAGCTCGGCTTAGAAAGGAAGGCCATCATTTTCCAGTGTGTCGCAGTTAAAAAACAATCAAATTACAAAGTAAATCCCAGAAGGCAAGGCTGGATGAGTCCAAGAAGCCAAGGTCTTATCAAGCTGTGATGAACTAACATTGGATACAAATTGTGTGAAAGAACGAAACTCCTTTTCAGAAAGAAAACAAAGAAAACAATGGAAAAACAAGGAAGACGTCAGAGACCTATTAGAAAATAGTATTTTTAATACACTAGAAGCTCGAAATCATGGTCTTCAGTCACTTGGAAGGATGAAGTTGGATGAACATGACTACCACACCTACACATGAAGGCAGAGCATGCCTTCACTCCCCTGAATTCCCCAGAGCAAAGAACACTCCCAAGGACAAGTTCAAAGTCCTAATTGACAGCGGACCACTGAGGTGATGATAGATGTGTATGCTAATTGGTGGGAAGCTATGGTTAAGATGAGCTCACCAGCACGTGGAAGCTCAGCATATGTGCTGCTAGACGTAGGTGGAAAAGTACTGACAGATGTTAGAGTGCCAACCATTTGTAGGGGGCCGCGTAATTAAGGGTTCTATAGTTTGTGTAACCAATGGGACGTTGTATATTTAGTGACGTTCATAGTGGCCATTTTGAAGGGAGGGCTTATTTGCCCCACCTGATGATAAGAAGCCAATCATATAGTCACACTCTTTTAGACTAGTTTGGAACATATACTTAGATGTTCACTGAGTGCCTATCACTGTTACTCGTAGGTTTTTGTAGTTTGCCATGTAGGATGATGTTAGTAATACATAGGTTAAACGTCACCTATGATGATTTTTTGCTATAAAAGAATGATTTATTCTAAAATGCATTGAGAGAATTTGGACTGCGATGTCTGTTGATGTCCGTTGTACTCCCTGTTTTAGATAATTGATAATAAAACAGTTATCCTTTTTGCCAACTCCCTGAGTCGTTTCGATTATTGATGTATGAATACATTCTGCATCCCCATCCATCTCAAGGGTATTGCTACTCATTTTAAAGGGCTGGAGATCACCCAGTTCAAGTGGTAGCAGAGCATGGTTTAAAATCCATCGAGATAAGTAAGCTTTGGGGCCCTGGAATTATCGCACAACCTCTGCCATTTGGCTGAAAGGATGCGAAGCCCCTTTTGGATAGCGGTATAGTGTAAATTCATTAAGGCTTGCAAGCAAGGTGCGACGGGTCCCCTGGTTTCCACAGAATCCCCTCCTGCGTCTACAGGAAGCTGAACTAACGGAAAGTTGAAATGGCAATGACGAGGCGGACAATCACGAGAGTCGGAAGATGAACATACGAATGGTGAGTAAAACTGAGTGAGGTGGCAACATTGTGTATGGGCAGTGGGTGGAAAAAGCTATAAGTGAAAACGAGCAACGGAGGGTAGCTTGAGTAAAAGTAACTTGAGAATGATGAGTGTTAAATACTGAGTACATTGACTTGAGTATCGGCCAAGCAATTAAGAGGTATCATGAGGAGAGACCACGATAAAGTTTACCTGCGTTTAAACAATGGAAGAAAAGGAACAGCACCTAGAGTCCCATAGCGGATGACGTAAAAGATGAATTCGATTAAAGACGAATTTAAAGAGGGCAGTTCAAATTCAGTAGGAGTATTTTTTAGAGGCAGGAAAAGTCTTGAGGAAAGACTAGAGATATGTGTGGCCGGTCAAGTGCGTGTGTTTGTCTGTCTGTTTTATGAGATTGTGTAATGATGACAAAATAATAAACGAAATTGATAAATGTAAAGAGGAGAAACGCCAAGTTTAAAAACTAATTGTTTATTTAATAAACTTGAATTGATGGTGCGTTTAGTAAGATTAAAGTAAAAAATGTGATATAGGGGGTTTGGAGCCTGCGACAGTTGGTGCAAGCTCATATTGTTTTGTTTTCTTGACAAGTATTTCATTTGCAAAAGTAAAAGTGAGTATTGACAGTCAAAAGTGACGAGTCAAAATTGAGGATATTACTCCATTTATACACCTCTGCAAACAGCTTCCGAAACATGCACCTAAACTTAGACAGTACAGAGTGGAATAGGTTAAGGGAACTGCAGATAAAATGTTCAAGCCATGGCCTCTAGGGGGATCACTATCAAAAGCAGTTTTGCAGCATATGATGACATATTTGTATACAGCATATACAGGGAAAAAAACTAGACAAGCGACTAGCGAGCTTAGAGCTCTTGAAGTTGTAGCAGGAGATAGAGGAACCACCTCCTGTAGATTGGATACTTAATGTATGCAAAGAGGGAGGTGAGGAGCTTTCTGCTCCCCCTGCCGTGCCTGAAATAAATGGCAATATTAAAAAGGATGACAGGTTGTACCCACTGAGGGAGCTTAAGGCAGCAACAGGGTATAGCAACCCGGCATATGTGTCGCCTGCGCAAAGCAGCGACGAGGGCCCAGAGAAAAATATTGAGAGAGACTTAATCTCTAAGGTCTCGAGGGACAAGGAGAGACGCGATAAGGAAAGAAGTGATCAACGAAGTACATCCGTAGATATAGGACGAGAAATAAAGAGATGGAAAGGAGAAAGAGATCCAACTGATGAATTAGCACTTCTACAGAACGAATGGATGGGTGGTCAGATTTTGCTCAAACTTGATGGTAAGAGCATCAAGGAAGTGAGCCAAAGGGAAGATCGAGATACACAGGATAAAAAGGATAAAGAAAGGGAAGAAAGATTGAAAGCTGATGGGGAAAAAAAAGCAGGACAGACAGAGACAGGAGCAGTTGTATCAAGATGAGCAATTGAAGAAACAGGGAAGAGCAGAGGAGCAAAGAAAATATGATAACACAGAGAGGGCAATCAAAGAGCAGGGAAGACTAGAAAGAAAAAGAATGGAAGAGGAGGAACAGCAGTTAAGGGATCAAAGGATACGAAGACGAAAAGATGAAAAGATACGAAGAACAAATGAAAGGAGAGATATGAAAAGAAATGAGGAAGACAGGATACGAGAGGAAGCGAGGAAGCAAAGAGAGTTTGACGATGAACTAGAACGAAAAAAAAGGCAGTGAGCATGCGATCTTGATCGCATGGAGAAGTAGTTAATGGATCCTAATCCAATAGTGGCATGGGAGGATTTAGAAGAGTACTTTCCGGAACACGAGCCAATAGCAGGTCTGACTAGAGCAAATCTAGAGGATGGGTTCGACTCTAGAAGCATTGGGGATACAATCGATAAAGTCTATCATGACATGAGAACTAAGAAAGAATTGAAAGCGAAGGTAAAAATGATCGACTCGAGTGTACACAGTTGTACGACAAAGAGGGAGCCTCATGTAGTTTCGAGCCCAAAGAGCTGTCTTTAGATACACTGAATCTGAATAGAGATGAAGAGGAGAGAAGCTGGGCACAGGAGATGTCGGACAAAGACAGAGAAGCCTTCCGTGGGGAGGGGGGAGGTAAAGTATATGGCCCTGAGGGATGTTTTTCAATGGATAAGGAAGTAAGATGGTTGGATCTATACCTACCTATATCTTGGGCGTCAGAATCATTGAAGCAGCTAAACCGACCTAAAGGGCAATCCCATGGTGAGAGGGGGGACTTGCAACCTTATGTGAACAGGTTAAGGTCGCTGCAGGAAGAAGGAGATGCGGAACCATTGTCCCTGCTCTGGACAGACAGACAATAGGTGATGAGAGTGAGTTTGGAGTTTCACAGTTTCCCTTGTTAGAGAAGGGAGGGGCCAGACCACAGTATATACCATGGCCACAGATGGACAAGGCTAATTTAAGGTGCAAACTCCAGAGTTTAACTTCCGGTGCTGGAACATGGATACATGAGTTAGAGAAGATGATAGGGGGAAACATCCTAGCTATAGGGGACATTAAGGGTCTCCTGATAGCTGTCCTTGGGGAAAGAGCTGATGACGTTTGGTCGAGAGAAGGATATTCTGGTGTTCCAATGGTAAACACTGCCCATGATGGAGCACCATTCAATATTTGCAGAGCGGCAGTTTGGAAAGCGCTTAGAGTGCTGCATCCGGATACATAAGATATGGGAGCTATAATGACGAAAAATATGCAGGAAGGGGATGATCCGCTTGTTTACATTCAGAATTTCCAAGAGCAGTGGGCTTTGGAGACATGACAATCTTGGGGAAAATCTATACCTGTGTTTTATCATATATTGTGCCAAGGGTTGCCAGACCCAGTACAGCAGCAGCTCAAGAAGTTAGTGGGAATGGAAGTGAAACCATGATCTGAAATTCAGCTGACCATTGCACACTATTGTATACTTTTGCAAGAAAGGAATTGCATGAAAGATGATGTTAGGAAAGGCGAAGAGGCAAAATTAGTGCAGAATAAAGTATCCAAGTATGCCATTGAAGGGACAATGTTGACTAGTGGAGACTGATCAGGCTTCTAGCAAGCAGTGAACATGCCGCTTATGAATAATCAAAGGCAGTTTAACCAATGTAATAATGGGTTTATAGCACAGAGAAGGGGAGTTTTTTCGAGGAAGAGGCTTGCTTTCAGAATAATCAGGGGAACTTCCAGAACAATCAAAGTGGGTTTCAGAACATGCATATTGATAATCAAGGTATGTAGGGAGGAAAGATGGGGAGACCTCTGCCTATATGTTGGACATGTGGTTTAACAGGTCGTTTTGCCCGGACATGTAGAAGTCAAGGATGTGTGCAGAATAATACATTTTCGAGAGGTGGGACTTCAAACCCACCTGCATATTCGCAGCAGAATGGAGATGGGTTTGCTCAGAATCAAACAGTGCAGCAGACACAAATGCAGAGAGTGCAGCAAGATTTACAAACACAGCAGGCAACAATGAATCTGCCACAAGGGCAGTCACAGCATTCACCCATGCAGATACAGCAAAGCACGAGCAAGGGACAGTTAATGATTCCTAGGGTAGGAGGTTTCACTGTCAATGGAGGGAATCCCAACACAGGTACAGGGATGAAACTGTATCCACAATAGAACAGCTCACTGGAACACTTGATGTGTTCGATGCTATCAGTGACACCCAATCCTCAAGAGGAACTGAGGTTTGACGTCAGTATAGGAGGCAAGAATTTTTCATTTTTAGTCAACACAAGTGCAACACGCTCATGTATACATGAGGGGACATTTTCTATGTCTGGAAATGCCATGAATACGCAAGGTTTCCCTGGAGCTACAAGCAGTTTTCCTTTTAGTAAACATTTACCAGTCTCTATAGGAGAGTGTGACATGTCGGTGCCATTGCAATATTCAAGGCAGACACCTGTCAATATATTGGGTCAAGATTTAATGACCAAGTTAAACATAACGATTTTGTTCACTGATGAAGGCATAGTGTGTTCAATACCAGGAATGCATTATTTAAATGTGAGTGAATTTTTTGTGGCATTTGCCGGATGAGTAACCATACAAGAATAGCTGTTGGAACCAGAAGTGTTTCACTACGGGGTATGCATTTTGTTGACGTGGCTGCTAGGCTTAGTGGGCAGAATTATGAGAATACCTGATTAATTCTTATTTAGACCAAGGATACCTATGCTTGGGGAAGAGGGACAAGTCTTTCCCTTAGAGTTGCAAGCAGCCATAGAGTGAGGAGAACACTGGAACACTTGATGTGTTCGATGCTATCAGTGACACCCAATCCTCAAGAGGAACTGAGGTTTGACGTCAGTATAGGAGGCAAGAATTTTTCATTTTTAGTCAACACAAGTGCAACACGCTCATGTATACATGAGGGGACATTTTCTATGTCTGGAAATGCCATGAATACGCAAGGTTTCCCTGGAGCTACAAGCAGTTTTCCTTTTAGTAAACATTTACCAGTCTCTATAGGAGAGTGTGACATGTCGGTGCCATTGCAATATTCAAGGCAGACACCTGTCAATATATTGGGTCAAGATTTAATGACCAAGTTAAACATAACGATTTTGTTCACTGATGAAGGCATAGTGTGTTCAATACCAGGAATGCATTATTTAAATGTGAGTGAATTTTTTGTGGCATTTGCCGGATGAGTAACCATACAAGAATAGCTGTTGGAACCAGAAGTGTTTCACTACGGGGTATTATTTTGTTGACGTGGCTGCTAGGCTTAGTGGGCAGAATTATGAGAATACCTGATTAATTCTTATTTAGACCAAGGATACCTATGCTTGGGGAAGAGGGACAAGTCTTTCCCTTAGAGTTGCAAGCAGCCATAGAGTGAGGAGAAATGGCTCTGCTAAGTGGAACTCATAATGAAGGCATACAATGGTGCACAGTAATCGCCATTGGGGAAGGCTACATATTGACTGACGTCACTGATGAGGATATGTTTAGAGATCATCCATCTGATGACAAAGTTGTATTTGAAATAAGTATTACTTATTGGGTGAGAGCAGTTAAACGAGAGGTTCCTCAGAAAATGATGTTAGCCAAAAACGGCCAGAGTATTTTGAAGAAGACATGGCGAAAGTGCCAGCTTAATTATGGACGAATGGCCCCTATGACGTAGGCCTATTAAAGGGGGTTGCAGAATTAACGATTAGATTGCAACCAGGAACAATTTTTCCTCGAGCACGACCGTATCTTATGTCTCGAGAGGCAGATGAAGGTATTTTTAAGACAATATCGGCTATGGTGGAACAGGGCATCCTAGTGACATCAGAATCATAATGTAATACTGCGATTTATCCGATTAAGAAAGGGAAAGGGGGGTTGTGGCATCTAATCCAAGACATTCGCCCAATTAACCAGATAGTAGAGGTCGAGTTCCCTCTAGTTCCTAATCCTTCAACAATCCTATGTAATATAATTGTTGAGGCACAATATTTTACTGTGATTGATTTGAAAAATGTGTTTTTCTCAATCCCATTGCATAAAGACTCGCAAGATCTGACGTCATTTACATTCAGACAGACTGGCCTGAAGAGTACTCGTTTGCCCCAAGGATACTGTGAGTCTCCATCTATTTTCAATAGGGTCCAGCAGATGGACTTAAGCAATATTGATTTAGAAAGCATTATATTGCAATACGTGGATGACATATTGGGCTGTAGCACCTCAGAGGAAAACTGCAGATTCGATTCTGTTCACCTAAACATTATTCTTGCTGACAAAGGATATAAGGTTGACAGAGAAGTTGCAGTATTATCAACAAGAAGTGCTGTACATTGGCCAGTTAATTTTACATGAAGGAAAGAAGGTCACTCCTGAAAGAGTTGAGGCTATTTTGAAAACAGTGAACCCACAGACGATAAAGCAAATGCAGAGATTTTTGGAACTATATAACTATGTGAGAGGATAGGTCTTTGATTATTGTTCATACATAAGGCCCTTGTTGCAAGCTCTTAAGAAAGCCCAAGGTAAAATTATTTGGACTGAGGAAATGGAAGAAGGGTTTGAGGAATTGAAAAGAGCAATCTGCACAGCTCCAGTTTTAGGGACTTCTAATTATGCTGAGGAATTATTTTTGTTCTCACACACGGATGACATTGTTATGACAGCAGTCCTCATGCAGAGAACCATGCTAGGGTACAAGCTCCTTACACATTACAGTGGGATTCGAGACACAGTAATAAGGGGTCATTTTCCTTGTGAACAATCTTTGGCAGCTGCCACGTTCACCATTGAGAAGGCTGCTAGCATAGTGATGGGGTGTTCTATGACGTTATTTGCTGAACATGCATTATTTGCTATTTTGGAAAAACCTAAAGGCACGTTGACATCTCAAAGAGCTTCTGCCTATGAAGTAGCCATATCGAATCCGGTGATCAAAATAGTCTGATGCAGAATAGTGAATCATGCCATGTTTTTAGCTGAACCACTGGCAGAGGATGAGCATGCGCATGACTTTTCAAATTATGAAGAGTTTTATGACGAAATCCCTAGGATAAAAGAAAATTCTTTGGCACGTGGACAGAGATATACAGGTGCTACTGTGGTGAAGCACACTGCTAATGGGGAGTTCAGGTACTTGTAGGTACACGACTGCCATCTCACTATTCAGCACAGACTTCAGAATTAGTGGCACTGATAGTCGGACTCGAGAATGATGCAGACCAGGATATAACAGTATTCAGTGACTCTGCCTATGTGACGTCAACGGTGCATGCAGGGTTAGCACATTGGAAAAGGACGGGATACCTCCGAGCAGATGGCACTTCAGTGCAGTACGCAGCCTTATTAGATAGGCTTATTAAGGTACTAAAACTCCCAGTAGCCATCACGGTTATTAAATGCGCAGCTCACACTAAAAGGGCAGATTTGATCTCAATTGGAAATCAAGAAGTCGATGACGGAGCCAAACGGGTTGCATATTCAGATAACGTTATGATGAATGTTGTTATGCCTGATATGAATGAAAGCACGGTGGTAATGATGAGTGTGTCTGATTGTTATAATAACCTGTCTAGAACCCAATTGATAGAGATCCAAGGGATAGCACCCCAAGATGAGAAGGACTTATGGACGTGGAGAGAGTGTTCTTTAAACCCCTCTGAAGCAATGAGGTGACAAGACAGCAATGGTAAACCAGTGATGCCTGTGGCCTTATTGAGGGTGCCGTTGGAACAGCTACACTACCCTGCGCACACAACTAGGGAGATCCTCACTGCAACTATTGCAGAGGATTGGTTCATTCCAAATTTGGTAGAACATGTTGCATTTTATCTAGTAAATTGTATCGTATGTCAAAGGTTTACTGCTGGGCACACATTGCACTCAATTAGGGGAGTTATTGCTAGACCTAATGGCCCCTTTCAGCATTTGCATATTGACTATGTCGACATGATGCAAGTATGTAATGGATACAGATATATGATTGTAGTGGTATGTCCTTTCTCGAGGTGGAGTGAGGCTGGACCGTGTACACACCCAGACTTCACCGGTGCAGCAACATTTCTAGTACGAGAAGTGTTTCCCAGATGGGGAATATGTGAGATATTGAGATCAGATAATGGCCCTCATTTTGGTAACACAGTCTTTGAACAAATAAGCTTGTTGCTTGGCATAAAGCAGAAGTTTTCAATGGCTTATCACCTGCAAGTGAACGGTGTCTGCAAGAGACTCAACGGTTTGCTTAAGGAAAGAATAGCCAAATTGAAGCTTACCTTGAAGAAAGGATGGTTGCATTGCCTTCCACTGGCATTGTACGCATTGTGAAATCAGCCTGGTTCAGACCACCATCTTACCCCACAAGAAATAGTGACAGGGAGGCAAATGAGGACACCTCTCACACCTCTGGCTAGGGTTAGAAGTGATTCCGAGTCAACTGCAGAACTGTTAGGAAAGGAGTTATGTGACTACCTTATTTGTATGACGTCAAGTATCTCTGTCATTTCAGATCAGCTCAAGTGAAAAGGATGTGGCGCAGCACAGCGCACTGAAGGAGATGCTTCAACAAGTTGAATTAAAGAACCTCACAAGAAGGTGGCACTAGCCGTGTTTTAACGGCCCTTTCATCGTGGAGGATGTCACACTGTCTGCAGTTAAGGTTCAAGGCAGACGCGCTTGGATATTTCTTGGAGACACAAAAGTCTTTGCTGTAGAGCCCCCACCACCGCATCACCCATCGGAAGCAAGCATCGGGGAAGAACCACAGCACGTGAAGACTAGGTCTTTGTCGAGGAAGAAGGACACAGAAGCTGCTGAATAAAGATAAAGAGTTCATTGGACTGTGACTTATTTCGGGACATTCTTTTCAGTCATTCAATAGGGAGTTAAGGAAAGCTATTTGTTCTTGAGCCAAAGGAGTTTGTTGACATTGGACTGAGGCATGCCTGAGCCTTGATTGAAAAGAAAAATATATGACAGATCTTGAGTTCTTTTTTGATGACTGGAAGAGGGAACAGTTCCCTGATTCATTTCTCACTTAGTTCCTGTTTGGAGGCACGCATGGTGGTGCCCAATGACAATGTTTCAAGGGACATTCTTGCAGTTTTTGTGTTCATATTGCGTGCATGCCCTGCGCTTGTGGGGAGAACTACTAGCATTAATGTTTTCCTGCAAGATCTTAAGAATGGTCCAATCGTGAGGACATTGCTCATAGCCATTGTTGAGCAGATTCTCCAGCTTTCTGAGTACAGTGGGGAAAACGCAAATGCCCCTATCAGCGGATATTGTACACAGACTGGTCAGCTTAGTATTCCACTACCTGATTAAGGAATGTTTGCAGCTTGTTAATAGACACACAGATGTCTGCACATTTCTGAGAGACCTGAGAAATAATGCAGCACTTAATTAAATATTGAGAAACATAATAACACAGGTGTATATATATTTTGAAACCACATTGAGATCTGAATGAAACTTTCCTTCGAAGGACAAATCCGAGGTCTGCTGGTTAAAGAACTTTTGTTGCATGTTGAAAGAGAATCATCATGTCGTCTGGTGAAAGGCCAATTTGTGGCATTCATTGGGAAATAGTTTTCATCATTCCGTAAGTAGTCAGCTGATCGAGGAGATTTACAGAGCTGATTCAGCAACTTCCAGAAATAGTACATAATGTTGCCCATTTAAAAATGTGTTTTTCCTTCCTTAAAAAGAAAAATTGGAAGCATTATTAGCAATGTCGTCATGCCAGATCCTGAGAGAAGTCCACTATGTATAAAAAGCCATTGCTGCAAGTGGTCATATATTTGCGTAATTTATGTTTGCATTTTGTTCATAGTGATACTGCTCTCACTTACAGTGCGTACTTCTTACTATATAGATGTACATGGAGCAAGGACTCCTGTGAAACTTCCTGTACAGAAAGAGGGTACGGATGTGGCAACTACTAGGCAGCCAAGACCCTATGTAGTCATCCCGGTCTCAATGAATGATGAAAAATTGCCTGAGTCTATGACAAATGTCACTAACCATCTTTCTCTTGAACGAAGTGTCGCAAAAATTATTTCCGAACACCAGAACGAGGCTCTACAGGAGTGACAAAGGATATCAAAAGGTGAACCTACACAGGCAGCACATGTAAACACACCCATTCCCCTGATGAATGTTCCTATAATTGATCCAATAAGAAGGAGTTATCCTGACATACTTCATTAGATATTTATAGAGGGTCATAAGAGAAGAATGAGACCCAAGAGAAATGCTAGGGAGGATGATCATGAGCTAATTGGAATTACTAACGTTCGCCACCTGGATTCTGTCAACTTGTAGATACTGCAGAGGTTGGTGAGGAGTCTCAACAATGATGTGCTCCCCCTGTATGAATGGGCGGTAATTTCTCAGTGCCCACACCATTGCCAGGTGTGCCTTCTCACAGTCATTTAATTTTTCCTCCACAGAGGACAAAGTCTTGCTGCCGTATGAGATGACTTTGTTGACCTTGTCATGCTTTTGGTACAATACCGCTGTTAGGCAAGTATCTGAGAACCCCATCTCCAAGAAGAACTCCATGTTCTTTATCTGGTAAGCCAAACAAGGAGCCTGGGAAAGGCTCCTTTTCAGTTGTTTAACTGCCTCGGATTGTTCTGGACCCCACTCCCACCTGACTCCAGCCTTTAATAAATGGACCAAGGGTTGAGTGACGTCTGCATAGTCTTGAATGAACTTTTGATTACAATTAGTTAGTCCAAGAAGGCTTTTTAATTCTCAGAGAGTGATAGGGTCTTTTAATTTTAAAAAACTTGCATCTTCTTCGCCTGGGGATTAAGACCCTCAGGTGTGATCTCGTGCCCTAAGAAGTTCACTCGGGCTTACACCACTGTGCCTTCTGAAAGGACAGTTTTGCTCCGGCCTTCTGCAACTGGATAAGAACATAGCAGATTTCTGCTATATGTTCCTCCACAGTTGAGCTATTGATCAAAACATCATCCACATAGGCCAGGTTTCCCCTTTCGCCCAAATCGGGCATGGCCTTATGTAGGAAGATGTTGAACTGACTGCCAGAGTTTTTGTATCCAAAAGGGGTTCGGGTCCATGTGTTCTGCTGCCCCCCAAAGGTAAAGGCAAGCTTGTACTGGTCTTCCCTACTCACAGGTACTGTCCAGTAACCATTGATCAGGTGAATGGCGGTGTACACCTTTGAGCCTTGGATCTGGGCCAGTCCCTGATCAATGTAGGGAAATGGCCATCTTGACATGTGGACCCCTTTGTTCAACTCCCTCAGGTCTGCACATTGACTCCATTTGCCGTTTTTGGTTTGAGGATCCCCAGTACCAGGTTGTTGAAGGTACTGTGGATTGGACAAATGATCCCACGGGATTCTAAATTCGTAATAATCTCTGTGAGTGACTCCATGGATGCGAGAGGTAACCAGTATTGTTTCACAAATACTGAAGAAATCTCTGGGTCCGTGGGAATGGTGGTTGAATGAATGGATGTGCGTCCACAGTCATACGAGTCAGTCATAGGAGTCCACTGAAAAAATATCTTGGAATTCCAGGATAAGTTGTTTTAGCTTTTGTCTTTGCTCCTCAGTCTCATAGGCATCAGCCAGATTGATCATTTCCTTGAACATCTGCCTGAAACCTGGAAAGAGCTCAGGCTTGGCAATTTCAGTGGTATCCTCCAGTTGGGTGGAGAGATCTCTTTTGAGGGTGTTGACCTGGACAGGGTGTTCGAGGTAGTGGACCTTGACTCTGAACACTACCTCCTCCCACCAAAATGTCAGAGGTCACACCTTCCACACCGTAGGGGCATGAAGAGTACACCAGAAAATTCCTCCCCACCCCCATGCCTAGTAAAAGTCTTTTCTGGAGGAATACTGTCACTGATGTCGAAACAGTTGTTTAGGATTGGTCCCATGATTTCATTACCTAAATGAATAGAATAATGTTGGACATCAACCGCCATTCCAATGAAGGTGTCAGCGCCCAAAGTGATACTTCGAGGGTCGCTGTTCTGCACCAATTCTGCGAATGGTGTTGTGTTCTAGGTCTACTAGAGGTGTTGGATTTAAATATAAACCTTGTCGTTGGAGATGGGAATTTATATTTATATATGCGTCCTGATGTTTGAGGATCTGTCCTTGCTTAATTTTGATGGGAAGAGTAAAATGTTGCACCTGTCCTCTGATGGTAACCTCTTTTCGCACTTTAATTTCAACCACATAAGGCAACAATTGAGCTACCCGGAATGCTTTTTCAATGTTGTCAAAGTCCATGGGGTTACTCCTGAGTTGGGACCAGACTTTATGATTAATTAGATCCAAATTGATTGCGAATCAGTTGAGAATGTCACTTCCCAGATAAAAGTCTGAACGGACATATCTCACAATCCAACAATTATGGTCTATGATTTTGTTGCAAATGGGAATCTTTAGCATACACCTGCTAGGCAGGAGATGCTTGGAATTTTGGGTTTCCAGACCTACATTTGTCAATCAATTTAAAGGTAGGAATGGTCTGATCTTTTGGGAGTTTCCTGACTAATCTTCGCTGATGAAGCTCCTTCCATTATTCAGGCATAATCTGGTGAGCACTGGTTCCTCCCCCTCATTTAACTGAATCTGGAAAAACAACTACTTTTATGAATGTTAGACACTGAGCGGATTCTTCCTTGCCTGGTTTCATGGGACTCAAGCTTCTTTCTGATTTTGGACTGGTGTAAAATGTTAGGGTGTTCCCTTCCAGTGTGGATTGCCACTTAAAACTGGGAGGAAGGCTGATTTTCAAAAATGGAGAAGGGTTCCCATCACCAGTCGGTTCTCCTACAGAGATGACTGTGATGTCTGGGAATTGGTTATTTTTTAAATGGAACTCCACCTTCTCAGAGTGTTGATCAGTTACATGACAGGTACCATTAAAGCTTACATAATTAGTACTCATTTTTCATTTGATAGGGTGGTTAGTCTGAGTCAAGAGGACCTTGTTTATACAGTCGATCAGAGGTGATAATCTCCTCAGGAGATCGTTCCCCAGTAAACAAGGTGTGCCCTCTGGAGTCACAAAGATCGCCAAATGTTTCAGCCGGCGGTGTTCCATTCTTATGTCCAGACCTGCAGTCCCTTCATCGGAAATATCATTCCTGTCAACATTTTGGAGTTGTCTGGGCAGTGGTATGAGTGGAATTTGGTTGCCCTCCCCCGTCCTGAGTTTAGTTGGTCAAAGGCCCTTTTTGACAGGAGGGTGGCTTGGGATCCAGTATCCACCAGAGCTGATAGTTGACTTTGCACCCTAACCGGTGCAAAAAATCTGCCTTTTTTCTCTTCCAAGGTGTAAAGAAAGTGTGAGTCATTTGACAGCCTGGTGGTCGTTTTCTTAATATTGAACTCCGACACTGTGTGATCTTGGGCAGTTTTCTTAGTCAGAGTTCGGAATCTGTAAATTCAATTTGCAATGGAGTTGTTGGGGAATCCACCTTTTCCCCAGCTCCTTGGCTGTTCCCCGTAACCTGGCAACAGTTCTCAGAACCTGTTTGGAGAAAGGACACCCCTACTGTTTCACTTATGTTTGGCTCACATGTTTGGGGTTGAATCGTTTCTAGTTCTGGGTTGGTTTCCATACTTACACTGTCCCACTCAGGGTCCTTCGGGACCCATTTTTCTTTGGGAGGTCTCCCCCCATTTTTGAAAGAGAAGGTCTGCTTACCTGAATCTTCCTGGGATTCTTCTCTTACAAAGGGGATAATGCAGATTTCCTCCACAAAGTGTTTTTTTTGGCATCTCCTAGTTACCCTTTGCTCTTTGGGTTCCAATATTTTGGGGGTAGAAGAGACTCTTTCAGGCTGGGAGGTTCATAGGGGCTCTGTTTGGGTGAGAAAGGAAGCTTCCCCAAGGGCTTGGCATCTTCCCCCCTCCCCCAGAACCTGGTGTTTGTCGGAGGTTTCCTCCTGTCATTTCCCCCCTGGGCATCAGACCTGGGTGTTGGGGAATTCTGGGAAGCAGGGTTAGGTTGAGAGTTGGACTGAGCCCTCAGCATGCACCCAAATCATTGGTCATTTGCAGGACCTGTCGCTCCAGTTGCGAGACCTTGTCTGGATAGTCTCAAGTCATACCTCTGCTTCTTCTGAAAGTGGTAACTGTCCCTTCTCCGGGAGAAGCTTGGGTACTGGAAATTCCCCCCCAGAATTGTCCATCCTGAATCTCCCTTCTCCTGGGTTCAAGGGTCTATGAAAATAGTGAGAGAGAGGAGGATTGTTTTGGAAGTTCTGGTTTGGGGGATAAGTGGGGAAAACGTTCAGATTGGGAGGTGGAGTGATACTTCTCTCCCGAGGAAAGTTTGGAGGGAAGTTTACCAGGGCAGTACTTACTAGATTCCCCCCCCCCCCTTTTAGGCCGGGGAAGTGTATTCATATCCCAGGATTGGTTTAATACCCTTGTACCTAAGACTTATATAGGTGGCAGAGTCAGAGGGATCATTGTTCTGGGCTCCTGCCTGACTACCATTCGATTGGGCCGGGTTGGGGGGTCCTCTCTGTTTTCCATTTTGCTTGTTGGCAGGAGGGTTACTTTTAGGCCTCTCCATATCCAGATCCAATGGAGGGGTAGTTTTTATCTCTGCCACCTTTGCAGCAGGAGGGATATTAGATGGTTTGGGGGTTTTCACAGTATTTTTACTCTCAGCAGGCATTTGGACCTCATAAATCCTATTGGCGTGTTCAGTCACCCAAACCAGGGTCCTATGGTCGTGAAAGTCACGCACCAACTGAGTCATTATGTACTTAGGGAGAGCATGGAAATATGTAGTTATGAACTCCCTACTATTGGTGTTAACCTGCTGGGAAGTCTGAGCAAATGCACGTTTTAGCTCCTGCACAAACTCCCTGATGTTCCCCACACTCCAAGTTATATGCAGTCTTACATGCCTCTTGTGGGTTCCTATGGGTGGATTTTTTGTCAATATGTCTGCCTTATAAGTGGACCATTTATGATGATCCTGGTCCCACAGTACTGTAAAGAAACTGGAGTACTCGGGTGAGAACGTCCATTTAGCAACTGCTATACAATTCACATCATTACTGATCTGGAATGATGCTATCATCTGCTCATAAAGTTCCAGGTGCTCCCATAACGAACGCTTGCGATTCTTGTGGCAAACCCCTGCTCTGCTTCGCTATCTTTTTCTTCCTACATCTGAGTCTATTCACCTTCTGACTCATAAATGCTACTGGTACTTCCTTCCCTGTCTTCTAGGCGCTCTTTATCTCCATGTGACTGGGAATATCTTCCAGAACCACGGGGTCTGGACTCCTTTCGCCTGGACCAAAGTGAACTCTCAGGGTCACTCTCCCTGGAGTGCTTTCAGGCCCAGGATAGATCCCAGTTTCCTCATCCCTCCTACGAGGGAGTCTGGGGAATTCCTCCCATTCCCTTGAATATGCAGAGGTTTTTATAATGCTCTTCCTAGGCTCAGGGTCTAGATTTTCTCCTTCAGCGAAGTGGGCAAGGTGGTCTCTTTGTAGTCGCATCTTCAGCCAATCTAACTCCTTGACTTTCTCCTCATAAGAGTTTTCATTGTCTGAAGTACTTATCGTATTATTCCTTACTTCCCAGGACACACCGATCTGGCTACTTTCCCTTCTGTGGAATAGATGAATACTCATCAATATCAGACAGGGACTGGTCTTCTTGATCAGTTGGGCTAGGCCTGGGTAAGTCTAACTGCCTCATTTCACCCTGTTCTTGATAGGTGGCATGCATGAGGTAAATTCCAATTTGTGCATGAGGGGATATAAATGACTGTCATGGGGCCCCTGTTGGGAAGGGTCTCTCAGGTCTTGTTTATAATTTTTGCTTTCCTTGGTGAGGCTCTTACACCTGTGTCTCTCTTTATGTATTTGCTGTTGGTAGTCAGAGAGCTGGCTTTTTAATTCTCACACTAAGGCCTGATTAATCTCATGCACCCTGCTCTGAGCTACCAACTGATCCTTTATTTGCTGCACCTTCTGCTGAAGTGATTCATTCTCTCTCTGTGAGCCTTTTAAGCTGTGTGCATATTCAAGGTGCTTTTCCTTCAGAGGACTAATCTGTTTATCTTGTTCATCCCTAAATGTTGCTGCCTCTAATAGTTCAACTTCTATTTGCCTCACTCACTCTACTAACACATATCTCTCTTCTCTAATTCCGGTCAGTTCCTGAGAATCTGACTGTCCCTTCTCCACCTCCATTTCCAACTGACTGATTTATTCTCTGTAATAGGACGCTGTTATCCTGATTCAAGAGGTCTTTTTCTGGAATCAGTTATGTCCTCTTTTGTTTCAGAGTACCTACCTGCTGATGTATCTGATCAAAGTCATTTTGGGAATCAACCCCTTTGATAATTCATTGACTATTTTCAGTTTTCAATTGCTTTATTTCTGATTGGAATGCAAAAAAGTACTCCAAAAAGACTCTATTAAGAGCTGACTGGGTATTGAGCTTCTGTTGCAGTGTGCTCAGAGTTTCTACACAATCTTTTTGTGCATTTTTCAGTCCAAAAAACTGTGTTTCACACTCTGCACTCTCTTGCTGCAGTGTTTTTAACTCAGCTTTGTGTTGTTGAACAAGATCCTGGGCCTGTGGCAGGTCTCCAGTCTGATTCCTCCTACTAGCCTCACTATTTTGCTAACGTTCTTCTACTAAAAGCAAATCAAAATATAACTGAGCTGTTAGCTGAGCCATTTGTATTTGTTCATCATGAGCAGTTGTGGTCACATAAAATGCCTCAAGTGATTTGTGCAATATCCCAGCTTCAAGCCAAATATAATTGCTTACTGATGTAACCTCCCACACAATTCTGGTTTGCCAGTTTCCTGCATTGTCCTCAACCCATTCTCCTTTGAGAAATAATTTAGTTAGGAGATGCTCCCTGGCTTCCCCAATTTGTACAGTAGTCATTTTCACAATTGGTTTTTTGCACTTTAATAAAGCTTTCTTTATGCAGGGGCAAGCTCACACAGTTTAAGCTTGATTTCCTCACACAAATAAATTCTTACACACTCTTAATTTTCTACCTAAACAACTCCCTGGAACTCAGGAGTCAAGTCCCAGCGGCACTGTAACAAAACACAGATGACTTTCCTTCCACCTTATTGCAATTGCATCAAAATGAATAGACTGTCACAATGTACTTGTCATGGGTCAGGAATAGGAAACCAAATATCGGCCACGAGCCCCCACTTTGTAATAGTTCATTGAGAAGCCACCCTCAACACAGGGAATCCCTTCCCTCTCCACTCAAGTGGTTATTCAACAAACTGTTTAACAGATTCTTTTTTAGCCCTATCTAAAACACATATCATGCCCCTTGGATCCCTCTCCCCTGAGCTAACAATGAACCAAAAACCAGGCTGCTGTACGGGAAATATATTGGCATTTATTTTATTTAACAGTAATAGAAATTAGCACAAACATATAAAAAACACCACTTTATCCGTGGCACAACATAATCAATTTTGCTCAGCGTAAATAGATCACACAAGTGAGTTAAAAAGAACACAGACACAATTCTTCCCTTTCTGTAAATCTCACTCCACAAAATGATTACACTGATCAATAATATATTTTCACCCCAAACATTTGGTTTAAAATAAACACTGGCTGATTTATCACTTTGTTTTTCAGTGTCCCCCCTTGCTTTGATCTGTGTCGGAAGTCAGACAGAAAAATTTGAATGCTTTGGGGAATTTTGGATGTCAGACCCCTCTTATTGAAAGGCCTGTATTGGGGAAGCTGGATAAAAGTTTGGACTGATTTAAGAAAAAAGACACCCCTCTTCCTTATAGAAGTAAGGATCAGCTGGACAACAAGGATTACCCAATTAAATTATAGGCTATAGTTTTCAGCGCACACTGGGAAGTGAGCTTTGCTAATTTTGAATTTTAACAAAATTCACCTCGTAGTGTTCTGCCAAATGAGGAATTAATTAAATTAATATTTTTGGTTATATAGGGTAAGGAGCTACACAGTTTTGCCCTTCCACCCACTATAAAGGGAAGGATTTAAGGTAAGCAGACTCCCCCACCTTCTGGTTTTCCAGGGCTTAGTTATACTTACAGAGCAAGCCTCTGTTTAAGGATCAGGAAAGCCAGCTGCATCTCAGGACACTCTGGAAAGATAGGGCGGGGGTCTGGTCACTCCACTCTCAAAGATGGCCTCCCACTCTAGGACCAAAGCAGCTTTGAGGCCTTCCTAAAAATAGACAGCTCCGCCCAGAGGCACTCTCAGCAATCTCCTCTGGTGTCTCCTTACAGCTGTCAGATGGTATGTTTCAGCAACCTTCGTGTCTTTATCCTTTTTCTGTCACGTGTTTTTTTGTGTGTGTGCCCTGTCCTAGTGCAGTCCCCCTTATATAGCAGAAATTACATGACCAATTTTACAATCTTGGTGAAGTACCCTGCAATAATCCCTGCCACTAGGATTGGACAGTTACTCCTCAGAAATTACATAAACAATGGTATAAAAATAAAATCAATCCACAGTATGGTTTCTGCAAAAAATGCCTAAATGATAATAGTCCTTTTAAATTAATTGTGAATGTTTATGTTCTGCAAATGGGAGGTCTGCTTCATCCAGCACAGCCATCTGTCTCCCATGGCCAGCCTGTGACCAGAGTTTTTTTATGAGACTCTTTGAAGTTGGTAGTTTGCTCTTTGAAGTGGGTGCCACCACTTTGATACATATTAGTCGTGCTCCCGCCCAGGGTGAATTTCCTTGAAGCCCTTGCTTCCAGAGCCAGCAGGTCTGGAGGACACAGGGCTTTCAACACCTTCAGCAGCACATTTTATTGAGGGGGTCATTAGATGGGAGATGTGACTTCCAGGCTTTCCTTTGTGAAGTTTTGACCACAGCCAGAAAAAAAGGTTTTCCATGAAGGCAAAGTGACTCTTCAAATGTCACTGGAGTTTTGTAGGTGAAACACAATATACATTGCATTTGTCAACCCACACATCATGTTTTGTTTTCCTGACATTTTTCTGAGAGCAGTGATATTTTTTTCCATTGTTGCTTTTTAAAGCCGTTTTTATTTGCACACACATGGGCAGGCCGTTTTTGCTTTCAATGTTTAAAAATCCTGTTTTCCATGCCACAGGGATCTTTGATTCCTCCTACTTTTGTAAATTAAACTGCTACTTGTCCATTGGTATTGACAGGTACGGCCCTTTCCACATGGTGCTTTTACAAAAGGAAAAAGCCAGGACGTTTTTGTTGCAGTGTTTAAATGCCTGCCATTCATGTGAAAGGGATTTCTGTTTGGGGCCTTTAAATGCACGAACAGCCTTCAGTGTGTATTAAAAATAAATCTCAAACAAGATCCCAATAAAACAAATTAAACACACAGGTGACGCTCATTCAAATTTATGTTAAAAGATCAGGATCAGATTAATGGTGAAAGATGAGCTTGCTAATCAAGCTGTCCCATTGAATCACACGTGTTCTGGGGCACTCTGTTCCAGGCACTTGTGGCTTTATTTCTGCCAGTCTTGCCACTCGTTATGTCTCAGGATGTCCAAACAAGCTTGGAAAATCAGGAAGCAAGACCACATCCACAAAGGCTGTTTATACCTAACTAATTAGCAGACAATCACTTAAAATGTGCTCTTTGATTGCCCACCACATCAGTACCGTGTTTGATCTTGCGACAGCTCACGTGTTGTCACCTGGCTTTCAGCAAGATAAGCAGTGGATTAAATCGAAGTTTGTGAACGTAAAGAACCACAATGGAGGGAAGTGCTGCCTTCTGCCTGCATTGAGGAGATTGCAGGCAGAAGGCAGCACTTTGCCATGACACTCAGCCCAGGGCTGCTAATGAGAAAGGGATGCTACAGCAAGAGGCTGTCAAATTTCACACCTGGGAGAGCACAGTATTTACATTTAACCCATCATTAGCTTGGCAGCAGCCGAAAATGTACAGTGGCAGACAATGTCAATATACACCCTATGATAAAGCCAAAGACTTAACTGGTTGGCTCAGCTTTTGGATGGCCGACACCACTAATGATTAGCATTCCTTTGTGAAAATAAACAGCCTCTGCATTGGTATGAAAGATGCATCTTATCAGCCAAAGGAAGACGTAGGGCCTCATTACAAGTTTGGCGGTATCCTTGCCGGTAAAACTGGCAGGCTGATGCTGAACTTGCATATTTTCCAAGAGCCTGGCAATGGGGAAATACAGTGCCATTGCAACCCTGGCGGACCCAGTATTTCCCCATTACCAGGCGTGGAAATCCATTGCTTCCCATTACCATTTGAGCCCCATCGGGCTCAATGGGAATGGGGAGGCCGGATGCACCGGCACCATTCAGAAAGGAACCCGCGAGCAAAACTCATAGTTTGTCAGTCTCTTAGTAATGGTGCCGGTAGTTTACCGGCACCGTTACTACTGGACCGACAAACTTGTAATGAGGCCCATAATATCTATTCAGCTCCTGGTTCAGAGGAAGGGTGGGATGACAGCTCCCTAGACCTCGGCAATATTCTGAGACTGGCCCCGCCTCTGATTCAGAGTTACATGAACAATCAGATCCGCTGTGCATGATCAGAAAACATTGTTACATAAAAAATAATTCTCCAACCAGAGTGAAAACATGGACCGATTCCAGCCAAATCGGGATTAATCGGGAGTTTAGACGTCTTTCAGAAATATCCATCCGTTCTTTGAATGTGTTTGGAAAAGCCAAAGCACTGACCATCTTTCAGCGGGTTCCTCCTGCACCATACAGCCACTTGACCCCAAGAAAACATCCTTTGCAGTCCTCGTGTGGTCTTCATTTTCATGACAAAGTGGCCAATAATACGTTTTTGTGTATGCTTCTGATTATTTATCTACAACAAACAACGTGTTTAACCTTTTTCTAGTTTTCAGTTATGTGTTCTGGTAATGGGCTGTGCTTGATGCTTGCATATCCCCCTGCAGCAGCAACTTGCCCACAGCATTATCAAGGGGAGAAATAACACACACCTGTCATGGTAAAGATCAACGCATGTGTAACTCGTAGCATTTCATACCCATGTTCTTATGTTCTTAGTTCATAGTTTTTGGCAACAAGTGACGTGTATGGGTGCTCGCCCTGTGATTCTAAGACAAGCATGCCATTGCCCAAAAAGACTATAGTCGTGTGACTATGCTACTAAGAGCATGGCCGCCTCAGTCGCTCACTCGTCGTTCATTCGTCATTCAGCAAATTAAAATGGCGTTCTCTTGAGCCAGAAGCACTGGTGCCAGTGGAGAAGGGTACTTTCCAGAAGAACCGACTGCATAGACTTATTGACATAGTGGCTTCCAAGGAGCTGGGAACCAAGCATGAACTCTTATGCGGAGGATCTCTGACTCCGTGCAGCCCACGCCTTGGTGTTGCTGCTCATGGCCCACGCCAGAGGATTAGAGAAAGGCTTCTTTCATCCTAAGGCCTGCTATGTTTGCACAATATTATGCGTTATCACAAAGCCACACCTATATGAATTTTAAAACGTCAACAACCTCAAAGCAGCAAAACAGCTTTGTGAATGAACGCTTTCGCACTGACCTTCATTGAAAAGGGATGTTGTCTTAACCCCGAGCAGGCACATATGAACCCTTGATCATACCTTCAAAGTTCACATAGAGCGGCCTCGTTCAGAAGCACACAGTTTACACTAGAAATGGTTGCTGATATCAAGGACTTTGATGTATGGCATGGATTGGGCTGAGTTAGTCCAGTCCGTTAGATGTGTGTTTGCTCTCTACAACGAAGCTCGAGAGCTAACTTAAGTCTGGATAATGATCGACCGAACAAAGCCGCCACCGACATGCAAGAGTTCAGATTGACTTTTCCAACTGATGTAGAGTCCCTCAAGGCTCCATTCAGGAAGAGCTTGGCTCTTCTCGGGACCTGTCCTAAGCTCTGATCTATGGTGTCAATATATACTTTGCACATTGGAGAGCTCAAAGCCAAGAAGGAAACTCTTTGTATGTGGTGAATATCTGGTTAATCTTTAGCCAATATAGTCTTAACGGTCCTTGGCGGTGGTTCCTCTTTGAAGCTCAAAGTGAATAGCCTCCATTTGAAGAAATAAAGGAGTTTGGGGTGTCACATAACTCACCCTTTTAAGGTAACTTGTCACAATCTGACTAACCTCCCCCAACCTTAAACTATGTTTAGTTTGTTAAAAATGTTGCACATTTCCCACATTTAAATACTTTTTACATTTGCTCATGTGCTTAAGCACAAAAAGATGTTAAAGGTCGTCATGAAACATGTTTTAGTCTCTGCTATTCTTTATTATTAGTGATCTGGTTTTCATTGAAGTGCTTTATAATATTATGTTAAGAGGCATTCCAAGGAAGCCACTCTCCTGACATAACCACATCCTCACTACACACGAGGGAAACTAAGTACTCACTCCTTTGGTTCCTTCTGGCAACTGTTTCTGATGAATTTACTGCGATCCTTCTGCAAGCGTTTGAGTGCAATCTCATCTCCTTTGCTTCTGCATATATGGCAACGTTTGAATCTCTGTGGAACATAGGATTCCATGCACCATTCGGATATCCAATGGATTCAAGTCAAGTGCACCCAGACCCTTCTGGAAACGTATATGTCACTGGTAATCTAGCAGTTCAAATGTGCATGCATGACTAAGGGTTTGATTGGCATTGACATGTCCACCTATGTCAGGCCCCGGATATGTATATGTGCCTGGAGTCCATGGCAATGGCAGTGGTGCATGGCATAACATAACACGAGCACCATTTTACAGTGCCCCAACTTCAGAAAAGGCGTTTTCTGAATTTCACACAAACAATTAATATAATTGTTGCAGTACTTTCATACAACACATGGCAAGCTGCTCGAAGATGAATCCAAGATCCCTCCACCGCAAGTAAATGCTGGCCTATATACACTTTGCGCTAGGCCGCGCCCTCCCCCACCAATTTTTGGTTTAAAGAAGATGCTTTATGAAGATCACTCATAGTTGCTGTATGTGCGGCCGACTTGACCAAACTGGAGTAACTGTACCGCTTTCTTTGATAACATCTAAATCCGGCGTGAGGTTGAAATAAGCAGTTTAGGGCACATTTCAACCTTGGACTATACATGTGGCTTTGGAAACAGCATGAAGGGTCGCCCCTTCGGGCATTATCCGGCATAAACGTACTCACACCTGCACATGTTCTTTTACTATGTGTATAACGCGGCTATCATTTGCCCGACAAAGTGTAGGGGAGCTGTTCAGTTATAATGTTTAATATCTTGGTTTTATCAGAGCACTAGATTTTAGATCCAGCACCTGTCTGATTGCACAAGATGGGATAACAGTTGGCAAACCCGGTGCCACCCTCAAGCACCCCAGATCACACTTTTTAATCAGGATATGCAGGGACTTCCATCTCCCTAAGTCTGGGTGCCAACTCTGGCACAACATTGGCCCTGCTGTCCCTTTAAAAAAGTTTTTTTATTGTAAAAACCCCAGATGTAATGGTGAAGAAATAACACAAATCCTAGTTGATTGTTCGAAAACCCGAAACAGGAACACTTTGATCCTTTGAAATTCACACTGTTCCTGCAACAGTGGGCGATATTATTAAATGCCAAACAAAGGAGGAAGGGACTCTTACCTGCAATCACCTCCTAAGTATGTTAGCTGCCTTTAAAGCCCTGTACTGTATGCATACTATAGCGCGGTAGCCTTCCATCATGGGCTACACTGACTCTTAATGCCCTGAAATCCCATGTAATGCTCGACTGAAGCAACAGTGTGAGCTGACGTAGTCCACTACTGGGAGCTATGACCCTTTTACTATCCCATTGAAGGCTATGCTTAGTGCCGCCAACTCAGGGTGCAACAAATGAGAAAATCAAGTTGGACCGCAAGAGCCATGGCAACACGTGGTGGTGGATCGCAGTGTGTCTCCTGCGTGATAGAGGTAGTCTGTGATGCGAGGTCGTGGAGGCAAGCCATTAGGGTGAGCCTGGGAATAGCGGCCATCCCTGTGAGCGACACATTGGGGTAAGCTGTAGGGATGCTGGAGGGGCTTGAAGATGGCCTGCGATGATGAGAATAGCAAAGCTGAGTGCGAGTGCACAGGTGCACTTAAATAGTAAACCTACGGGCAGAGTGTACAGATGTTGTATAAAATTGTCAGCCTGCTCTTTGACGCGCGACCTGTGATTCTTCAAGTGAGAGGAGGTCGCGAGGCAGAGAGCAGGCGGTTGGTGTGTGAAGACAGTCCAGACCTCTGTGCGGGCCTGTTAATATAATCATAGCTACTCACTTACCCATGCCTCGAGTGTGATTTTTACACTGGCGACGAGGATGGGATTGGTGAGTTAAAACAGGCCCGCCGCAGGAAACGGTGTACAAGCTTGTCGTTCGGCTCGCCTGGACAGCTGTATTACGCGTCCCTGCAGGGACTCGCATGGGGCCATTGGCACCGCGGTTCTCCCCGAAGGCCGAGTTCGCCTGGCTCTAGCAGGAGAACACGAAGAAGGCGAGCCTGCGCTCTCTCTCTCTCCTGCGAAGGATCGCGGAGACACAACACCCGGGGTGTTGAAAGCAGCAGCGCCCCGCCCACCCTCCTCCCTGTTCAGCGAATAGAGGTGAGGAGGGGGGCGAGGGGAGGCGGACCATCATAACGTACTGAAAAGCGGCTTTTGTTGTCAACATCTCAAACGAAGGACGCCTGGAGACAACGCCAGTCAGGGGGAGGGGCCACGCATATACTGGCTGATGAAAGTGGCCAATAGAGAACTCCAGCAGCTGTTGTTGCAATTTAACTGACCACAAGAGTACAAAACGTTTCAAATAACAGTGAAACTGAAGTATTGTAGCAGCAGGAGCACAGCCTACAGACAATTTAAATAAACAAGTGGTGTGAAGGGGTCTAACACAAATTGATGAAACAAACTGACGATTCAAAGAAGAGAATGGAGCCCAGTGAGAGAGGGACACAGTGAACGTGTGTTGGTACTACACCACGATAAAAAAAAACACGTTGTAGAAAAGCATACAGTGACCAGTGAGTCCACAGTGAGAGACTTATCAGAATGGCTGCGGCTAGTATGGCACCACCCCCGCCGTTCTTACCTGAAGCTGACACACCAGCCATCCGGTGAGACAGGTGGAAAAGACTTTTTGACATGTATCTCGTCGCTATAGGCGGTGACAAATTTGCCTCAGCCAGAAAGGAAGCTATATTGTTACACAATTTAGGTGCTGAAGGCCTCATCGTGTATGATGGGTTACCAGAACCACCTCACGAGGGCCAAGGGAAATCTGATCCGTACAGCACGGCGGAGAGGAAGCTTGAGATTCATTTTGAGCCTAAAAAGAAAGTTACCTTCGAGAGACATACATTCTTTCAGAGAGTACAGGAGCCACACGAACCAGTAGAAAATGTCATTGCTGCCTTAAGGACACTCAGCCATACCTGTGATTTTGGTTTTCTTACTGATTCACTCATAAGAGACCAACTAGTTCGCTGCACGAATAGTCCCAAAGTTCAAGAGAGACTGCTATCCAAGGACCTTTCTCTAGAGTTGGCGGTCGAGGCGGCCAGGAGCATGGTGCAGACCAGCAAATACATGTCAAAGCCCGGAGGAGAAGTCGCAGCAGTCAGAAATGCGAGGAAACCCAGATTTTTCAAGGAGGTCAAATGTTTCAAATGCGGCAGCAACCGCCACACATCCTTGAATATGTTTTGCCCAGCAAGAAACCTCAGTTGCTTAAAGTGCAAGAAAAGAGGCCACTTTGCGAGGGTGTGCAGAGAGTCGGGGCAAGGGAACAGTGTCGAAGTTAGTGTCCCTGAGCAAGAGGAGAGTCATACAGTCCCTTATCAAGGGAAAAACGTGTTGGAGGTGGCCGAACTGTGTCCAAAGGGAAATTGACCGACAGATGTCTTCCTTGTTGATGGGAGGGTGGTGACAATGAAGGTCAACAGTTGTTCACTGTGGACCCTCATATCAAGGAAACATTCGAAGGGTGTGTGCAAGGGAAAGTGGAGCAACTGAAGGAACACTACACCTATGGAAATGTGAAGATCAAGATTTTAGGGAAATTCCAAACATCCATAAAGCATAAGGTTCGCAGCTGCGAGGCGGATGTGTATGTGACCCAAGAAGGATCTTCCCTTTTGGGCTGGGCAGAGGAACGCAACCTTGGCATAAGAATACAATCAAGTGCGGAGTATCCTATTACTGTGGCAGGAGTAAAAGACAAGTGGGAACAAGGGTTCCCCAGAGTGTTCACAGAAGAGTTAGGAGTATTAAAGGATTTCGAACATGAGATAGTGCTTAAAGAAGGAGCAGTTCCCAAGGTACATAAGGTTAGACCGATGCCACACCACTTGAATGAGAAGGTGAAGCAAGCGATACAGAAACTCCTTCAAGGGGGAATCATTGAAGGAATAGGCAGTTCTGAGTGGCTATCGCCAGTGGTAGTTGCAGCCAAGGCAAATGGTGAGATAAGATTATGGATGGGCTTGAGAGACTTGAACAGGAACATACCGATCGACAGACATCCTCTACCCAATATTGGAGAAAAACAAACAACTCTAAATGGAGCAAAACTCTTTTCAGAGATAGATTTGTCTCAGGCCTATCATCAAGTGCCTTTGGCAGAAGCAAGACAGCACCTCACCGCATTTGTGACCCCGCAAGGAACCTTCAAGTACTGCAGGTTGCCTTTTGGGCTGGCATCAGCGGCAGTTGTCTTCCAGAGAGTAATGGAAACCTTTATGGAAGGGATACAAAATGTAGTGATTTTCCAAGATGATATTTTGGTTTATGCCAGTTCTGAAGAGGAACACGATACCATCCTCAAACTACTGTTGAACAGGTTGAATGGTGGTGGGCTAACAATGCGGAGGAACAAATGCAAAATTAGAGTGGAAAGAGTGGAGTTTCTGGGGCATGTGGTAGACAGGGATGGAGTGAAACCAAAAGAGAGTTTAGTTGAGGTGATTAAGGATGCTCCTCAACCCGAGAACAAGGATCAAGTAAGGTAATTCCTCAGACTACCAGAGTACTATCATAAATTCGTCAGGGATTTTGCTAGTATATCTACACCATTGAGAAGTTTACTAGGGAAAGGAGTAGAGTTTGTGTGGAGTGCGGCATGCAAAGAAGCTTTTAAGAAGGTAAAAGAAGCTATAACGAAAGCACCCTCTATAGGAAAGTTCATGCCAGGTGACAAATGTGTCTTAGTGGTGGATGCCAGTATTGTAGGACTGGGTGCGGCTTTGATACAATATGATAAGAACAATGTGGAGAGAGTGATAGCTTTTGCTTCGCGCCCACTGAGGGGTGCAGAGAACAACTATTCAGTCATAGAACGAGAGACCCTGGCAACGTTTTGGCGATCCATCATTTCAAATACTTTTTGTGGGGGAGGAAATTTGTAGTAAGGTCTGACCACAAGCCTATGGTGCAACTGTTTGAAAGCGCCAGGTGGGTGTTGGGATCCCCGGGAATCAGTAGGTGGGAATTGGGATTACAGATGTACAACTTCGAAGTGAGTTACTTACTGGGAAAAAATAATGTAGTTGCAGACTGTTTGTCCAGATTACCTTTGAAAGGAGGGGAACAGTCAGTGATGGAGGATTTAGATGAAGCAGTGGTGGCAGAAGTAGAGAGTGGTGTGGGACGTGAGTTGTGGCTACAGGAGCAGCAAAAAGACAGTCATTTGAAATTGATTAAACAATGGACAATGGAAGCGTGGCCGGATAGGTGTGAGCTGGTTAAGAGATTCCTTGTGTGGTGGGAAGTCAGGCAGGAACTAAGTCTGGTAAATGGGAGTCTAAGAAGGGATACATTTTGTGTGCCACCAGAAGGGATCAAAACTACATTGGTAGACTTAGCACACCTTGGACATCCGGGTGAAGGAGCTATGAAAAGAAAGTTATGGCAAAACTATTGGTGGCCAGATATAGATAAAATGGCTGAGTTGAGGGGAATAAATGGTATGCCTTGTCAATCCAGTGACAAATGCAGGGTGGTGCGAGAAACAGCCATGATCCCCATGATCCCCAACAATATTCCTGACCAACCGTGGATAAAATTGGCGGTTGACAAAATGGGCCCTATTGCTGGGCTGGACGAAGGGTTTAAATATCTGTTGGTATTAGTTGACTTTTATTCCAAGTCGATAGAATGGGAGGCGGTTAGAGAGGAAACCACAAATGTGGTGATCAGATTTTTGGAGAAGGTTTTTCTGAAAGAGGGTGTCCCTTCAGAGATGGTATCTGACAATGGGGTGCAGTTCGTTTCAGAAAAGATGAAGACATTTTTAGCGGGTTATGGTATTCTGCACACAGGAACGGCATTATACCATCCCAGAGCAAATGGCTTAGTAGAGAGGGTGAACAGAGGTATCCAAATGGCTTTGCGCATGGGACAAACATGGAGGGAGGTTCTAAGACATGTGACCTGGAGTTATTTGACAACGGCACATTCGATCACGGGCATTGCTCCATTTGTGTCTCTGAAAGGTCAGGAACCCGGTACCAAATTGTGCCCAGGATGGATGGGTATGGCAAAGGCTGTTGTGCTGCATAGGGAAGCAATAATGCAATTGATCAAGGAGGGGCAAGAAAGGAACAGAGTACACTTTAACAGAAGGGAGAAAGTGAAGGGGCGTGAGTGGAGCGTGGACGAACAGGTGTTCATCAAGAATCCAAGATGTGTGGAGAAATGTTCTGAAAGTAAGTTTCTTGGCCCTAAGAGAATTTCGGCTGTCAGAAATGGAGTTGTTGTTCTTGAAGGAGGTGAAGTATGGTCAAAAGGTAGACTAGCTAAGGCCACTGAAGTGCAAAGATTGAGTGTGGAAGATCAACAAGTGAGAGCCCATGTTGATCAGCAGGTGAGTGGTGATGATGCAAGTCAAAACACTGATCAGGATGATGTAAATGAAGAGGCTATGGTGAGTAATGCAAATGTTACCACTCATGGTAGAATCACCAAAGAACCAGCGTGGTTGGCAGATTATGTACACTAATGTTCCGTGTTTTCATATATGCATAGTTTAGGTTGTTTTTTGTAGGAGCAGTTGTATTAAATACTTTTCTTCAATTATTCAAGGGGGGGAGAAATGTAGAGATGTTGTATGAAATGGAACTTGATTGTCAGCCTGCTCTCTGCCACGCGACCTGTGACTCTTCAAGTGAGAGGAGGTCGCGAGGCAGAGAGCAGGCGGTTGGTGTGTGAAGACGATCCAGACCTCTGTGCGGGCCTGTTAATAAACTCATACCTACTCACTTAACCATGCCTCGAGTGTGATCTTTACACAGAGGGTTATGTTTGCCAGGTTCATGAATGCAGGAAACCTTAGTCCTGCACAGGAAGATCGGCTCAGGCAGCAAAGTCTTTGGACGTCACAGACAATGTTAGAACGGCTTTTACAACAGGTGACCCAAGAGTATAAATCATGGTCACAACGCCATTGCTACAGGGAGGCGCAGGAAACGTCATGTCTGCTGATTAGTAGAGAGCCAACAAACCACAAGTGGGAGGAAGTGGTGACAGCATGAATTTTAAGTCACAACGAGAGAATTTCCAAGCCCCGGTCATTAAAACTCCCAGGCCTATCTGTAGAATGTGAGTCCCTAGAGGGGTACAGTTTCCTTTTGATAAAAAGGGACAATTCTGGATAAAATGCCTTCAGCCACCCAAATTCAGGGATCCTATGGGCCAGTTGGGCAAAGTATGGGGCAATGTTGGGGAGCGAGGGGAGCCCAGGGTTGTGAGGTTTAAGAGCATGTGAGAGGAGTTCAGGAGGAATATATTTGGGTATTAGATTGGGAAGGGTTATTAGAGGTCGTTGGGTAGATGCATTGAGTCATGGAGTAATTCAGCACTAGACACCCATTGCCATCCAGTGGGAGATTTCAGGGAAGATCAAAATGAGTGTGGATAGTTCACGGGCAAGAGACGGGAAGGAGAAGAAAACCTGAGTGTCATCTGCTGAAAGCTCAGAGAGAAGCTAAAAGAAGAAAAAAGCTTACTAAAAGAGGTGTAGCGGATAAAGAAATGAGGTGCAAGTTCAAACCCTTGTGGGACTCCCCATGGGGTAGGGATGGTGTGTGAGGTGTTCAAATTGCATGAGATAGAGAAGGATTTATCAGGCAAATAGGAGGTGATCCCAGCACGGGCAGAATTCTGAATGCCTATGACCGAGAGTGTATGGAGACGAGAGGCATGATCAACAGTGTCCAAGGCTGCCACGAAATCAAGTAGCATGATAGTTCAGAAGAGAAGACTTTTTAATGAAGAGCATTAGAGAGACAGTTAAAGACCTGGGTCAGGGATGGTACTTTTGGGGATCTGTATGGAACCTGGATTGAAGGGGGTGGGGTGCAGAGTGCATTGATCTCCAGCTAATTAGTACCACACATTCCAGAATCCCGGAGTACTTAAAGAGAACAGTGACAGGTTGGTAGTTGGCAGGGCGAATGGGGTCAAAAGTGGGATTTATTGAACCGGTGGTAGAGTAGCTACATTGAAGGATGCAGGGAGAAACCCTATGGGCAAGAATGTGGTTAGAGAGGATGGTAAGATAGGAGTGGGTGATATGTGCACATTCCTTGATTCATTTGTAGGCAAAAGTCCGTCCCTCACTCAGCCAAACTTCAGCTTCTGCGACTGCAGTTTAAAGAATGTTTTGCCGCACCCCCCAATTGTTCCACATGAGGGGCGCCCCCATATCCCTCATTTTCTGTCTGCCCCTATCCTCTTCCTCACCTCTTCCCCTTATTTATTTATTTATTTATATCGTATTTCTAGAGCACACAAAAACCGTGAGGTATAGAGGCGCTAGGGGTGAGATGGAGCAAGTCGGTGGAACAAAAAAAGAGAGGTTTTTAAAGCCTTGGAAAATGGGAGGAACTCATGGAGCTTACGAAGATCTAATGGCAGAGTGTTCCAAAGTGTAGGGGCGAGAACTGAGAAAGATCGTCCTCCAGCTCTGGCGCAAAGACATTTGTGGACATGTAACAAAGGTTTATTAGATGAGCGCAGTGGTCGATTACAAATGTAAGGCAAAGTCTTGCTCCCTTCCCCAACAACCCCCTGTTTGTTCCTTGAAATTCATTAACATTAACACATGGCATTTGTTTTGAAAATGTTTCCTGTTATGCCAATTGTTCACAGTAGATTAGTATAATGCCTGCATCCCTCCTAATTGTTTGCAGTGCAACAGGTTCCAGATAGGTTCAGGATGCGTTGGCTGACCAGAGGATAGGTGCTAGCTAAGCAGGAGTGGTGGGGGAGAATGAGCCTAGGGATGGTACAAGCTAGGGATGAGTGTTAGTCAGGAGACGAGGCACAAGACGGGGGTAATTAGGATCTATGCAATCTTGAGATGTTGAGGAGAAGGGGGAAAGTCAATGGCAGAGTGAAAGGGGGGAGCAAGTTCTGTAGGTCTGGAGGAAACATGGATTGAAGGGTAGTGGGGAATGTGTGACTGGAGAGACAAGGTGAGGCTATGAGTAGCTTGACCTGGCAAGAGTCAAGGCTATAGTCAGATAAGAAAAGGGTCCCTTGTAGGAGGCTTAGAGTGAAAGAGAGTAGGACTTTTTCCAGGGGCATAGATAGAGCTGCAGGGTCACCTTGGGCTGGCAATCTCGGGAGGGAACCAGAGTTGAGGACGAGGGGGCATGAGTGCACAAGCTGAGTAATGCTTGTCAAAGTGGGAGTTAAGAGCAGGGTTGGAATCATTGAACGCCTGTTCGTTGGTAAAAGCCTGCCACCGTGAGAGGGCCAGGAGAGTGGACCCCACCTTGTCTAGATAGGGAGCGAGAGAATCAGGCTGAAAGTTGTCTTTGGTAAGCAGAGAATAGGGAAAGAGAGTGTCATTAGGGGGACAAGACAGTCTAATGAAGAAAATGAAGGAGGGAGTAGTCAGATGATTAGGAGCTCATGGAGAGTATTGAGGAGTCTAGGGGGATGATACGAAGGTGAGATCTAGGGAGGTACTACTGTGTGCTGGTGTTTGCAGTCAGGATAGAGAGTAATTGGAGAGAATGGGTTCAAGTTCAATAAGGTGGGCAAATGAGGTTTTAGGAAGTTTGAATTCCCCCATAGAGGGCGTGGGACGAGCTGAAGGGCAGTATGTAAACAAAGATAGAGAGATAACGTCAGATTGTGGGGGGTGGGGCAGATGTCCCAGCCTTGCTAATCAATAAAGAAAACACTCTGTCTTATTTTGTGATGGAGAGTGGAGATAAAGACGCAGAGTCCGTGTTCAGGGCATCAAGCATGGCTGTGCCATTAGGGTGGCCATGTTGTGATGACCATAACAGAGAGTTTAGGGTGGTAGGATTCAAAGTGGTCAGTAAGGAACAATGTTTGTGGGCTGGGCATCCTAGAGCCTAAACTGAAAGAATGGTGCGGGTGTAGAGAACATGGAAGTAGATGAGTAAATCGGTGCACCACTATGTAGAAATTGTCATAGTGCCTTTTGTGAGTGGTGCAAAGTAGAAGGACTGGCTGTGAGTGTGAGAGAAAGGGAGTCCTGTGACACAGGGAATTTGCATCCTAGTGGAGCAGGCTACTCTATTGTGTTCTGATGGTGGTGAGGCCTATGCAACTCTGGAGAGGATCCACGTGTAGTGCCTGGAAGCGTGCTGCACTTTTGCATAACCTCAAAGTGGACAGCAACGTTTTTTTCCTTCAATATATAGTTGCTGGCATACCGAGGTACATGGAGTAAGAGCAATGGAAAGAGTAACAGGTGGAAGAGGTCGTTGGTTCTTCCCCTTCCCACTTTTCAGGCTGCAGCGGATACTGGATGACAAGTAGGAGGAGAGTCGGAAGGTGGTTAGTGGGAGGGATTTATGAGAGATAAGGCTATAGTTTTAATGATTTATCTGAAATGCTCCTCACCTTCATTTGCTCTAAACTAGTATTGTCTTCAGGGCACCTTGTGTTTCAGGCTTTTATTTTGAGACATGCAGTAGCCACTGAGTTCTGGCCATGGTCCCCCAGATCAGGAGCAGTCCCCATGGGAATCACCACTCCCTTTCCCAATGCCAGCCGGACGGTGCTGCACCTGCAAAATAAAATTGACGTTAATAGGAGATGCGCTACACCCTAAGTACTTACCTTAATCCTTCACAAGATACAAATACTTAGGTGGATTTTTTTAGAGTTCCCAATGGGAACTCCTCATTCTTTATAAAAAACAAATCACTTTTCCTATCAAACATTCCTAGCCCTCTAAATGTTTGCTGGAGTGCATTCTTTCTTAAGGATTCTGTCCTATCAGTTCACCCTGCGTTGGAAGGGTCACAGGGAGACCCATAGGGTGAGACTGACAGAGGAGACTCCTGCACTACACCATGCACCAGGCACAGGAATGGGAGGTCAGAGTATGGCCTGGCGCACACGCGGGCCAGGCAACGATTGGCTCTAGGCCCTGGGGCGCTGCTTGAGGACATGCCTCCCACCCATGGAGATTTCTTTTTTCATTTTCTGCATCTCACTTTATTATTCCTTTGTTCTCTCTCCCTCTTTATTTTCCTAACCGTTCCCCAACGGTTCATCTTATTTGAAATATTTGGAATCTTTTCTCATTTGCCCAGGCCATTCTTGGGCAGGCGGGTTCTGTCCTTTTGTTTTTTCTTACCTAACATTCCAACCAGCCCATTGGGGACTGGAGTGATCAGTCCAGTAAAACACACACACACACACAAAAACAATTCACACACTAAATTAAATATTTTATTTACACTCCTCTCTGTCTATATTTGTAGGTTTCTCTTATTGGACAAGCATGTAGACCTCCCTAGTTGGGTCTTATTTGGGCCACGGGCCACCATCTCTGGGGCCATATTATCAAAGCTCTGCACTTGTGCAAAAAAGCAGAGCAGACGTATTTAGCATCAATGTTGCTGTTTAGATAATACAGAATGAAGCAAACAGGTTTAGCGCCAATCATTATTATCAAAAATGATTTGACCAGAGCAAAATTGCAGCGGGTTGTTCTATTAACTATGTTTGCTGAATAAAATTGAAAGACATGTAGTAAACATCTTTTGTTTTCTGTTATGCGACAAGCCTAGTATAAAAAACACTGTGATACCTTTTTGGCCTCATACTAACATTTTTTTAGATAATATGTATTGTGGCAAAATTGGTTTGCTCCATTTTGTATTATCAAAGCATTTGCTCACTTATTTGCACTGGTGAAAATGTTAGCTAATCTGGCCCCTGGATGGCATTAGTTTATAAGGACATAAGTGTGGACTTCAATATTGTGTGTCCCTTTGTACATAGGCAGTTGGGTAAATGTTTGGTGGGAAGTCAAAGTTCAGCTTAACATCAGAATGTAGACTTCATGGTGTGTGAAAAGGTTGTGGGCCAGTCCAATAATATATATCTGCTGCTTGGTGCTTTACAATTAGGTAAACATGGTAAGAGTAAGGGATGTCAAAACCATTAGGAAAAGCAGCTTAGAGTGAGTGGCATGTTAGCAAATGAAGGGTGGGATGAGAGGAAGGATCCTGGTGGTGACACTCTCAATTATAAATTGTACTCATGCTCACCCCATTTTAAAAAAAAAAACATCCCCTTTCCTTGTTTTCAACATTCATTTGAAACACCCCCTATTCCCGAAATCAAGGAGTCTGTAAACAATTACAGCGCCCTGATGCTTGAAGATGTCTTACATGCACAAGACAACCAGACATCTCTATGTATTGCCCAACTTGTCTTCATATCCCAGAACAGTTTTACACAACCATCTTCTGAATAAAATGGGCAAGTGTGCATGCATTGCATTGTTTCAGGCTTGTGTGATGCAGGCATTTACTGTGGAGAATACACAAAATGGGGGGCTTTGGAATGCTAAAGGCCCTTTTCCAGTGAGCTCTGACTTGTCAGGGAAAGTGGCCATTAGCTCTCTCTATTTCACACTTGTATCTACCCCGGCCCTATAATAAAAGATAAGACATGAAAGAAACAGACTTGGAGAATGACATGGGTCCTGTGAAGCACAGCTATGGCTTTTACCATGAATGTACTTAAAAGCCCTGGTCAGTGCCAACCTACAGTATGTAACAACAACAGAAAAAACCTTTTGTTAGGTTTTCAAGGAGGCAGAACTCTGTGTTTACACTTAAAAAAAACCCTGTTCTTTGTTTTTGGGGATGAGGATACGTACCACAGAGCAGTGTAAGCGCCACAAGCGAGGGAAGGAGGAGCCCCGGACCAGCCTAAGAGGGATCAGAATGAGATTGGGGTTGCCCAGAACCAGCACAGGGGTGGGGGAGAGAGAGTGAGGTGAGAGTAGTAAGAGGAGCCCAAAAGGAGCCAAGGCGTGCAAGGTGTGGGAGGTGAATGTGGGAAAAGGAGCCAAGGAGCCCAGGACCACCCCAAGTGGGAGGGGGAAGAGTCAGGTGAGAGGGGGAAGGGCCAGAGAACCAGCCCAGGTGCGGGAGGGGTGTGGGTGGAAGGGTATGGGTGGAGACCAGAACCACCCCGGGGGTGGTAGGGAGTTGGGTAAAAGGGTGACAGTGGAGCCTATGACAACCCTGGGGTGGGAGTTAATTTTAGTGCATACCCGCGCAACAGGTTCACGTGGAGCACTTGCTGGCACCAACTCAGTAAATCAGGCCCGATACGAGGAGGGTGAGGTGCCAGGACAGAGAGGTGGAGCTCTTCACTATTTTGATCAGTTCATGAATGCAATGAGGAAATAAGACCCATCTACAAGGAAATAAATAAATAATATTGAAACATTAAAACAAGAAATGCTATTTGCATATTCACAACTTAGAAAAGTAGTGAACAGAGACGTGAAAAGTCCATGAAACAGTTATCTCAATCGGCGTCACCGGCATCTTGATTTGCTGAAGTTTTTTTTAAATGTCCCCCACAGTCCCCCACCATTTGCTTTTGGTAATGTCTGAAACATGTGATTGCACAACACTCTCAGGAAAGTTGCCAAGCGTGAAAATATGCGCTCTGCCACTCTTCCCAAAAGCATGACATTTGTGATGTCGCCTTTGATGCCCTAGGTGTTAGTCTTAGCTGTGCAGGGTGGGTGCACTAGTTATGGGTGCTTAGCTTACCATAACTGGCGAATTTCAGGGGTTTTTGGTTTTACTTGGAACCATAACGTCCCTTTAACAACGTTTTTCCACTGAATTTCATAGGTTTTTAGTAGCGTAACTTAACCATAACGTCCCTTTAACAAAGTTTTTTTACTGAATTTCATAGGTTTTTATTAGCGCAAGTTAACCATAATGTCTACGAACATCTGACTTTATTGCACACCTTCCGGACAATGCCACATGACCATATGCTGGCGCACAGCATGATGATGTGTCCGAGAACGCGTACGCACTTCACAATAAGATCTGTGCTTCGTGGACAGTTTGGAACTACATTTTGTCCTGATCTAGGAACTTTCAACTTCAACATTTCCCTTGCACAGCTCCAACACCTATTCGTACTCATCCATTACCAATCTAGTACACAGTACATACTTTTAGCAAAACTGCTATTTATCTTAAAATGGCATCAGCTAAGGCCATTCCTCCTCCCCAAGAGACACCACCACTGCTGTAATAAAGTAGCATGAGAAACACTGCCCCCTACCTTAGAAATAACACACGTGCAACATTTTCCCCTGTCCACCTGCCCCTCCATATTAGTGTTTGGTGCCTCTTCCCCCATTTCCCTCCCCACCTTTCGTTCTTAGCTCTCCTGCCAAAAAAAATTCATCCAAAAACTAAATAAATGTTCCTTTAGGAATCACCTTCCACAGTTAAAAAATAGAACTAAAAAAAAAAACTGCATAGACTCCATCTACTTTATATTTCTCAGTAAAGTACATAGACGCAATAAGATTTTCCAACATTTCCATTTATATTTTGTGTTATGCTAATGGGAATATTGCGACGTTCATCCTCCGTTCCACGGACTGGAACGGTGGATACCGGCCCAGCAGCCCAACTTATCAGCCCAAGCGAAGTGAGGGTGGATAATAAGGTCTCTGGAACATTACCCCCCATTCCAGCCACTGAAATGGGGGATGAAGGCCATTAGCAGCCTAGGTTTCCAAAGCGGTAACCCGTGCTACTAAAAAAGAGGATTTTTCGTCCTATACCGGACTCCTGCTTTTCCAAGATGGCCAGCATGGAAAGGGAAGGCGGGGGTTCCATACAGGGCCCCTCCTAGCTTTTCATAGCAGCCTGCAAAAGGCAAAAACAAAAACCCTGTGACCATATTACCACAAGCACATTTTTCTTCCCTTTCAAATCTATCCTAATTTCGAATAACTTTACCACAAAGCCAGTCGCAGGTGGACATGGCCACTTTAATCCTATGTTTTGTCCCTTCTGGTCATGGCCAGTAGCCACATTGTCTGGATCATGACCTTATACCATGCCCCGACATTCTGACCACTGCCCATGGGTACAGCCTACCCCTCAGTCACTAAAGTTATACCACTATTTTTTTTAACCACATTATGACACTTGTCAAATAAGAAAACACTGCCACATTTGCAAAACCATGCTTTTCGATCCTTGCCAATGAACCTTACGCAAATTTGCTGGAAATCCACCCACGTTTTATTTTTTCAAAACTGTCAAATGAATGCACATACAATGGTCATATAAGTTCTGCACAAAATCCCAACAAACTTTGTAAACTCATTCGAAATCCCGTCAGAAATATCCCACCCATCATCATCACCCCTCACCTCCCCAAACATTATTTCATAAGTTTCACAAGTACAATGCTCAGAAAATATTAGGGTTCCACCATGTATTCTTATACATACGTTAATCTATCGCAAACATTTCCAATTCACCTTACCTCATTGTTCCTCTTTTAAAAACATACGAAATCTGGCAGCAGGGCGCGTCCATCTTGTGGTATTCTTATCCATTGCTGCATCTGCCTAAGGTAAACTGGCCTGACGTCACTAAATCATATGCCCCGCCCCGACCCTCACATCACCAACCCTAGTGATATTCTACGCCTTTCTCGGTGACGTTCCTCTTCAGCGTAGCTAAACGCTCCCATAATCGCCTACGTGACATGACGCAGAACCCGAAAATCAACACACATTGACTAACAACACAGCACGTCACAACTTGAAATATTAAACCGTTCTTTAAAAGAAAACAATAACACTGTACAATTTGTAAAGTACTTTTATTTCACAATAAACTCTCCAAGAACATCCGACTATTCCCATATTTAATCAATTTGCAAATTTGTCCTGGTCTTAGGACATCTGAAGTGTCCGCGAACACCACAGCACTGCCCCAGGACATCTGGACTGTTTGTGGACTGTCGGGGGTGAAACAACCTGTTTTTGACTTCTTATGGCCATAACCAATCCAATCCTCATCCCCCCCACATCCCCAGAGATTGTTTGTTGAGTTTGACAAGTGAAATGCTGCTTTTTAAAAAAATGTTTTCACTGTGCTGTCCGCGGACCCCAAAAAAGTCCACGAATCCAAGAAGGCGGGCGCTTCAGGAAAACCGACGCATTTCACGTTTTCCAGCAGCCAATCAGTGGGCGTGTCCCGATGTCTACGGACCACGCAAAAGTCTGCTAATTTTTCTGACCAATCGGAGGCCAGTCCGCGGACAGTACAGCCAATCAGAGGCCAGTCCGCGGACCGAACAGGGACGTGAGTTCGCGGAGTGGACATAGATATCACAATTTTTTTTGCCTCACGTTTTGGTCATTTAAAAAAAGGCTACTGGATGGATTTACACCAAATTAACAAAAGCACGCTTTTGGGACCAAGCCGCTGCTCCTGCTGAAAATGTGGTCAAAATCCGTCCAGCGGTTTGGGCTGTAGGCGAGAGCTAAGTTTTTTCCCATTATGTCTATGGGAAAAAAAGACATTTTGGGACCCCCACTATAACTTTGCCCCCCCCCCCCGGACCAAATCTAAGTTCAGTCAGAAGGGCCCAAGTTCAAATCCTGGCAGGGATGACTCAGATTGTCACCCTTCTGAGGAAAATACAATTCATATATTCCTACATTGTGAAAAAAGGACTCCTGTTTTTGCACCATTCAGAAGCAGGAGAAATTTGTCACGAAGGCCTAAATAAAAGTGTAATATTTTATTTTCTAGTGCGTGTGGTCCTTTGCACAGGTATTCAGACAATTTAATTTTGCATAATTCGCCCAAATACACACATCATAAAGCCAGTTGGAAGAGAAGCACGTTATCATGCCCTCACGCATGCAGCCTCACCGGTGCACCCCTGTCTTTGTATGTATGTTTGTGTGTATGGTAGGTATAAAGCACAAACCTATCTATGGGGGATTGCGGGGGAGACACTTCCAGCACTTGTGTTGGATTAAGCTGGGATTATGTCTCTCCCTCCGATGGGAATCACTCAAAGGGTGCTGGTGGCAGCATGGGTGCCAGCTTCATAAAATGTATCGGTAGGGCCCGGGCACTGACATGAAATCACCAAAATTGGAGGAGTGATGTCATGTGGTCGCTGGCTGTGATGACTTCATAGGAAGTGACATCACTGAATACATTACAGTAAATTACGAAAAGACATTACTCACTGAATACCTTAGAATACGTTATGAAAAGACATGACTTAGGAAGCCAGATCAAATGTTCTGTAAGAAAGAAGCAAATATATATATTCCTTTGTCACTGCTGCTTGCAAGGTAACTTAGTACTATTAATAATAATATTACAATATACAATATGAGGGACTGTAGTCTATTAAACTACGTGTGGGTGAGTTGTTTTGTGTGCACTTCTGACAGATCCTAACTTTGGCACTAAGGGAAATAAAGAGCAATGATGAATGATCCCATAAAGATAGTTTGGTTAATACAGTAAGCAAGAATTGTTCCCTATTCTACAGTTTGAAATGAAGCCACTATAATACAGCTACACACATCCTATCTTAAATCAATACTTTCGGCTTAATTGTCTTTAAAAACTAAACTAGACCCGTGTTTAATGAATGCATATTTAGTTTATCACTACAGGGCATAGTAAATAAACCTGACAAAAGTAAAATCTTTTTAGAAGCATGTTAGGCAGAATGAGTTGGATTCACACACGGGGAATGGCGCTCAGCCAATCAGGCACTCAGCCAATCAGGCACTCAGCCAATCAGGTGGCTGGAACAGCAGGAGAGAATAGTTATTCTCTTCCTGCTGTCCCAGCCACCTGACGCCCTTCCCCGGGTGGCACAATTTGTTGTTTGTTAATGTGGCGAGGCAACACGGAGCCTTACTCTGTTACCTCTCCACCCCACGCCCCACCTAAACCCCCCATCTCCTCCCTCTATCCCCACTTACTGGCACTGCTCTCGTCTCACAGCCACCGCCATAGGCATGGAAAAGGTACTCAGTTACTTGTCCATATGGCAGTGGCCATCTTCATTTTCCCTTTGGGAGATGGGCTGCACATGTTGTCTGCTTAGTTGTCTTCAAAAGCTAAACTAGACCTGTTTTAATTAACAGAGGTCTAGTTTATCACTAGACGACATGGTAAATAGACCTGACAAAAGTAAAATCTTCGAATGGCCTTCATGCCCGATCAGAAGGGCGGACATGGCGTCGCTCTGGCCTTCATTAGCTCGGGCTGGCGGGCCGTTACCGGCCATGTCCGTCCTCCTGAGGGGGCATGAAAGCCACATTCACTCTTAGAGGGAAAAAGAGCACAACAGAGAATGTCTATCATTAACATGATTACAAAACACTACATAAAATTAGTTTGAATAAAAATCCATCTTGGTCGTTTTCCACAGTACATTATCCAATGCAAGGAAGTAATACAGTTGTGTTTGTGTTAAAATCCATGAACTCCACTCATTTACCAAAGGTAACTATGTGAGAGTTTGACATACTTCTAGGCCTTATGTAAACAATGATTAGTGTTGTGCGTTCCAATACTTACGACACGTATGTAGTATGACCTGCATGACAACGATGGTGACATAGCTTAGCTGGTTGAGGGCCTGCTCTAGAAGTGTGTGACCTCTAGACTACAAGTTTAAATGTTGTTACATTTGACATGGTCCTTCAACCTTTCAAGGGCAAACAAACACAGTTCAGTAATTATATAATATATAAACACATGGTTTCAATTATAGACCTCCTCTCAGCCAATCAGGTTATTCAGAATGCAGTCTATAATGTTTGTTCTAGAACTCATTCCAAACATTTAGACTTAAGCAGTAGCCTAAAATCATACACTTTGCTTTTTATTTGCACAGTTCCGTGTTCTAGTAACCTTATAGACCTCGAGAGGTGTCATGATCGTGGGGTAATGACTCTTCCCCAACTTATAGACCTCACGTTCACCTGGGGAACATAACTTGGGAGTGGGTAATTATCCCATGATCATGACCCTTCCATTGGTCTAGAAGGTTTAGTTATTGACCAGTAGAGACAATGGAGAATTGGAGCTCATGATGAGAAAGAATTCTGGCAGTGTGCACTTTTCAAAAACTGCCCTCTCCAGGGGCAATCCCTTGTACTCAGGGTGAAACGAAGACAAATAACAGCCTCTGTGTGATACTTCCATGGGCATATCATAGCTATAAACCTTGGGGTGTTATCATGATGAGATTCCCCAGAAAGTAATGTGGAACAGAGGCATACCTTGGATTGTTTAGCGACACAATAAAAGTCTAAATGCAAAGAACACTTTGAAGGCCAAAAAGACTAGTAAAGATGACAACCTACTGCCACTATTATCTAATATCATGCCTTCCTTTCTACTCTTTTTCTCAAAACTATGGTGAAATAGAGCCCCTTTGTAGTTTACATTTGAGATGTTATGTCGGCTTTGTATTTTTTGTTTGCGTCACTTTTATGCAACAGTGAAGTTTCCTTTTCCCTTTATAGATGCAGAACTAGAAATAGCAGATTTGTAGGGTGACATGGGCCGAAGGGCAATTTCTGGTGCATTATTTCTCACTTAAGCAAAACTGAAGGGTGATGGCTAAAGGGTTTGAATTCATCATAAGCACAGTATTGGTTCCTCCTGACCATCATTTTACAGTCTGCCAAATCGCTGTTCTCACTTCAAAATGTTACTTGATCTGTAAGAGACCACAAGAAACCGTAGACATGTTTCGGCCTCAGAAGTGGATCCTTTGCTCTCTTCACCGTAGGAAACCTAGATTCATCACAAAGATGAGGCCCAACAAGACACAAAACATGTGTGGGGTTGTTTGTGTTTCTGTGCCTATCATTTTGGGCGGGTCTGCCCCCAGTAGGGGCAGTTCCAATACTGATTTTCATAAGGCTTGTCCATTTCTGCAATGGCGCTGGTGGTGGACGTTTGCACAGAGCAATGCCAGCAGTTCAGGTTAATTCCAAACTTTGCACCAATCACTTGTTTTTTCTTGCAGTTTATCTCCCTAAGTGAGAGAGGGTTTGCCCAGATGCGAGTCTCGTGCTCCCACCATACGAAACAAGCCTCACCTCACTGCAACATTTCAGGGGTTGCTTGTGTTTCCGTGCAGAGGGAATGTGGCCTAGCAGTTCAGACTGTTCTGCTCCCATAGGTGAGAGTTCCAAGGCTGATTTGCATATGACCGGTCCCCTTCTACAATGATGCAGGTGGGCCATGGGCATAATGATAGGGAAGGTGAGGGTGATTGCCTCAACCTAAACGTTTTCGGACAGCCAATCTCCCTCCTCATCTTTTGCATGATTCCTTCTATTAGGTGGAACTGCAAGGCAGTCTTGGGGCTGGGGTTTCCTCTATTCTGCCTGCATGCCATAGCAACAGCAAGTCTGCGGGACAAAGGGCTCGGCTCTCTGGAAGCAAAGTGTCACTGTTGAATGCTTTCAACTCATGCTCCGAGAGAACTGCGCTGTTTTCCAGTGCAACAACCCGCTCTTGAAAGGTTTACGAGGGGTGTTTCATGAACAAAGCATGCCGGGACACTATTCATGGCTGTAGATTGTCAGCCATCCACCACCTACTCTTATCTCAGTATCTGAGAAGATTGGCAGGTAACTATGGACAGCTATTATATTGACACCACCACTGACGTTAACACTGTACAAGCCATGCTGATTTCCCTGTTGTTTTAAATGCTCATAATGTTGTGCAAACCGAGTCTTCCACGCTGTAAAACAAATGTGATTAACAAAACATATGTTTTCTGAACAATCTTTACCTATTTACTTGTGGGATCATTAATGCAAAGTTTAATCACAAACCTCACGCCCCTTTGTTCCCCATGTCATGTTTAATTGGGCATCCCAAGAATTGCCTTTGACTTTGTCCGTGGCCATTAAAATCAACATGATGGGATCCAAACACAAAGGATAACAACATTAGAGTGCATATGTTTTGTGTAGAGACGTTCATACACCACAAAGAAATGTTTCTAAAGAATGCTTGTAAGCCTGTGAGAAGGGCCCTAAACATGGGCATCTTTCTAACACTTGTCTGGGAGGTCCCTCTTCTGCGGATGGCTGCTGTGGACTGTGCACCTGCAAGCTTTGAGGGCGACCCCTGCAGAATAACTCAGAGCACGTTGATTACAGCTTGCACTGGGGCGGGGGCGGGGGTACCAACGTCTCCTGGTCAGCCTCAGCTTTCCCCGGCAAATGGCCAGCAGGTCTGACACGCCTGACATTCTTAAAGGCAGTCGAGGAGAGGCAAATGACTGTCTCTCACTGCCCATTGTCACTTGTGCCTGAATACCACAGCACCACACAGTGACCAATTTCATATCGGGTTACTTAAGCAATTGGGGGTTTCTGTTCTGCCCCTGCTAAAGGTTTCACTAATGCATTTCAATTCAATGTTTCAGCATTCCTCTATTAGTGGGAAACATCAACAACTTGGATTTCCAAACTGTAGGTGCAGCAGGAATGTGGAATTGGAAACGTGCAGCCCATGTTATATAGTAAGAGAGAAGTTATGAAATATTGCAACCCATTCTAACGGAAGCATTTGGGACCTTGCACATGTAAACACATGCAGTATGTCAGCATATAGACATTAGAATGTGTGCGAAGTGATGTAGTAAGGAAAATTCCATGGTGTTTTGCTAGTGTACACATTACATGAAATTGCATGTATTGCATGCAGCAGTGTATAACTCTGAAATAAAATCAGTCCCAGTTCCCATCCAATACTCAGAAAATGTTCCTGCTGTTATCCTCCTGCTTAGTACTTTTGCACCTACACCAGGCAGCTGTAGTGGCAAAGAGAAGGGCCCTGCATCACGAGCAGAGCACATTGATGGACCCAACACACTACTCAAACAAATATCCACAAATAGATATAGTACAACCACACACCCTTCAATGCGGGCACCGGGCTCCAATCTACAGCCCCCCAGATAGCCTAACTGCTACAGGCCACACGAGTGCAAGACGAAGCCCTGGCTAAACAGGCCTTCTGGTCTCCTCAGTTTGATGGCATCCTGCATTGCAATTGTGTGAGCACTGCATGTTAATGCGGCAGCGCATTTTCTTACTGGAAATGGACTTGTAATTGCGCTTCTTTAAACACTTTACTCCAGAGTTCTCTGTGGATAACTCCGTTGCCCTGGAACTGCAGGTCAGCACGTTAAACGTTAGTCGACATGGCTGAGAAGTAGCCCACGACACAGCAGGATCCAGGTGCCTCACGAATGGCACTTTATTTGATAAGACAAGTAAGAGTTGGGTAAACGAGCCACGGCTGCTCCTCCCTCCTGCTCTCTCCAGTTCTCCTCCCTCACCTAACCGCCAAACACTGCCCTCATAACATTCTCTCACTGCCCAGTCCACACTACCATGCAGAACACGGTTAACTATACACAGGGGGGTGTTGCAATACATGCACAACCCTGGACTAATTTGAGTGTAAATTATTAACAGAAATGCAAAACATAACAATGCCCCGTCAGCATGTTCTAGAAATTGCCTCCTCTGAGGTGAGCTGAAAATCCGTGTTGAGGAAGGCAGGCTGCCTCGAGGAACGCCAGTGGTTAAGATTCATTGTTAAGCACCCATCCCCCACATGTGTACAGTTTACATTTCACGTGAAACAGTCAGAAGACTCTAGAGAGGCATTTTTTAACAGTGCTTTAATGTTCACTAAGTAGGCCCATGACATGTACGTCTATAGTAGTGCAGGCTGAATTTTAAGGCGCCAGACAGGTGGACACTGATCACAGGCACTACTTCATAGTATCCAGCCCTGCTGTTTGTCAGATTTGGTTTGCATTTTCGGATTTTCAGTTTTACTTTCGCCTTAAAATATGGCCATGCAAAGCATTAGGTGCAGAGTGTCGTTGACTAAAAAGCATAAACAGCACCCCCCTCACCCCCCATTAGCTCTCTCCTACTACACCCTACTTAATACGCAAGGCAGATGTGAAGGAGAGGCACTGATTTATCCTGCTTGGCCTCTTTGCATTCTTCCGCACACACATTATTCTTATTCCCCTGGAAATGCAGAACTACGGGTACCAGAATGCCAAGAAAAAAAGAAACTGGACTGTATGGACTACTCACACATGCCACTGGGCAGTTTAAGTTGCATTTAGAATGTGAGATCATGGTGCAGACCACAGCAGTTTGATAACCTAAGCCGCACGTGAGGTGAGAGAGTCGCCTGCTGTCCCGTTTGCTTCTCTGCATTTTGGTGCATTTTTGTAGTTTTGCGTTTCAATTAAAAATGCAGGTCTACATGTGACAAAGTAAAGGAGACAATTCTGGATGTTCTGTTGACACTGCCATGGGGGCAACTGGAGAGCTCTGGGAGCTCCCCTGTCAGTTACACGACTAAACCACTTGCAAGGCATTTGCTTTAATGCATTATGTGAATAAAGTGTTTCTTTCACAAGCAATTGCCTTTTTTACACAATTAAACCCCTGGGTGCATTTGTTCTTCTAAGCATGTATGCTATCAGCCTTTGTGGATATTTTGCCTTAAAATGGATATGACTCGTCAGTGTTCAAAAGGATGGCACTTTTCATGGGTCACAGGTGATGAACTTTGCCCCCAACCCTTTGCCTTAATTGTTCCCTTTTAATTAGCAAAAGATCTGTAAATGACAGGTTGGTGAAAAGCAGACTGACAGCAGAAATCGTTTATTAAACAGTTCCTTGAAACTGCGTTAATGACAAGCCCCTTGACACCCAGCAGGTCAGTCATTTACTGGTGGAGCGTGGGTCCCGCGGGGCCATATAGCCTGGCCTTATGGGTGGCAGAGAAGCATGGCACCCCTGCACTCATGCCCACCGCCCAGCCACAAGCCCTTATGGAAAGGCAGTGGATAGGGCAGGCGGCACTCGTCTCTGCTCCTGCAGGTGGTCTCTCGCGCTGGAGCAGGAGATGGCGAGCAGGGCCGCATATCGCTCCTCCCACCAGCAGTGACTGGCGTGCCTTCCACAGTGGGGAGGTGTGGGGGGGAACAGGTGGTGGGGGACAGGACCCCCATGCCTCACTGTTCTGCTGGTGACGTGTTCTTTCTGGGATTCCCCCTTTCTCCTGCTGCAGAAGTCCGCGTGACTCCTGTCAGCGGGAGAAGGGTTTGCTCTGACTGGACAAGCCTACGCAGGACTGATTAATGAGAACAAACCTTGAAAAGGCATTCGCTATTTCCCGACGAACAAAAGCGGCTCTGATTGATCACCTAGTTGAGGTTCTGACCAATCAAAGCGCAGTCTTTGATTGCACGTCCTCTGGTAGCCTGGGGGCTCAGAGGTGTTCACTCTGGAAGCGTTGAGGAAAATAAATGATCATAACAGTTGGCCCCATCTTTGTCTGTAGGGCAGTCATAGAAAAGACGGAGACAAGCACCCAGCGCATGGCATTCTCACTGATGCGATTAATTTGGAAAGTAGGTAAGTAACTAATGCCTCTAATGAGTAATTACAAGGAGAAATATGAGCGCAGTGCCAACAATAGGCAAGAAGCACTATACAGAACATTTAACAGAATAGTCCATACAAATAAACCATCATTTCATTGAAACCTGTATGTTAAGATGTGGGAAAGTGTCGCATGAAGCATTTTACAAACTTGTATTAAACAGAAAAGAGCTTTTTTTAAAAAAATAAAGAAAACAGTGTGTTTAGTTTATAAATAAACGTTTACACTTCGATAACAGAAAGAAAAACAAGAACTAAACTCTAAACATGAACCAAACATAAGTACTACAAGATGACCAAACTCAAAACAGGAATTCCATGCACAGTTCTTCGCAATTCCTGTCATGGTAAAAGTACAGGATTTTCCACAAATATTATCACATTCCTATTCGAATCAAACTTAAATCATGTTCCACCTGTCCCTCCTCCTTATCAAAATTGAACAGCACGATCCTGCACCCAGGCCGCCATATGGGGGCGGGCAGTTAGTAACCCCAAATTGCTCTCCAGTCTGCTTCTCCCTGAAACATTTTCTTTTTCAGCTCCTCAAATATTTGTGCCAACAGTGATGCCAGAGCTACTATGAGGCCCTGATTTGTGGTCATCATCAACTTCACCCACAAATTGTGTGATAGTACACAGGAGGTTGAGTGAACAAACTTTCCCAGTAGACGAATTCTCTGCTCCTAAAAGACCGGACATTCCAGTAAAAGATGAAACAGGCATTCATTTGGGACTGACCCGCATGCACGATAGCCCAGCATTTCCCTTGGGACATGGATTTTTGGCCTTAGACCTCCATTGTCGGAGGACATTCAGGCGAAAGCTCAAGTATAGATCCCTGTGCTTTGTGGAGGGATACTTTTGAAGATAAGATTGTACCTTATTCGAAGGAGTGTGGTTATTTTTGTATAGTTGTAGCCTATTAAGTTCCTTGTAATCAGTGTTTCTATCCCAGTGCTTCATTTTGTTTTTTTATTGCATAGGCGCTGCCTGCAATATCCACTTGCATCATATTCAAATAGGATTTACAGTTTTTATGGAATTTCTGCTCCCGGCCATTGCGCATACGTTCTAGTATGTACGTGTGTACGTAATTACAAGCTCAGTGAATATTCCTCTCCTTCCACTATTTTAGTCATTAGAGACAAGGATCTTTTTATGTATTGTGCCCACCATGAAATCAGGCCCAGCTCCAGTCTGACCGCACTGATCGGGCGGATTTTGGTAAGTTCAACACGGCCTTCCAGTTTTTACTTTCTAGACGATCTAGAAAGGCCTGATCTGCAAACAATATTAATTCACAACCATATAATATTGTTGCTGTTATCTTTAATTTGTATAACTCAATTAATGGTAGATGGGAATATGCACATATCTTATTCTTTAGAACTTTCATCACAGTAATAGATGCATTAAGCTTTGCCTCCATCTTCCCCTTTTGAATAATGTGATGTTGCTTTGTTGAGATTGGGAAGCCCAGGTAGTTTATACTTTTGACTTGCTTTATCAGGATCTGATTGACTTTCCATGAGTACCTACTGTCTGAGCGTTCAGTTGTGAAGGTCATTGCATACGATTTAAAGGGGTCGATTTTCAGATGATTGGTCGCCGGGAAGGCTTGAATGCCATCAAGAAGCCTCTGTGGGCCAGCTGGTGTATAATCCACTAGTATTAGATCATCGGCGTAGGCAATGATGTTCACCCGCAAGTCTTGGCACCTAGGCACTTACCCTCCCCATACCGAACTTTCTTTCCACAGATCGACTAGATATAGATTAAATATTGTTGGGGCCACTACGCATCCCTGTCTCACCCCTTTAGTGATCAGTATAGAGTTGGTCAAATCCCCACTGACTATTTAACCCGATTCTTACTACGTTATCCCTGTATAACATGCAGATCATTCTTAACAGGCCCTCTTTAATGCCACACTGTCTTAGTTTTCCCCATAGTGCTTGTTTGTTAACATTATCAAAGGCAGCACTCAGCTCCGGCACTGCTACATAGAGTGTTTTGCCAAAATTGCCTCCTATGTCCGAGGTACATACAGTGAGGGCCACAGCACTCATCAGGGTACCCACACCCCTCCTAAACCCGGTCGGAAGTGGGCTAAGAATTTTCCTTCTCTGCCCACTTAGTCAAATCTTTTAAGACTTGTTTGGCGAAGATCTTTGCTGCAGAGTCTATCAGCGCAATTGGTCTATAGTTTGCCGTGCTTGGTCTGTCACTGTCCTTTGAAAATCAAGAAGACAGTCACTGTTTGCCACAAGTCCAAGCCCCTGGCAATACACCGGAAGAGTCTAAATAGGATGTCAGACCAGAGTTCAGGGTCTTTCTTATGAAATTGATTCGACCCCCATTTGCACCATTCGCTCTTGAATTATTCAATGTTTTAATTGTCATAGAGATGTCTTTCTTAACAAACTTATACTTCCATATCTAGGGCATTATAGCAATGTCTCGCTTGTGGAAAGTGCTTGGGTCATCAGAGTTGAATTTTCTATAGTAATATTCACACCATTCAGCCTCTGATACACAGCATGATTGCTGGCTTGATTGCTGGTCCTGAGTGTCATTTAGAATCCTCTAGATCGATCAAGTGTCTTTGACGACCAAACTTTTAAAGTTAAGTTTGATTTTTGGAGACATTATTCTCTTTTGTATAGTTATATCCTTTCTGTAAGAGCCTCCCCTTTTTGGACAGTACGCTTCAGACGTTTCAATTTCTGCCTTAACTCCTTTTTCTTGTCATTTATACTTTGATCAAAGACAGTAACACCATTTTTAACAAACAGAGTCAGCAGGGGCGCCCGTGCTTCCAACCCTGAAGAGCCCAATATAGCTAAAGTTAGTAGCAAAGGAGAGTGACTTCATTTTTCTGCTCTTCAAGCAGTGCAGCCCACCAGATGTTGAGTTTAAGATTGGCTTTAGCGGCCTTCCCTATTTTCCAAGCTTTATTTTTCTTGTTAGTAATTATCAAGCCAGTCTGACCTACTTTATTGGCTACCTCTGGCGCCCCCGCACTGATAGAGCATAGCATGGTCGCTCAAAGACGTCATCTCCACATTAAACACATTTATGTTACTCCGATCCACATTTTTCAAGAACATATTTTCAATTGTGTACTCAGCGTCATGGTTCTATCATGTGGGCGTCTTCGCCCCTGTCTCCCCAAAAAGTAGGTTAGATTGGATGAAACCCCATCTGGACAAGAACTGTGACTACAATCTCCCATGCACGCCCCTCTTGCCCACGCTACCTACGTTTTGAATAATAGTGGCATATTTGAAGCAACCACCCCCTTTTTAGCCATGAACTGAAATTAAATTGCTTTCAGGTTTTTACTGATCTACCTCTTAAATTCCAGTCTGGAAGGCTATAGTTAATAGTAATAAAAGTTCCAAGAATCATAAGAGTAAATAATGCCTTATGCTCTTCACGCCAGTTTTATTTTTAGCACCATATCTATAAACGGCCCCATCCAGAATGCACTTCATTATTGATTTGCATAACTGCTATCCTATTGCTCTTAACATTTTTCATTAAAGATCACTCTTGGCGACTCTGATTACCATTGTACTTTAATTTGTTGTAAGAGGTCAGGTTGGAGGAGCTGACCATAACATAAAGAAATCAGGCGTATCTTTCAATACATCCTGCAGCTGTAATATCAAGAAGGATGAGTCTCTGAAGGAATGAGAGATCGACAAAATGGCCCCCAGGTTATGTTAGTATGTGAATACTTTAGTAAGCTCGCTTAGACCTAAATACTTCCTGCTTTGAGTAAGACAGTATTGCAGATAGTTAAATACACATGTTCTCACCTGTTTACAAATGACAAACTGATTTGGAGTGGTAAGAATTGAGAAGGCAAGGAGTTCCATAATAGACACCGAGAAACAATGTTGTACATCCATAAGGAATATAAAGAGATGGTAAGTGATGCTTCAGCAGAATTGCCACATGCGTGTCACGCTGTTTGATAGCGCATCCCTGAGGAGAGAGATGACCCAGGAAAACGACATATGTTTCCTGGCAATATCAACCACACAACAGGGGCCAGATTACAGAAACTTTGCACCAGTGCAAGTGCAAAATGTGCACGGTATTACCACTAGGGCAAAGTTAACCCTATTTTTAAAAACACTGGGACACATTAAAAAACCATTGCACCTCGGCAAGTGCAGTTTGGCATATGAAAAGCACCAGGGTTAACATTGGAGATCCTCTATGAATAAGTCAACCAATAACATTGGTTGAAGGGTAAATGTGATCCTGAGGGTGACGAACATATAAACTACAAAGAAGAGGCATAACTGATCTTGGATTGGTAGATGTATTTGTCAGTGTGGTCCTCAGTTTTTCCCAGAATCGATGTACTTGACAGTGGTGCATCATGGAAGCTATGAGTCTTTCTCCAAAGCAAGGAGGCAGAGAACATAATATAGTTTATATACATTCTAGAATGTTGCCAACACGTCCGCGCATCATGACAGTGTACATAACACCCTTTGCATTGGAAAAGTGAGCATGCCTTTGCTAATTTCCCATGCAAGGAAGTCAAAATACAAGGCTTAACATTGTGGGTGGATAGTATGTTCTCAGATGGTGCAGGCACAGAAATGCAAAATGGTTCTCCAGCAGAACTGCAGAATATTGGGTCATTAAATCAAGAAAGAAGTGACACAAGTCCCACTCTATTCACACGTTCTAGGGTACAGCCTCAACACCGTTGTGATACTACTTTTGACTTTGCGTTCTTTGTTATGCCATATCTTTATTTTCACTGTGGCTCTTTTTCAAATGTGTGACCCTATTTGGTTATTATACTTTTAACAATGTTTTCATGCATTAAGTTTCGGAACCGAAAACTGTGCACATTTTAGGAGGAAGAATTCAACGCGCCACTGTGGTTTTTAATTTTTACTTTTTCGGCTATTACGCAGCAGGGCCACCTATAAACCAAACTATTGCATTAGAGTACAGGAAGGGAGAAATGCCATATGAGGAGTGGCACAGCTTCTAGGTGTTGTTTGGTTATTTGCCCACCCATTGACTGCCAAAGGCCAAGCCAATACCTATAGCCACTGCATTCAGTTCCTGCCCCTCTCTGCCCCAAAACGCCTCCTCATGGGAACTCTTTGAACTACATTTAAGCCTTACCATTAAACACTGCACTCAAAGTGCCTGCCACTGTTTTTTTCAAAGCAGTTTCTTAGAGTTAATGACTTAAATGGAGTTGTAAACACACTACTGGAGTAATAAAAATGTCTTGAACAGGTCTGCCTTTAGCCACTCAAGTTATAAGGATTATGCGTATCCTTCACTGAAGCCTTATTAAAAACAAACATTGACAAAGACAACAGTTTTGGCTTGTGTATTAGGCATTTGTCAGGCATTGCTATTGGATTTCCAGGCACTCGCACCATTTTTCACCTGCTACACTCAACGGGCAGTTAATACCACTACGTCAGTGCCGGGCAAGTGCCTTTCCCATGTCTACACAAAAGCTTAAACTGTTGGCATCACCAATGCTTGTTCTAAATTGAAACCGGATGGATTTTACCTACAGCTCCTCCCCCCTCGTACTCTAACTTCTCCTCCTGGGTCATTTTACTAATGGGATGTGTAAGATCAGCAATTATTTACCAATTCTGGGGGCAGAGTCTTCTTGAAATGAGGCCCTAATTCCCCAAGATGGTTAATGGTATTTAGCACTTTTACTCGAACTCACATCACCATTCTGAACGCTCCCTAAACTAATGAGTGACCTATACAAACTGCGGTGGGAACTGTAGGGTTGAGGTATGGAAACTAAGAACAATATTACCAACCTGGCATACACAACATTTTGGTGATGTAGGCACTGGTCCTAATTTTCACACACTCTTCAGGGCCAGTGAGTGCATTTTGAGTGAGTGAGTAGAATATAATACACAACACACATTACGGATGGAAGCATCTCTTTAGCAAATGTGGTTCTGCATCCCTGGCAATGTATGTGGAATGCGGCCTCATTCTGGGTGGGGCCTATAAAGACTGTCTACCAGTTGGCAAGTACGGACTTGACATGATACCGTTACGTTGCCTGGCAATAGACTCTGCCATCTGGGCAAGTCTTTGTTTCTCTGGCTCCAAAAGATTGGTATCTGTAAGCACACATTGGACCTTGGGCAGTTGTGTTGTTCTCAGTATTGGGCTGCCTCACATGGATGTTGTTGTCGCCTCTGCCGATCATTTGGTCAAACAGACACAGCCTGCATCTGATCTTTGCCTTCATCTTTCCATGTCTTCTCTGGCAGACTAGTCCCACCCCTGCAGTGCCCGTACCATTAGCTTCATGAACTCCAACTATTATTGGGAAGTACTTTGTCCAGCAAGCAGGGCTCCCTTAGTTGCACATATAACATGGTGAAGGCACTCGAAATGCGTGTCTGAGCGAGTCTCATCCTACCTGTGTCTCATCCATAGGGTGGGTGTTCATCCATCTTTTGGTTCAATATCTAACACCCACCTCCATCACAGAGAATGTCACCCAGCTGTAGGAGTTCTGACACCTCATGTAGCAGAAACATATTAGCAGTGAAAACAAAAAATCATAGAATTGTTTGATGCAGCGAAATTGCATTCAGTGGAGGTAACTGAGAGGGCCAACTTTTTTTCCTGTTATTTTTTTAAAAACTACATTAAGAGTCATTGTAAAAAGTTATGTTATGTAATGGGTGCTTATATAGCGCCGGCAGCCCACAGGTATCAGGGCGCTGATAACATACAACATATATTGGTCGCATATGGGGCCCACAAAGTAATCTCAGAGGGCACTTTGCTTCCTAGCAGTTAAAAGTTATTTAAAGAGGTACGTCTTCAGGCATTTCCTGAACGTTTGGTAGTTCTTTTCCAGCTGCAAATTAGGTGGTAATTTGTTCCACTGTTGCGCCGCATGAACAGAAAAGGATCTACCCATACCTACCATAAGCTTGTATCTTGGCACGTTAAGCAATCCTTTGTCCGCTGAGTGTGATTATCTCAGGGGACTGTATCTTACGAATTGCTTCTTGATGTAGAGAGGGGCATCTCCGAAAATGCACCTGTGAATGATAGTCATTGACTTAAAATTCACTCTATCTTCGACTCTTAGCCAATGCAAAGATTTTCTCGCCTCTATTGTATGGGCCCTGGTTTTTAATCGCTTCACTAAACGTACTGTATCATTTTCCATGACTTGACACTTGGCAATGTATTTTTTTGTTGCTCCTAACAATAGCGCGTTTCTGTAATCTAATCTGGACAATATTATTGCTCTGGCAATCGTTGCAGTATTATCCTCATTCAGATACGGTCGGATGGCTCTCATGAGGCGTGGGTAGTATGCATTATTTTTGTGTAAATAATTAACCTGGGCTTCTGCGCTCACCAAGGCATCTACCATCATCCCCAAAGTCTTGACCTTGCTCAAGACCTGAATTGTAGACTCTTTGATAGAGAAGGTTTTGTACTCCTCTCTTAATCTGGCTCTGGCTGAGCGAGTTCCAAAGATCAAGAGCTCTGTCTTTGCATTGTTTAAGCACATCCAGTTTTGCTGCATCCATTGGTCTATTGTGTGGTATATTTCAGCTATTTTCGCACTATCCCTAGTGTATTCTCCCTCTAAATTCAATGACGAGTTGCGTATCGTCGGTGTAGTTTTTGAAAAAGATGCCGACATCATTCAACAGGTCAAAGATGATAGAAATGGCCTCGTAAAATGTTTCCCCCAGTGCACTCTGGCTTGATGCTCCAAGGGCAAGGATGTAAGCCAGTCCAGGACAATCGGGGAACACTCAGCCATTCTTTTTAGCACTTTTACTAGCAGCTGGTGATCTACCAGGTCAAAGGCTGTGCTGAGGTCAAGCAACATCAGCATCCCAGTTTTGCCTCTATCAACTAGCTCAAGCATGTGGCTTTGCAGGTCTAACATAGCCGTTTCCACACTGTGGACGGCCTTAAAACCTGATTGTTGTTGATGGAGTGATACCTGCTCCTCTATGTGTTTCTGTAATTGTTTTGTCGCTATTATATATTGGATATTTTAATATCCAATATCTTAAGGATGAAATTAGCATTAGTGATAGGACGAAGATTGCCTGGGTCCTTGGAGTCTAGACCTGCCTTTTTAACCAAAGGCGTGATTGTGACTTTCTTAATTTCCTTCGGTACTGATCCTTCTTTGAATGATGCATTAATTATTTTGACCAAGACTTGTGCAAATATTTTCGTGTTTTTTATTATGACTTTTGAGTGAAGTATGTTTTCAGCACACAATGTTGGTTTCATTTTGTTCAGTACCCCCAGCAGTTCAGCTTCCGAGAGTGATGCGAAGTTAAAAGAATCTATGACTCCCAAATTAGAACAGTCTTTCTCTGGCGTGATTTCTGGTGATTTTTCTCTGGCCTTAACTATATTATTTCTTGCCTTTTGCGTTTTTGCTGCGAAAGCGTTTTGGACTATGTCGCAGTCTTCCTTAGATGGGGAGAAAGGCGGTGTGAGGACCTTTGGTTATTCAATACTTTTTAATATTTAAAATATTTTGCTTGTGGCATTAGATGCTGCTGCTAATTCTTTATTATAATGATTAGCCTTAGCTTCTCTTATGCTTTCTCTGTATTTATTGTTGGCTTGTCTCCAGTTGTCTTTATTTTCCTTGAAGCGGTTTTGGTGCCATTTTCTTTCTAGCGCTCTTTTTTCTACTGTCTGTTTGTTCAGCTCTTCACTGAACCATTTCTGGTTCTTACTGTTTTTTCTAGCTGTTTTAGTTTTCATTGGAGCTTCCTATTCCACCAAGTCTTGAATTTGTGAAAGATAATTATCCAGCATTATTTCATAGCTGTCTTGCTCTTGGAAGGATTTCAGGATTCTTGAGATGCAAGGTTTTATTTGTTCTGGCCCTATATTTTTAAAGTTTCTGCTCTGTACTTGAATGTGAGGGTCATGTTGCTGTTTGGTGTTTTCCACTATTACCTCAAAAGAAACCAAAAAATTATCATTCCATATGCATGGTTCTGTAATGATTTTCTGGGTCTGCAGGTTTTGAGTTAATGCCCAGTCCAACTGATTACCGTGTGGGGTAGTAGGTTTGTTATTGATCACTACGTAATCAAGGCTATTCAGGGTCTTCTCAAGTGAAATGGCTTCTATATCTGCCACATTTCCTCTCCAATAGTTAAAGTCACCAACTAACAATCTGGATGAGTTGGTTGATTTTAGGTTTATGAGCTGGGAACTGAGCTCATTGGCGAAGTCTGAAACTAACGAAGGAGGTCTATAAATAACTACTATGTTAAGGCAGTCATTAGGTGTGTAAATTAATTTCAGCTGTAGGGTTTCACATCCACTGCAGTTGAAGTTTGCTTTGAATAGTTTCATTGACTCTCTCGCTACGATAGCCACACCCCCATCCTGACCGCTATCTCTGTTTGTGTTATACACTGTATAACCCTCTGGTACAGCAATGTCGCAGGTGGGTCCTATTGGATCTTTACCCATGTTTCTGTAATGCATAGCAGATCAAGTTGTTTCTCTGTGATACACTCGTGTATACTGATAGCATGTTTACACATAGAGCGGTTGTTTAACAGTCCTACCTTGACTATATGATGAGGCTGAAAATGGGTTGATATATCCTCGGGGGACCGTATCTCTCAATTCGATTAGGATCCCAACGCCCTTTTATCAACTCACTGTTTGTTTTATTGTCTGAGATCTGCATTTCTTTTAAGTAGGGAGGGATTTTCTGGCGTGGATTTCTATGTGCGATCAGCTGCTCCTCCGCCTCCTTCCACAGAGTGTAGCCGTAGTGCCTGCCCGTGCGTGCTGGCGCTTTTCAGCCGGCTTTGGAGGGAAGTAGCTGCCTAGAACTCCAATCCTTCTGGGGATTGTAGTTCTTACCTACAATAACGCGTGCAGAGAGAAACCTTTCTGTTTCAATTTGCGTTAACTAAAAAGCACTGCAACACACTTTCAATCAAGCAGGGTTTTTCTAAACAGTGTTCAGCCAGCACCACAAAGCAGTTATCTCAGATGAAGAAGAGAGAAACAAGAATGTATATCTATATCTACAATTTATAGACAACAATGTGTTATGATGAGTCTTGTGTGTCATATTAAATTGTGCATGCCCATGATTACTGTGAAGCTTAGCTTAGTTAGAGTTATAACTGCGTGGACACGGCTTGACCCTTTGCCCCTCCCTGATGAGCCCAGCAGCCCCACATGCCTCAAGAAGCAACAAGTTCAACCGCAGCCAATCCACACCAGCACAACTATACAATGTATAATGTCTTGTTCAACTAAACCAATTAAATGTATTCGTTTAACCCTTATAGAACATGTCATAGATGACATGTTTTGGACTTATAATGTGATTATTCTGTATTGTTGGCAGAGCGCTCTCAGAACAGCAGAGTCCTCTGCATACCTCATCTTATTTTTATATAAAGATATCCTTGACTCACTCGCTATCTCTCCTAGTCTCATTCCCTACTGGGGTGTGCCCTTCAGTGTCTATTTCTCTGAGATTTTAATTGTAATTTTGGGGAATTACACTTTCATTTGGTGACCCCTTAACGTGACAGTTGATACAAGAAGCCCCCGGCCATAGCTTTGAGATCCGGGGGTCCCCCAACAAGGCTGCCCACCTATGGCAACTGGTAACCTTAGAGTCGCATACACTACTGAGAAGGTTCCACGGGTCCCGCCTTTGCAAATACCCAGCCCTACCGCTCTGCGGAGACAGTTTTGGCTCTTGATTGTTGGGCGGCACCCTGACTGTGGATAGGCCGTGCACTGAGGCTCTCGGACCAATACGGACACGTGAGTATCGATTGCGAGGGAATCTAAAGGAAAGGTAAGGGTAAGGGAAACAGAGTCAGATTGAAAAGCAAACAGGGATTTTTTTGTGGGTTTGGAACATACAGAGTTGAAGTAATTGGGACTATGGGGATTTCTTTCTTGTCTATTCTTTTTCTGCATATGGCCATTAGGATATTATAAGAGGTGATGAAGTAAGAGGAGATACAGGAACCTAGCTCTGAAAGGGGGTGGAGGAGGCGCCACATAGTACTATCTCGACTATTACAGGAGTTTAAATAGTGAAAACATAAATAATTGGAAGTATTGCATAAGGAGTAGGCTAAGAAAACGTTAGTTGTTCTCTTTTCTTTTCCTTATCTATCTTTGAGAAAAAATCTCTAGAGGTTGGTCCAAAAAGGGCCAGGGAAGGGTGAAAGAGGGAAATAGAACTACAGTGGAAACTCTGGGTTCAGGGCAGGGGCGTTGTAGGGGAATAGGAAGGTAGGGTTTATGTTTTATTTTATATGGTGTGAGTAGAGTATGTTAATCTGTCACTTTTAATGTCATATGGCCAATGTCTTGTCATTTTATTGATGGTATAAGTGTTCAGCTTTGCAAAGTGTTTTAAGGTTTTGAAAAAAGTATGGTCAAAATGTTTTGTTGAACAGTTGCAAAAAAGATTCTTGTGGTGAACACAGTGTAACAAGACACTATAAAGGTGCACAACTCCACACACGCACCCAGTAGCGAAAAGAAAATACATGATGGGGGCAGACACACCATTCATGCATATATGCCAACACCTCCCCGTGTATAGCGAGAAAATAAAAAAATATCATGAGCAATGGCTAACGGAAATAAAAGGGAACGGGACATCCCAAATATGGTCAGAAGGAGGGTCCTTTGATAAGACAGTATTGGACCTCGTAGCAAAATATTTATCAATTAAATATAAAGGCAAGCAGCTCCAAAATTGGAGAGAAGTGCTAGATTTGTGGAGACTGTTTGAGGAATTGCCACAGGTTAAAAATAATGACAGAGAACAGCCGCCCCAACTAACAAGGATCAGGGAGGAGAAGAGAAGGAGGAGGGGAAAGAACCCAGAAAACTGTACCCATTATTAACCAAGCCCGCTGAGGGATACATCAAACCCATATATACATGCAGGCCAAGTCCCCCCCCACACCTGCAGCAGCGCCTCCTCCCCCTTATGATTCTAAAGGTTTGTACGGGTCAATGTGTGCACCCCCAGTGAAGTTAGGGCGTTTAACGCAAGACTTGGGAAATCAGATAACTATGACCCAGCCTGAACTAACACGGTTAAGTGATATATACGAAAGAAGCCAACTTTTGCCTGGGGCAAGCAAACTCTGCTACCCCCAACACCAAGCACTCCCATAAGCACAGCGGAAGACGAGTGGAAGTAGGGGGATGTCCTATTCTGCATTGATAACACCCCCATTAAGGTAATACAGGTAGGGCGAGGAGAAGAGCAGGTGAGTACGGGACCAGGAAGTGCAACATTAGAAAGGGAAGAAGAATGTTGGAGTATTCTGGATGAGTATGAGGAAGGAGCCAGGGCAGGAGGGGTGTCCTTACCGAGGAGGATATAACAGAGTGTTGAAGGGGAAGGGGAAGAATCGCACACTGGGAGACTAAGAAGTAGAATTGGGAGAATGGCCCTAGTAAAGAAAAAAGGGATGAAGCTGAGTAAAGGAAAATGGAAGTCGAATTTACAGATGCCACTGATACACAAGGGGGCGGGGAGGCCTCAATATGTTCCTTGGGCACAGATGGACAATACCCATTTACTGAAAACATTGCTCCCGCTTACAGGGGGGGCGAGCAAATGGATATATGGTTTTGAGAAAAATACAGCAGGTATTCCATTGGCAATTGGTGACGTTAAAGGTTTGTTGGTATCTTCGGTAAGGGTCCAGGCTAACAGGGTGTGGGTGAAGGCCGGTTTCCCAGGGGTGACATTGGATTGTGACCACCATGATGGGGTGTCATTTAACAATGTAAGGGCACAGGTGTGGGATGCACTGAGGAGCACATTTCCAGACACGCCCGACTTACAATCAGTGATGCAATGCACAATAAGGGAGGACGAGGATGCTGCAATTTACATTCTTCGGGTGCAGGATATGTGGAGGGCAGAGACAGGCACGGCTTGGGACCAATCCACCTCCCTCTTTTACTTCATAATTAAGAGAGGCCTCCCAAAGGAAGTACAGAAGGCACTTGATTAAATTGCTGGTATAGAAGCCAAAGGTTGACCAGAAGTACACAGCATTATAGTACATCACTGTAGGAGGATCAAAGAAAGGGAGAAAGAAATTGCGCAGAAAAGGTTGGCAGACGATGTAAAGCTTGTGCAGACGAAATTGGTGAAGGTCGCAGCAGTAGCTGCCGCCCTCCCCACAGAACGACAGGGAGATGGGGAGGAGGGGCCAATAGCAATACAAGCAAGAATGGCAGCCACTTGGGCAGCAAACACACCTGGGCAATGGGCTGGAGAGGAGCAATATGGAGGGCCCCAATGGCAAGGAAGGACTGGAAGAGGAGGACAAGGTGGGTACCGAGGACAAAGAGGAGGGTACATAGGCCAAGGACCCAGAGGGGGAGGCCAAGGAATGTGTTGGTCATGTGGTAGATGGGGCCACTTTGCAAGGGAATGTCACACCTGCCCCATGTCATACTATCAGAATGAACAACAGTATGGTCATCCCCATACAGGCATCCCCTATGGCCTGCCTATTGGTGGATACAGACAAGAAGAAAAAATTGACCCCCGTTATGCACCAGAACAGAGTGCACCACCACAAGGCACACAGCAGCGGTTAACACGATAGAACCACATGGTAAACACACGCAGCAACCCATTCATTACCATGTCAAATGGCACACAGCACCATTCAGAGGAGCAGCAGTGGTGGGGGACAGCATGTTCACCCATTCTGAGACGACTAGGCACTCAGAATAGGACAGCCCACAGAGAGTGCTTATCGACAACCCTAAATCCAGACAAGGAAGCACTGGTGGGGGCAGAGATAGGAAACATGCAGTTCATCTTCATGGTGGATTCAGGGGCAGAAATATTGTGTCTGAAAGAAGGCCGGTTTCCGCTTTCAGACCAGAAGTTAGAAACACAAGAATTCTCTGGGGCAGTGGTGATGGTTCCTTACACTAAAGATTTGGACGTCACAGTGGGGGGGGAGATGGTGTGAGCACCCCCATTGTATCACAAAGAATCGCCAATAAATTTACTAGGGAGGGACCTCCTCAGTAAGCTTAACATTACCATCTCCTTCACAGAGAGGGGAATAGTGTGCTCAACACCAGGTATATGTTTCATGAGAGCCATGTTACTAATTAACACAATTGCCAATGAAATAACGGTTCTGGGAGTACCAATTGACCCGACATGTCCGTACATGGGATGCAAGTGCTGGCAAAAGCAGTGCCTGAAATAACACGACAAGAATGGCGAGTACCTTCCGACTTTGTGTTTCACCCCGTGGCCGCCCCCGAGGTGGTACAAGGGTCGATACTGTCCCTTGATTTGCATGGTGGGCAAATATCCGCACAGTGAATAGTGGTGATAGGGTTGGACATGACCTACCAGATGAGGAACTTTTCATTGACAGTGACACTGATGGGGAAATCATAATTGAAATTTGTATTCCTTGCGACATAATGATTCAAAATACACAAGTGACAAACCCCCCTCATAGCCATTGTCAGTGCACCCCCAACATTTTTTGACGAAGACATGCAACAGGTGCCAGCCACATTATGGACGACCAATCGCCATGACGTAGGGCTCCTGCAAGGAGTAACTCCCATTAAAATCAAGCTCAAACCTGGAGCAGTGTTGCCCCGAGTAAAACAGTACACCTTGTCAAGAGAAGCAGAGGAGGGGATAAAAGAGACCATGCACGCCCTACTAGAACAAGGGATAATTGTGCCTTCAAATTACCTTGTAATACGGCAATTTACCCAATTAAGAAAATGAAGGGCGGGGCTTAGAGGATGATACAGGACCTACACCCACTTAATGACGCCATACAATAAGAATCTCCACTTGTCCCAAACCCTGCATCAATTTTGTGCAGCATCCCAAAATGGGCGACTTGTTTCACAGTGGTACACTTGAAAAATGCATTCTTCTAGGTGCCACTGGACCCAGAATCACAGTACCTGACTGTATTTACCCTGGGGGGAAAGAGATATGAGCATTTCAGATTGCCCCAGGGATATTGTGAGAGCCAAAGCATTTTCAATAGAATACTACATGAGGACCTTGGCAACATCGACACAAAGAGCACAATAATACAATATGTAGATGACCTTTTAATATGAGGAGAAAACGAAGAACAGTGCAGAACAGACTCATTTACATTATTACATTTACTGACCTGCAAGGGGTACAAGGTGGACAGACAAAAATTACAGTACTTCCTAAAAGAAGTGCTGTATTTGGGACAACTGATATCAAAAGATGGTAAACAAATACTCCCAGACAGGGCAGCAGCAGTACGTGCAACTATCAGGCCCCACACAGTTAAGGACATGCAGAAATTTCTCGGCATAGGTAATTATTGCCGGGCATGGATACTAGATTATGCAGCATACACAAGACCCTTGCTACAAGCACTGAGGGAAGCACAGAAAGAGAGCTCAGGGATTGTATGAACCCCAGAAATGAACACACATTGAAAGATCTCATCTCCACGGCGGCAGTCCTAGCAATCCGTGATTATTACCACACATTCTTCTTATTTTCACACTGTAACAGAACACTAATGACAGCAGTATTGACCCAGAAAACGTCTCTAGGACACAAGCACCTAGCTTACTAGAGTGGCACACTCGACACTGTAATGCAAAGGCACTTCGCGTGTGAACAGGCTCTCGCAGCAGCAGCGTTCGCCATTGAAAAGGGTGCCACCATTGTAATGGGATGTTTGGTAACTTTATTTGTTGAGTACTCCTTGTTTGCTATTGTTGAAAGATCCAAATCTACACTAATGACACAGAGGGCCACAGCACATGAAATATTATTGTCCAGCTCCAACATATACATAGTGCATTGCAAAACAGTAAACCCAGCAACGTTTATCACTGAAGCATGCACAGTGGAAGACATGCAAAACCATGATTTTGCCACATCTGAAGGGGAAGGTGACGACATAACCAAAGCAAATGAAAATGCCCTAGAGGAAGGGGAAGTGTGTTTTGTAGACGGGTCAGCATCAGTTTGTCCAGAGTCAGGATAAAAGCACGTAGGAGCAGCAATAGCATGGTTGGAAGACGGAAAATATGAGACGATTGTACAGAAAAGGTTACCAATGCATTTCTCAGCTCATGCAGCAGAATTAATGGCATTAATTGAAGCACTCAATGCAGCAAAAGGGTGCGCAGTAACTATTTATTCGGATTCAGCATACATGATCACAACAGTACACAGGGGGTTGTCAAGATGGGGGAGGAAAGGTTTCAGAAGAGCAGACGGGTCCCCAGTGCAACATGCAGAACTTTTAAAAGAACTACTAGAAGCATTAGCAGAACCCTCTGTAGTGGCCCTCATGAAGTGCCAGGCACACACTAACAACAGTGACGTCATCTCATTGAGAAACGCGGCAGCTGATGCCGCCACGGAAGAAGCAGCATATTTTGACAAAAATTTCAAAGGAGAATTCGTAGTAAAGGCAAATGTGGAGGAGGAAAGAGAAGCATGGTATAACTCAATGCCAATATCACAGATAATTGACCTGCAAAAAAGTGTGCCGATTGAGGAGCAAGAACTATGGATTAAAAGGGGATGCACACAGTCAGCTACAGACCTCCTTTGGTGCCAAAACTGCACAGGGAAAGTAGTAATGCCCCTAGAACTGTTACAAATAGCATTCCAACAACTGCACTTCCCAGCACACACAGCAAAACAACACATAGCAGCAGACATACAGGAATATTGGTTCGTTGTAGGATTGCAGGAACATGTGGCAAAATTAACAATAGAATGCACAACGTGCCAAACATATAATTCAGGAGTGACTCTAAGAACATTGAACGGGACCCTGCCCCGCCACATCGGACCCTTCCGTGAACTGCATATTGATTATGCAGACATGGGAGAAAGGTGCAATGGAGCAAGATATCTCATTCTGGTGGTCTGCCCTTTTTCACGTTGGATGGAGGCAGGACCCTCTGCACACCCAGATGTGAAATGTGCGATGACATTTTTAGTAAGAGAGGTATTCCCACGATGGGGAATTTATTACTTCATATGTTCCGACAATGGAACGCACTTTGTAAATTACTTGTTTAAGGCAGTAACCTCCTTACCACCCACAAGCAAATGGATTGTAGAAATAATAAACGGCCTTCTTAAAAGCATATTGTCAAAATTGTGTCACACCTAAAAGAAAAACTGGGTGAATTGCTTACGACTAGCATTATTCCAGTTGAGAACACAGACAAGCAAAGACCACCACTTGCCCCTGCACGAGATAATGACAGGAAGACGCATGCACACTCCAATATCTCCAATTAGGAGAGCATCAGATGCTCACAAAACAGCCACAACATTAGGAGAGGAGTTCCAGGAATATTTAACACAGTTGACAAAGGCAGTAAGTAGTATAGCAAAACACATTGCACCGCCCTTTACATGAGAAAATTAAACAGATACTGTCACAGTTGCAGCAGACAGCCCCAATACACAACTAATGCCTGGGGAAATGGTGTACGTGCGCAGTTTCATAAGGCGATGGAATGCTCCAAGATTTCACATCCCATATGAAGTAGTATATTGCACACCAACCGCTGTGAAGGTGAAGGGCCTGAAATATTGGATACATCTCTCGGACATATGAAAAGCACATGATAGTGTACTAGCTCATGGGGAGCAGCAGAATGAGCAAGAAATGGCTGCACCATGAGGTAACTGAAGCATAAATAAATTAAGTGTGCCACTGGTTAAAAAAGAAACGATAAGAAGGATGTGAAATGACAAAAAGAAAAATAATGAATATGAGTACACATACTGTAAAGTAAATATGTATTTGAGTATGTAAAATAATGACTTCCTACTGTATCTCCCTGTCGCTTCACTACTATTTATCTGTCACCACCCTCTATCCACTTGGTACTGAGATGTTTTATGAAGAATATAAAAGTAAATGATAAGGTGGATATGCACTTAACCCATTATATCTCACTCTATAGGTACAAACAAGGCTGAAACGAGGGCCCTCAATGACAATGACACATCTGTGGATAGCAATAGGGGAAATATTAGTGCAACTAGAGCCTACTCCTATGAGTGTGGCTTATGTTTTGTAGCTCTCGTGTTTTCAACAATGTTGGTGTGCCTCTGTTACGCTCACCTGGTCTCTGCAGAGGCATTGGGGCATGGTTGCAGCCCTCCCGGGGTGCAGTCGCTCGGGTCCGACTTCGCCCTCTGCGCTTATGTGGTAACTGGTGGTAGTAGGTGATGCTGTTCGGGACTGCTCTTGTGTGGAGAATAGGGGTCACGCGTATGCACGCTTGTGCGCCTGATCCCCTTCCAGGCCCCTTCTCCCAAACCGTGGTACCCGTGGGATGCGCTGTCCCTGGAAAGCTCACCTGTTGATACATTTTGGCGAGCACTCTGTCCTGCTGCTTCTGGCAGGGGCGCTTGTATTATCTGGACCGAGTTCCTTCACTGGTCCCTAGCACGTGGTAGTCCAGTTCTGCTGCGACTAAGCCACTATACTTCAGGTACGTGTTCCTGTTTGCCTTTGTCTTTCCTCATCTGTTTTTGTTGTATTGTAAAGTTTGTTGTCTTGTATTGCTGTCTGTGCCACTTTTGATGTTTGCTCTTTTGCTTTCTTCCCTTGCAGGTGATGTTGTCAGCCCGGCAGAAGCTGCAGAGCTCGAGGCGACAGCCGGAGGCAATGAGGAAAGAAGCTGAAGCAGTACAGTAGCTGGTAAATTGTTAACTAGGGCGTGCGCAGGGTTCAAATGCGGCGTGCCCCTAGGACAGATGTTCTAGCCTTGTCTTTCCTCTTCTTCACAGGGTCTGAGTTCGTGGATGTGGAGTGCGGTGCTGCGGCATCGGGATCAAGATCACTGGATGTCAGGAGATGAGTCTGCAGATGAAGCGATGAAGCACCGGTTTCCTGGAGGTGAGTGTGCAGGAGAACACTTGGTTTAAAAGGTAAGTGCCACACCCTGCCATACCCGATGCCACACCCTGCCACACCCGATGAGTCAGCACATGAAGACCAGGCCTAGGGAGCAACACCCGATGAGTCAGCACATGAGGATGTTCTCTGGAATAAAGGCTTTCAGCTCCTGGAAAGTTCTTATAAAATAAAAGCACTCCTGCACTGAAATAAAGTAAAAGCACTCCTGCACTGAAATAAAGTGTTCCTGCTCACATCTATATATGAGCCTGGCGCCGAAGCCACAGCCCCTGTGTTTATAGGTCCCAAAGGGACATAAGTGAGTCAAGTGACCCATTGCCACCATCACTTGATGGTGTGGTTTTTGTGTTCTGGGGCATGTGGCCATGACAGCCTTGGACTAAACTGGGCAGTGAAAGAAGCAACTAATGAGAATTTCTGTGTGTGCTCCTTGATTCCTGATGCCTCAGGTTCCCCCAATGTTTTACTACCACAAGAGGCGCCTATTTCTGAGGCTCAGTGTCTTATTTATCTTGGACTGTGTAGAATAAGAAGCACCTACCAAGCACACACTGTTTCATTACAATTGCTGCAGAATTAAAAACCCTGCCACAGCAAGCCACAAGGAGTAATCTGCGCCAAGGAGTCTTGTCATCAAGGGGACAATGTTCACAGACAATAGATGGCAAGAGGAACAAATAATGTGCAAAGCAGAGGCCTTGCGAGGATTGTCGGATGAAAAGCTCCAATTTGGTCTCAGCACATCGCCATACTAACGTGGGTAACAGCTCTTGAAAAGCCAATCAAGATCCAACGTGAAATACATTACGAACTTTGCTTTCATGGTGAAGGGAACGTGCCCCTGGGTGAAAACAAACACTGCAACAAGACGCTCATTATGCCTGCAATGACGAAAGGAACAGCAGCTTTAATGGACACTTACTGGTTGTGTGGCAAACAGGCGTACTTGTACCTCCCACCATCATGGAGGCGTATGTGTGCTCTGGCAATGCTGTACTTGGCCCTAATGGTAATTCCTGAAAGCCATATCCAAAGGGAGAGGGTGCCAAAACGAGATGTCCCAGCACCCCAGTCAACAACCGAAGAACCACCTATGTATGATGCGCTGTCAGAAGAGCAGCTGTAAAACCGGGTGTCGCGAAAACGGAGGGCATCAAATTACATCTGCAAAGAATCCTCAGAATTCTTTGCAAAAATACCTGACAAGTTTAAGCTGTTCAACTCAGCAGAGACATTTTTCGCATCACTCATACCAAGCATCCAGGCCCGAGAGAATGCCAAATGGTTGCAGATTGTTCGCTGGGAGCAGATCCAGTTGGGCAATGACACTGAAGAAGGGTTCAATGTCATCAAAGTGGAATTCAGTGCCCTGCAGCTGATGACCATGCAAAATAGATATGTGCTAGACCTGCTCACAGCAATGGATGGCAGTGTTTGCCGAAAAATCGGGAGTGCATGTTGCACATTCGTGCCTTCTGCAGACGCGGAAAATTGGACACTGTCACATGAGATAGCAGCAGCATACAATCTCGGAGAGAGGTTGAAGGTTGAAGGAAGAGGGCGTCGTGCAGCCAAGCAGATGGTTCGACAACCTGTTTGAGTGGGTGCCATTGTGGCTAGGTATGGCCGTGAAGCTGCTGATACCAATCATCGTCTTTTTGCTGCAATTTTTGATGCAATTTTTGTGTGTGTGCCAGGTAGGAATCAGATGCTGTGCAAAATCCATTCCTAACAGTGCAATGATGATGGTGTCAATGGGCAACACAGCAAAAGGTGCTTCAAGTTGTGCAAGATGCCCAAGTACAAACCGAAGAGGACCCAGAACCCAAATATCGAATGACTGCAGTGTACAACACTGGAGACAGTGTAGATAACCTCTATCACCCCATGATCAAAGCACCCTATGAATTAGAATGGTACGAGGAAGTATGGGTAGATCTAGCGGGGATGGTGGCTGCATTTATATGGTCTGCACTCCAGATTAATATGCATGCAGACGTGAGAGTCTCAGATATGTGTGCAGGGCTTGTATGCCAATAAAGGGAACCCCAGCCTGGGATGAAGCAGTGGCTGAGGCAGGAGAATGGAAACATTTGAAAGCCTTAGCATCTTCGTTACTTTAGTAATGAAAGGGGGGAATGTAAGGGAGGAAGGGTCGTTTGGGCCCCCCCTGCATTCCGGTTGAGGTGTACGTTATTTTCATACACTGCTTGGAGACGTTCCATTGTCTGAGCCCCAGTGACGGGTGCGAGGAAGCCATTGAATGACACCTATCCAATGCACCTTGCACGACCGCAGAGACTCAATTTTGTGTTAACCACAACTCCATCTTTAGACTAGGCTGCGCATGAAACTCTCAGAGGCAAGCCTGCACCTCTCCCCTGTCCAGCGCCGCGCACAGCCAGCCCGACAACCCACGCTTCCTCCCCACTGTCTAGGCTGCGGCTGTCCTGTTCTCATGGAAGCTTGGCCGCAAATTGTTGCAAGCTGACACTGTATCTCTCTTCTTCCTCTGCGATTACTGCCCTGTGTGTGACGGGCCAGAGCCTGGCACATGGAAACCATAGGTCATAGATGACGCGTTCTGGATTTATAATGTGATTATTCTCTATTGTTGGCGGAGCGCTCTCAGAGCAGCAGAGTCCTCTGCAGCTCTCATCTTATTTTTTTGTAAAGATATCCTTGACTCGCAATCTCTCATGGTCTCCTTCCCTACTGGGGTGTGTCCTTCAGTGTCTATTTCTCTGAGATATTTTAATTGTAATTTTGAGGAATTACCACTTTCACTGTCCTGGACACTCAGGATACATTCCAGATGTAATCCCTGTTTTAAACTTTCTAGAGATTCGAAATGTGATACCCTTGGGTGGAAAACGTTTCTTCCTCCAGTCTAGAGCCCTACCGGCTGGCACTCTTTTATGTAAAATGTGGCACAGCAGCATGGTAACAGTCATTAAAAACACCTTCACAGAGAGCCCAGATGTATCTGTTCATCTCTGAAAAATCTTATTAAGGTCCCAATGGCATTAAGACTTGGGGCAGGAGGGTTTGTCAGCATAGCACTTTTCCTTAACCTGTGCGGTAGCATATGCTATTTCACTGGTGCACACTTAACCTGCTTGTGTCCGGCTAAAATGGCAGACTCATATATATTCACCGTCCTATGATCTTCCATTTTGAAGACAGTCTAGACAGAACTTTAAATATATGTACTACATCTGGTCTAGTAGGATGTGTTGCCCACTCCAGACCCTGGCTACACAATAGAGCCTAGGTTTATGGATTGCAGCCTGCTGTCTCTGGAGTCTAAGACTCTCTAACGAATCATTCAACTTCTCCCAAATGGCCTGGATTTCTCCAGCTACCCACAAAATGGACCAGCTCATCAAAACTGGGGATCCATCAAGCACCAAGGGATGGTAGCTTCCCTAAGACTGTAGAGTCCACAGACAACTCCAGCCAGGTCAGAGTTCATTTTACCAAGTTCAGGAACTCATCACAAATGGTAGAAAAGCAAACACTGTTTACACATCCCATTCCTTCAGGAGATCATCACTTGCTGATACTTCTGGATCCAGTCTCCAGCTCAACCATCTATTTGGTTGTCTGTAGGGCTAACAAGTACCTTTGACACATTCCCCACCTCTCTGTCAGCCATTTCAAGACTCATCTGTCTTTCTGCCAATCACTGGAATCCAACAACTATCTTGTGTTTCTGTCTTCTAATACATTACATAGCCCAGATAGATAGTATGCTCTAACGGATATGTTGCTCTCCAGGAAGAAGTGCCAAAACTCCTTGGCCAGCCACCAATATATTGGACCTTGTGATGCCCAGTCATTTGATGCATCTCACTGCAAATATATTAGCCATCTTGAGAAATACAAATCACTTTGCTCCTCCCGGGTCTGGCCCTTGATCACAGAGGAGCCTGCCAGGACCTCAATGCAATTGATCTGGAGGTTTATCTCTCCCTCTGATCAGACTGGCATCTTCCTCATTCACCAGATCCGGGTTCTCCAGATCTCCATTCAAGGCTTCCATGTGCTAAAACCACAAGTACAATTCCGCCCACACCTCTTTAGATATTGGGATCATATTTCATAAGACCGACCCCTTCTTAGGTGCTTAATCATCAGGTGTTGCAAGACTTATTAGTGGAGAGGACATGGGAAGATGGCTTGAATCAAGACCTCAAGGAGATCTATCAGCCATGTGAGAACCTTCAATGAGATCTGCTTCTTCTTTAGCATCAACCCAATCTCCTATTTTGATCGCCTGCACTTTCCCATGTGGAATACCTGGGGCAAAACACAGCTACAGAGACCACTGAGAACTCCCAGAAAAGTCCCATCTGCATGAAGGCAGGTGCTTTGTTTTGACTTCTCCCAATTTATGAGGAAGCCCACACATTCCAGACTGACCTCCGATATGAGCCGCTCTCTGTCGCCCAGCAACACCCTCATATGATCCCCAACTTTCATAACCTGGCCACCACAGGCTGCAGGAGCTTGGCAAAGAACTTGTGAGCAGATGAAATCCTAAAGAGGAGGTATATAAACTCTCATACTTTACCTGCCTACACGAAATGCAGGTAATGCCTGCATACTGTGGATCTGCGCTGTGCAATGATCATCCTTGAGATCTAACTGAGCTAGCCAGTCTCTTTGTTGAAGCAAGTTCCTGAAAAGATGTATTAATTACATCTTGAAATTGTAGTGCTCAAGCCATACCTTCAGGTTCATGACATTTATTAATGGACTCATCTTCTGCTTCAATTTGTCCACGAAAATGTTGCTTGTAATGCTGTTTGTCCCAAAAAGGTCAGTGGGCCACTGGCTCACTTCCATACCAGATCTGGCACTTCACTGATCTCTAGAGTCTGCCCCTCCTTAAAAAAGTGCATTAGAGGAGGCATACAAAACCTGCAGCCGAAACCCTTGGAATGACTCCAGTATCCAATGGTCTCCGATAATTGCATGCCATTTGACTATAATTTACCCAAAACCACTGCCATTGCTTTGTGATCCCTGACTCTCACCTGCATTGGGGGTTTGACAATTTGTGATGCCTCCCTAGCCTTTATTGATGCCTTGCCCTCAGGATGGCAAGAAGGTACCTGCTCTACACTGGTCTTGTCACCTTGGAAACTTTGGCTTTGCTCATAGAAACAGTTGGATGAGCAACCTGACCTTTCTAGTCCTCCCAAACAACTTGGGAGAAAAAATGCTTACCATCAAACAGTGACCTTTGTCGTAAGATACATAGGTGTTCACAGATGTGGCCTTCAAGAGCATGTTCCTGACAAGAACCCCCCTTTTATAATTATAACTGATTTTTTTCTCGATCGTGTGTTGCTCTGCGTCGTCTTGCTTCCAAGACGAGTGCGTTGCCACTGAGCTATACTACCCGTGCCCCTTGCCTTGCCAGCAGACTTTGATGTGACTAGCTCTCATAGCTTTGTGTCTTTTTTCACCAGGATGGATCTCGTTCTCTCCACTGAAATGAAATAGTCAGAATTCCCTAGACTACAGAAAGCCCTTTGGAGCCACGTAGCTAGAATGTGAGGATCCACTGGAACCTGGCTCTCTTTGAACGCCTCATCCAGTTCCAGGATCTTTGCAAGGGGATCTAAGAGCTTGTCTAGGCATACATGACGTATCAATTCATTTTTACGGGTACTTTTTCGCATAATGGTCAGCATACCGGGTTCATGGTATGGCATCTCTGCTACCTTCATTTCTATTGTGACAAACCAGGGCAGACAGGGCTTTAAATGGGCTTGGGCGTATCCCCGGTAGTCTTCAAAAACTCTCCTTGAGCCGGGCTGCTACTGGAGGCTCCTCAGTCCCCCTGAGCAGCACTAGGCCTGATTATAATCACGAGCACTCATGTGAGTGTGGTAGGGAGCCAGGACCCAGTGAAAGGAAAGTGTGTGGGAAAGCTCTCTGCCTGATAAGCGGGACAGCCAGCCCCTTTCACCAAAAGGACTTTCTGCCTATTTCATTGATGCGCACAGTGGGATTGCAGGCTTTAACCTGTGACACATATACCTCATATATACATATAAATATATATATTTTTTAAATGAGTGTACTTGCATCCCCAAAATGCTTTTTGATTTTATGCGTAGTACCACATATTTTGCATTGCTGCTACCTGTTCCCACCCCTTTCACCCTGGTGATCTAATGGTTTATTGAAGGGCCGGTTGAAGATGTCAATGATAAGTTAACACCTTGAGATCTGCCTTTGGACAGCAAAATGACAATGACAATGACACATCTGTGGATAGCAATAGGGGAAATATTAGTGCAACTAGAGCCTACTCCTATGAGTGTGGCTTATGTTTTGTAGCTCTCGTGTTTTCAACAATGTTGGTGTGCCTCTGTTACGCTCACCTGGTCTCTGCAGAGGCATTGGGGCATGGTTGCAGCCCTCCCGGGGTGCAGTCGCTCGGGTCCGACTTCGCCCTCTGCGCTTATGTGGTAACTGGTGGTAGTAGGTGATGCTGTTCGGGACTGCTCTTGTGTGGAGAATAGGGGTCACGCGTATGCACGCTTGTGCGCCTGATTCCCTTCCAGGCCCCTTCTCCCAAACCGTGGTACCCGTGGGATGCGCTGTCCCTGGAAAGCTCACCTGTTGATACATTTTGGCGAGCACAAGGCCTTTAGTCGGGGAAACCTGGTACCGCCCTCAGGAATATGTACATACTATTAGCCCATCCTTCAAGGGATTGAAGAGCTACATATTATCTGGGATAGACAGACGACAGGGGAGCTGAAACCCTAAAGGAGCACATGAGCACTATCAAGCACACTGGGCTTGGGTCATTTATTTACAGAATTAAGGGAATTTACTCACTTATTAAATTGCTTATATTCAGAGTCAGGAAAGAAAAATGTACACACAGGAGTGTATTTGGAATCTGAACCAGAGTGAGCTTTATTTACAGTATACAGACTGAATACAAACAAAACCACCTGTGACCATGATAGGTGGCCCACAGTACATGTTTGTAGTACCTAATCTTGTATTCAATTGTTTGTTAGGCGGGTGGCCCTTGCCTGTCACTTTCCCCTCCTTAGGCCATGTCCAGCACAATTCAGAGCTCCACCCCCTCAATTTTGGATCCCACTTCATGCACTAAGGACAGGGCTCTTACATGATGGGTAGCTTTCCTAACACTTGCATCCCACACAGAGTCTCAAATGAGGTGTGCAGACTTTGCCCTTCTTGCAATACCCTCTTGGGCAAAAGACACTCCCTCAGCAGCGCTACACCACGACTGTGTTTCACATATGAAAGCATTGGAGCTGCCGGAGTGGGAGCGAGTGTGGAATGGAGGATGGGAACAGCATCCTCACTGAATGCAGATCAGATTACTTAGCAATAATCTTCATTACTCCTAAGCCTACCTTTCCTCATACCAGTTCTAACATTTGAGGCCCCACTTTGCTTTCAGGAAGACTTCTTTCGAGTGTGTTTCTCATTGGCTCTGTCCTCCTCTGGGAGGAATAATCTTCCTGCCAGCCACATCTCATCAGATTTAAAATATCCAACCAAATCATGGGACGCTTTCCCTAATGGGGAGGAAGTGGAGGAACGTCCTTACTGGAATGAGGAAGAGCAGGATTAAGAGTAGTGAAGATTACCATACAGTAATCCGATCATTACCTCTACGCCCCTCTTCCTCATCCCAGCACTGACCTTTGAGAATTACGAAAGCCAGGCTGGTCGTGATGAGGCCTATGTCAAACCACCTGGACACTCAAATAGAATTTATAGCCAACCATCACCACTTCACTGAGTTTCAAAGAACATCTGTCGACATTCAATTTATAGACCTGAATGAACGCATTGGGTCTGGCCTATGTAGCAGTGCTACATATGTCCAACAATGATGTACCTTGCAAGTTAGCCCACAAGGTTATCCTCGTATGGTAATACCCTGAATAGGACCCCTCGGTGCAGGCCTGCCATCTCATAGTCCATAAGAATAGTGATTATGATCCACCAATTGATGGGAGTCGGGGAGGCATTTTTACCCACATCTCCAACTCCAAAAGACACTAATACATTGTCCATCTTTCTGATGGACTCTGTACTGTTCAACTATTCGAGAACGGCCATTTTACCCTAGACAAAATGCTAGGCGGCCTCTTCAGGAAAACTAGAATTCTGAAAGAGTGCTGGTGACACTATTTTTTGGAACCGTGAAACCTGGAAGCTACCTTGGTGATAAAGGAAGGATCCAACATCAGTATAAGTACCTAATCCATTACTATCAGAAATGGAGGTCTGTATAACAGGCTGCCCGTCTTGCCCAACCTTCTGGTTTAAGTGACATCAATCAGAAAGATATTTTTGAGGATCAATAACCTTACCGCAATAGACTCTATTGGATTAAAGGGAGCTTTTTGTAGCATGTCAAGAAACAACTGCAAATCCCAAGGAGGGTCACTGGTCAAATCCACAGCTCTATATAACGTAATATCCTTAAGCATCAACCAACTCCCTCTCCCCCTTTGGAGTAGGGGACCAATGTCCTTGAAAGGCTTTTATGGCTGCCCATTACACTCTTAAGGCAAACACATACAGCCAGATCTTTCAGGTTCCTGTCATGGAGGAATAGTAATACCACTGGAAACCCACAGTTTAGAGCCAGCAGGTCGTTCCTACTGAACCATGCTACAAGGTTTGCCCAGTGACGATCATAAGATTTAAGGATGGAAGTCCTCTGTGCCCTCCGTACCACCTTTGCTATTTTTCCCAAAAGAACTACATTTGGCTATCCCCTCCTCTCAACTTCCAAACAACCCATTGGAGGAGTTGGCATGGGGGTGACCTTCTCTAGAAGAGAGGGGAGCCACCTCCTCCTGGGTCACCAGAGCTCCATTAGAATCGCTTTAACGCAGCCCTCCCGTATCTTCCTGACGCCTTGAGGAGGGAACCCATAGATCAGTGACGGGGGCCAATCTATGAGCATGGCACCCACCCCCACAAGCCCCCTTGTGTCTGGAATATGGAGTAAAACCTGGCAAACTGAGCATTTTGAGGGGATGCAAACAGATCTATGACTGGAGTCCAGAACTTCCAGCAGATTTCCCCAAACACCTGCTTCCTCGGAGGCATCGCTCCTGATATTGGGAACTCTCTGCTGAGTTCCCTACAGTCACATTCTCTATGCCTCTTATGTGGGTCGCCTCCAGGAACGAGAGATGGCGTTCCACCCAGAGACCAATCTGCTTTGCCATGATACCCAAAGGCCATACACTCCAACAACCCTGACTTTTGCGAAATGTGGTTTGCTGGACTATTTTCTTTATTTTTATTTTTTTGTGGTGCTAGGAGTTTAGTAAAGAAAGTGAGCATAATACGAGCCCCCGGCCTTGCCCTAAAATCGATGCCCTCGCTGCACAGAATTGCCTTGCCCTACAATCGATGCCCTTGCTGCACAGAACTGCCATGCCCGACAATCGATGCCCTCGCTGCACAGAGCGATGGTGTGAGGTTTACTGGGTAGAAGAACGCTGCATAAAAACAAAGCTCAACTCAATTACAATTTCCCCTTCCCCCTCTCGAAAATTAGTTTGCCAAACTCCAGGGGGGGTAGCTTTTTAATCACAAATATGATGTACTGTAATCTATCCACAACTAACATCGGTGCTGTCTAGATAACACTCGCCATCCATCTGCTCCGTTAGCACCCTAGCTGGAGCAGTCACGTGACAGTATGGCTGCTCATCAACGATGACAAACGCAGCAATAAATAATATTATACAGCTGTAGCTATAATTTTATGGAAATAACCGCCTGGCGTCAGTTAATCCTCCCTTTTGACCCGCAATCGTCCAAGATTTGGCAGTTGAAGAAAAATGCTCAAAAGTTAAGGGATTACTACAGACGTATCGACAATTGTAAATTAAGTCAATGTACTCGTTCATGTTTTTTTATATGACGGAGGCCCTGGGCATAGTGCATACCATAACTAAGGGACTACTTTACACTTTAGACTGTCGTCTCAGTGGGTTTGATAGATAGCTCGTTCCACTGAAGCAGGTGTGCTGAGGTGAAAGCCTCCGCGTCCGCCCCTTGTGCACAGGTGGGATTGCCGCGTAGATCAAAGCGGCACTTAGCGCCTTGTTAAAAATCAAAGTGAGGAATCTGTTTGAAAAGTGCTCATTTGCCCGGACTGGGAGCTGCAGTTGGGTTTGTTTTATGGGGGCAGGGGGTGGGCAGCGGGTCTATCAAGCAGGTGCATCTCACACACACCCTCAGACGACCGGCAATTTCTGTAATTAAGGTTCCGCGAGGTGGGGCCGCCCTTTGAAGCGCGAGCCTCTTTTCTGGAGCACGTGGGACTCTGGAGAGAGATATCTGATGCAGATAGCAGTGAGAAATAATAAGGAGCAAATCAAAGCCTTCGTGGGGAGCGGGGGGGGGGGTTCAAAACTTGGGCCAGCAGCTTCTTTAAAGGCACATCAATCATAGCTTGAGATGAAGAGACTCTAAAGCCTCGTCTGATGCCTGCTTAATTGCCTGCTGCATCTGAAGTTGGTGGCTCGTGAAAGGCCAGGCACATCAAGCACCCCTCTTAGAGTAAACATATGCGTGTGCTTCTAATTCTGAATGTAGCCCCGTGGCAAAGGTTTGATCAGTCCTTGCTGGCATATGGCTGGCAGATGTGCTTCCTCCAGAATCACGTGGCCGTTGAGATATTAGTAAGGCTCTCTCTATCTTGAGCAAAGAGCATGTATCGAAACATACACGCATCACTGTACAACGTATGCTCCGTTCTGTTGCTGTTTAGACAATGACATGTTTGAATGGGAGCTTTCACGCTGATTCAGATATACAAGTCCCGGCGATACTGACCGCGCATTGCCCGGGGATCGAGACCGCGTAATATGGACTAGGCCACACATTACAGATTACACTTAAACGGATTACACGGATTATTCTGCTATGCGACCTTTACATTGAGGGACCATAGAGTCTGTACTTAACAATGTGTATTGTGGATAACAAACTTGCTACTGACCCTGAGGAAGGCGGCCTTGTGCAGTGGGCAAAGCCGAAACTAGTTGGTCTTGCACGTCGCTTAGCTACAACAAAGCCGAAATGTGCACAGGCCCGACTCTTTGAAAAGCTGAATTTGTTTTTAAAGCCTGAATATTTCACATGCCTTTGTACATTGTGGTGGTTTTTGATACCACACATATTGGTGTTATCCATGTGTAATTATCATTACAGGGGGCGTTTTAGCTCTAGAATTTTAAAGATGCAAATGCCTTGATTGTTTTATATTTTGTCATTACACATATGGCAGCAACTCTTTAAAAAATGCGGTGTGTCCTACAGTCTGTGTCTAAACAGTGTTATTTGCAGTACACACTGATTCGTTCAGTTTTTTTGGTGACATATGCTTTGTTGATATGACTAAAAACCTTTTTTTCCCAAGAGTAGCTTTTCTTTGTGTTACACTTAATTGACCTTTGATACTGGCTGCAAAGGGGGGGGGGGGGTTCCTCCTGTCTAGACAATATGTCAATCCAATAGAAAGCTTAGAATGAAAACGTTAGACAAACGTGCAAGTGTGTTGCAGTTGAGTAGCATTAAAAATAATTCAAACTTTGCTCATTTGTGAAGGCGATCTGCTGAATAATATCGCATAAGAGCTGTTCTTACGCTGTTCTTACTTACCAGTGATGGTCATTACCACTATATGTGTGTGGGACAACCCAGCAAACAGGAGCTTATCGTCTTTCTTTTATTTCTTGTTTTAATCCTCTCCCTCCCAAAATGAAAGGATATTGATCCTACTATCGTCCCACGATCCTTTTATGCAATATTCCAAAGTTCAAGCAGTGTTTCAGATCACTTGGTCGTAATAGAGACAAGTCCAAGGACTGTGACGAGTAAAAGTAGGATAACGGCTAACCGAGATTACCAGTCAGTAATCACAATTTACTAGATAATGCTGAATCAGCATGAGGCCTACAATAAAAAAGAACCAATTTAGTTAAACGACTAAAGTGACACAAAATTAAATGACTGGGTATTTGCAACACCAATTATGAACAAGATCATTGTCCGTAGGCAGCACCCCTAAACCTCCACAAGATGGAAGACTGAAAGACCTTGTCCTCAATATGTAAGCAGTAACTATTGGCAAAAGTCAGTAAATTCTACCAAGTGACACTCCTGCAGTCCTCATGCATATGAGCTCCCCTCTCTCTCTCTCTCTCTCTCTCTCTCTCTCTCTCTCTCTCTTTCTCTCTCTCTCTCTGTCTCTCTCCCTCTCTCTCTCCGTGAAGGGCAAAGACCAATGTTATATCTACCTTGTATGTCCTTGGGAACTGCACGATTGGTCAAAATGTACGCAACCTACCTAATCTCTCTAAAACCATCTACTCATTGATCCAGCGGGTGTCCTCAGAGACATAATATTAGAGTCAAATGCCAAACACGTGCTTGGGAATTTCAGGAAATTGTCTTGACCAAATACTCAAAGTACTCTCCTGTCATCAATGAGGTATACGTGTTCCTCTGGGGACAAGAAAGATGGAAAGTCGGAAGGAAGAAAAATATTCTAAGCCTGACGGACCTGGACAGAGGCTAAGGTCTTAAAGTGAAGTTGAATTACAGAACCAGCGAATCCTGTTGAAAATCCAACAATGTGAGGGTCAAAGAAGAACACCCATTTCACAAAGCCTCTTTTCTAATGGACAGACTTCAAGAGGGATGGTCTTCATAGTTAAGAACGTAATATTCACTGAGTCTAGAGGCTTGAATGGGCGAGCCTCTACAGTGCAAAGCATCACCGGTAGGTCCAGAGAGGAACCACTTTCTGTGCTGGAGAATGTATCTGTATAACATGTCTCAAACGACTACCTAGTGAAAAGTCTCTTCCTGAGGTCTCCCCCCCAGGGTTCCCTGATTCCTTAAGTATGCTTTCAACGTGGAAGGACATCTGGACGGTTGTATTGCAAAGACCAACTCTCTGGAGAGCCCTTGCCTTTGTAAACCCTGATGCTCAACCTCCAGACTGACAATTTTCAAATGGAAAGGGGAGAGGGAAAGGACCCCTGATCTGGAATTGACATCCTTCTTAGGAGAGGAAACTAAAACCAAGACCTGCATGGTCAAATGTAGACTACCAGTATGATCTCTGCTTAATCCTGCCTGATCTTGAGTAAGACCTTGAAAACATGTGGGCAGGTAAGAAGGCATATAGTAATTCCTCGGACAAAAACTGATTCCGAACTTACTTCTCATCAACAGGATTCTTATGCAAAGGAGGAGGAAATGTTTATGTGAGGGGAAAGGAAACAGATCCCTTAAGTGTTGGTCAAAACTGTAAAGATTTAGGGAAATATTGCTGATCTGATGAACATGGCGCTTTAGGAAGAAGCAATTCAGCTCAGATGGTCCGCTTGTAAGCTGCTGATGCCCTCAGATGAATTACCTTTAGGGAAAGGAGATGTTTACCCAGAGTTCAGTGATCAAGGCTAGGTGTCCAGGTCTTCTGGACCTGGTGGTTATCTCCATCTCATCAATCATTGTGAGCAATGGCTGATGTGCTGTCTGATTTTACCAGATCTGCCTTTCCTAATAGGTGTGAGGCAAAGGATAACACTCTGAATGGCAGCCAGATTCCCCCACTTGCCAGATCTGGAAGACTCTATGTTTGACCATATTCCTTGGACTGAGAACGTTTTGAGTACTGTGCTCCAACTTTGTGAGCTGGCATGTGTGTTTATGATCATTGGTTATGTAGGATCAAGGGAAAATCCTGCAAGGACATTTGCTGCCTCTAGTCACCCATTACTATGGATATAAGGGGCGAAGCCCGGGTTTCACCTGTTTATAAATTTAAACGTGCAATTCCTACCTCTTTCTGGGGTAGATATCTATCACTTAAACATAGAGGTACAAAAAACATAGCCCATGATGTGGTATAAGAAACAAATTAAACCAATGATTTAGCAAAAAATAGTAAACTTTATTAATTAGGTTAACAAACAATCTAAAATTCGCAGCAGCGTAGTTATCAGAAAAAAACATCAATTCATGCACATTCATCAATGAAATAGAGAAAGAAAGATATATCTATATAATACAAGGAAACATTTGACCCACCTAATCTGTTCTGTCCTTATAGAGATAATATTCTTAAGTAGTGACCGTATCTATTCTAGGTGGAATGACACTTCTCTATAGAGTTCTATTGTGTTTATAGTGGTAAATATTGGTTTCAATCTCCTAGGGATGCTAACAGTTTATTCTAGTGTATATGGTAAAATTATTTCACCTGTGTCTTGTAGCATAGGTTTGAACGCAACATGTTTCTGTTCTAGTTCCTATTAATGGCTAACATTCATCAGGAGTTTAAATGAGTAATTCACTAATATATCTTAAAACTCTAATTGTTATAATTAATCCAATCTTGGATTTAGTCTGTTTTCTACTTGTTGATCTGTGGACTCGCCTCTGTATCACCACATCATGGGCTGTGATGATATGTGGGGGTAGTCAGTTTTCACATAGGTGGTCTAATATATAGACTATTAATAGTCTATAGAGCAATGTCTGGGTTCTGATTAATTCAAAAATGTCCATCCATCACCTTTCAGTTTTGCTTCATTCAAAAGGACACAGTCTGAAAATCCTGGCATCCGTTCCCATTATTAAAGTCTCACCCCAATTCTGTATGTGTTCCTGATGCAGCAAAATATGATCACTGGCCCTAACACTGGGCTGATTGCTGATTTCTAGTGCACTAACTGGGCCGAACATTGATTACCAGCACACTGAGTTCCCATTATCTGCAGATCTATGGCCTCGGGTAATTAATACCAGTGCAAATGTCAGTTGTGTGAGGAAGTCAAGGGGAAAGGGTGCTAGCTGTTCAGTCCCACATACTCAAGCCAAGCAATTGTGCAGAAGAACTCAATTGTTCTCGAGGGAGCCACACTCTGCAGATCCCATGCATTGGTAACACAGGTACCCCTGTTCCTTCTACTGCCATGCGGATAAACAATGCATTAGGGGCTTACCTTTTTCTATCTTCCCCAATCAACAAACTACTGACCCTCCGTGGCAGGTCTAGTGCGTTCTTTGGCAAATTTTAGGGAACCGCACATCCATAACCCCAGTCCAGGTGACAGGAAAAAGAAATTATAGGATTGTGGGACCATGGGGTGAGTTTTATCCTCCAACCTTGGTGTTGACTGTTCAAAAAAAGAAAGAGGGTAAGCCCTTGTCTGCTGAGAAACCCCCCACATACCTAATTACTTTTATGAGGACGGAGACCTACCGATGATCAATGTTTTCAAGCGAAATAGATAAATCATTCAAAGTGAGATAACGAATGAACATTTGGGAAATGCTCAAAAACAGCGAGCTTAGTGGGTGAGGATGACTATTTTAATCATATTTAGAAAGTACTTCTGCATTTTGAAAAAACAACCATGGCAAAAGGAGGCAGCGCTTCTGAAAATAAGTATTTCTTGACCTGCTTAATGCTGCCACATTATTTCCATAAATATTTAGGTATCCAGTATTGTTCATGAGAAAATGCGAAACATTGTAATATTGTTGCATGCATTTAGTGGATTCAAAATGGGAATTATGAGTCCCGATTAAAGAACCAGCCGATCAATGGTAGATTTCTTGCATTGCCTGGGGGTGCATCAGGTGGAAATCTGCCAATCCACAGCTAGTGGGGCCACCCCCAACTCCCCCACCTCCCAGACCTTGGAGATCCCAAAGATGACCTTCTTCCCTGTTTTAGAAGGCACAGCTACTGCCAGTTCTGCTGGTGGTAGCTCCATCTCCACCGTCCCCTAGCCTGCCAGCCTTCTGCCCTCACTGAAGTGAGCAGAAGAAATCATTGCTTGATTCAGTAAATGATGGAGGGTGCCAACAACAATGGTGCCCCTGCCCACTAATCTTTGGTTTAGTGTCTTTCTCCGACACCCATGTCCAGAGAGCTCTAAAAGTGCCAGATGCACATGTATAGAGACTTGGGGGCAATGAGTGGGGAGGAACGGCAGCATGCAAACTTTGCAGGTCCAATGAAGAATGTGTAAAAGAAACCAAAAGAGTAAAGGAAATTGTATTATACAGGATCGACAAAATTAATAACAGCTTAGACTCAGGTGATACAAAGCCAAAATGAACAAGAACACATAACTTTAGAAAGTAAGAAAATCAGTGGAAAACTTCCATAACAGCCAGCCAAAGCAGTAGCCAAAAGAGCAGTTCAGACGACAAGCAAAAGTCTGCGATGTAAACCAGCAGATAGCTACCAGATATCTAACTATAACAGCTGTGGATGTTATATTAGTTACCTCCTCGGGTTTAAATAGCATTTTTCCCAATTTTGGAAGAAACAGAAAAGGAGGTGCTGCTCTGCTCCTATATGTAGTTTTTGTATCATGCTGACACACAGGTGTTTCGCTATCAATCCAGCTGTGTCCATGCTCCAGGTGTGGAGCAGGAAGTCTACCCTCTCTAGACAGCTTCAGCCTGAACCCCTTTTATGTGCAGAGAAAAATGGTTGTGCAGAAGGAGACCCAGCACCACCTCTAGAGCACCAAATCTCATGGCTGCTTTCCGCCAACAATGCAACTCCATGCTCCTGAAAGTCATGCAGAAGGCGCGCCCTGACAACACTATACACTAGAGAAGGCAACCAACATGCAGGCCATGAAGAAAAAAAGCTTTCACCAACCGCAGACAACTGAAATTCAAGGACATTCCCTGGCCGGTGGGCTGGCAAACCAAGGTAGAGCTTTACTTCAACTGTGCAACAAAAGATCTTTAGTGAATAGATGCCCTATCCCCAACTTGATAACCAAGAACCCGTTACCTATGTTGATCCCCATATTTCTTTGTAAGTCTTTGGTGTGTTGAAGTTGTGGAGGTACTCCCTGATGGAGTCATGAAGGGTTTGAAACAGAGAGACAGGTGTCAATATAGCTGAGAGTGCAGATCTAAGGGAAGCATACATTGGTTACCCCAATGGCATGCATTGGAAGGAGAGCCTCTGTGGATGAGTGAGGAGGGTTAAAGGAAAACACAGCTGGGGAGAGTAAGTCCAGTCTTTTCACCTGAAACTATAGGGTACAGCAACAAAGCTATTGAACCTATAGCCTTTCAGTTTCTCTTTTTGGTTCATGGTGACAGATAGATGGGAGTCATAAGCCTATGGCAAGCAGACGAGAACACACTTTTGAGCAGTGAGTTTTAACTTTGCTACCCGTATCCGATGCTATGAGAGATCCCAGAGATAAAAATATTATGCAAGGACAGAGAAAAAAGCTGATCGACATTAGGAATGCTGCTACAAGGAATGAAATGTACCATTTTCAAGAAGAAATTAGAGACAATGCACAATGCACAGAAGACATAGCTCCCGAAAGTGTGGTAAGGCCCGCTATTCGATCCCTGGATATAATATGCCATGGAGTGTATGGAATATTTGATATTCTATGTAAATTGTAAGGTTTCTCGTGGAGTGTTTTTCTTTGTCATCATAGCACTTGCAGACCATGTTAATGCCAAGGGGTGCACAGTCTGAATACCAGCGACATAACATAAGATAGGAACCATGTTTGGGCATATTGCTCAGTGGTTTTCTTCATCATTGGCAAGCAGCATCATCTCTTTAACAAGCAAACTGTATTGTAAATCCCTGGATCATCTGCTAATTTGGATCTGTAGCACATTTGGGTGAAAGATCACAACTAGCTCTTGTAGGCAGTTAGTGGCTGCCCTTCTCAAAAGGCAACACCCCATGTATTGCAAGGATCTACGTTAAAATAACGTAAATAAATCAACGAGGATGAAAATACCAAATTTATTTAAATCGAATTTCGAATGTATTTTTTCTTTATTTGGATATTTTTTTCGAATTGTAATGTGGGGGAGAACTTCCCGCAAACCCCTACCTTAACGTATTCCCCAACCCAGCTCCTTACTAAATTATTTCGAAAAATGGGCCAGAATATCGAGCAATTCGATTAAAAAAATGTGTGTTTCAACCTCGTTATTTTGCAATTCGTTTTTTTCAGGCGATACCGTATTGCAATATCATAAGCCTTATAACGAGGTTGACGGAATGGGTTTACCGGCACCGGTAATGGTAAACCCATTCCGCCATGTTACGAGGTTCCCTCGCGGGACCCAGAACAGACGTCTGGTAAAACCAGACGTCCTTTCCGGGTCCCGCGAGGGGACCAAGGAGCGAATAACAGACCTGTTATTAGCTCCATCCCCATTCTCAATGAGCCCTGTGGGGGCTCAAATGGGAATGGAGATTGGTTTTGTGAATGAGGAATTACCGGGTCCTCCAAGGTTGGAATGACCCGGTAATTCCTCATTCACAGAACCCGGACCAGGATATGATTTTGGAGGCAGACATGGCACTAATAGCACCATGGCTACCTCCAAACTCGTAATGAGGTCCCATGTCACTTATTTCCTTCCACTGCTCTCCAGATCACCTAAAATAATACGACATAGACACAATATTCCCAATCCCAACCAGCAGATATGGAGAGTCCTTACTATCTGAAATATGGATCCACTCTAGAAGATGTTATTTTGCAGGTACAAAGTAGTCGCTCACTTCAGCAAAGTCTACTGATACACCTTACAGGTGTGATTCAGAGAACTTTGAAATTCTTAGAAAAAAGAGAACAATATAGCATAACATGAATAGTGCATACAATCCTATAGGATGACATTTTTGAGGTCAAAATGTAGTCCATCACAATCTGCAAAGTATATTGATAAGCAATGGCACCATAAAGTATAACTGGGAAAGATTTGAAATGCACATAAATGCTGAGTAACATTACTTAGCATAACATAACACAACACAACAAAAACATACAGTAAAGTGAAGTATACTGAGGAGTTATCTCACAAAAGTGTTAACCCCACCTTACTGCAAAAGGTCAGCTTTCCCAATTCTCTCCTTTTGCAGTGTAAATCAACAGTTTCCATCTTGTGCACATTATAAGACTTGACAGCGACCATCCATCTCTAGATGGGCAGCCCTTGCAAGGAGATAAGTACTGCAAGCCTGATTCTGCCGTCATCCATTCCATTGCTCTTGAGCAGAGCTTTCCAGTGAACTCTGACAAAGAACAGTACCTATTCACAGGCCGGAGGGACTGCAAATTTGAGATTGCAATATTGTTTCACTGCCCATCCTACCCACCCCAACCCCTGTCTTTCACTGCCAGTATGCTTTTCTTCACCTTTTAGCTGCTGCTGTACCTCCTTTTGGCCAGGGGATGGTGCCCACAGCATTGTTGGACCCTTCAAAGAATTCCCTCTGCATCATGTCTCCTTCCTGCTCCTCTTCTCATCAATCACCCCGTGATGAATCAACTTCCGGGGCACCAGTCGTACAGGTATGAATCAGTTTCTAAACCATCAAACAGCCCCATACCTCTAGAACACCAGAAGGGATCCAAACAGATTGGAAACACGAGCAAATTATAAACCTCCTTGTGCAATTTTAATAATGTGTACGGAATGGCAGGCCTATTTCCTAAAGGTCATGCATGGATCGTTGGTTAGTTGAAACACAGTGAAAATACAATTATTCCCCATTGATAAAAGGTACTGTACAGTCAAGGCTGTAATGATAAAAGGAACTGTGCAGTCAAAGTTGTATAAAAATGTCTACTTTATTATTATCCCAACAGGCAGTTTTAGCACACTACAAAATATAACCCACCCTGTAAAGGAATGCAGAGGACAGACAGTTTCTAAGAAGGGAAAAGATGCATTTTGGAAACTGACAAGAGGGTGGTCGGCATAGTACTTAATCTCAATAGTTCAAGTATAGTTGGATTCAACACAAAGGGAGCAATGGGTTTGTAGAATGTCACTAGGGGCCTTCGGAGAAGGTTCACAGTAACTGAACCAGAATGTACCTTTTGCTGTAGGAGTTCTTGGTGCTCTACATGGTCTTGTGGGTTTGAGGACACTTTGCAGCTTCTGCGACAGAGTTCAAGATGGGAGACAGCTGTGGGTATCAGGCAGCAGGCAGTTTGGTGTGCGAAGCTGTCCAGCCAGGTGTACGCTGGCCTATACAGTGTTTTGGGGTTAGGAATCGTCTCAGCTCTGGTTGTTGATTCTGAAGCAGTGGTGGAGGTCGTCTCAGTCTGCTTTAGCGACTGGGGTGTAACAACAGTCAGCAGTGCAGTCGATTGCAGCTCGAGGGGCTTAACTGGCTAAAAAATGTCCTTTAATGCAGACGTCGGTAGATACTTATCGATCCACTGCTCCTAGCTTCTTCACTGGGTTCATGCCGTCCTTCAAGACGGTCGACTCAAAGCTTTGGAGAGTGTTGCAGGCATCTGCCTTGTCCTTGGTTTGGTTCAGAGACTCTCTGGCACTTCCCACATAGGCAGCTTGTGGCATAGCCTAGCAGAGCATGATGTGTGCTGGCTCAGTACAAATTCTGGAGCTGCTGTAGTGTCCTTGTGATTCAGTACTTCCCTCTGTTTGACAGAAGAGGTTTAGAGGAGGAATTTTCCTTTCCTCTTGGAGGTCCTGGCCTTCCTTTAATGGGGGAAGATCTAAGGCAGACTGTACATTCAGCCAGGGTCAAATGATGAGATCTTCCTTCTGTTTCTGGCAAAGCCTTCAGATGATCTGCCAAAAGAGGGGATCTGCCTTCTTTTAAAGCCTAATGGACCACAGTGATTGGTGTAGGCTAAGCCTACTTTAATGAACCAATCCCGGGTCAGCACCAACAATATCCTGTATGCGTGAGGTCATAACCAGAGTGCTTTGCAACACAATAGGAAAAGGGTTCAAAACATGTAATACTAAGCCCCACCATCTTCCAGTCTGTTGTGGATCAAAGGGTCTTTCTGTTTAATGGAGCTGTTGTTCCTGATTAAAGTGGCAGGTCTCCCTTGAAGCAACAGCAAGATTAGATGCTCTGGCTCTGCTAAAACACATACTGGTACCTTCTGAATGGGTTCCCCCTGCGGTGATAACTACTGTAAACATGCAGTCCCAGACATGACATTTCACTGTCAATTGATACTGAAGCTGGGAGCTGGCTTCAGGTTGACACAGCACATATGAAAGGGTGCTGGGGTTTCCTGTCTCCTTTTTTGTCCTCTGCAACCAGGCCCCATGTGGGCCTGTTTGAATTAAATTCTTATTAGTATGTGAATGCTGCCACCAGCCACATGGCTCAACAAAAGTACATGACAATTCCTCAGAGCCTTTGTTAGTTAATTAGGCTGTCGATCAAGGGGGACAGTTTGGCCCTCCCCCTTTTGGAGATGCATTGTATACTCCACCTGTCAGATCCCAACTAAATAAGGCAGCAGTGACTGTGCCTGTAGGCTGTGTCCACCCAGAGTTGACAGGTCAATGCATACATCATGCAGTGAGCATAAGAAAATGTGTGTGGATGAGCGCCACACATTTTCCAAAGGTTGATCTTCCATCATTCAATTTAATTTAAAATTTCAAAAAAGCCCACGAGAGCACACACCCACTGTGCGGATGGTCAAATTCCTCACATTCCCCTCAACCGCAACATGTGAACCACCACCCTACTGAGGGTCTGGTTCATTATCACAGCGAAAGTACTGATTAAGGCCATCTGCATTTCCATGGTGGGAGCCAGGCTTGTGCTGGATATCCATATCTAATCTCTGTAGGGATATGGCCCAACGCCTAGGGTTCTCCCCTTGCATGGTCATTAACAATCAAAGAGGCCGGTGGTCTGCTGAATTGTAATGTGCAACCCAAAGATGTAGGGTTTCAGCTTCTTTACGGACCACATGACTGAGTAAGCCTCTTTTTTAACAATGCCCCAGTACCTTTCCCTTTTTGTCAATCACCTGCTAATGTAAAGGAAGAATGGGTTAATCCCTAATCGAGCTGTGCACCTATTTGCCATAACAAACAAGATCATGACTATATATCGATACCACTCAATTGTGTTTGGGTGGGTGATCTGTGCTACACCCTTAAATTGTACATTTATTTATTTATAAATGTGTCTAGCGCACCTAACCCGGAGGCATCTCGGCACTGTTATTGACAATAGAGACACAATAGTTACATAGTTACGCAAGTACAGAGACAGAGACACAATAGTTACATGGTTACGCAAGTACAGAGAGAGGTATCTTACAACCTCCATCTTATGTTACTGTGATCATTTAGATGTTAGTGCAGTATTGTTTACTGATGGAGATTTAATTTAGAAGTTCCTGTGTGAAGAGCCATGTTTCCGAAAGGTCCAGAAGGAGTCTTCTGATCTGAATGCGGCTGGAAGTGTGTTTCAGTGTTTGGCAGCTACCACTGCAAAGCTACTGACTCCGGCGTTCTGGAGCTTGAATCCGGTGGAGGAGAGCAGGTGAGAGTATGCTGAGCGCATGAGCCTATAAGAATGGTTGGTGTTGAATTTGTCTGTCAAATATTTGGGGACTCCCTTATGAAGGCACTTGTGCATCATAGTGAGTGTTTTGAAGAGGATTCGCCCTTTAATGGGTAGCCAGTGGGTGTTCTGTCCTGTCATGGATATGTGAGTGTTTTTAGGGATGTTTAGCACTGCTCTTAAGGCATTATTTTGAATCACCTGAAGTTTGTTGATGCTATGGTTCTTGGTACCAGGGTAGAGGGCATTACAATAGCCCAGTCTGTATAAGATGAAGGCTCTAGCTAATGTGATGCAGCTGTCAGGTGTCAGGAAGGTTCTGCAGGCAATAATGAGCTTGGAAGTGTAGGCTGCTGCTGAAGCTGTCGCGTTGACTTCTATCGTTAGGGTAAGGACTGAGTGCAGGTAGAAACCTTGATAGTGAATCTTTCTATATTGAGGAATTTAAAGGAGTCACAAAGTTTGTTAAGATGGTATTGTGAGCCTATGTGAAGGAGTTAAGTTTTTTCGTCATTAAGGCATAGTCCATGTTGGGCCATCCAGGCTTGGATGGTTTGATATAATATAATGGGCCTCATTACGAGTTTGGCGGTAACCCTGCCGGTGCTACCGGCGGGTTGCCGCCGGACACACAATATTTTAGCAGCGCCTGACTTCCTAGTGCAACCGGATGATTACGAGCCCGGTGGCCCGGGAAGTCAGGCACCGGTAAATTGTAAGTCCTCATTCCCATAGGGGTTGGGGACACTGAAGCACCGGCACCGTTACAAACAGTGCCGGTGCTTCTGTGATGGGTCTGCCTACAATGGCCGGTGCGCCCGCCAGGGTCTGACCTGTCAGGCACAGCGGCCATGGCAGGCAGACTCAGAGTTTGCCGATCCGGAAACAAGGGTGCCGGTGTGCTTATAAGCACCCTTGTTTCCAGACCGGCAAACTCCTAATGAGTCGCACTGTCCATAATATTTAGTCCAAAAGGTTGGCACAACTCTTAATCAGTTTTCAAAACATGAAGTCTTATTATAGTGATATGCCGCCAACATGTGTTTCGACCCTTTGACACAGGTTGACCTCAAGGCTTGGCTCTTTTTTATATATCCTTCATATACAGTTTCCTACTTATCATAAAGTAATCTCGCAAAATCCTCTATAATGGTGTTGAAAACATGAATATTCAATGCTGCTTACAAAACTTGAGAGTACCAAATGCTGTGACTTTGTTTCTCCATGTGGTTAGCCACAATTTTTGGCCATTTGGCACTTTGGAGTCTTACAGCCTTCAACACCATGCTTTGAAAAAAGTTTTGTAACCATCATTGAATATTTATGGATTCATGACCCGCCAGAGTGGGACACTCTTTCTGGGTTTTAAAGAAGTCAGTCTGATCTGGGCCGACAGGTTATGAAAACTCATCCAGCTTGGGCAGACCCTTCAGATATGCGCTCACCTGGTCCTCCACATCAGGTTCCTGCTCTGCGCCAGGCATCTCTGAAGTCACCAAGTCCCCTGCTATCATAGTAGGGTCTTCAGTGGCTACTGGCCTCTCACCTGAAGCAGTAGGTGACTCAGCAGTCTCTGGAACTGGACCAGGGGCTATCAGCCACACCGGTCCCTCCAACGAGCTCTCCGGAAGCATTCCAGGGCTGAAGGCTCAGAGAGTGTTCAATCTGGTGATCTCTTTAGCCCTCAATCGAGTAGCCATTGTGACTATCTCGGGATCAGGAAGGTCATTAACTGAAAAAGTTCAGATAAAAATGCTTAACCCTACCAATCCATGATCTCATTTAAAATGTCACTAGTAGGAAATAGAGAATTTGCGATCATCAACCCCCTCCGTAACCCATTTGTCGAAAGGGCAACAACAAGGGCACTCATTTCAGGTGCGCCGCATCTATCAGATGTTATTTCCCCTTGACTCGGAAAGCTGCCTGAGTAGCCAGCAGCACCTGATAAGGTAAATTCCAACAAGCTGCAAGACAAGACTTCCCCTCAAAGTCCTTAATTAGCATGAAGTCCCGAGGTCGAATGCGATGACCAGGTCCTTTGTATTTTTGATGAATCTAATGCAGGTTTTGAGTCAATTGGCCACAATAATCAGTTAATAATGGGTACTCTATCTCGGACAATTTTCTAGGTCTAGGTACATTCTTATATTAGCAGGTCTCCCCATCACAATCTCATAGGGAGAAAGTCCAATTCTTGTCTGAGCCGTTGTTCTCAATGACATCAATGCTTATGGTAAGGCATCAGCCCATTTCATTTTACAATGTGCACACAACTTTGCTAGTTTGTTATTAAGGATTTTGTTATGATGTTCTACCAAACCGGCACTCTGAGGATGCCTCGTGGACTGAAATCGTTTATCAGTTTGTAGCACCTCTCATACCTATACTTCAATAGCCCCTATATAGTGTGGTCCATTATCAGACCAAATTAGTCTGGATAAACCCAATCTAGGGAAATACTTTTTCAACATTACTTTTGCAGTGGATATGGCAGTGTTATCTCTCAAAGGGAAAGCTTCAACCCATTTACTGAAGGCGCATATCATTACTAATACATATTTGTAGTTTTGGCATTGCTCCATCTCGATGAAGTCAAAAAGAATCACTTCAAATGGCATAGAGGGAGGTCCAAAACTACCCTTGGGTGCTGGTGTTCCCTTACCAATGTTGTGTTGTGTTGTAGACAAATCATACAGTTCTGAACTAATCATTCTGCAATTTTGGGAATGTTGCCATTGTACCATACTTAGTCTAAGTGTTTACAAATACTCTTTGCACTGACGTGGGCTGGCTCATGTGGCATGGTAACTACAGCTGTTACATATGCGTTGGGCAGCATCCACCTCTGTTTCTCATGGTCCACCCAACAACCCTCATTATCCAACTCTGCAGGTCTAGAAGCCCACGACTCAATCCCTCCCTTCGTAGCTTCAGCCTGAATCCCCTTTACACTACTAATACCTACTCCATCATTTCAGTTTCCGCAACCCACCTAGCAGAATCTAGCACATACATTCTTGAGTGTGGGTCGGTGTCAGTTTGCTTTTCTATTTTGTCTGCAAATGCATTTCCTTTTCCAATGCAGTTAGTCAACCTTTGGTGTGCGGCACATTTCATTATAGCTAGTTGTTTGGGAATGGCCAGTGCAGATAACAATTGCACTATCAAGGGACCATGCTGAATCTTTGTACCATGAGATGTTAAAAACCCCCTTTCAGCCCATAATATCCCAAAGTTGTGAGCTACTCCAAAGGCATACTGACTATCAGTATACACATTTAAACTAAGCTCCTGGGATATCTCACAAGCTCTAGTCAAGGCAACAATCTCTGCAGCCTGGGTGCAGTTGTGTGGAATTCTCTTGCTTTCCGTAATATTGTCTAAAGTGGTGATTGCATAGGCACAAGAACCATCACAGAATAGCTCTCCATTAGGAGATGTCAATGGTGTAATGTTCGGATCGATCCTGCCTTTAGTATCCTGTTCAGTAACATACAGGCAGTCATGGGATGCATTATTAGTGCAATCCTCATTCAGAGGAGGCAAAGGTTCAGCGGATTCAAAGAAAAAGATCTCTTAATTTTGATGTGAGGTGCAAATAGGATCAACTCATACCTCATAAGTGAGGCAGATGTGATATGCTGAGTTTGTGTTCTATTCAATAGAACATCTAGTGAGTGAGGTACGATTAATGTTAAGGAGTGACCCAGAACCATACCCTCACTCTGTTTTACTGAGGCGGCAGCCGCAGCCACAACCATGAGACATTTCGGCAAAGCGCATTCAACAGGGTCTAACGTGGAGGAAAAATAGCCACACAGTCTGCTTCTTCCTCCATGTTCCTGTGTCAAAACTGCCAAAGCGCATCGATTCCTTTCATGCACAAATAAAACAAACTCTTTTTTATAGTTTGGTGTGACTAATACTAGCGTGCAGCATAATGCCAGTTTGAGCAGATCAAAAGCTTCTTGACAATCCGCATCCCAAGGTAACGGTAAAGCTACACCCTTCCTTGTTAACGCCAACATTGGCTTAATCAAAAGTGAAAAATTCGGAATCCATTGTCTACAATATGAAGCAATGCCGTTAAAGGCCCTGACTTCTTTCTGTGTATTTTGAACAGTCATGCAAGAGATGCTTTGTATACGTTCAGGCGCAATGCACCTACCTTCTTTGGACAGGAGATAGCCTAAGTGTGTGACCTCATATTGACAATACTGGAACTTCTTCAAAGATGCTTTATGGCCATGCTCAGCTAGATGCTTCAACAATAAAACAGTGCCCTCTTTGCAAATGTTCTTGGAATCAGCAGTAATAAGCAGGTCATGAACGTACTGTACCAATGTGCAAGAGGAAGGCAATTCAAGCATATTGAGTTGTTCCTTAAGGGCTCTGCTGTAAATGATAGGACTCTCAGTGTATCCTTGTTGTATGCATGTAAAAGTGAAAGAGCGTCTGCCAAGGGAAAATGCAAACAAGTATCTACTGTCCTGGTGAATGGGTATACTAAAAAATGCATTCTTCAAGTCGATGACAGAAAAATGCATAGCCATAGCAGGAATCATAGTCAAGATGGTGGTGATGTCAGGGACAATGGGAAACTGTGGTGCTACTACCCTGTTAATCGCGCGAAGATCAATAACGAAACAGTAGGGTAATGTATTGTCACCTTTCTTATAAACAGGCAAAACCGGGCTATTGCATGTGCTACCAGAGATTTTTTCGACAACACCTTGATGCAGTAAGTCAGAAACTATACTTTTAAGTGATTGGTCACCCTCAACGGATACTTTATACTGTGGGATGCGTGGTAACATAATACCACATTTTATTACCACTTGTGCAGGTTCAACATTCAGTATCCCCACATTGTTGGTGTTTACTGCCCATAAATGCGTAAGCACTTGTTTTAATTCACCCGGTAAAGGCAACGCCATAAATTGTGAAGTGGAATTCAGCTGGGGTGAAATGGTCAAATACACTCCGTCTGGCGAGCAGTAAATTACTGCATGCAATTTCTTTAACAAATTTAATCCCAGCAGATTCTCACCACAATTCATAGTCAATAAAAATGGACATGAGTCAGTGAATGGACCCAAAGCTATTGGCACTGATCGAGAAACCAAACTTACTACTGGAGTACCAGAAAACCCTACGGAAACATAATTCTGCCCTGACAGTGAGATATATGGAACCTGCAGATGGTCAATGGAGCACTTCTGTGCTCCTGTGTCCACTAGAAAAATGTGCGCTGTATTCCTGACTTTCATTTCTACATAGGGTCCTTCTGATCTACAGGAATAGGAATAGGTTCCATACTCTGCTTCGGGCTGTCCTAGTGAAAAAAAAAACAGTGTCCAGTCAGTATGTCGAATGCATTTTTTCGAATGCAAAAATGTCGAAAACATTATGTCGAAAACAAAAAATTCTGAATGTTAATTTTTTTATTTAATATGTTTTTGGAGGGTTTTGGTAAGTAAAATAAAGTGCAAAAAATGAAAAAATGGTGGTTTGGGGGGAACCCCCAGGAACCCCCCATTAACTAAAAAAAAAATGAAACATTCGAATTTTGTTTTTCGACTTCATGTTTTCGACATTTTTGCATTCGAAATAATTTAATTCAAAATATTAACTATAAACCAAAAAAAACATCATCAGATATGAAATCTTTGGTGAAATAAGAGTGTGTTTTGTTGTCAAAAGTATTTGCATTCCCAGTATTTTTTTGCTGGCCCCCTGATTACCCGTATTGTTATCCTGTGGTTGATTCTGCACAAACCTATTCCTATTCGGACTGGGCATGCCACTGCGTGCTCTCGATCTTCTACCGATCATTCCATTCGTACCATTCACTCTCTGCTGGAGGATCGGACACTGTGCCCTCCTGTGACCTTCTTGCTTACAATATGCACATTTGTTCATATGAACAGGCCCTGTTTGCGGTATGAACTGTCCTCTCGGTTGTGCATTCCCACCCCATGGTCCTCTAATGATTTGTTGCAAAAGTACCCTATTTTTAAATCTCCCTTTTTCTTCTCTATTTTCTCTTTCTCATTGTTAACTCTGTTCTCATACTACTGAGCCAGATGGAGAACCTCAGATTGCGACTTAGCCTGCCATGCACTTTCAGAGGCAATAATCTGCGACTGAATGTCAGGTAATAACCCTCGCACAAATTTGTCAACAAACAATCTCTTTCCATGTTCTGTACTCAAATCTTGCCCCCTGAAATCTGAAAATCCTTGTTCAAACCTATTGAAAAACCTGGTTGCTCCCTCTGTCTTCTCTTGCATGCAAATTATTTTCTTTTCAAGCACTAAAGTTTTAGGTTTAGTCACAATGTTGTTCAGTAACATTAATATGCTTTGAGACAGTTTTTCCCCAGCTTTCCTAGACCTGTCAGCCAGATCCAGTGCAACCCAAGTATCGGCCATAGCAGGTTTATCATCTACGGTCCTAATTTGCTTCCATAAGTCTGCTGGCAAAATCACAGGGAATAATAAGTCAGTGGGCCTCAATACACGGAAGGCGGTAAGGGTTAACGGCCACCGGTAATGGTACCGGTGACCGTTAACCCTTACCGCCTTACTACGAGGTCCCTTTGCGGGTTGGTACTTTAACGCCTGCTTTTAGCAGGCGTTAAAAACCAACCCGCAAAGGGACCAGGGTGCTAATTACGGTACCGCAATTTACCTTACCGACTCCGCCATGGTGAAAGGGGGAATTACCACCCCATTACAAGGTTGGCGGGCGGTAATTCCCCCTTCCTCCATGGCCCTTCCCCATTCCCATTTTTGCCCCATAGGGCATAATGGGAATGGGGAAGGCGGTAATTACGGTACCGCAAATTGCGGTACCGTAATTAGCACCAAGGTCCCTTTGTGGGTCCATTCCTTAACGGCTGGTAAAACCAGCCGTTAAGGGGGGAACCTGCAAAGGGACCTTGTAATCAGGCGCTAAGGGATTACCGGTACGGGTACCCTTACCAGTACCGGTATTCCCTTAGCGCCAGGGTCGTAATGAGGCCCCAGGTCTCTCTACCTTCGATGGAGGAACCTCTCTCACAGGCAACTGTACACTGGGAAACTCCGAGCGTTTATTGATTGATTGATTGATTGATTGTTTATTTGTATAGCGCCTATACGCAATGTGTTTCAAAGCGCTTCAAGGAGGGAGGGAAACAAGGGAAAATACAATTACATTCTTACAGGTCCTTGAAGCAAATCAGAATGTGAGAAATAACTATCATATCATAACAGATAGTACAAGTGCATAGAACAAATAATGGAGAGGTGAGGGAGGAAAAAAGGAGACAATACAAGCAGTAGAATTACTATGCCTGACGGCAATTGTTGCAGTGCAAAAATGACAAAAGGAAGGGGAGATGGGGAGGAAGTGGGGGAGAGGAGGGAATGGGAGGGGAGAGGAACAAACGGGTGACTATCTTAAGGGTCAATGAACAATCAAAGTAGTGCTAGGAGGAGGGGAGGAGAAGAAACGAAGGAGGAGGGGTAAACACACAAGCTCTTTATCAGAGGTTAAGGACAGTGATAAAGTAAGTGCTTGTAAAAAAGAAGGAAAAAAAAGGGGGAGGAAGGGAGGATGGAAGCAGAAGGCTGGCGCTTCTATTACTATGCCTGACGGCAATTGGGGTAGTGCCGGAGAAAAGACCGAAGGGGGAAGGAAGGAAGGGTGGGGTGAGGGGGAGAAGGAGAAGGAGGAGGCAGAGGCAAGGATGAAAGAGCAGGAGGGAGAAAGGGGAAGGGAGAGGAAAAGGAAGATAAGCAGGAGGGGGAATCAGATGGATAAATGGGGCACAAAGATGAACAAGTGACAGGGGTGCCCAACAGCAAAGGATGCAGGGGCAAATGGGGGGACCACATGAAAGGACGCAAGGGGCAGTGGGGGGCAAACACAGATGGACATAGGGGCAAGGAGCCAACAAAAACAATGAGGAGTGGGCACACAGATGGACAAGGGGGAGGAGAAGGGCACAGATACAGGACTATATCTAGACTACAAGTGGGTAGGGGGACACAGAGAGACAGCACAGGGCATAGGAGGTGGGGATAAAGAGAGAAACACATGGGGATTCTGAGGTGGGTGGGGGTACAAAGAGAAACACATGGGGATTTGTGGTGGGTGGGGGTACAAAGAAACACATGGGGATTCTGAGTAGGGTGGTGGGTACAGCTGCACCTAGAATATGCAGGCAGGCAGGGCTGCAGGGAAGCACTTCAAGCCACGAGGAAGGGGGCGGCCATGTTGGAAAGGCCTTAGATAACACAGGGCCCATTGTGAAAATGCATAAATGAACACACACAGAATGGAAGGCAGTGAGGGGCACACGTAGCAGCAGGCTACATAATCCATCAAAGTCATTGGATGTTCCAGATGAAATATGGAGCTCAATTTCTCCCAGCATAGCGTTCAGTGCATTATAAGCCACAATGGGCTTACCTTCCATAGGGAGTCTGGGAGTTGAATCACAAGGCCTCCTGGCCACACAATGTGAAGGGGAAGGGTCCTCAAGGGTTGAAGAAAGGCAGAAAGGAGTAAAGCCAAATCGAGTGATAATGAAGTGTCAGCAGAAAACGTGCATTTGTAAATTACCATAATATCAGCAGGATAACACAATTTTCTCCTCAAACCTTCTTCCTGTAAATATTCGACCATAACTTGTAATACCTTTCTCTTCATAGGTGGAGAATATTGACTAAATGTTTCATGAACCTCGATAGGCGAAATGAAGGCATCTGAGATCCATCTAAGAGCATCTCTCATGGATATGCGCATTTCTTCACTAACCGGTTTCGGTGGAGGCAAAAATATTTTCTGCACATACGATGTCTGTCGTGTAGCTTGGTCCAATTCTATTTGGTGTAAGCGATCAAGTTCATGTTTAAAGAAAAACAATTTCAATAAGTGTTCACGCACTTTCAGTGTGGTATCTCTAATACAGGACAAAAAACGTAAATCCTGCAATCCCTGTGGAACAGCGGTACTAATTAAATCGCCCCACACCTCGGCTAGCTATAATCCCATTTGCTCTATTAATACTTTCTGTTCAGACATACCCCCATGTTCTGCTAGAGAACCTGCAGAGGCTGCTTCGTCACCCCCTTCTTTATACCTTTCTGCCCAATCCCGCAACTCTCTCTTACGTGCTGGAGGTATCGTGCTATGTGTTACAACTCTCTGATCACTAGCGGTATTGTCCAATGTCAAAAGTGGAGTAGCAGAAGTAGTCATCGGTAACGAAAGTAGGAGTAAGTCGTGTACACTAGGCGGCAAAGGGAAATCATCAGAATGTGTGGCTAGTGCAGGTATTGGTGGCTTTGCTTGTTGTGATTGCTGTGCTTGCTGTGCTTGTGGCAGTGGCGGTACATATGGAGGCGGTCTTTGATTCAATAACTTATTTATCAATTCATCAGATGCATGCAATTCTTTTTCTGCACTTCTAATTGAAACCCCCTATCCACACTCCTGATAGCTTCTTATTGCTTTTGCTGGTCATGAACCAAACCCTTTCCAGCTTGTGTAATGTGTCTACGTGCATGTTTCTCTCTGCTTTTGAGGCGTTGGGTGGCTTCCTTTCACCAATCCCTAACAGCGTCAAATGCAGCAGGCCTCGCTTTCTTGCGCAACAATATGGATTCTAGATGCTCAATCCTAGCCGTCTCAAAACTCCCCAATTTTGGCCATTGAAGTTCTGCTTCATGTCTGGTTTGACGATGCCTAATACTATTGAACACTATAGCTCCTAAACCAAACTTTATGTACATGTCATCTGCCGGCGACCCGGTGGGTGGTGCTGGTTGACTATGTTCCAAACCATTCGGTTGTCTTCTCCTGCAACAAAGTGTTGCCCAACAAGATAACAACTTACTAAAACCAGGCATTCCTGAAAAAGACAGTTTTACATGGCCAATATAATATGCGTAATATATTTACCAAAAACAAAACATATATTAAGTACTGTCAGTTTGAAACAGACTCACCTGATTCCAAATCAAAGCAAAGTTCCCCCATGAAATAGAACAAACTCCCGTCATGGCTGGCGGTCTTCCCAAAAAGCCTCTAGTCCGGGAATCTCGCCTTGACAACCTCTGCGCAAAGTGCAGTGAGCGAAGATCGCAAGTAGCAGTCTGCAAGGAAGCGCGTCTCAAGGAGCAGGGGCCCCCGATACTTACTGATCTCGGTTTGTTAACTCTGTCCTCACAAATTGCGATGGGTCATTATTGGGAGAGCCCACTTTCCTGACGCCATCTGTTAGTCCCAAATATGAGGCTATTGCAAATAAATGAAGACATACCAGTCACAAATAAATACATAACAACAGTTTATTATCGCTTAAGCAGACCCAAATTCATCAATGCATATGTACAGGCATAGAGAAGGTGAGCAAAGACATGGGGAAGTGAGCATGCTTTATATAAAATCAAACAACCTGGTGAATTTGTTCTAGTCCATCATGTGATGATGGTTCATGACCTGTGAACATGGGTATTTGCTATGTTAACACATGTTGCAGCGCTCTGCGTCATCTCTCAGACAATTTACTGTCTGGGAACAGAGCAGAGCAGGGTGTAGGAGTATATCTTGTTCCTAACACAAGGTAAGATTCCTCGTGATTCATTATCTATGTTGTTTCTAGACTAAAAGGTCAGTCTGCATTTCAAATTAGTAGCTCTGTCTTTCAGAACTACACATGGCATGAATTGTGCTTCTTTTAATCAACGAGACGCACATTCCTAATTTGCTGTGGAAAGCCGAGAGAGTCAGGAAGATATATTAGCTACGTTTGTGTCAGTTCTTCAAGGCTCTAAGTTAAAGACAAAGGGCCTCATTACGACCCAGGCGGTAAGTTACCGCCTGGGCCGTGACTTTACCACCATGGCGTAAACTACGTTTACGCCATGGTGGTTGGCGGACTTACCGCCCCATTCCGACCTAGGCGGGGCGGTAAGTCCCCAATCCCCATTTACCCTTCCCCATTCCCATTTTTGCCCCATAGGGCATAATGGGAGTGGGGAAGGCGTTAATTACGCCACCGTAAATTACGGTGGCGTAATTAACTCCATGGTCCCTTAGCGCCATGGATTTTAACACCTGCTAAAAGCAGGTGTTAAAAGCACCATGGCGCTAGGGGACCTCGTAATTGGCGGTAAGGGGTCGGCGCAGCTAACGCTGGCGTTAACCCCTTACCGCCAGGGTCATAATGAGGCCCAAACAATGTACTCAGCAGATTTTAGCATTCCTGCGCAGGGGCATGTTTGAAGAGTTTTCGAAGTGGTGACTTTGTGAATCTTCACCATGTTAGGAATTAAAACCCATTAAAGTGAGCAAAACAACCAAGATGGAGTTCGGGAAGCATGATGGCACGATTCAATGCGTGTGTGCTTAGGCCAATATAACACAACACAGAATGGATGTATTTTTACAAACAGACATGCAACAGGGATGACGTCTTTCACCACTACACAGTGCTTGGTTATTTCACCTCACCAGCTGAACTCTACTATCACCAAGGGACACTTACTCTATCTGTCAAACCAACTGATGCTACAATCAGACCCATAGATATACTGGCCTGGCTGTACCCAAAGCCGGGTGACACTAGTGAGGATAGCCGCAGTGAATCAGACCGCAGGAGTTTTGTGTCCATTGATATACGCATGTTCTAAATAGAGTTGAGCATTACTGGGAACTGGGATCTCTTCCGGAGACCAGGTACCATTCTGTAGAGGAACAGATGAATGCCTCTGCAGGAAGTCCCACCTCCATTCCATTTTATAACTGTACAGATGCAGCAACTCAAGTAAACTAAGTAATCATAAGGCTGGCTATATGTAGTGTATAGACTGCAGGCAGTGCCGCCATTATATAGAATTTTGGACATCAGTGTCACATATTTAGTAAGCTCAGACCCACGGAGAATGAAGGAACGGAGGGCTGTGTGTCGCAGTAAGAAAACAGTTGAAGATCGAGGACAGGTCTGAAATAGCTGTCTGGCCTGGTGTCAAAGGATGGAGTAGCCAAGAACCGGTTATCTGTCCTTGAAGAGCAGTGGACGTGAGAAGCTGAATCAGCCCTTGTTAAGGTGCGTGGAAAGAACACCATGAGTGCCAAGTTTATTAATTCAAGACAATTAAATTCTAGAAAACAGGCCAGTGCGGTCTCCAGTCATGTGAGTCAAGGATGAAAATAGGAGTGGATGTGCAGTCCTGAGCTATGATAAGAATGTGCCTATACTCCCTTTTATTCTAAGGAGCAGTGATACTTTGCAAGGCCAAGTTCAAAAACAATCTGAATGGCAGACGACATGAGTGATGAGAGATGGTGGGCTAATGGAGTGGGGAGACACGGTCAGGTCCACGCACCAGCACCTGCGGTACCAGATTACATGCGGCTAGTGAACTGAATGTTCCAGAAGGGCACGAGCATTCCAACCAATTGTAGAAGGACATATAACAAAGGGCCTTATAGTTTGGGGAAAACAATGATATGCCAAGTACTTAAAACCTGATGAAGATGAATTGCACTAGGGGTGGGCATAAATTGTCCACCTGACAGCAGACAGCCAATCACAATCCAAGTCCTTACAGAAAGTATAATTAGATGTATATTTAGATGTTCCCCTTGATATGATATATGATATTTTATTTGTATTGCGCTCATACACAAGTGTTTCAAAGTGTGAGAACCACAACCACCCTTGAGCCAACCACAATCCCACATAGGTTTTCTTAGTTCGCACGTAGTATGACATCACATATGATGAGTTTTTGCCACATGAGAATGATTTTTTATGAAATATGGTGAGACTATGCTGTGTGACATCCATTGTCAGTTGTAACTCCCTGTTTTAGATGATTGAAAATAAAACAGTCGGGAGAGACATTTTGTCAACTTCCTGAGTCGGTCTTATTATTTAGTGTCTGAGTAATTCTGCACCCCCATCCTTGTATGATGTGTTACTGATTTAAAACGGCCGCTTGTGGGTTCATTTCCCACTCAGTGTAACCAATCCACATGCGGCCACTCCCCGACTTAGTGGGAAGTCCTCTTCTAGGAGGCCCACACTAATGAAGGCCTCTTCCACGAGTCCAACATTCATTATGGCTTGCTTGGGAAAGCACTTGCAAGCAGGGTCCCTTTTCCTGTGGCCCAGCACCTTATACATAAAACAACCTTTGGGTGGTGTGAACCTGGTTGTCCCAGTGTTAGGGGTGCCGGGGCACTTCTTTTCAGGGTGTACGGATGAACTAAAGTTTTGGAATTTTACTTCATTCCTTTGGGGAACTGACTTCAAAGGGATTGGGTTGGACCTTTGTCGTTCCCATCCCTTGTTAACTTTTTTGTCAGATTATTTCTCTTCCGGTTTGGGTGTGCTCTTGAGATACTGTTCAGGGGTTTTACAGAACCTCCTGAGAAAGGTTGCCCTCATGCTCTCATAAATGGGCCTTTCCTCAGGAGTTAAATGAAGAATTGCATCAGTCCTTGGTGTTGGTAAGCGACTCATCAGGGCTGCACCCCAAAGTACCTTGTCCACCTCCTGTAGCTGACAAGTAAGCTTGAGCACTTCAAACCAGTTAAAAATATCCTTCCTAATCTCATAAGCCTGCACTAAGTCTTTTAGAATGGGGGGCCGGGGTTTATCTTGGGCACCGTGGTTTGAGCCACTGCCGCTGCTTTCGCTAGAGGTGGATCTGTTGGTCTCCTTCATCTCATTGAGTGCCAATCAGCTCAGCTTTATAGTGGCCCTGTCCCGCTCCATTGTGACCTTTTCCCCGCTGTTTTTGTTCCTCCAGCGCTAGTCTCCTCTCCTCCAACAGGAGCTTTCTAGCCCCTACATCGTTAACAGCCAGGACAATTACTGGCCCACTTAGAGTCTGGGCCGAGGCCTGGGACCTGTGTGACACTCTAAAGTTTTGAGAAACCACACTTGCCCCCGGCAGGATGGTTGGTGAGAAAAGTTGCTCATGCTGTCTTCCTTGTCATCTTTCTCTCCCCCTTTCGGAAAAGGTCTTCTTCATTCAGGGAACTCAGGGGTCTAACCCGTCCCCTGGAGTCTTCTCCCCAACCACCATCGCTTCTACCCAAGCTTGGAAGCTGATCAGCAACTCAGGTTTAATAACTGGGCACCAGTGGTCCAGGGACGAATATCAGTTTCAAAACCATCAATCAGCTCTGCACCTCTGGTACACTAGAAGGGTTCTGAACAGATTGGAAACACAAGCAAATTATAAACCTCCTTGTCCAATTTTGGTAACAAGGACGGAATGGCAGGCTTATCTCTGAAAGGTTGTGGATTGTTGGTTAGTTGAATCACAGCGCAAATACAATTATTACCCAATGATACAAGGGAATGTCCAGTCAAGGTTCTATAAAAATATCATCTTTATTATTATCACAACAGATGGTTCTTGCATACCAGAAAATACAACCCATGCTGTAAAGGAATGTAGAGGACAGAGAGTTTCAAAAAAGAAAAAGGGATGCACTCTGGATACTGACAGGAGGGTAGTCGGAATAGTAATTAATCGCAATAGTTCAACGATACTTGGTTTCAACACAAAGGGAGGAATGGGTCATAAAATGTCACTAGAGGCCTTCAGAGATGGACTAGGGGAACAGAACTATAATGTACCTTGTGTTATAGGAGTTCTTGGTGCTTTTCAGGGTCAAGTTGGTTTCAGGGCACTTTGCAGCTTCTGCGATAGAGTTCAAGATCGGAGACAGCTGTAGATATCAGGAGGCAGGAAGTTTGGAGAGTGAAGTGGGACCGACGGCTACAGGCTGGCCTGCACAATGGCTTGGGGTCAGGATTTTTGTCTTAGTTCTGTTCAGCAGTTCTGAAGCACTGGTCGAGGCGTCTCGGACAGCTTTAGCGACTGCGGCGTAACCATAGTCAGCAGTGCAGTCTGTTGCAGCTCGAGTGGGTTGACTGGCTTGAAAATGTCTTTTAAGTTGGACGTTGGTAGATGCTTTTCGATGCACTACTCCTAGCTTCTTCACTGGGCTTGTGTCGTCCTTTGAGGCTTATGGACCAAAGCTGAGGAGAGTGTTGCAGGGAACTGCCTTGTCCTTGGTTTGGTTCAGAGACTCTCTGGCACTTCCCACCTAGGAAGCTTGTTGCTGTCATGATTCCTGCCCCTCATGTCCCCAGCCCTCCAAGGTGTCAGGCTGGAGCCAGGCCACAATCCCCTACATGGCCCTTAAGGGCCTCTCCATCCCTCCAAAGACCCACTTGGAGTCAGACATGGTGATTGTGGCACCAGACTCACTCACTCCCATAGGATAACATTGCGGATTGGACTTGTAGTGCATTGAAGGGGACAAGATGGATGCCCCCACATATTTCGGTTCCCAGAACTGCATGTGCGGTCTAGTCTTTTGGGTGTGGTTCAGCCCAGAGGCACCTGGGATACCCAGAGACTATTTAAGCCACACCCAGGCTGAGAAACATGCTTTGCGTTTTCTGCACCTGCAGCATGACACTCACCGTGTTCGGATAGGTCTCCAGTAGGCCTGCATCTTTCTTCTGCGCTCAGCTCCTGCAAGAACAAGAACACTGTTAGGAATAGCCTTACCTTGCGGCACTTCTGCCCATCAGTCATCGCTCCTTATGTTTTGCGGGCATCTTCGGCGGTGTCATTCCCATCCCGGCATGCCGCTTCCTAAGGAAAAGGGAAAAGAACAGAAAAAAGGCATTAGTAAGCATTCTGCAAATCTTCGCTTATTTTTAAATACTGTACGAGCTTCAAATGCTTACCTGAATCCCAGCCACTCTGGGGGAACTGTGTCTAAGGAACTTCTCATCCATCTGCAAGAGGGAAAAGACACTCCAGGTTAGCGTGGAAACATCTAGAGGCGCCACATACCGCGCTTACCCACCGCATTTGTTCTTCATAACCCGCATCCACGCTGAAAACTTTGCGGCACCTAAAAGACACAGAAAAAGAACTCAGTTCAATGCAAATACAAAAGGGGTGCATCGCGCATCGTGCTCTCACTCACCTTCAGCGCTACTCATCTCAGCAGCACGCCGCCATCCCCGGACGCCGGCCATCATCTAAGGAAGGAAATGAACGAAGTTAGAGAACTGTTCAAAAGACTCATTATACTTACCTGTCGGACTCTTGCCAGTGAAGTAACTAGGCAGCAATGAGCCCGCATCAATCAACGCACCCCTGCGCTGAAGGCAGGACAGAGAGCACACTATCCAAGAAAACAAGCTGAGATGTGGATCAAAGGGAAGGGTTGGACCCCGGGGAAGAAGGGTTTCAAGCACACAGAGACAATAGGGAGTTAAACTCTACCAATCCTGTGTTTCAGGCCCAGTCTCCAGTCGAATAGCCTCCAGGGAAGGGTTCGAGGTCATAAGAGGTCAGAACATGCTGAGTGACGTCCCTGTGGATACCAGATGAGAGTTACAGTTGCAGAGCCTAGCAGGGAACTGTGTGTGCTGGCTGAGTACAGGTTCAAGAGCTGCTGGAGAATCCTCTGGATTCAATATCTCCCTCTGTTTCCTGTGAGATGGTTAGGGGAGGGATATTGTTTCTCTCTTGGAGGTCCTGGCCTTCCTTCACTGGCGGAAGATGTAAGGTGGATTGTACCTTTAGCCAGGGTCCAATTAGGAGTTCTTCCATCTGCTTCTTGTGAAGCCTTGAGACCTGCCCTCTTTTAAATCCAAATGGACGATAGAGATTGGTTTAGGCCAAGCCTACCTTAATGAACCAATCCTAGCTCCCCACCAATAATCACTTTCATGTGTGAGGTCATAACCAGAGTGCTTTGCAACAGAAACAGTAAAGGGGTGAAAACATGTAATTCTAAGTCCCACCCATCTTCCTGTCTGTTGTGGATCAAAGGCTTTCTCTGGTTAATGGAGCTCTCTGTGGTTCCTGATTAAAGTTGCAGATCTCCCTTGTAGCTGTGATGAGACCAGAATGGTTTCCCCCTGTGGGGATGGCTACTGTATACACACACTCCCAGCCATGATATTTCACTGTCAATCGATGCTGAGGGCAGGAGATGACTTCAGGTTGACACAGTGCATATGAAAGGGTGCTGGGGTTTCCTGTCTCCTTTTTGAGCCTCTGCAACCAGGCACAATGTGGGCCTGTTTAAATTAAACTCTGATCAGTATGCAAATGCTTCCATCAGCTACAGGGCCCAACAAAATGACAGGAGGAATCCATGGAGCCTTTGTTAGTGAATTAGGCTGCCCATGGCAGGGGGAACTGCATTGTGTACTCCGGCTGTCAGATCCCAACTAAATATAGCAGAGAAACTGAGCCTGTGGGCTGTGTCCAGCCAGAGTACACTGGTCTATCGTATGTCGTGCAGTGAGCATTTGAAAATGTGTGTGGATTAGTCTAGCAGAGGACACAGATGCAATGGATGGTTGGCAGAGTGAGGTGTATGCCCCACCGGATCTAAACGAAACCTTGGTTTATGATTCTGACTCCCCTGACATTTACAACCTCGAAATTTCTCCCATACAAGAGGACAGTCTAATCAGACGCTAAACACTGATTGGTGCGCCAACAAGGAGGGGGGCAAGACCCTGGTGCTGGAAGAAATTAATCAGGTGCTCTGCATCCTTGTTACACTGTATGAAGGTCTAAAAGCAGAAGTTAAAACGCTATACACATTGTTAGAGTCACTGGTATTTCAATTAAATAATGTGGGTATTAATCGATAGATAAAAGACTTCTTGGACCTAAACAAAATGTATCAAAGTGCACCGAGGGTAAATGGAGGAAGGGACTCTGCAGGAAATCTGACGATAGCACTTGAAAGTCAGTTGGTGCCCGAGGCTTGTGGGATCTCCGACCCTGAAAAACATTTTGATCCGAGTAGCACCCAAAGACTAACACACAAATGAGACAATAGCACAGGAGACACTGTGCAACGGACAAAGGGGGAGGTTGACACAAATAAAGAGGTAATTCAACCAATTGTCGCCTCTGTAAATGCCGAAAATATTATTTCATCAGGAGAAGAAGAACATATTCAAAACGCTCAATCCAGGAAAGCAGGAAAGAAACGTAAACACAGGAAAGCATTGGAAAAGGCAAAGAAGATGACGTGGAATAGGACCAAGTTGAAGTAAAGAGGAAAAACATCAACAAACAATCCTCTACAAAGTTCTTACAAAGAGCATCCAGACAGCCTTCAGTAATGGCAGTACTGAGAAACCAGAAAACATGGGCAATTACAAAATCTGGAAAAGGCCCTATTCGAGTGACTGGCATTACAGATAAATTGAGCGTCACAGTAAGAAATGTTAGTAGGAGCACACAAGTAGTTAATGGTTCGGACCCCTTCATAGACACAGACTAGTAGAGGGATGCAAACTTCGCCCGATGCAAATGTCTGGTCAAATGTTGACGGGTCGGGTGGGGAGAATTTGGACTGTCTGTCTTCAAACACAATTCCATCAATGTGGCAAAGTGGCAGGGGGTGCATGAAGGGGACAGCATTGACACAGGGACGCAAAATGGGGTCAATCCCCAAAGAAACCAAGTGCATATGGATAACCATCGACTGTTAAACCTTAGACCAGCTGTGAATCCTCTTGTACCAATAATAGCTGTTGTACAAGAAGTAAGGTTAGAGAATGGTGAAAGTGAGTCACACAAAGGCGTTCTTTGTAGAGGTCTGGAGCAGCCTCAGGTATCCTTCCTGGCCCCCACAATTTTCAATATTTAAAGGGGCAAATGTGAAGGAATTACCTCCTTTTCCAATCTTTGCTGCTAAAACAAGAAATGGGGGCAGTGTGAAGGAACCTCCTTTTTTGGTCCCTGACTTTGTTAGTCGGATAGCTTTCTGTGGGGGGCAAAACGAAATCCACTCCATCCTGAGCGGAGGAAAAGGGTCAGACCAGTCCCTCTAGGACACAAGGGCAGTTTCAACCCCATTAGGGGATGGGCTGAGGTCCCTCATTAGCACACAGATAACCCAGCAAGCACCTTTAGTAGGAATGTTACAACTTGGTTTGAGTGCCTGCTCCCTGAATACAGCGACGTGACGCTGAATAGATCACACATTTTGAAACTCCTCAGCACGGTGCCGGCCCTACGTGCAATTGCATCCAGGGACATTACAAGGTGAGAATTGAATGATCTCTCCCACACAGATCTTGCAGTGCTGTTCATTTGTTCAAATGTGGTGCTTGATTTAATAATAAAAGAAACCCCAGGCCTACGGCAAATAGGCTTCGACATAATAACGCAATTACCTTTGCAAGATTATAACAAAAAGGAATGGTGTGACTCACTGACGAGTTATCGACCAAATGAGCACTTAGTCTCAACGAATGCCCATAACAATGGAGGTCGGCTAGTCACCTCCTGCAGCCGCATAAGTAACGGTAAACACGTCAGAATGTGACTGGTCCTGTGTGGGAGGGATCCTAAATGGCCTAGAAAAGAACTACTCAAAGCGTCTGCTTCAGTAATGAAGGCCCTATTAGTCTTCTTTCATGGAACACAGCGGTCATAGTAAATTTTTAGGAGAGTCGGCGCTTTGCGAATCACTTAAGAAAACATACCGTCATTTACCTGCAGGAGACCTGGCTATGATGGAGGTTCTTACAGATGGCTTTGCATCCGTTTCTCAAATAGTGAAGCTGACTGTAGCAGGTCGTCCTGCTGGCGGGTTACTCATTTTACTAACAATCAGCAGGGGAATGAAGATTATCTCCTCAAACGCTTTAGTTAGAGGCTTACTAAGCGTGCATGTTGAATGGAATATGGGGTGTTCCATGGCAAATCTTTTATTGTTAAATGTTTACTGACATTTGTGTATCTGTCCCCTAGAGACAATGTTGGATGCCATTACTGTTTTGGTTGATGGTTGGCGTAACTCAAATCCAGGGGGAATGGTGACTCTTGTAGGCGACTTAAATTTGTCCTGCTTGGATTTCTGTTCTCTTAGCTCTGTAAAAAGATGTCCACCAGCCAAAAATAAACATGGCTTATTTGGATGGCCATGGTGTGCTAGTTTGGAGCGTCTTGACCTGAGAATGCTAAACTGGCCTCCCTCAACAGAACATTGAATCTCAAATTGCACCTGGCATAATGGCATTTTAGCCTCCACATTGGAATACTTGTTCATAGACATAGGCTTGTTCAGTCATTGCTCTCCTCTGTTAATCACACAAACAATGCCAAGTGACCACTCATGCTGGCCACAGAAATGATTTTGCAGTGGGGCGGAAATGACGTGAAGGTAGGTCCATTGTGTCTTGAAGTGAGGGGTCAAAATAATTGTGTTGTCTGGAACCATGCCAAAGTGACTCAGATGAATCTTACACTTGAAGAATGGTGTAGCTAGACCACAGGGAAATGGAAAGCTAACAGCTTACTTGTCCAAACATTCAACCCATTTGTGGAACGCATTCTGGCCAAGGATTTCAGACCCAGAAGGGAGGAAACCAAAAAAAGAGTTGCATGTACATAGATTTGATCATGAAGTAGCGGCCCACAAAAAATGATGTAGGGCTGAAATCCAATGGCTAAAGGTCACTCATGGTACTGACCTACTGGAGGTAGTGAAACAAACAAAGAAATTACGATTCAGAAATATGAATTGGGCCAGAGGCAGAAGAGCCCGTCTATACCAACAGAACAATTATTACATGCTGGAAGCGTTGAGCAGTAAAAATACCTCAATATTCTGGCAGTGGATTGGCAACTAGAAGTTGACGAAAAATGTGTCCTGGAAATTCTGGGCAAAATTAACACATCGAGGGACCTAATAAATGATCAAATCTGGTGTTCTGCGGTAACCCACTAATGTGGGCGGGACGTTTGCCCCAATTATTTAAAGATGTGATAAACACAAATTAGTTTCCTTCCACCTAGTACATGGCACATGTGGTCGCAATTTATAAAAAAGATGATCCAAGGAATTATCGCCTTATCTCTATGTTGGATGCAGACAGCAAGCTGTTTGCTGCCCTGCTTCTGCGTCACCTGGAGAATTGAGTACAGGAAACGGGCAGATTTCAAAAGTGGCAAACTGGTTTTAGGAAGATGATGGGGACGTCTTTAAATGGTTGTCTATTGAAATGTATTCAAACCACAGCTTGGTCGAAAAAATACTCCTCAGTATTTATCGCAACAGTTGATTTAACTGCTGCATTTGACAGAGTCAATTGAGATCTTCTGTAGAAGAAACTGCAAGGATGGGGAATTCCCTCTGGGCTACTAAGGCTCCTAATAGGTCTACACGAGAACTCGACTATGCAAGTAAGATTAAACCAGGATGGTGCAATTACGGTTAAGAACAAGGTGTTAGACAAGGCTGCATTTTCGTGCCATGTCTATTTAATTTATATACCTCAGATGTAGGGGAAGAATTGATGAAAGTATTATTCTCAACACCACATTTTGCTAATTTGAAAATAATGTGCCTTAGCTGTGTCCATGATTTCCTCCTATTTCATTGCACAGAATGAGGTTTACAACATGTGCTTGATGCTTTTAATAGCTATGCTAGTGAAAACTCCTTGGCTATAAACCCACAGAAAACAAAAATAAAGCAGTGTTCAACCAAGACTAAATAATCCCCATACACATGGTGACTGAGGCAGTGGAAAAGGTGGGCAATTCCATCTATCTAGGCTTCCCAGTGTTCTCTAAACCCAGTATCTCCAAAGTACAGGAATGGGTCAGAGCCCGCACAACAGCAATGGTAAACGAAATGAAGCGAGTTGATTCAAAATTTGGCAAGATTTCGGTGAGACCAACTGTTGGATTTTATGAAGGTTACCTTTTACCCAGAATTGTATGCGGAATTCAAACTTTTTATCTGTGGATTTTAAAGATTTTAAGAAGCCTCAAAGGTTTGATTTGGAAAGCTGTGCTGGGATTACAAAAATCCATCCCTATTTCTGTTGTGCACTACGAACTTGGCGTTGGCTCATTGGAGGTTAGAGCCCACTGGAGACTTCTAGCTTTTTTATAGAAAATTATTGATACCTGCTAAAGACTTCCTCTTCTTAGATTTGAATCTGACATAATTGTTATTTAAAAGAGTTTGTGCCATTCTGTTCTGCACTCCTTATGAAAATTGGTTTTACTGACACATACCACATGAGTAACCCAGATAGGGTGAAAAAGATGTTGTACATGGACAACTGGGTGAAAACTATTGAGGAGTTCCATTACTATCAATCCCTTGAACATTTGACTATGCATCATAACAAACAAGGCATTATTGCCCCATTCTTGTACAGACGCCCGAACAGACAGTTTAGAAGATCAATTTTAACATTTAGATTTAATTTATATTTGACTCGAGAGGTTTGTGGAAAATGTTATCAATTGCCAAGAAACAATCTGTCGTGTCGTTTCTGTGCTCAGACATTGTATCACGTGTTAGTAGTTTGTCCTAACCTAGAGGGCAAAAGGCAATTGTATTTGTACAAATGTCTTAAGGGTCGAAATTTGACAGACTGTAATGGTGGAGAGTTTTGGAATGATTGTCTGGCAGGTCGTATGACCTCTATGGTAATCGCAACTGTTGGCTTCTTAGATAGTCTGCAGTGGGCAAACCTTCATAGGATATGCTCGTAACCACTCACGCACCTTACTGTATGCACCTTACTGCATGCACTCTGAACACACCTTAGGGAACATACTGTATTGAATGCACTTCATCGAAATGCACTTTATTCCAATTCTTAAATGTATTGGAAGTATGTTGAGCAGATGCACTTTATGCTATCTTTTAATATAATTGTAATATAATGTTTTAATTAATTATTTAAATCTTTTTAAATGTGTATTTTTACTTGAACTTCTCTTTTGCTCTGTGTTTGAGTGGTGTTGGTAAATGCATTGTTCGCTTATATAATGAAATCTCGTCTTTTTCTCTTGCAAGGTCAAAAGTTATGTTATTAGCTAAATGACCAATAAAAAAAATAATTTAAAAAAGGATATGGCTTACCTTTTGCTTGCCCATTTTGACAGTTTTTTTTTAATGAATTAGAAATTATTGCTTTGTGAATCCAACCTGCTAGACTGGGTGTCATGCAAAAGGTACCAATTTAAGGAGAGTGGTGACACTAGATTATTTTTTTGCTGTAAATACTCATTGGGCCTCATTACACGGTAGGCGGTGGACCAAGGTGCTAATAGCACCTTGGTCCATGCTGGTAAAATACCGGCACCCGCCTTGGTGGAAAGGGGAATTACCGCCCTATTCCAAGGTTGGCGGGGCGGTAATTCCCCCTTCCACCATTGCCCTTCCCCATTCCCATTTTTGCCCCATAGGGCATAATGGGAATGGGGAAGGTGGGTGCTAAGTATAGTACTGCAAATTTGCGGTGCCGTAATTAGCACCAAGGTCCCTTAGCGGGTTCGTTTTTAACGCCTGCTAAAAGCAGGTGTTAGAGCACCAACCCGCTAAGGGACCTCGCAGTAAGGCGGTGAGGGTTAACGGTCACCGGTACCATTACCGGTGACCGTTAACCCTTACCGCCTACCGTGTAATGAGGCCCATTGAGTAGTGTCTGAATTGGGTGTGTAAGAACACCATGGTTGTAAATTGAATGTGTTCCACACAAATATTTCACTTGTCTCCATACACTCTATTTTAGATGAAGCAATACACGTTTAAAATGATGCACCTCACTTGTATTTTGTTGAGATCTGCTGTACCCGTGATGCCGTTGATGATCTCAAAAGTGATGTCATGTTGATATCATCAACGATGTCTTTTGTGATGCCATCAGTGGGCTTTCAGGGTGCACAACATGGGACTCGATTTCGGGGGTTTTGTTGAGTTAAAATGGCACCTTAACATCACTTTGACTATATATTTGTCCCTTCATTTGAAGGGTTCAGTTAGATCCACATATGACACCCCAGGTCCAACTAGTGTTAAGTCATGTTACAAAACCCACAACCTGCATTCTTACTGGTCAGAGAACTCGTTCTGATATGTGAGGGCGCTGGTTCCAGAGACAGGAGCAGGGGTCTGAGCCTTTGGCTGGAAATGTCTGCTAACTCGTCCAGTAAACTTGATTTGGTGATGTCAGCTGGTGGAAGCAGGTGGGCTGCCGCGACATCATTTTACTGCAAAGGGACAGCTGATAGGATAGCACTTCTAAGGCATATGCAGGTGTGCCATGAGTGTACGCTACTGAGTCAGCATCTCTTTCAAACAGTTGTGGGGCATGAAAGACGGACAAAGACTTTACTTCACTGGCTATACATGCATACATTTTCCACAGTGCTACTTTCACTCCACACAAAAATCTTCCCCTTTGATGGAGATATAAATGACCCAGCTTTTATGGTTTGAAGCTCTGCCAATGCTGCACATCCCTTTCCCAAGGCATTTTTACCAAAAGTCTATTGACTATAAGTAAATGATACAGTAGGAGACTTTTTTTCCAGTCATGTTTCCTCTGTGGTTAGCTCCCTCAGGGCACGCGACAGAGACTGAAAATGTTTCATTTGAGCCTGGTGCTCTGGGAATTTGGATAATGTGCACTGTGTGCCTGTGGGTGTTTTTGTGCAAGATCTTGTTTTTCATTAAAGTAGGCTTAGGAGGGAAAAGCACACCAAGGGAAACTGTTTGTCAATATAAATGACAACATTGTAGGTCTTATAGTCTTTGGATCTTACAAAATGGAATGTCTGTCGATATTAAGCGTATTCATGCTTTTCATTATGAACCTTTTATATTTTTTGAGGAAAACATTTATGATGTTCAGTCATTGCAGTGTCTCCACTATACATTATTATATAGATCAATTCTTAAAACAAGTGGGATATACCCGGTTCGTAAAGGCACAGGCAGAGTGGCAAAGAACCCCCATAAATGTGATCCCTACACTTGGTTATGCGTTTCGGCAGCAGATGGTAAAGAGTAAACCTGAGTGCATAGAAGGTTTTATTTGTATTATAGGATGAGAAAGTAGTTTTGTTTAGGAAACAACAGTTGCTTGTCGAGGCAGTTGACAGGATTGCAGTTACTTTATGGCTGGGAATGGATAAGAAAAGTACTTTGCTTCAGAGACCCTTATTATTCTTTGTGACAAACACTCATTTGCATAGAGAGAAATTGACACTGTGTATAGGACTCCGACTGAGAGCTATAAGAAGGGGCCTAATGATGAAACGTTTAGGACGTGGCACTTAGGAACCAGGCCTTCTTTGTGTGACCAGGTTCATGGTTTTAGGAATACCTCATTTCAACATCTCCTTATTTCCCACATTTGCACACAATTTCTTTCTTCAAAGCAAAGAAAAAGAGGTACGGGGGCCCATCTGCGAGAATGAACATGGCTAATGATCTGTTCTATGGGAAGGTGCCCACTCGAGAGTCCACAGCCACATTTTAGCTCACTGTACCTTTCACAAAGGAGGAATAACCATTTGCATATCAGTCTTTGTCCCGCCCACTTGAACAGTCCGGCACCGAAATGCTAGGCAATCTTCCTTTGAATAAGCGTACCAAGAGCAAACCCAGACATGTGTTTCGGCCTAGTCAGGCATCATCAGTGAGTGGGAGATGTGCCTCTCTGAGAACAGTGAGGAAGCAGTCCACGTCTGGATAACCGTAAGTAACTTAGGATGACCCACCCCAAGTTCCTTTCACATACAAAAAGAGGTCAGGGTGCCCCTCTGCAAGAAAGAACAATACACGATAACTGTCATGATTCACCGTTTCCACCCCTTCGGGACTAAATGGTGCAACAAGCACCGCAATATCGTGTCCAGTGTACTACCAACATGACCGGCGCCATTGAGAAGTTTACTGTCTAGTGCTTCAGCTAGACCTGCCACTTCCTAGAAAACAGACACGCCCCGAGGCTCTGCGAGTCTCAATGCTACCTTTCCTAGTTTCTGGCAAGTGTGTTTTTAGCTTTCATCTACTCCCGTGCTACCCCTTTTTTCAGCGGTTCCCTAATTCCTTCCTGGTATCCCTCAGTACTGCCCCTCGTGCTTACCGCTTGTGGAATCGTTCAAACCACTTCCTTCTCGGGCCCATGGCCCAGTTCTGTACAGTACTCGCCTTCTGCCTTCGGCAAGGTGCGAGTTTCCTGAGCCCTCCCTGGTTCCCAGACCCTTCCCGGACTTTAGATCAATACTCACCTGATCCTCCCTGGAATTCTGAACTTCTGTTTCTCTCTGCGGCTGGTACCCGGTCTGCACACTGGCGACAGAGGATACTCGCACGCACCTGTACAAGTCCCAAACAACCAGAAAGAAGGAAAGACCTCCGAGAAAGAAGACTCCAAAGGATGAACAGGTGAGACAAGAGGCAGAGTGTGACAGTTTGAGATGCCCATGACTTGATATCAAAACTAATATGGAGGCTGCTGTCCAGGACCTCATGAGGGGAATGCAAGAGTTATCAACCGAAGTTCAGAATCTCAAAGCCGAAAATGAAGCACTAAAACAACTTGTGCTATCCAGGGACTTGGCATTCCAGGAAAGTGCCATGGTTGGGGGCATAGTGGACAAGTACAATGGTACCTCCAAGGCCCTGCGTTCCTTCCTTGATTCATGTCTGCTGCATTTCACTTTCAAACCCTTCTATTTTTGTACACCCAGGGCTAAAAATGAGGTTTATAATCTCCCATCTCTCTGGAAATGCTTTAGACTACGTAACTACCTTGGTGAATGTAGGAGACCCGCTCCTAGACAACTATGAAGGATTTGTGGACGCCTTCAAAACCATGTTTGACCGTTCTGCGCAAGTTTAAAGTGCTCAAGAGAAACTGTTGGAGTTCCAACAAGGAAACCAAGATATGTTGTCTTTCATAACCTGCTTTAAGCAATTGGCTAGGGAGGCAGATTGGACCCCAGTGGCATGTTTTACCTCGTTTCGTCGTGGGTTAAATGATGAAATAAAAGATGAATTAGCTAGAGTGGCACGTCCGGGCTCTGTTAGACTTGTCCTTACAAATCGACTTCTGTATTCAAGATACAAAGGCAGAAAAAAGGAAAACACGGTCTTTACCACCGAAGGTTCCCTTAGATTATCCTAGCCCTAAAGAAAAAGCCGCTCCTCACTCCCCAGATCCGGAACCTATGCAACTTGGCTCCTTGTGGGGACCTATCTCTCCACAGGAAAGGATTTGTCAGATCAACACTGGACTCTGTATGTATTGTGCCTCTGACAAACACCTCGTAAGTGACTGTCAATAGCCACATCTCGGCATTCGGGAAACGCCAGCTCCCGATCTTGAATGGAGCCCAGCTTTCGGGAGAAAGGTACTTGCTCCGATTCTTCTCCTTCCTTGAACTGTCAACATCAAAACACCTTGGTGATACTTCAGGTATCCTTGTCAACTGCCAATAAGGAGAAACATTCCATCCTGGCCCTGGTGGATTGTGGTGCAATGGGAATCTTTTTGGACCACGAGTGGGCCTTGAAGCACAATATTCCCAGAGAATCCAAAGAAATTATCCAGGCGGTCGAAGGAATAGATGGGAAACCATTGTCTTCTGGTACCATAACCCAGCAAACCACAGAATTACTACTTTCAATGAACAACCATCAGGAGATGTTACATTTTGACATAAAAAGGCAGCTCATTACCCAATGGTTTTGGGCATGGCCTGGCTTCAAAAACACAACCCATACATCAACTGGGCAGCTGGATCCTTGTTATTGGGTTCAGAATTTTGTCTATCTCATTGTCTGTCCCGGAATATGATGCAACCCATATCCGCAGAAACCCAGACTTCAGAACAACCACCCATTTGTGGTTCCAACATCACCCAGGTACCTGATAAATATCATTAATTTTCAGATGTATTCTCAACAGCCATTGTTCAATCACCACCTCCCCATAGACCTGAAGATTGTGCTATCGACACTGAAGTTTCTGCAATTATACCATTTGGAAGGATGTTTATACTTTCAGAGCCTGAGAAAGCTTTACGTGAATACCTGGACACCAATCTCGCCAATGGAACCATGCGCCCTTCTAAGTCTCCTGCTGGGGTCTCTTTGTTCTTTGTGCCCAAAAAGGATACCAAGGAACTCCGACCATGCCTGGACTACCGGGTTCTTAATCAATGCACCCTGAAGGACCGTTATCCATTACCACTCATCTCTGATATATTGGAAGTGGTATGCGGCGACGTAATCTTTACCAAACTTGACTTGCGGGGCGCTTACCATTTAATCCGGATAAAGGAAGGTGATGAGTGCAAGACTGCCTTCAGGACACCCTTCAGACATTTTGAATATTTGGTGATGCCATTTGGACTTGCCAATGCTCCAGCAGTTTTTCAGCGCTTTATGGACAGAGTCTTTTGAAACATGCCCGCACTTGTACAAGCCCCGAACAACCAGAAAGAAGGAAAGACCTCCAAGAAAGAAGACTCCAAAGGATAAACAGGTGAGACAAGAGGCAGAGTGTGACAGTTTGAGATGCCCATGACTTGATATCAAAACTAATATGGAGGCTGCTGTCCAGGACCTCATGAGGGGAATGCAAGAGTTATCAACCGAAGTTCAGAATCTCAAAGCCGAAAATGAAGCACTAAAACAACTTGTGCTATCCAGGGACTTGGCATTCCAGGAAAGTGCCATGGTTGGGGGCATAGTGGACAAGTACAATGTTACCTCCAAGGCACTGCGTTCCTTCCTTGATTCATGTCTGGTGCATTTCACTTACAAACCCTTCTATTTTTGTACACCCAGGGCTAAAAACGGGATTTATAATCTCCCATCTCTCTGGAAATGCTTTAGGCTGGGCAACTCCCTTGGTGAATGCGGGAGACCCGCTCCTGGACAACTATGAAGGATTTGTGGACACCTTCAAAACCATGTTTGACCGTTCTGAACAAGTTTACAGTGCTCAAGAGAAACTGTTGGAGTTCCAACAAGGAAACCAAAATATGTTGTCTTACATAACCTGCTTTAAGCAATTGGCTAATGAGGCAGATTGGAACCCAGAGGCACGTTTTACCTTTTTTCGTCGTGGGTTAAATGATGAAATCAAAGATGAATTAGCTAGAGTGGCCCGTGCAGGTTCCTTCCAGGCTCTGTTTGACTTGTCCTTACAAATCAATTTCCATATTCAAGAGAGAAAGGCAGAAAAAAGAAAAACACTGTCATTACCACTGAAGGTGCCCTTGGATTATCCTAGCCCTAAAAAAAAAGCTGCTCCTCACTCCCCAGATCCGGAACCTATGCAAATTGGCTCCTTGTGGGGACCTATCTCTCCACAGGAAAGGATTTGTCGGATCAACACTGGACTCTGTATGTATTGTGCCTCTGACAAACACCTTGTACGAAACTGTCAATAGCCCCACCTCGGCATTCGGGAAACGCCAGCTCGAGATCTTGAACGGAGCCCAGCTTCGGGAGAAAGGTACTTGCTCCGATTCTTCTCCTTCCGTGAAATGTCAACATCAAAACACCTTGGTGATACTTCAGGTATCCTTGTCAACCGCCAATAAGGAGAAACATTGCATCCTGGCCCTGGTGGATTGTGGTGCAATGGGAATCTTTTTGGACCACGAGTGGGACTTGAAGCACAATATTCCCAGAGAATCCAAAGAAATTATCCAGGCGGTCGAAGGAATAGATGGGAAACCATTGTCTTCTGGTCCCATAACCCAGCAAACCACAGAATTACTACTTTCAATAAACAACCATCAGGAGATGTTACATTTTGACATAATAAAGGCAGCTCATTACCCAATGGTTTTGGGCATGCCCTGGCTTCAAAAACACAACCCATAAATCAACTGGGCAGCTGGATCCTTGTTTTTGGCTTCAGAATTTTGTCTATCTCATTGTCTATCCCGGAATATGATGCAACCCATAACCGCAGAAACCCAGACTTCAGAACAACCACCCATTTGTGTTTCCAACATCACCCAGGTACCTGAGAAATATCATCAATTTTCAGATGTATTCTCAACAGCCATTGTTCAATCACCACCTCCCCATAGACCTGAAGATTGTGCTATCGACACTGAAGTTTCTGCAGTTATACCATTTGGAAAGATGTTTATACTTTCAGAACCTGAGAAAGCTGTACGTGAATACCTGGACACCAATCTCACCAATGGAACCATGTGTCCTTCTAAGTCTCCTGCTGAGGCCACTTTGTTTTTTGTGCCCAAAAAGGATACCAAGGAACTCCGACCATGCCTAGACTAACGGCGTCTTAATCAATGCACTCTCAAGGACCGTTATCCATTACCACTCATCTCTGATATATTGGAAGCGGTACGTAGCGCCGTAATCTTTACCAAACTTGACTTGCGGGCTGCTTACCATTTAATCCGTATAAAGGAAGGCGATTAGTGGAAGACTGCCTTCAGGACACCCTTCAGATATTTTTAATATTTGGTGATGCCATTTGGTCTTGCCAATGCTCCAGCAGTTTTTCAGCGCTTTATGGACAGAGTCTTTTCAAACATGCTATTCTTTTTTGTTATTGTTTATCTGGATGACATATTGATATATTCCAACAATCCCATACTACATCAAGAACACGTGACCTTGTTCTTACAACACCTATGAGAGAATAAGCTACTGGCCAAACCAGAGAAGTGCATTTTCCATGTCCCTGCTGTTCATTACCTGGGATTCATTTTAAGTCCCCAAGAAATAGAAATGGATCCCACCAAGGTTGACTCTATCCTTTCGTGGTCTGCTCCTACATCAGTAAAACAGATACAATCCTTTCTGGGACTTGCACATTTTTATAGGAAGTTCATTCCTACATTTTGTGCCATAGTACAACCTATAGTTGCATTGTTAAAGAAAGACATACCCTTCAACTGGTCGGTTGATCAAGAGACCGCCTTCCAAGAACTAAAACAAAGGTTTACTCAAAGACCTGTCCTGGCTCAACACAACATCAATAAACCCTTACTGGTGGAAACTGACACCTCAGATTGCACTATTGGGGCAGTGCTAAAACAAGAATCGGAGGACAAAGAAGAACATCCCATTGCATACCTGTCTCGAACTTTGAATCCTAGTGAAACACATTACTCAGTAATGGAGAAGGAATTGCCCACCCTCCGGCAGGCTTTTACAGAGTGGCATCATCCACGTTTGGGTGCCAAGTTCCCTGTACAAGTTTGAACTGATCATCGGAATTTACAGGTCCTGCAATCTCTGGAGTGCAGAAACAGTCTTCAGGCTCGTTGGGCCTTTTTTTTTGCCCAATATCGGTTTCACATCTATCATGTACCCGGAAAAACCAACATAATCGCTGATGCATCATCTAGACGTCCTGATTACGAACCAGATGAAGCCCGTGCCTTTCCCAAGATGTTTCCCGATACTGTGTTTGTAGCCCAGGCCAACTCTCTATTGGATAACGTCCGCACCGAGACCCCACTCTCAGAGCTCTGGAAGGATTACACCAAGACTAACCAATGGTCCCTCATTGCTAAGGATACTTACCTCTTCAAGGGCAAGAGATTGGTTATACCTACAAAGACCCTGAGAACCAAGATAACAAACGTCTGTCTTGATACCTTTCATTCCGGGCATCGGGGCATTAAAGCTACTCTTCGACTCATCCAGAGAAAATTTTGGTGGCCTAGAATGGTTGATGATGTAAAGGCATACATCCAAGCCTGTGCTGTGTGCAGTCAGAACAAGTGCGACAATAGAAAACCAGCTGGTCTTCTCCATCAACCTGCATTGCTGGATCGGCCTTGGGAAATAATTGCCACCAATTTCATTGTGGATTTACCTCCTTCCAAAGACTTCACTACCATTATGGTTGCCATCGACCTGTTTTCCCGTATGGCCCATTTTATTCCTTTGTATAAGCTACCTTCGGCACAAGAAATGGCAGGGATATTTTTCAATCTCATCTTTAGACTACATGGTCTTCCGTCCAAGATCATTTCAGACCGCAGGCCTCAATACATTAGTTAATTCTGGAAGTACCTGTGCCAAATGTTGGGTATTCAACGTGCCCTATCTTCAGGATACCATCCTCAGACCAACGGAATAACCAAACGAGTAAATCAGACCTTAGAACAATACTTAAAATGTTTCGCTTCCAAGGTCCAGGATGATTGGTCAGTTTTAATTCCTGAAGCTGAATTTGCATGCAACAATTCTGACCACTCTGCTATCAAGACGAGCTCTTTCTTTTGCAGTCAAGGGTTCCATCCATCTATTCTGCCAACACACCTGCCTCACTCCACCCCGGTTCCTTCGGTTGATTCCTGGATAGAGCATTTGGTCACTGTACACAAGGACGTGAAAAGACATCTAGAAAAGGCTAGGATGGATGTTAAACGACATGCTGATACCAGGAGGAGACCTGCTCCTATGTATGCCATTGGCAACAAGGTCTGGCTTTCCTCTATACTTTTGCCTTGACACCTACAACCCAATAGGTTGGCCCCTCGATTCTACGAGCCCTTTGCAATAAAGGAGATCATTAACCCTGTGGCGTTTAGAATTCAATTACCAGAATCTTGGAAGAAGATTCATCCCGTTTTTCACACTTCCTTGCTCAAACCCTATTTTCAATCCACCAGGATAGCTCTTCGACCTACCCCTGTGCTCGTCAATTATCAAATCGAATTTGAGGTTTCCAGGATATGTGATTCCAGATATGGAAGAGGTCAACTGAAATACTTAGTGAAATGGAAAGGTTATCCTGTGAAAACAAAATCAAAATATCGAGGCTGAGTACCCCAAAAGGAAATACACCGAACACGGGTTACAAAGGAACACACAAAGATCTTTAATTTATACTGAATCTGTTATAAAGAACAGAACAAAATCAGATAGCTATGGCCCTCAGTGCAACACAACGAACTCCAGCGTGGTTCAGTGTGTTCAGTGAGGGACGCTATACATTAGAATTCATTACTCTTTTATACTATTTGCGAACACAATGCCCAACCCTACTTCGGGTTAATATTCCTCTAATACATTACTGATCTAGAGTTCCGGCCGAGTTTGCATATCCACATGTAACTAGTTTGCCTTTAATACATACGTCAACAAGCCTACACGGCAACTGTGTGTTTTGGGATTTCCCATGCAGGTCTTCTCAAAAATGAATACAATGGGCCTCATTAGGACCCAGGCGGTAAGGGGTTTACGGCGGCGTAAACAGCGCCGACCCTTACCGCCTGATTCCGAGGTACCTTAGCGCCATGGAGGTTTTAACACCTGCTTTTAGCAGGTGTTAAAATCCATGGCGCTAAGGGACCTTGTTGTTAATTACGCCACCGTAATTTACGGTGGCGTAATTAACGCCTTCCCCACTCCCATTATGCCCTATGGGGCAAAAATGGGAATGGGGAAGGGTAAATGGGTTAATGGGGACTTACCACCCCACTCACCTCGGAATGGGGCAGTAAGTCCGCCAACCACCATGGCGTAAACATAGTTTACGCCATGGTGGTAAAGGTACGACCCAGGCGGTAACTTACCGCCTGGGTCGTAATGAGGCCCAATGTAGTTAACCAAGTGTTCTTAGTTCAGTATCTGAATACATTGTTCTTAACATATGCTTGTGGATTAGTTTCATTGACGTGAGTAATCCTTTACACACAGGTCAACAAAGGACAAGGTCTTAGTTCACGACCTCAACAAGTGGCCTGCAGGCAAGTTACATATTAGCTACATGCAGAGGTCATGACGGCCATGTTGTATTTCGGAATGACATTGTCCACAATTTTAACTCACAGAGTGACTTTACAAAGTGAACCTAAAATGGCAGATTGACCTAAAATGGTGGCTTACATTGATTTTAAGGTCCGGACCTTGCAACACGGATTTCTTCGTAAGTGAATTACAAGTAGCTTGGCGTAGGCCAATATACATATATTCATTGCAATAGGAGGCACGATATAATTTCCCATTTGACAAACCCTCCTTTTGGCCTATGCCAAGTGCTAAACTACTTCTGATCTCCTTGCAAATAACTCCATGCATCATCGTCCATGCACCCTGAATCACTGTCAGAAATATCTATTACCATCAGGTCATTCGCTAAAATTTCTTTTAACACATATTCCTTGGCAGTTTTATCTGGGGCATACAATTATGTCCTATTGTGCCTATCGCTTGTGCGCAACATCCCCCTAGCATCAAACATATACTAGGCAGACACTGAATACAACAACAAAGGAACAACAGAATTCCCAAAATGATCAGTAAGACCGAAAGTACCTTCCAACCCCAAGATCGCAAAAAGTCCCAGAACCAAGCACTAAGATCCCAGTTTCCCTCGGGAACATGCACTTCTGAACTAAGGACATGCAGATTCTGTATTGCCTTGAAGATAGTTGGGGAGGAATCTGTCGCGAAAACACAGAAAGCGGACCACACTAATTTACACACTCCACCACGTTCAGCCAGAATGACATCTAATGCCGTCCGGTTCTGAAGCGCTACTAGTCTTATAGCTCTCTGTTCTAATGTCATATTATGGAGTATGTCTGTGGTCCGGTTGATGGTTCTCTCCAGTACTCTTGCTAGTCTTTTGATATCTTCGGAATTCGCTATCTGCCCCCAAAATGGCACAACTGATTTTTCTATATCTTCCAAGATTTGTGCTGGAGTGTCACTGTTCTCGTCCCGTTGTGGACGAGCCTTTGACACCTCTATTGTACTAGCTATAAACACCCCAGGTAACAGGATCCCTGAATAACAGGTTCCCTGCCAATCCCTGGGCAACCATGGAAATGCTACATTACCGCAAACAAAGTAGACAGGTTCGCCTACATACAAAGGTCTGTCTTCCTCAGTCAAATTTGCAACGTTGGCACAACCTTTAAAATCTCCCATTGACTGAGTACCATTCCTCTGTATGCAAAAAGAAACTGAATTGGGGCTATGGTTAACAGTGTAAGAAGGAGGCATGGCATCCTTATTGCCTATCGGAGCCATCTTGAAGGAAATCAAAGATTGGAATGGACGAGACAATCTATCAGAAGGCCTAATAGAAGCAACGTTAGGATTATTCCTATTTGTGCAAAGCGAGCATCCTAGGGTAGTCAGAACACGTTTCTCAAAACTATTCAAATTAGTGCCATCAAAGTTCCCCGAGATGCTATCGTTACAACGGCCAAAGAACAGTGCTCTGAGAGAAGCATAACAAGCAGTTGTCAAAGGTAAAGGATGACTATACCAACCTAGCCCCTTATCCCCGTGTTGCGGTAAATGTGAGCAGACCCAACAGTTAGATTTATTAAAAATGGCATGCGTAGCATTCATGATAAGTAGCAGAGTATTATTGTGGTACCTTTGTCTATGCTGAGAGTCCCTAAGGGACAGAGTATGCAAATGTACAAAGGGAGTAGGAACAGTAGGTAGATTTTCAGCCGGTAACAAGGACTCTAAATGATGAGTTTCCTCGAGGTACCACAAACCTAAGACAGTGACTATTATAAAACCAAATATTATTATAAAAACACAGCAATACGTTTTCGTGGCCCAGGTGCATTGTCCATTGTCCCGGTTGGTCACACAATCATTTACAAGTGCCATACAAGCGGTAGCGGTGGCAGGCATTGTAGTCTTCAAACGACACTCCAATGTTATTAGCTGGCGACCTCCCAGCCGCGCAACTTCTTAGTCCTTCCACAACCCTAGCCAACAGAATCCCCTTTCTCATATTTGGGAAAAAACAAGCCCTCGAGGATCTTTCCTTCTCCGAATGCACAGCCGAACCGTGCCGTAAGTCTATCAGATGCACAGCAAAACCGTGCCGTAAGTCTATCAGATGCACAGCAAAACCGTGCCGTAAGTCCATCAGATGCACAGCAAAACCGTGCTGTAAGTCTATTTTCTTGGACGCAGATTGTACCTTGCTTTTCCCGGTACTGATTGATCAGGAAACAATGTGTCGTCACTTCCCGTTGGAAGCAACATATCAGAGACAAGTGAAAATGCCGAATTTGAAACAGCAGTTTCCGGATGCAAAACCTTTGGAGAGTGTGGAGACAAAATGGCTGCTTCCCCAAGCCTCACGGGCTCAGAAAGATTCTCCGACACACTCTCGGTGCTATATACTGCTTTGGGATCATTGGTTGCAGCGTTAGTGAGGGGTTCTTTTCTTCTGTATCATGTGCACTGGGTGAGGAAGTTTCTTGATATGCGACACGTGGATCCAATTCTTTCTTCCAGAAACCCGCACCGCTGTTTGGGTGACCAACAAGACCTGGAACGGGCCCTGCCAGCGAGGTGCAAGGCAGGAAGAGCGCTCAAATGCCTTGATGAGCACCCAGCTTCCAGGCAGTATACTGTGGCCTGGGCCCTCGTATCGTACAGGTAAAGCTTCTCGTACCTGGTGATAAATCAAATACAGGTTTGTAGTCAACTGACTGCAATAATCTGAAAGTAATACCTTTTCAACATTTCTTAAGGATCTACATTTAGGAAGGTTCCAGATATTGGTAGGTCTCCCCATTACCACCTCAAATAGAAAGAGCCCAGTCTTAGTTTGAGGGGTTGTACGCATGGATAATAACATGATCGGTAAGGCGTCCGGCCATTTCAATTTAGTGCCGGCACATGTTTTAGCAAGCTTGTTCTTGATGATACCATTGTGTCTTTCTACTAGTCTGGCGCTCTGAGCGTGCCTGACCGAATGGAACCGTTTGTCGATCTGTAATGCCGCACATATCTGCAGAATTACGGCAGCGACAAAATGTGGACCATTGTCCGACCAGATGACTCTTGGTAGCCCAAACCGTGGGAAGTACTCCTTTAACATGGTTTTCACAGTAGTCATGGCTGTAGCATCTTTGACAGGCAAAGCCTCAACCCGTTTACTAAAAGCACAGATCACCACTAGTACGTACTTCTTATTGTTGCATCGTTCCATTTCAATAAAATTAAATTGGATAACTTCAAAGGGGACATAGGGTGGCCCAAAACGTCCCCTTGGAGTTGCTGTCCCCTTTCCCACATTGTGTTGTAGGCAAATCATGCAACCCTGAACATAGCGCTGGGCAATTTTCGAAATTTTGTCATTTGCCCAAACTTTCTCTAACATTTTTGTTACTTTCTGGGCACATACATGCGTAGGACCATGGGCCATGATGACCATCATCATTACATACGCGTCAGGGAGTAGCCATTTCCCTTCAACTATGTCCACCCAACACCCATCATCATCAAGTTTCCCCAAGCCTTCAGCCCACCTCTTGGATTCTTCTAACGTGGCATCAGCTTGGATATCCCGTACAGACCCAACACCCTCGTCCATTGCATAGGCATTTACAGTCTCCCTTAAAACATACATCTCCGTAAGGAGATCGGTAACAGTTTGTCTAGCTATCTGATCAGCGAAAGCATTCCCTTTTCCTATGTCATCTGTAATTTTTCGATGCGCTGCACATTTCATAACAGCTAACTGAGTAGGAAGCGCAAGCGCTGAGAGTAGTTGTACTATTAGGGAGCCATGTTAGATCTTAGTACCATGTGAAGTCAAGAACACTCTCTCTGACCAAAGTCTCCCAAAGTTGTGAACCACCCCAAAGGCATACCGACTATCAGTATATATGTTTACTGCAAGACCTTCAGAAAGTTTACAAGCTCGGGTCAATGCTATAATCTCTGCGGCCTGCGCAAAGTTACGCGCGATTCTCTTGGTTTCCACAACCATGCTTAATGTGGTGATTGCATAAGCAGCTGTGGATGTACCACCCAGAAGTTTAAAGCCTGAGCCATCACAAAACAGATAATCCAAAGGAGTGTCTTTCAAATCAATTCTACCCTTTGTCTCTTGTTCGGTAGTATACAGACAGTCATGTGGCTCTTCATCGCTGCAAGTAGTATCATTATAGGAAAGACCACAAAAATGATGGGTGGAAGCTTTCGAATGAATCTAAACCACTGGCAATTGCTCTGGGCAACCTTCCACACCACCGTTTTTTAGCCCGTCTGCGCCATTGCAAAAGGGGACCAGCCATGTGCAAATCAGTCAGCAGCTGCCGCCACCGAAGGTAGCAGCCCAGCCCGAACTACTAGGCCAGGTCCCCTCTGCACAGAAAACCAAGCAACCCTAGACATGTTTCGGCCTTGTTAGACCTCCTTAGTGAGGTGCAGCCTGGTTCCCTGTGGCGCAGCGAGCAAGGGACCCAGGTCTGGGCATACCCTCTCTTACAAGGAGAAAAAAACTGACCACAAAAGTGATGGGTGGAAGGTTTTGAATTAATCTAAACCACTGGCAATTGCTCTGGGCAACCTTCCACACCACCGTTTTTTAGCCCGTCTGCGCCATTGCAAAAGGGGACCAGCCATGTGCAAATCAGTCAGCAGCTGCCGCCACCGAAGGTAGCAGCCCAGCCCGAAATGCTAGGCCAGGTCCCCTCTGCACAGAAAACCAAGCAACCCCAGACATGTTTCGGCCTTGTTGGACCTCCTTAGTGAGGTGCAGCCTGGTTCCCTGTGGCGCAGCGAGCAAGGGACCCACGTCTGGGCATACCCTCTCTCACAAGGAGAAACAAACTGACCACAAAAGTGATGGGTGGAAGGTTTCGAATGAATCTAAACCACTGGCAATTGCTCTGGGCAACCTTCCATTATGGGAAAGGTAAGAGTTCAGCCGGATTAAGAACACAACACCTCTTAATTTGGATGTGAGGAGCAAACAAGATCAATTCATGTCTCGTCAACCGTGCGGAAGTGAGGTGTTGCGTTTGGGTTCGGTTCAGTAGAACATCTACAGAGTGAGGCATCATCAGGCTTGGATCATGGCTGGGACCATTCCCTCACTCTGTTTTACAGACACAGCAGCAGCGACAGCTCGCAAACATCTTGGCAAAGCGCATGCTACAGGATCAAGGGTGGAAGAAAAGTAACCGCACGGCCTATTCTTCCCTCCATGTTCCTGCGTTAATACAGCCAAAGCACATCCATCACATTCATGCACAAACAGCACAAAGGCCTTTTCATAGTTTGGTGTGCCCAAAACTGGTGCAGAGCATAATGCAGTCTTGAGCAAATTAAACCATTGCTGGTGTTCCGCGTTCCACGGCAATGGCGAAGAAATGCCCTTCTTTGTCAAAGCCAACATCGCTTTGATCACTAGTGAAAAATTTGGGATCCACAACCTACAGTAAGAAGCCATACCTATCAAGGCTCTAACTTCCTTCTGTGTATTTGGGACAGACATGCCAGAAATGTGTTTTATACGTTCAGGTGTCAATCTTCTTCCCTCCTTTGACAGGAGATAGCCTAAATAGGCGCCCTCCTGGCAACAATATTGAAACTTTTTAAGCAAGGCTTTGTGACCATGCTTAGCTAGATGAATAATCAATAACACAGTGCCCTCCTTACAGGCGCTACCAGAATCAGCAGCTAAAAGCAAGTCATCAACATACTGAAGCAATGTAAAAGTAGAGGGCAATTCAAGGGTATCAAGCTGCTCTTTCAAAGCCCTACTGTAGATGCTAGGACTCTCTGTGTACCCTTGAGGTGCACGAGTGAATGTGAACGAGCGTCCCCCTAAGGTGAACACGAACAAGCATCTACTATCCTTGTGTATAGGAATACTAAAGAAAGCATTCTTTAGATCTACAACACTAAAGTAAGTAGCTGTAGCTGGAATCATGGTTAATATTGTCGTCACATCAGGCACAATTGGAAATTGTGGAGCAACGACTTTATTAATGGCACGTAGATCAATTATGAAATGGAATGGAATTGCATTATCGCCTTTCTTGTACACAGGTAAAATCGGACTATTGCACAAACTTCCTGAAATTTCTTCAATCACCCCACGATGCATAAAATCAGAAACAATGCATTTCAAAGCTCGCTCCGCCTCAACTGAAATCTTATACTGGGGAATGCGTGGCAGCGCAATCCCATGTTTCAAAATTATCTTAACAGGCTCAATCTGTAAAACACTGACATCGTTGTCGTCAACAGCCCATAAGCTCTCTGATACATTAATGAATTCTGGCGGCAAATGTCTAGTCAAGAATTGTGAGACAGAAAATTGCTGTGGTGAAATCGTCAAGCGCACTCCATCAGAAGAACAATAAATCACTGCATTTAATTCTTTTAACAAGTTCAACCCCAGCAAATTCTCCCCACAATTTGAAGTCAACAGAAAAAGACAGTGGTCCCTAAAGGGACCCAAAGAAATAGGCACTGGTGAAGAAACTGGACAAACAAATGGCATGCCAGAAAACCCTACAGAGACATTGGTTTGCCCTGACAGTGGAATTTTTGGAACCCGTGAATGATCATTGGAACACTTCTGTGCTCCAGTATCTATCAAAAACTGATGTTTCCTATTTCCTACCACCATTTCAACGTATGGAACTTTCTGATTGATGGGAATAGGTATAGGTTCCAAACCCTGCTTCGGGCAATCCTAATGAAACAGAATATCCTCAAAAGGAAGCTCTTCAGATAAATATGCAGCAGAAGGATGATCAAATATGTTCCTAGTATCCACACTCGGAGTCTGATTATCCTGTGAAAAAGGTTGATGAGGATCCCGTGCAAACTGACCTCTACCAGGGCCCCCTACACCCGGGCGATCTCTGGATCGTCTACCCATATTCCCGAATGTGTTATTCGACCTCTGTCGAAGGACGGGGCATTGTGCATGCCAATGACCCTCTTGTCGACAATCGGCACACTGGTTAATGTTCACAGGACCCAAGGGCGCATTCCCTTATGGAACATACTGGCCTCTAATATGTAAACTACCCCCTCTGGGGCCTCTAGCAATTTGCTGTAATAGTACTTTAGTCTTTAAATCACCTTTTTGCTTCTCGACTTTATCTTTTTCATTACTGACACGATTCTCGTAGTACTGAGCCATATACAGTACTTCTGATTGGGACTTCGCCTGCCAAGTGCTCTCAGAAGACATAATTTGTGACTAGATGTCAGGCTGCAATCCACACACAAATTTGTCCACAAATAACCTTTTCCCAGACTCTGTGCCTAAGTCTTGGTCGTTGAAATCCGAGAATACCTGTTCGAACCGATTAAAGAACTCGGTAGCACCCTCAGACTTCCCTTGGACACAGGCCGTAAGTTTATCCCAAATCATTCTCTTCTCGGGAATTATGGTTTTTAATTTCAAAATGATTCTATCAGGCAAAGTTAGTATCACCTGGGGCGGTCTTTCACCAGCTGGCCTTTCTCCATCAAATCTAGTTATAGTCGCCCATGTATCTCCCAACCCTGGCATGTCGTCTATAGTCCTAACTTGTTTCCACAAATCTACGGGCAGGAATACAGGAAATAATAAATCAATATCGCCTAAGTTGAATACTGAGGACTGCAAGACGGACTCTATTTCTTTATAGAATCCTGTCGGATTGTTCCTAATATTAGGAATAATAATAATAATAATTAGGCTTTTATATAGCGCTACAAACCCTCAGGTATCCGAGCGCTGCTTATTATTACCCACGGTGTGTGGTGCTCATTTATCGACCTCGGAAGGATGAAAGGCTGAGTTTGGCCCCGCCGGGATTCGAACCTGCGTTAACAGGCTCTGCACGGGTGTCAAAGCGAGCGCTCTACTCGCTGTGCCACTTGACCGGCCACTTGACCGAATAGATTGTCTAATAGTATTCACTTCTTGTCTTGAGAACGGGACATGAACAAACTGTGATATATAATGTGCAGGAATGTTCACAGCAACTATACCCTGTGCAGCATCGGCCGCAACCTCAGCCTTCGGAACAAATGTCAGAGGAACCTCTCTCATAGGGAACTGAGAAGTAGGTGACTCCGAACGCTTACTAAGCTACAGAGCTAAGTCGAGCGCTAAAGCAGTCGAAGAAGTGTCAAGTGAAAAATCTCTCTTATAAATACTCAATAACTCTGTGGGACAACTAATTTTTCTCTTTACACAATCATCCCGTAGGAACTCTATCATTACCTATATCACTTTCCTCTGCATTTCTGGCGTATACTGACTATATGTGTCATATACTTCAACTGGAGTTATCGATATGTCTGAAATCCATCTAAGCGCGTCCTTCATACAAATTTGTGCTTCCTCAGATATCGATTTTCGGCAAGGAAGGAACCGTTTCTGTACATACATTCTTTTCCCCCTCATCATCCTCATTCTGTAACCTTTCCAACTACTTCCTATACTCAAATAACCTCTCGACATGCTCATTTACTTTCTCCACAGTGTCTCTTGGAAATGCTAAAATTTTTAGATCCCTTAACCCTTGCGGTAGATCTGCATTATTTAATTTGCCCCACATTACACATAAATGAATCCCTAAACCTTCAATAAAAACATTTTTCTCAGGAAAATTATCCATATTATAAAGTGTGGCAAAAACATTAGCTTGATCATCCCTCTCCATACAATGTTTAGCCCATGCAATCAACTCACGTTTCTTCTCTGGTGGTACAGTATTGCGATTGACAACCTTCGATCCCGCACCTTGATCGACTACAAGCGGCACAGGACCACTTGGAAGAGAGGGAGCAGGCAAATTCAAAGGAGGTACTGTTACTGTTGGGATAAGAAGAGGTGGAGGAGCTGGAAGACGAGGAACATTAGGAGGAGCAGAAACAACAGGAACAACAGCAAGTAGAGCAGGAACAGCAGGAGGAAGAGGCAAAGCATCAGGAAGAGGAACATACGGAGGTGGCGCAGAGGCACCAGGCCTTCGTTCATTTAACAATTTGTCTATGAATTCATCGGAAACACAAAGGTCTTTAGAAGTATAGATTTTCTGAATTCCAAGTGAGAAAGCCCTATCCATATTCCTAGTCTACTCAGAATGTTTATCTTGATTACACAATAATGCTTTTTAGGCGTTCGTTTTATGACGGCGCGCATGTTTTTCTCTACTTTTAAGTTGCTGCAACGCTTCTTTTTTCCAATTCTGCAAAACATCAAATGCTGCAGGTCTAGCCTTTTTCTTCAATAGAATCGACTCTAAATACTCAATACGAGGGATTTCAAAACTACCATTGATTGGCCACTGAAGTCCGGAGGCATGTCTGGTTTGTCTGTGCCAAATATCATTAAATAATATGCTTCCAATGCCATGCTTACAGTACATAGTACACGCCGGCGACCCCTCCTGTGGTGCGAGACGGCTAAATTCCAAAGATTGTCTATCGCTGTGGAACAACGCCCTGAAGCAGGTAGACAATTTCCCAGGCATATCAAATTATTGGTGTTACCTGGTCAATAATTGTGTCTGCAGATACAATACGCCAAAATCAAATTATCAGGATTATATTAAGAGTCGGGTCACGACTAACCTGATCAAGCCTAAAGCGGTCCGATGGGATTTAAAAGAATCTTACCTAACTTATCTTATCTCGTGTGTGGTGATTTTGGCAAATCTGCCCGCCTCGATAAGTGGACCCTCGTCAAGATGCCGTTCTCGGACCACAAGCTAATCGTTTGCTGAGGTGTTGCATCTCGTTCAGTGGGGCCCCTTTTTGTCACACCGTCTGATCCCGGTCCGATAGCGAGGGTCAACCTTCGATAATCCGGCATCAATCTTCAGGGTCCCTATTCGGGGTGCCAACTGTAAAAACAAAATAAAAATATCGATGCTGAGTACCCCAAAAGGAAATACACCGAACATGGGTTACAAAGGAACATACAAAGATCTTTAATTTATACTGAATCAGTTATAAAGAACAGAACAAAATCAGATAGCTATCGGCCCTCAGTGCAACACAACGAACCCCAGGGTGGTTCAGTGTGTTCAGTGAGAGACGCTGTACATTAGAATTCGTTGCTCTTTTATACTATTTGCGAACACGATGTCCAACCCTACTTCGGGTTAATATTCCTCTAATACATTACTGATCTAGGGTTCATGCCGAGTTTGCATATCCACATGTAACTAGTTTGCCTTTAATACATACGTCAACAAGCCTACACGGCAACTGTGTGTTTTGGGATTCCCCATGCAGGTCTTCTCAAACATTAATACAATGTAGTTAAACAAGTGTTCTTAGTTCAGTATTTGAATACACTGTTCTTAACATATGCTCGTGGATTAGTTTCATTGACGCGAGTAATCCTTTACACACAGGTCAACGAAGGACAAGGTCTCAGTTTACGACCTCAACAAGTGGCCTGCAGGCAAGTTACATATTAGCTACATGCAGAGGTCATGACGGCCATGTTGTATTTCGGAATGACATTGTCCACCATTTTAACTCACCGGGTGACTTTACAAAGCAAACCTAAAATGGCGGATTGACCTAAAATGGTGGCTTAGATTGATTTTAAGGTCAGGACCTTGCAACACAGATTTCTCTGTAAGTGACTTACAAGCAGATTGGCAAAGGCCCATACACATATATTCATTGCAATAGGAGGCAAGATATAATTTCCCATTTGACAATCCTCCAAGTGAACGAACATGGGAACCTGTGCCCAACATAAATGCCCCCCGTTTGGTACAGAGGTTTCATCTAACCCATCCAGGTAAACCTGGTGGATCGCAGTTTAAGAGGGGGAATGCTGTCATGATTCACAGTTTCCGCCCCTTATAAACTACATGGTCCATCAAGCACTGCAATATCATGTCCAGTATACTACCAACATGGCCGGCGCCATTGAGAAGTTCACTGTCTAGTGTTTCAGCTAGACCTGCCACTTCCTAGAAAACAGACACACCCCCACGTCTCTGCACGTCTCAATGCTACCTTTCCAGGTTTCCGGCAAGTGTGTGTCTAGCTTTCCTCTACTCCCGTGCTACCCCTTTTTTCAGCGGTACTCGCATGATCCTCCCTGGAATTCTGAACGTCTGCTTCTCTCTGAGGCTAGTACGTGGTCTACACACTGGCGACAGAGGATACTCGCCCGTACTTGTACAAGTCCCCAACAACCAGAAAGAAGGAAAGACCTCTGAGAAAGAAGACTCCAAAGGATAAACCGGTGAGACCAGAGGCATACTGTGACAATAACCTGTTCTATGGGAATACACCCACTCAGTGTCCGCAGCCACATGTTTTAGCTCACTGTACCTTTCACAAAGGAGGAATATCCGTTTGCATATCAGTCTTTGTCCCGGCCACTTGAGCAGTCCAGCACGAAATGCTGTGGCAATCCTCATTTGACGAAGAGTACTAACAGCATCCCCAGACACATGTTTCGGCCTAGTCGGGCCACAACAGTGAGTTGGGCTGTGCCTCTCTTAGCACATTAGCAAGTGGCCAACATCTGGATGTTTTAGCTCACTGTACCTTTCACAAAAGAGGACTGTCCAATTGCACATCAGTCTTTTTCCAGCCCACTTGAACAGTTCAGCACCAAAATGCTAAGCAATCCTCCTTTGAACAAGAGTACCAACAGGAACTCCAGACACGTGTTTCGGCCGAGTCGGGCCTCATCAGTGAGGTGGAGCTGTGCCTCTCTGAGCAGAGTGAGCAAGGGGTCCACATCTGGATAACCCTAGGCAACTTAGGGTGACCAACCCTAATTTCCTTAAACATAGAAAAAGACGTACCAGTCCCACTGTGCAAGAAAGAACACAACCTAATGACCTTTTATGCAGAGGGGCACCCTGGTCTCTTTTTCTTCAAAGCAATATTTCAAACTACGATTTCCATTATTAATTATAAGAGTAAATGTTTATTTTTCCTATGTTCTTAAAATATTCCCATACTTGCTATTTGTGTATTCCATTGATGAATCAAATAAAATGCAATACTCGATTATAAAACGAATATCAAACACAAAATCTGCTGTAACCCATGTAACAAGTTTACATGTATTGATGTGTGAAAGGTGTGATATGAGAGGAAATGGCTTAAACAGATCATCATACTATATATCATGCTATCTCACACACTGTGAACATCATTTAATTTCATGTATTTATTTCATTTGCAAAAATCACAAAGACAGCAAAGCATTTTTGGCACCAAAACACTTGCTAAATTTAACATTGATAACAAAGTAGAGGTCATGGGTCTTTTAAAACAGGGTAGGAGAATGTGACTTGAAGACCAGATGCTGCAAGGGAAGGTGGAAGCATACACCAGGAACAAGGAGAGGAGAGAATGACATAGGAACGGGATGGTGGAGGATGTGCTAAATTAAGGATGCAGGGGTAATGAAAAAGTGCTGTATAGTTGTCCTTGAAGGGTAAGGAGAGTGGAAAACAGGGAAACGCAGTAACGTAGACTGCTAGGAAATAGGTTATTCAGAAGGAAGGAGGGCTTTGAGGTTGGATTAAATAGTGGTAGAGTTGTAGTAGTATGGCGAGGGAGAAGAGCGTTCCAGAATGGGAATGAGGAGAGAGAGTGAGGGAAATGAGAGGGATCACTGGTGGTCAGAAGAAGTAGGCAGACCAGACTTTTCCATTTCAAACATGGGTTTATTCAAAACAAAAGGAAAATGCCTGACTTCCCTAAGCTATGGGTTTCCCAAACTAACACAACTAACTGGGGTGCTTGTCTGCAGTGGAGTCAAAAGTAGTAGTCTGTGCTGCTCTAACCCTACTACTGATACAAAACAACTAAAGTCCAAGAGAATGATTCCTTTCTTCCTGGGCAGCTTTCTCAGCAAGTCTCTATCACTATAGTATCCTCAGCTTGTTCTTGGCAATTTCTTGTATCAGTTAGTTCAGCTTACTAAGAGGGTTTTTTCCACACCCTTTGGTTCCCTTTCTCTTGGCTCTTCAAGTTCCTCTGTACATACATTCCTTTGGGTTCTTTCACCCTTCTTCGCATACAAACTTGAAAGTATCTCTCTATGTAACATCCAACATATGTCCTGAGGACTATAAACAATCTTCTCCTTATCACAATTCAAAATCCTCTTATCACTTGACTTTTCAATGGGAGGAGTATGTTGTACCCGGTAATGATTCTCACTCTTCTGATTATCTGGTCTCTCACTTGGACGAATATGCTGGGCCCAGTAATAATTCTCACTCTTCTTGTTACTTTGTCTTTCACTGGTACGAGTATGATGACCCCAGTGAAGATTCTCACTCTTCTTATGAGTTTGTATCTCACTGGGACAAGTATGATGACTCCAATATAGATTCTCATTGCTCTTATAACTTTGTCTCTCACTGAGACGTATATGATGACCCCAGGAAGGGTTCTCACTCTTCCTGTCACTTTGTCTCTCACTGGGATGAGTATGATTACCCCAGTAGAGATTCACACTCTCCTTATGACTTTGTCTAATACTGGTATGCGTGTGATGACTCCAGTAACACTCCTCACCCTCCTCGCTATTTTATTTCTCACTGGAATGCATATGCAGAGCCGAGTGAAGATTCCTGCTCTTCTGATTACCTGATCTCTTACTGGGATGAGTATGATGGGCCCAGAGATGGTATCACTATTCTTGTTACTTTGTTTTTCACTCAGACGAGTATGCTGAGCCCCGTAATGATTCTCACTGTTATGGTTATCTTGGATCTTACAAAGAGGAGTATGAATATTACATTCATTATACTCTTTACCCTTCCAGGATTTCCTGCTCTTCCCGCTACCTTTTTGGTCTTGGGATTGCATACTTGGTTTGGTAGTCTGTCTCATAGCCTTTTCTCCTCAGTTTAGGATGGCAACTCCGTTTTCTATTCTTCTTTCCTTGACACCCTACGTGTTGTCACTTTCGGTTCAGCTACAGTATTGGTAAAGACATTGCCAATGCTCTCTGTCAGCTTGTCCAGTCGGACGTCCCATCTCCTGGACCTGGGCTGTTTCAGTTGAATCTCCAGAGCATTTCCTCTCTGTGGTGCACCTCTGTAACCTACAAGCACATGCTTCTTTTCCTCATCGGTAGCTGTATCACCTTCTCGTCTCATCTCACATTGTTGCTATGGCTGTTTTGAACTTCCCCGGTTTCTCTCTCCTCAGAATATCCTCCTTCAATACTTATGACACCCCGCTGGGGCTTCCCATGTGTAAGGTAATAGACCCTCTTCTGTGTTGGACTGATACTCATTACTGTTCCTTTTGTTTTCTTCATCCCAGTACCAGATGGGTACGTTGCCTCAGTTGGAACATTAGAGTAATATATAAATAATGCTTCTTCCAGTTTTCTACCAACATGGTTTATCAAGTTGGGTTGTTTAGAGAGTTGGGCAGAGAGTTCCTCACCGGAACTGGAGTTCTTGTTCCTACGGGGGAAATATCTCCGGGTGTCGTCCTGCTTACCTCTACCACTAGGGGGGGGGGTATTGCAAAGGGTGCTGGAGTGATGGCATGGAGGTGAGCCAATTGGTTGTTTGGGGCGATGGATAGTTTTGAAGATGATGAGAAGAAGTTTATACTTAGCCTTTTGTTTTTAGATAGCCACCCAATCTGGTGACGAGCCTGGGCAGTAGAGGTAAAGCGAGAAAGGTTGAAAAGTGTGTGGACCACAAAGTTGAGGACTATACCCAGAGCTGTAAAAGCATAGTTGGAAAGGACATGGAGGAGACTGGCACAGTAGTCAGATCTGCAAAGGACTAAGGAAGTGATTAGCTGTTTAGCAGTATTGAAAGGAAGATGATGAAAGATTTTTCTGATATTGAGGAGGTTGAATCTGGCTGCAGTGGCAGATTTGGAGGTGAAGACTGAGACTTTGTGTGATGGGTTGAATATGACAGCATGGTTACAAGCAGAAGCAGAGTAAGGAAGGTAGACAGGAGAGAAAAGAATAAGAGGGGGAGCAGAAGAGATAGCCTGTTTGGTTTGGAAATAGAAAACTCCAATCTTAGTGAAGTTGAGCATGAGGTATGAAGCAAACCAAGCAAGTGCCTGATCTCTGATGAAACGGAGAGAGAAACTAGAGAGACGGACAGAATGGCTGACAGTATCGAAGGCTGCAGGGAGGTCGAGAAGAATAAGAATGGATGAAAGGTTAGCATGACGAGCAGAAAAGATGAAGGTTCTGACATTGAAGAGAGCTGTCTCTGTAGAATCAAGGGGTCAGAAGCCATATTGAAAGGGTCCCAGATGTTGTATCAAGAACATCAGTGAGTCAATTGAATACTCTAGGATTATCTATAGGATTTTGGAACAGTGTGGTAGAGACTGAGTGAAAGTTGGCATGACATTAGGATCTGGACCAGGTTTGAAAGGAGAGGGATGACACTAGCTGCCTTGTAGGGTGATGGAAAAGTGTAATTGTCAAGAGAGGAGCTGAAGAGGGAAGCAAGATCTGGAGCAACAGTGGGAGCTATGTGCTTTACAATGTTCAGGACAGCAGTTCATTGAGAGCATAGGAAGGGTTAGCCTTGAGGAGTAGGGCACAAATCTCATTAGGGTTTGAGGGCACAAAAGAAGACATAGTACTGGTAGAGGACGACAGGAGTAGTGGAGAAAGCAGGAGGAGGGGTTAGTAGGTAAGAAGTAAGGGCATTGTGAAAGGTAGACATTTTAGAAGCAAGGTAGAGAGAAAGCATTTGCAGAAAGAGTAGTGGAGAAGGTTGTGGGCGTTGGGGGTGAAAGGATTGAGTTGAGAGATTATTGGAGGCACTAGGTTGGGAGGATTGAGACAAAATAAGAGAGAGATAGGAGTTGCATTTGACACAATCAACAGTAGAGGAGTAGTTTTGTAGAGCAGTGAGATAGAGTTGGAGATCAGAGGAGTGCATTTCCCTTTGCCAAGTGTGAAGTCTTTTCCTCATTGTTGTTTTCAGGCTGGGGGTGAGAGGTGTAATCCAGGACCGTGGAGGAGTGGATTTAGGAGTGAGTGCAGTAAGAGGTTAATGAGAGGAGAAGGGAGCATAAAGAGTTCAAGTTAATAAAGGCTTCTTCAGTGGATGGAAAGCTGAGTTCAGCGTAGGAGGAGAGAGAGTATTGTAGGTCAGAGAGGTAGTCACAGAGTTTGGAGGAGGGACACCTGCACTTAGTAATAGTTGTAATAGATGGAGAGAGTGAGGAAGAAGCCGGAATGGAGATTGACAAAGACGATAGAGTGATCAGATGGAGAAGGAGCAGTGGAGATATTTGAGGTGGAGAGTTTAGAGGAGATGAGAATAAGGTCATGGGAGTTTCCATTTGAATGGGTGGGTAGAGAGTGGACAGATGAGAGTTAGTGATTAAGTCGAAGAGAGTTAAAGTCAATGGATAGAGCTGCAGAGAGAGGAGAGGTTGAAATCACCAATGGCAATGAGGTGGTGATTGGGAGGTAGAGAGTCAATTAGTTGGGATAGGTGATCAAATAATTGACCTACTTGACCTGGTGGCTGGTAGAGGGAGATAATATGTATGCCCTAGAGTCAGTGATTGTGGAGATAGTGTATTTGAATGAGGGAGAATTAGCAGGATGTAAGGTGGTAGGAAAGATAGGATGTTTGGAGGATGAAAACAAACCTACACCACCACCCCTCCCAGTGAGGCGGGGAGAGTAAGTGAAGGTATAGGCAGGGTCATGAAGGGCAGCAATGGCTGCAGAGTCAGAATCTTTTAATGAGTTCTGGTCAAATGCTCTGAGTAATTAATGCACAGCGTAGCATCATTCACAGATGAATTTGGGTACATGTTTACAATGGGTCTTGTGCTAGACTTCTTACTGAACCGAGTTGGGCTATTCACATTTTAAGTAGAAAGCTACATCTGCATTCGTTTTATTCAGTTTTGCCTACAATGCTTGCGATGTACATTCACAATGGTTAAAGAGGGGGACAGAACAGCCAGATCCTGCCCCAACCTAAAAGACACAGGCTTTTGGCTTCATGGATTACTTGTTAATCAGTCTAATAGGCATACATTTTCTAGTTAAATGGGGTGAGCTGCCCCCTCCCCCCACCCATGTGGCTATCAGGACGGATGCTTTTGGAACATCAGCCTTATGGAGGAACAGGTGTGCAGAATGCCTTCAGCCTCTGCCCCTTGCTGGTACACGCAGTGGTGGTTGCAGGGGACATCAGGGCGGGGGAAAACCCTCTAGGGAGCCATCCTTTGTCCCAGTATGCCCCTTGCCACCCAATGGGCTGGTACTAACATGGGCATGATCATTAATAAAAAGAAAATGAGTGCAAGGATTGAGAGCAAGCACTTGCAAGCACTCGCTGCAGTCAAGTTGCTGTTGCTAGGACACTAAGAAAATTCCTTCCTGTACGTTGTCCACATGTTCCTGCATTCACTTCCCTTCCTGGCTTCCTGAGGCATGATATCGCCTCTGAGTCCTGCCGCCCTGGGCCACAACAGACCAGAGGGAAGTTGCATACTGAAACAGTGAATCACATGTTGAATGGCAAGTTTAAAGTTGTTTGTATGTGTGTGTGTTTCGAAAAGTTCGAATCAGTGTGTGCATGTAATCTAAAGTATGTAATGTAATGTACTATGACATTTGTATAGTGCCTATTCCCATTAGTATGGCCTCAAAACACTGTAGGTGAATGCCCTTGGGGACTGAAGTCTATGATATCGGAGGTTTGTCCGAGGTGTTTAGAATGTGTGTGTGCATTTAGCCAATACGAAGGTTGGTAGGGGTTGCCAAATCCCTGCTAGCGACCCATGTGAAGCTGGCATGTGAATGGGTGCTGTGAGGTTGTTGGGAGAGTATGCGAGTCCAGGAGGCTGATTATGTGTCCAGCTAGACTGAAATGTAGTCATGGAATTTAGTTGCATTCTAATGCCAGAGTTGTTGTGAGATGTGTCATCAAGTAGCATATGATTGCAGATGCGTGCAGGTGGGTGGCTCTGCCTGGGTCAATTTTCCATCGACATGGACAGTGAGATACATACCTGTGAGTCCGTTTTGGGTTTTTGTTTCATTGATGTGGCCCGGATCCTGTCCTGTGGTCCGCTGGAGTCCTTTCTCTGCATCGCTCAGTGCATTTGTTGAATGACTCATTGATGCCTCAACCTATTGGGCAGGGGGTTAAGACAACTCGAGTGGCGGAAGAGTTCATCAGGGCACAGGAGGGGAAAGCCAGGTCTTGACAGATTTCTTGAAGACAAGGTGATCCTCTAAGCAGCAGATGTTCAGGGGAATCAAGTTCCATATTGTGGGTGCTTGGATGGAAAAGGAGGATCCGCCTATTCTGGTTGATTTGATGGGTGGGATGACAAGGAGGAGTGCAGTGCATGACATCAGGTTTCTAATGGGTTTGTAGGGGTGAGCTTGTGTTATAGGTATTCTGGGCCTTTCTTCTGCAGAGCACAGTGGGTGGTGCACATGGCTTTGAAAGTGGACCACCGCCCGGCAGGGAGCCAGTAGAAGACACAGAGGACGTGTGTGATGTGCTCTCTGGGGCCATGTGAGTAAGTCCGTGCGCCTGTGTGTGTGTGCATGGCTGTGTATGTTTCAACGATTGCTTGAGTGTGATTGAATGAGTGTGTGTGCAAATGCCATGGTTCAGTTACATGTTTTGTTCGTTTGGAGAGCAAGGAGAGCTGCACCAGCCATATGAAAGTAAACAAAAGTGACAATTATGGGCCTATATTGTGGGCAGAACATTTTCAAAGTGATTTATAGTATAATTGCTGGCCTATATTGTGAGCGTAGCTTTGTTAACGTGATTTGCAGGGGAAATGCAAACTTATAATGTGGATGCAGCTTCATGAAATTGATTCGCCCTGTCAATGCTGGCATACATTATGCGTGCAGCATAATGAAAGTGATTTCAAGGAGAAATCTTGTACACTTGCATACAGTCTAAGTGCAGGTTTATTAAAATACTTTGCCCTGGCAATGCTCACATATATTGTGGAGGTAGCAACGTGAAACTGCTTTAGGGGAAAAACTGGCATATATTGTGGGTACAGCATAATGCTAATAATTGACAGTGAAAATGTTGCCATATGTGGACACAACATCATAAAGGGATTTACAATGGAAATACTTAAATACATTGTGGACACAGCATCATTAAAATGTTGTAAAATACCCCTCTGTGCTGTTGGTGCCCTGGCATCTATTGCATTTTTTCATGTGTTACCCTTGAAAATCGATTGTAACTCGTAAGGCTTTTCACCCAGATTTTCACAAAAACTGTGCTGTAAAGTGAACAATTTCAATCCATTATTTTCAAGATTTTCTCAGGAAAGAACTCCTTCTGACTCCCCTTAGATTAAATTGCCCTCCTTCACTATGCTCAGGTGCACAGACTAATTTGGGGAAATATGTATGCCTCTCTAGTGAAAATATTCACCACCTACAACAGAATCATATGGAATGCCAGGGCCAGCTTGGGAGCATCCCATCCTTGCTGACACCAAAAATTGCCACTCCGACTTGGTACTGGCTATCAATACCTGCATTGCCATCACTTACCAGGGAGCCCCAAAGCACACAGCCATCAATGAGATCTGTGAACGGGAACCCACAGTTCCCTTGAGCCCTTTATTAGTCCATAATTCGGGCTGAACTTAGTGACCTTGATTTCTGCTGCAGCAGCCAACACTCACATGGGTTCTATGTCTAAAAACGGGCCTTTATAGGCCACACACAAAAAGACAGCTTTTTGTAGGTTTGAGCAGCCTTCAACAGGTGGATTATGGCAGAAATGGGATGTTTCACCATGATCCGTCCTTAGAGCCACTCCTCTACTCACGCCCCCACTCACCCTCTGCAGTGCTGGTGGGATTTTCTTTACTTCAGGGGCTTTTCACCCCCAAACCTTTTTCTCTCCCCCTGTTTTCCCACCACAACCATTGCACTCCCCCTCACACACACACACACAGGGTCGTCACGAGGGGGGTGAGGGGGCAATCTGCCCCCGGCCTCACTCTTGGGAGGGGCCTCACAGCACCCCCTTGTACCGGAGTGGAAGGCAGCACAGTCCACCCGCGTTCTTTATTGACACGGATGACGGTGCTGCCTGCCTCTCAGCAGGGTCCTGTCCCCTGCAAAATGCTTTTTTGTTTGTATGCAGAGCCATTTGCCTGCAACAAACAGAAATAATGAGAGACGGCGGGTCTCAGAAGTGAGCTACGCTGCCCGGAATTACTGTGCTGGCAGCTTAGACACACTGAATGACAGGGGAGAAGGCCTCTCCTGTCATGTTCACGTTGTGGAGATGAGGACTAGCAACATGAACATGCTGACTGACAGGAGACGACTCTCCTGTCAGGCATTGTGTCTAGGTGCTAGACAGGAGAGGAGAGGGGACCATCCGGTCCTCCCGTGGTTGCACAGGCTTGTATGAAGAAGGGTGCATGGAGGTAAGGTGTTTTGTTTTAAAATTAAGTGTGTGTATATATACGTGTGTGTGTATTTAAATTAACTGTATATGTATGTGGGCTTGTGTGTTGGTGTCAATGGTGTGTTTGTTTTTATGCATGCGTGCATGCAAGGAGTGGTGTAACTGGTGGGTGAATGAGTAGGTTAACGTGTTATATATATGTGCCAGCCCCCACACCTACATTTACTGGTCCAGGGGACACTAAATATAGGGATGGCGGGGCTGCCAGGTTGCTTTATGGTTGTAAGTATTTTAAAATTAAATGTGTGTTTGTGTGTGTGTATATATGTGTATTTAAATTACCTGTGAATTCATGTGTGCATATATGTTGGTGACAATGAGGTATTTATTTATATGTATGCGTGCATGCAAGGAGATGTGTTACTGGTGGATGAATGTGCTGTATGTGCCAGTCCCCACCCCTAAATTAAGGGGCGGGGGCTGCTGGGTTGCTTTACCTAGGATGCATGGATAGAGCCAGGGACAGTGTCAGGGCCTTTCAGATTATTATGTTGAAAGGGACCTCGGGGGACCAAAGCAAATGCCCTCATGTTGCCAGTCATCAGCCTTGTAACACAGCAATATTTTCCTTGTTATATTCCTTTCATTCTGGGGCTTGAAATTAGCACTTTTAAATGCTCTCCTTAGAAGCTGCGATTGATGAAGCCCTTCCGGCCGTCACTTTCCTGGGGTACACATAAGTATTATCACCTTTTGCCTTTTGACACCGGTTCCTCCACATCAGCCACTTGCTGACAAAGGAGGATTTAAAGAATTTCAGTGGGCATTTAGTGTTTCAGCACCCTGTTAGCTGACTGTCTCCCCTGGGCCTTTCAGCTCTTTCAGTTGAAAGTGGCGTTGGGGACACCAGCAAATGCCCCCATGTTTCCAGTGATCAGTCTTGTAACACAGCAATATATTCCTTTCTATGATTCTTTTGTTCTGGGGCTTAAAATTAGCGCTTTGAAATGCTCGCCTTACAGCTGCTTTTGGTTTTGATGGAGCACTTTCAGCTGTCACTTCCATGGGGTATACAGAAATGTTATCACCTTGTTGCCTTTTAACACCAGTTCCTCCACATCAGCCAACCTCGGAAAAAGGGGATTTAAAGATTTTCAGTGGGCATTTAGTGTTTCAGCTTCCTGCTGGCTGGCCGTCTTGTGATAATCAGCGGCTATTAACTCATGGTTGTATTTCTTTGTCTCCATTAGAATGTATGCGCCCAACGGTTGCCTCAGTCTGTTCTAAGCAATTGGGGGCCCTAAACCATTATTTTGAAATGGGTCCCAACTCATCTTCAGGCAGGCATAGGTAAAGAAAACATAAGTGTTATCAAGTGGCTAGACTGCCTTACATTGAATGTTGCCCAGTCTAGCCAGTAATAACACTTATTGGGGCACAGCCAGTCTGGATATATTTTCCGTGGCATGGTATTTTTTACTGACAGTGAGTTCTTATATGGTAATATTGGGATATATTGATGCAGTCTGCATGGACATGTATGGGAAAAGCAAACATGAAACAATTTTGATACTGGCATATGTTGTGGGCAAAGGCGGCATGAAATGCAATGCAAAATGCTCCTGTGCGTGGTTTGTGACTTACAACTATTGGGTATTTTTTACATGTGCTACCATACAAAACCAATTGCAAACTCTATGGCTTTTTAACCTATTTTTACAAGAAAGTGCTGTAAAAAGCACAATTTTAATTTGTTTCAAAACAATTTTGGGGCGAGAACCCCTCTCAAGCACCCCTTGTTGGGTTTGGGCTCCCTCACTGTACTCTGTCAATTCCACATAATTGGTGCAAACATTTAGGCCTCTCCAGTTAAAAACTGTATCAGCCACCACGGAACATCATCTACCTGTCACTATGTATAATGTGTGTTTTAATGTGCACAAAGGGACAGTGCGCTTCCTTATGCTGGCGTCACCAAAATTGTCAGTCTGGTGTGAACTTCTCTTCAGGACAGAAACATCACTTTGCTGTAGTTGATTTGCTGTCATAATAATGAAGCATATTTGCGTTCCTCTACACAAACTCAATGGGAGATTTCTTGCCCCTACCGTTTGCGGCGGCGACGCTAGCCCAGTGCAAAAAATTATAAGAGGTCTTCACCAAACATTTTGCCCCGGGCTTCACCACACCATGTGACAGCCCTGCACACACACACACACTTACTATCTGCCGGGGCTGTTGGTAGGAAGGGCCTTTCAGACACTGCGCGCACTCGTGTGCAGCATGGGGCAGGCCTCAGTGGTCAACGTTATTCAATCTTTTTTGCCCACAATCAATAGATCACGGACAAAAGACTTGATAACCATATTTGATATATATAGTTTATATTTGTAGATTCACAGCAGGTCCCGTAGCTATGCTATCTTTAGGATACCTTCAATATCAATGGTCTTCAAACTTCTTTGGTCTGTGACCCATTCAGGAAAGTGTTCTGGAGTTGGGACCCCACTCATCCCTGGTCATGGTGGTGGCTGTAAGGGAAGAAGCATGGTGGGAATAGGAGGCACTCAGCATTTTCTCAGGGACCTTCTACCTTTGGTCACAGCCTGGCGCTTAGAGTAGACCAGGTGACAAGAGGCCACCGTCCTCTACCCTCATGAAAAACCTTCACTATGAGGAGGCGAAATCAGATGTTTGGAGTTGGATTCCCCTTCATGTCAATTTGTGGTATTCGGCTTGTTAGGTGGGTAAAGAAATCCAAATAAAGGGAATGTTGATAGCTGTTTTCCTGTCGTGGAGGATTTGGGCTATGGGCCGGCTTCAGGCATCACATGTTCCAGGTTGCTTAATTGTGGGAAGGTTGGAGTCATTATACGGTCCAACCTGGAAACAGCAAAATGCTGATTAGCAAGGGCTGACTTTCTATAGTGTCACAGATCTACAGACTCCCTCACAGCGATATCTTGACATTATGGTTGCTTCCTCTTTTCTTCCTCATCCACCTTCACTCTCCTTACTCTACTCTCTCTTTCTCCTCCATTCCTCTATTCTTCACACATCACCCTCTGTTGTTTTTTTACCTTTTTTCAATGCCCAATTTCTGCTCTATCTTCCCTTAAACGTTTTTATCTATGGTATTGCACAATTACTTACTTGTCTCCTTCCCTCTCTCTCGACCTATCAGTATTGCCTTCTTGTTTTGTCTTTGTCTCTCCCATTCCCTTCTGCTGTCCCTCTCATTCAGTTTCTCCTTTCTCTTCAGACTATTCACCTTTGCTGCTTACTATCTATTACATTGTTCCCCATTCTAACCCTTCTCTTTCTTCTGATCCTGTTTTCTTTCCTTCCCTCTTCCACTCTTTTCTGCCTGCCCCATTTTGTCACTTGTCCCACTTCCTCTCATCTCTTCTCACTCCCCCCCTCTCTCTCTCTCTCTTTCGGTCTTTCGTATTTACTCTGTTTCTGTTTCTTCCCTTGCTCTGCCTCCAGATATACTCCTTCCCTTACTCTCATTCCCAATCTGTTGCTTGTCTCTTTTTTATGTCCTGCTCTTCCCTCTCCCCACATTCTACCTCTCCTCTCTCACCTGTTTTGCTTAAACCTTCCCTTAATGTCACTGTCCCTCCCCTTGTGATTCTTCTCTTCCTCTCTCCCTATCTTTCTCTCGCTCCTCCTGTCGCCTTTGACTTCCCTAAACCCTCAATTTGTCTCATCCTGACCTTAATCCTATTCTTTCTCTACCAATCGCTCTACTTTTTTTGCCCCTAGATTCTGCTGCACCATTTATACCTGTTCCAGCGCTACTCACTTTACACCTCATGTTCTGTCTCTACTCTTAATCTTCCTGCCATCCTGTCTGTTCTCTAGTACCCTCTGGTCCTTTCCGGCTCCCTTCTTTTCCTGGACTTCCATCCAGATCTCTTTCATCTTCACATTCCTCTTTATTTGCTTCCTTCTCTCTCCCTAACGTTGTGTGATGGACAGGGTTGAGAGTGCCTACCTCCCTCCTCAATAGAAGAATGTTGGGTGTCAACTCCACCAATGAGTTAAAAACACTGTCTGGAACTCACTTTCTGGCTGCAATGTTTACTGAAGCAGTGGGCCGCCACCTGAGCCTCCTTCACAATGCGTGCACTGGGTGCCTTAGGCCCAGAGTGAACGGATGGTGTTGCCATGAGGCAGACTAAAGCTTTGAAGGGTTCTTTTAGCTATGAGATATTTCCCCAGCAGAGCCTGTGCCGCACCCTTGCAGTGGGGCAACCCCGCAGCTTCAAGACTACTGCTCCATATGCACACTGGGGCCTGAGTACCAGACTGAGTGGCCAGAATCAAATGTTAAAATGCAGCATTAATATAACTGATATGCATAATTAGTTGTTTAGGAGGTTTTAGTATGATTATCAATCAGGAGTAGTAATGAAGGAAGCCACAAATGGCTGCCCTACAGCGTAGGCCATACAATCCATAGTTTGTCTGCTAAACTGCATTCAGGGTCAAATAGACAACCCAGGAGAACATATAGTAGTCATTTTATTTGGGTCTCTTTGTCTTTGTAGTTGTGATATGTTGATATACAGATATGATCAGTGAGCTTCCAAGGGTGAGCTTAAGGGCCTGATTCATGGAATTATCTGTGCAGAAAATATGGACTTTGCATGCCAAACTGCGTGCAAAATCCCATTTGTCGATTCATGGAATCGACTGTGTGGCTTTTTTTTGTATTTTGCAGGGACTTTGCACAGGCTGGGCAAGTCACTGCGAGCGGCCGAGTGCCTTGCACGAGACACCATGCAGAATGTGGGCGTGGCTTGTACAGAGGGCAGGGAATGTGGCGGAACTCATAAAATGAGGAAGAACAATGGAAAATGTGGGCATTACGAAGGACGGGCCGAAGGTAGGCCATCGCATGCCCACTATTGCGCAGAACGATACGTATTCATGGATCCGAGCTCACAACCTCTTTGCAGGTAAATGGCCATGCAAAGCCTCATCAGATCTGCCACCTGAATGCAGGCGTACAGACACATGTGCGTAAGAATCACTGCATAGAGGTAAGATCGGGTGTCTGATTCAGGGGTGTGTGTATGCAGCTGGGGGTTCCGTACTAACTTAGTGGTGGGGTGCGCAAACAGTAGTGGGGTGCACAAACAGTTTATGGGGGTTCGCACACAGATTTTCTGAGTTTTACCTGAGTTACGAAAAATTGTATGCACAATTACGGAGTAACCTGCGATTGGTCCCTGTGATACAGACCTGCTTGTGGGGGACCCAACGCACTGTTTTGAGGGTGAATGTATTTGTGCCCGGGAGCACACAAATGTAGCTGTTTCTAGCTGTTCTTGCTTTGCGTGGTGGCATGTCAGAGGCGTTCCGGCCACAATTTGCGTGTACGGTTACTCTGCGTGAACAATTCCATAAATATGCGGAACACGCAGATGAACTTCTGCGCGCAGGATCGTGCTGAGTAGTTCTCGACACGCTGGCTTTACAGGATCAATGCGCACGTTCCATGAATCGGGCCCTTAATAGCTATGAGTTGTTTCCAGCCTGCCCACTACTTCCTCCATTTTCTTTATCCGGATCAAGAGGGATGCAGGCTGAGATGCATGAGTGGGCATTCGTTTGTCTGATAATGCAAATGGCAGTGTCTGATGGACTGGGAAGATATAAGACACAACGGACTATCTAGCAATTTGCTGCTCCCTAGCACTCTCAGACCTTTGTGCCAATTGCAATGAAAAGATTTTTTTTTTTTATAAATGGAATTGTGTGAGCGGTTTGTGCGTGTAAAGCACGCCCAAAGTAAAGGTGCAGAACATCTTTAAAGCAACGCATTTAAAAGGCGAATTCACAGTTCTGCCCTCTGTCTTATCGAGCAGTTCACGCATTACTTTACACAAGCAGAACAGGCCTTTTCGGGAATATCCTGCAGCTGGCAGTTTGTTTACAAAGCTATCATTCAAAAAAAACCTCGGGAAGATGACACACGCCACATGCGGTGACTTTTACATACAAAACTGGATTGTACAGTACACAAAGAAAGTTTCTTGAAGGGTCGCCAGTATCAAAGGAGGTGGCCACACAGAACATGCTGGGTCCTGACAGCAGAGCGAACAGTGGAAAAGCTGCCGCCACTACCAGGAAACTCGCCTGACCCACTTCAAAGGGCGCTTCACTTCATAACCGGGCGCAACGACAGGCGTTTCAATGGGGGCCTAACGTTTCAGATAATAAGACTCATGTAGGATATGCAATGGGGCCACGGCCTGTCAATTAAGCTAAGCGGGAAAAGTCTGAAAGGTGATGTGAAAGTGTGTCACTTGAGGTCCGAAAAGTATGACCGCACATCGTGTAAACTCGTTTAGTGGTTGTGTTTGTATTGTGCGTTATTCTGCCACTGTCTCATCCCATCTAGAGAAGTGTATTGCTATCAACCGAAGTTATTTCGGGTACAAATTCATAAAACAATGACCAAAATGTATATTAGTTCTTCAAATCGGTTCTGTGTGATTTGGTCGAGTTTTTCCGTCGAAATGTATTTCTTTCTTTTATTCAACTGGGCCGCAAATATATGCGGGTGGAGAACCCTGCAACCACTGCCCCGACTACCCCCTATATTTATTATCACAATTAGCCCCCCCCCCTTCCCACACTTATATTTGCGGGGAATTTCGGCCCAAAAAATGCAATGAATTCGAATTCGACGAATTCTACTGCGACCAAACCTCCCATTCCCCATCAAAATCGCATTACGTTTACGTTCAAGCATTCTTATTCGAAGTGCACACATGTTCAGTTAGTCGAATGAAAAGTTATCAACACCTGCAACTTGTGTGAATGGTATCCTTACTAAGACAAATTGAACACCTTGGCAATTCGGACTAAATGACTTTCTATATGGCACTTGATGTTATTTACAATTAAGAACCAGCAGAACAGAAATGATTCAAATGTACGCACGCTTTAGGGCCTCCTGCGTCTCGATGTCTGCAGAATGATCTTCAGAAAACTGTTATGAGCAAAAGAACTGGCTCAGTCTTCTTGCCTAACAATATGGCATAATGTACATTTTTCTCAGCAAAGTGAAGATCCAGCCTCATCATGCGATTGAGGAGTCCAGGAAAGCAAGCCCAGGAGTTGTGAGTAATTATTTGAAACATCAAGCACAAAACACATAAGCAAGACAAAAACACATAAACTGGGCTAGACCCTGGGCATTCTCCAGGCACAACTCACACTTGGCTGGGAGTTACCTAGTTTGAGCCACTTAGCTGTCACCGGGCTAATGGCAGTAACCCCAGCCTGAATTTTACACACTAAGGACCCGATTCATGTAATATTTGCCCTGTTCAAAGTGAATTTGCACTGCTGAAAAGTGACTTTGCACTGCCGACACAAACCCTGATTCATGGAACCGTGCTAAGTGTATTAAAGTCTGGGCAAAGACATTTTGAACTGCAAAATGACTATGCGCTGACTTTGTCCGGATTTAGCACTGCAAAAATACACTTTGCACGGTTCCATGAATCAGGGTTTGTGTCGGTAGTGCAAAGTCACTTTTCAGCAGTGCAAATTCACTTTGAACCGGGCAAATATTCCATGAATTGGGCCCTTAGTGTGTAAAATTCATGCTGGGGTTACTGTAAAAATACACTTTGCACGGTTCCATGAGTCAGGGTTTGTGTCGGCAGTGCAAAGTCACTTTTCAGCAGTGCAACTTCACTTTGAACCGGGCAAATATTCCAATCATCGGGCCCAAAGTTTTCTCCTCTACTGGGTGTGCAGCAGTCATGCAGCCGCTTACACTTTCACAACATTTTATCAATTACAACTTTGTGTTTGCTTTATCAGAGCAGACCAAGCATAAACAGATGTCCAATATGTGCTGTAGAATCTTTTTCCCATACCATATCCCCAATGTGGTCTTGTCAAGTGAGCTTATCTACCCCTGTCAGTTGAGTTCAATTCCATTTAGCAACTTGATAAGCCTCACCTGGCTTTCTTAGGCAACACCCTAACCCACTTTATTTGTGTTCATAAAGCTACTTTCTGCTTTATTCCCTTCTTTCTGAATTTCATTCTTATTTGCACTGTTGGTGTTCCCATAGGTAAAGAAAGTATATGTAGGTATCGGGCCTCTTAAATGCCTTCAAATTCTAGCCTAGAGGGGTATCTGCCACTGGAAGACAGCCCCCAAATATCCTACGGAGTTGTGTGGTCCCGCTAATTGAAGCTCCTCAGTGAGCAGGGTCTAGACAACTTATGGGGTCCAAGAACTGCTCCTGGAGAATGCAATTTCCACACAGTAGAACTCCCTGGCCATCACTAGCTGGGAATTATTGCTGTAGAATCCAGGGTACAGTATTCTGATTAAGGCCTCATCATGCAATTACTCTTTGCAACATTCGCAATGCAGCGGCTCGTTAAGAAGTATCGTTCAAAAGATTTCAGAAATGTTCTCATACAGTATCTGAGCACGACATTTGTACATATCACTATTTTTGGATCAGGTGAATTGACCGTTTAGCCCAGGCATCTTGACACTCTTTGGACTCCAGTTTATCTTTGACACTCGTCATGGACAGCCTGTCATGATGCTGTTTCTCATTTCACCATTAGGTGGCTCCCTGCCATTCAATATGGGTGGAAGCTCCTGCACCTTCATGCAATGCCCTGACCACATGCATACTGCGATGGAGAGGATAGGTATCCTTTCAAGCAAATAGGCATTACGCTGACCACCGTTCTCTGTAACATTAGTGGATGTGGGGTTGCTAAGCACCCACCTGCTGTACCCATGATATAGCTGGGACCAGGGTTCACACCTGGTGTGTGCCTCATCAACTGGGTGACGCCGACATCAATGATTTCTTTATTGTTTTAATGTATCAACTTCTTTGACTTGTTTATTATTTATAGTTTATATTTACCCCCTGATGTTTTAGCACCTATTGTTATTGACTTCATTTTTTAATGTTCATGATGACTTGACTTGGCTGGTTCATTATGGTACAATGAAAAGCATTTTAATGTTTTAAAAAAATACTTTCACTAAACCCAGGTTTCCTTGCTAACAATGCATTTCAAAGTAAAGCGTTCACTGCTTTGTACTGAGATCACTGCACATTCACACTGGAAGTGTTACTGATGAACTGAAAAAAGGCTCATTGACTTCTCTCAGGAAGGTAATTTGTTTTTTTAAAAACGAATTTATTTTAACCAAACTAATTCCCACGCTTTCAATACCTGGTTCACACTGGTCTCTTGATACGCTCTCTGCCCTTCTACATTAATCATACAGCATAAACGTCATACACTTTCTTTGCACAGTAGAGTCGAGCTGCAAGTGCTACTGTGTTATGCAGTCTCTTTCTGTTCACGTCACCCTTCCTCACTATCACCACAGGTGTGGAGGAAGTAAGAGTGTGCAATGGCAGCCGGGAAAGTGTGTAGATACCATACTCTACTTGGTACTTGCAGCACTGTTCAAACTGCCAAGGGATGCCGCAGAGTGCTGAGCAGGCCACGCTACGCATGCCGGCAGGCAGCAAGACATCATGGGAGAAATCTGATGGAACGACCAGTGGAATGAAGGGGCAGGTGGCAGCTGACAGGACAGCAGTCTTGTGCAGGCAGTTTCCCACATTGATCCAACGGGCCGTCGCATCGCCAATGCTGGTGGGCTCTATCACTATGTACTTCAACTGTGCTTACAGGGCCTGTTCCAACTCGTATTCAAACTGGTCCTGCTCATTGTCGTCATTGCAGATCTCGTGGACAATGTAGCACCCTGTAGAGGACAGGACAACCCTTTCCCTGTCACCCGTTCCCAGCCGTCTTCTTCCCCAAACCTCCATCTTGGAGACTGTGCCACAAATGTCCCTGTGGAGCAGGCTAATGTTCTCTGCAACATTAGTGGATGTGGGGTTGCTGAGCACCCACCTGGTGTACCCGTGTTGCAGTTGGGACCAGGGTTCAAACCTGGTGTGCGTCTCATCAACTGTGCAAAGACTTCATGAACTGGGTGACCCCTACATCAATTATTTCTTTATTGTTTTAATATATCCCCTTCTTTAAATTGTTCATTATGTATTGTTTATATTTCTCCCTCTGCTGTTTTTAGTACCCATTATTAGTGTGTTGATTATCTGTATTTATTTGTATTCATAAGAAGCTTTCGCCAAAGCAATGTACATTGCAAATGCATGTTATATAATAAGGCAATGTTGACAATTAGAACAATCAACAGAGGGGATTGATCATTTGGAGAGGGCAGAAACAAGATGGTATTTGTGTGGCAAAGGATATATGGAAAGAAGGTGGTAAGTGAATAGACAATGGGAGTGAGTTCCAATGCTTGGAGTCCTAGAGAGAGAGAGAGCAGAAGCAGGATGGGGTGCAACTTGGATTTCGATCGAATCGGTCATGAGGGAGAGCATAGAGTGATAACAGATGAAAGGTAAAGTTGGGCAAGACCATGCATCACTTCAAGACAATAGAGAGGACGTCAAAAAGAATAATTGGATCAAAATGTAGGAAAGAAATGGAGGACAGAGATGAAGTAATGGGCATGATGGAAGTGAGAAAAGAAGGCGGATTGCAGCTGTACATAGAATGGATGGGGGTAAAATAGAGGGGGTAATATGAGAGGCAAGAAGACCAACAAGGAGCATCGAACAAAAGTCAATATGAGAAAAGATAATAGATATATTTGGAAGTTTAGTAGACTGGAAAGATTAATATGGGTGAGAAAAATTAATATTAAAAGGACAAATTAACAGATACAATCAGTATTGTGTGTGGAGAATAACAGAGAAAATATATGATATGATATTTTATTTGCATCGCGCCCATACACAAGTGTTTCATAGCGTGACGAGGCAAGGGTGGGGAACAAGGGAGGACAAAATCACGAACTTACTAGGCCCAGTGACATTGAGAACGTGCAAGTGCATGGGAGACTGAGGGGGCAAAGTGCGAGGGGGAGGGGAGGAGTAGATAGTGCTGAGCACATGATAGAACAATGACAGGTAGTGCGGCCAGCAGGTGGTAAGTGAAACAATCGAGTGTAGACAACAGTGACAAAAGTGACACCAAAATGTCAGGCTTAGAAATAAAAAGGAAGACAAGACAGGGGTAATTAAAGGATGATTGGAGCCAGAGGCAGAGGTTGAGAATAAGCAGGAAGAAAGAGTACTCATATTTATATAATTAAGGTGAAGAAAGCGAGGTGCCATCCAATGATGGGTGGCAGAAATGCAGTTGGAAACAGTGGTCTGGAGAGTGACAGAAAAGGAAGAGAATCAGAAGAAGATTTGAGAGTCATCAGCAGAGAAAAGACAGGACAGATTATGAGCGGTAATAAAACCAGAGAAAGGAATAGTATAGCGAGAGACCAGCAGAGGATCAAGTACAGTGCCTTGCGACCCTCTATGAAGAAGGGGATGGGGAGAAGAGATATCCAAGGGACAAGAAATAGAATAGGTTTGATCAGCTAGATAGGAATTAAACCATTGAAGGACCAGGCCAGATAGTGCAAGAGAAGAAAGTAAGGAAAGAATAATAGAATGACTGACAGTGTCAAAGGTCGAAGACAGATGGAGGTGGATCCATAAACAGAATACATTAGTATGATGAGCTGAAGGAATGGCATTAGTCATGTAGAGAAGTCCTGGTATAGTGAGAAGGTCAAAAACTAGACTGAAAGGGAGTAAGGCGTGCATGAAGATTCATATAAGAAGACGCCTTTGAGTAGACAGCATGCTCTAGTAGCTTAGAGAGAAAAGGAAGAAGAGAATTGGGACAGGAATTCCCAGGGACAGTAGGATCAAGGGTATGATTCTTAAGGGTGGGAATAACCAAGGCATGCTTAAAAGAAGAGGAGAAATATTAAGTGAAGACATAGATATTTAGAAGTCTGATGAGGTAAGGCATACTTTGTGGGTAGATTGAAGGGAGAAAAAGAGCTAGAAGGGGAACAAGAGGAGAAGTCATTGGGTGAGCTCATATTAAGAGAGTGTCAGTATCAAAGCCCTTACTGTTGTCCACGTCTTTTTGTCAGCGCCCTGATGCCTGCGGGCTGCAGCACTCTATAAACATATAAATAAATAAAATAAATAAATAAAGCCAGTGAGTAAGAAAAAGTGATAGCAAAGAGGAGAAAAATATAGGTCAGTAGGGGATGGTGTAAAGACGAAAGAAGAAAGTAAAGATGAGACCTTACAGGTGAAGTAATTCACAAAGTCAGGATATGACAGAAGAGAGGACAGCGAGGTGTCAGCAGGGCAGGGAGAGAGAATACTATTAGGAAGCTGTAAAAGACAACCCGCGTGATATGAGCGAGAAACTGCAAGGTCAGAGAAGTAACATTTCTTAGCAGCCATTAGGGGTGAAGCATAAGAAGAGTGAATAGAATAAAGAGTATAATGATCAAGATGGAATTGGGATTACTTCCTACCACATTCAGTTTAAAAAGAAAGGTCCAAATGAAGATGCAGGAAGGGTTTAACCAGTCCTTTGGTGGTTTTTGAGATGGAGAGAAAGGATGGGGTGGGAAGAGAGAATTAAGTGTGGTGAGAAGGAAGGTATGAAGAGTAGATATGTCATGATCAGAAGAAAGCAGAGAGAAGTTGTCGAGAGGGGGAAGGGAGCAGTGAATTGTGGAGTGAAAATGTGATGGTGAGGAAACGCTGATGTATGGTTAACCATGCAAGTGTCTGTTTATACTGTTATAAGATTGCGCTTGTTTGACCCCATATTGTCTTTTGCTACTAAAGCAAAAAATGAAGCATAAATGAAATCAAATAAATTAAAAGTAAAGATATTAAAAAAGGCAGCCCGAACTGTTTATGGAGAAGGACTGGCTCAACCCCTGGGTTTACATTCTACTAATTATATTTGAGGAAAACATACTGAATGTCAGGGGGTGCAGAACCTATGTTACAGTATTTGATCCCAGTATTTGATTATTTAAATCTGCCCATGGTAATTTGCTAGCTGCAAGGACTATCTCCATTTAACAACTGAACACACCGAACTGCATGGCCATTCAAGCCACAGTGATTATCACTTTCCCAAGGGCACATACTTTTCCACCACATACTGCCTGTGTTTTTCTTCTGTGGGAGTCGTGTTGTCATGTGTTCGTTTGGTAGAGCTAACCCAGCTGTTGCTGACAGCAGCTTGATTAGAGTAAAACCCCAGATATGTGCTTTTTTCCCAAAAGAATCTATAAGGAAAAGTAATTTTACAATGCTCATCTGTAATGATAACCAGCAGCATATATTGTGGTCATAATGCAAGCACTACCCTTGTCTTACTGAACAAAGCACATTTTCAAAATCTAGAATAATCATATAAGTTCTTATGTCACTGAATTACACAACGATCTTGAGAGTCACGTGATGATCACCCCTTTTGAGAGTTTTTGTGTAACCCTCTTTGACCTCGACCTTTATGACCTTAACACAATTTTGGGCAAATTAAAGCCTTCAAGAGCACCAGGGCCGGATGATATCCCCAATGTTTTTTTTAAAGCTAATCCCCGGTATGGGGCTGGTGTTCTATTTCAAATTGTTAAGGTAATAGAATCTAACAGCATCATTCCAAACAGTTGCTTGAAATCCATTCTTATCGCTGTTTTTAGAAAAGGGGACCAACTTGATCCTGCAAATTATTGACTATTGGCAATGGTAGATTCTAGTCAAAAAGTCTTTGCCACTATCCTCTTGGAAAAACGAATGAACCGGGCTAAAGGCAAGGGCCTATTAAACTGTTTCAAACCTGCTTTAGAAAATCATTTAGTATGGTTATCAACATCTCTGCTATCCAATTCTTGATGGCAGAAGCGATAATTGGTACTAATAACAATCTGTTTTGTTTTTAAGGTCGATTATAGCAATCCGTTGACTTGGTATCACGTCAACTAGTGTGGAACAAATTAGAGTCCTGGGGGATAGAGGCACAATTGCTACACGTTATCAGCTATTATGCACTAATACATAAGTTACCATATGATTAAGTCAAGACTGTGAGTTGTCTGTCTATTGCATGACCAACCGTGGCCTTAAACAAGGCTATGCATTGGTACCTATCCTATATAACGTATATACTGCTGATCTGGCAGACATCCTCAACACCACGCATAACTTCCCACCCAGAATTAAGGCATATACTGACAATACTATTTTATTTGACCGGACACCAATTGGCTTACAATGGTCTATAGATGCCCTTTCAGCCTTTGCAACAAAAAAAACTTCATGATCACCAACTCCTCCAAAACTAAAATCATGTGCCTCAGTGTTTCTCTTTAAAAAAAAAATATATTTTACTTGGACACTAAATAATACCACTCTTACTGTAGTGGAAGACTATCACTACCTGGGCTTCCCTATCAAACTAATGCGCACTTTAAATTATTATGGGGTTTTGATGATCCCTAGTATCTGGAGAAAATGGAACATGGTGAAGCAATACGTAGCATAGCAGGGTGGATACAACTAGGTGGAGTTGCTGGAGATCTATCACGTTAGCAGCATGCCCAGTCTGCTTTACGGTCTCTCAGTATTAACTCCTCCCCATGGTTCTTGGCTAGATAAAATTGAGGGAAGGATTCTACAATCCATTATTAACCTTCCCTCCTCCACACCTCTGGTGGCTTTAAGATTGGAATATGGCTCGACTTCTTTACTATCGCTATGTTCAACTCAACGCACCTTTCTTTTTCTAAAGACAGCTTCAAGTGCCATAAATGTAAATGAGTTACAGAGATCGACTGGTAAGACCTATAATGGGAAGGAAAAAACATGTTTGTATTTGAATTACAATAGTTTGCCTTAAACTATTTGACATTCCCCGATATCCCTTTGGAAATGGCTCTGACAACTCTTAATATTAACATGACTGTGAAGAAACAATCCAAGTCTTGGGACAAACTCTACAATATAGACACACTCTCTAATTCAAGGTGGTGTAAGGAATATTCAACCCAAAGTTTTCTGCTTGATTCCTCTCAATCTTATCTGACCAGATTTAGCTCTATCGAACTGAAGTGCTTCATTATACAATTGCACCTAAACCTCCTACAAACAAGAGAGTTACTTGTGACTTGCAAGAGAATACCATTAGGGGCTCGTATATGTTGCCTTTGCAGGGGAAAAGCAGAGACCAGTCATCATATTATCTCTGCTTGCCCCACGTAAAAAAAAAAACATTTATTAGGTATAGTAACTTTGCACTCATCTCGACCAGATTGAATTAGATCAATTCTGGAATACTCTGAATAGAGCTGAATCGGTGATCATATAGGCCGCTGCTTTCTATATCTGAAAAGAATTTTTAAAATTGCTTTGAAATTATTTTGTTCTATACCTGGAATAGTACCATATTAAGGTGTTAATTGAGTGCACATGATTTTATGATATTCATGACTTAGAATGCTATTTTGCTTTTAATTCATATCTCTGAAATGTTGTATTGTATGTGATATTGTTTCTGCTTGTTTTTATTTGTGCTTAAGACTTGCTGAATAAGCAAATGCACAATAAAGAATACAAAAAAAGGAAAAAAATATATAAAGGATTTTCGGATAGAAGGTTATCAATCCAGAATGCATTATCTTGTGCACTCCTATGATACTTTGTCAAAATACCCCTTTGATAAATGGCAAAGGGACAAATAGCACACAATAGACTTGCTGTCTACTTTGCATAAAATCAAAGATAATTTTTGGAATTTAAGAATTACTACAGAAAAAGGTTTGTATGCTTACATGACCAAGTACGTAATACACACAGGGCTTGGTGCTCATTTAAGTTTTCACAACACTCACCCCAACATTAAAATGCTTGCATCCATTACGTACATGCAGTCATGAATGTCTGGATAAAATGACTTCAACATCTGCCATTCCATTGGGATGAAGGACTGTATAGTGTGAGCATGCCCAGACTCCAATGAACAGACATCCTTAAATAATTATATACATATAGGATACACACTACAAGTGAGCATTATAAATTAACATTATCATTTTGTAAAAAGAGCAAGTTCATAATGTTAATACAATTAAATAATTTCCTTTCATTTTCAATAGTTTATTTTGCCGAGAACACAGACCATTTTATCTCACAAAAGTGACTTCATTTTGAAAAGGGCTGTTCTCAGATCTAAACAAATTATATGTTTCTTTTGAAAGCTCCAAGGGAATGTTTAATTTTCCGTATTGACATGTGATTGGTTTCGTAGAAGTACATTTGTTACAGTATGCACAGTCAAGTGGCACAGCGAGTTGAGCTTGCTTTGACATTGTGCAGAGCTTGCTAACACAGGTTCGAATCCTGGCAGGGCCCAACTCAGCCTTTCATCCTTCTGAGGTCGATAAGGTAATAATAAGCATTTCTCAGATACCTGAGGGTTCGTAGCGCTATATAAATGCGAAATTATTATTATCAAAACAGAACAATAAAAATAGACCTTGCAGTCTGATTCTTTGGTCTCTTAAATGTTCTGTCAGAGGCCCAGTACATCCCACAGAGCCGATCCTTGTACCCCACACTTCGCCCTATATAGACAATGTGACCTCATTGCGATGGCAACCTATCTGCAGGACACATGCAATCACAAAATAGGCCTCCAAAGGCGATGCAGGTGCCCGCCTTGAGAGATACCGCTATAATTGCTGTTCTCATTCTACTTTTTACCATAAAAAAACAGTATCCTACACTGTGTTATTTTTCTGGTTCCACTGCGAGACCTGCTCTAGCAAATGCACAGCTGCAAACATTACTCTTGAACAGGAAGAGAAAGAGAAAGAGCCAGAGAGGAACAGAGGCAGTAATAAAGAAAGAGACATACAGGGTCATTATGGCCCTGGCGTTAAGGGTTTAACGGCGCCGTAAAAGGTGTCGGCGCCGTTAAACCCTTAACGCCTGATTACGAGGTCCCTTTGTGGGACCCGACCTTAACGGCTAGTTTTACCAGCCGTTAAAGTAGGGTGCCGCAAAGGGACCTCGGTGCTAATTACGGTACCACAATTTGCGGTACCGTGCTTAGCGCCTTCCCCAGTCCCATTGAGCCCTATGGGGCGAACATGGGAATGGGGAAGGGCTATGGTGAAATGGGGAAATACCGCCCCGCCAACCTTGGAATGGGGCGGTATTTCCCCATTCCACCATGGCGGACTACACCGGCACCAACCATGGTGCTAATAGCGCCATGGTTTAGCGCCGGGGTTGTAATGAGGGCCATAGAGTGGGACAGAGAGAGACAAAAAAGAGAGACTAAAAGAGAGAGGCAGAGAGAGAAGCTTGGAGCATGATGGACACAGGCAGTGTATATGGTTATATAACTGATACCAATATTGAAAATGCCTTCCAGACCAACACCTGGTTGAGTGATGTCTTAGGGCCATCAAGGTTTCTAGTCACCCCCTGGGCTATCTCGTCTTAAACAAAGAAATGTCGCACAAAAAGGGCAGCAGATTGGCTTCCGTCTCTACAAATAATATCAAGATGCATCGAACAAATATTTTACAGCTAAAACAATGTAAAAACATGCTTGTCAACTTATAAATCTTCAGTCAGTTCTCATACTGCTACTTCCTGGTGCAGCATTTTCCCAAACAAAGATGAAATTCGTATATCAATGGGTTGATGGGGACCTACCTGTCCTTGATGACAGAAATATACTTCTGCATGCTATTGAGGGACTTTAACCTTTGGAGTTTAACATATTCCAAACTCATATTAATGCTAACTCCTTAGTTTGGGTCACTACTAAAAAATATAATTGTGACCAATATACATATAAACATCTCATCTGGACTGGACTGATCATATGGCAGTACATTTTAGTTTAATTAGCTCAAATTATTGAGCCCCTGCTAAAAGAGGCTTTTGAAACTATCACGTTTCCCTGAGACCAGCCCAAGGAGACCAACATATATAATGGTGTCTTGAATACAACAACAAAGAAGGTCGCCCCTTCAAAAGAGATAAAACGAAACCAAAAATCTACACAACTGAGAGGGGGTTCAGCCCTAACCTCCGAGTCACACTTGAAGAGATGAGGAAGGCATGGTGCAGCAGAAATAAATTAACTCATTAAAACATTTGACAGGATGTGAGTAAATAATGCACATCTGAAATCATAAAGGCAAAATACATTGTTTTATACTACGGAAATTGAGGCTGCAGCAAACACCTACAAACACATATTTCAAACTCTTAAACTGCTGGAAAATAAAACTAATTCAATCTCCACCAAGCCTTTTACATTGAATGGCATCAGAACATATTACATTGTTGTTAAGTAAAATAAATAAATAGAATTGTCGGACGGAACCAAACTGGACTATAGTAATGGCCTGTATATAGGTGTCACTAAGACCTTTATCTATCTGATCCAGGCTATGCTAAATAACATTGAACAAGATCTACTTTATGCACGATCCCAATTCCACACACAGTTGACCAGTGTGGAAAATACCCTAATTACCTAAACAGGGAGAACTCTACAATCATCATCCGAAGCTGTAATTTTAGTCACCAGATTTAACATTCTCTCATTTAAAGGAAAATGTCAATCCATCAAGGACAGGGGCAGATCTAGAGTGGCATAAACGGCCATGAAAGATTTCATTGCACTATGTCATATTTAAAACATGTATTTTGTCAAAACCTAGGACTATGATGAACCGTTTTCCCTGTTTCTGACTCATTTTACTCATTTTGATGACTTTGTCTGTAACCATGCCCAGAACCGTAATACACGTGAGCACTATATAAGAGTCCTTTACATAGCATAACATTAACATTCAGTCATGTAACTGAATATGATCTGAGGAACAGCACAAATCTATTTTGCAAAACATTCTGCAATCCTTAGTTTTCTTTGCCTGCTGTACAGATCTCAATTTTTTCTAATAATGTTGATTTTCCTTTTTTATTTATTTATGTTGAGTTTGTAATGCTCATCATGTACAAAAGAGTCCCCTGGGAGTTGTGTGAGCTATGTGCAACATTTCCTATATACTGGGAGCACCTTGTCCTCATACTACTTATCTGTTTAATCATCTCAAAAATCTTGGTTGTTGCTTTATCATGTCATATGTTTTCGATCCATCGCACAGAATTCTTTAAAACATTTTAAATAATAGTATTCATGTTGTATTTCCAGGCTTTTACATTCAGTCAATACATGTTCAAGCGTTTCTGTGTACTCATCCTTTCTGCAGAATCTACACATCTTCGGCATTTGCTTTTTGGTTGCATCAAGCAACTAGTGATCTAGTAGACCACAAATCAAACCTTACCCTCATGATTTGTCCTCGGTAACTCAGGTCTGGACATTTCTGAAGGTATTTTGGTAATTGGCCTCTGCTTTTCACTGGGAAACTGGACGTCTTGCATGTCTTGTATGCTGCACATTGTGACATAGTCGTAATCCAGTTGTGGTCCCAAAGTTCCTTTTTGACTCTATCAGGGTTCGATACTAAAGTTGTTCTCGAAATATTTGCATTTTTCATAAGCTCTTTGCAATTATCTCTCCAGGTTAACATGTGGTTGCATTTATCATCATTCACAGTGACTCCGATATTGTTGGAATTAAGGTATTTATATGTTCATTAGGCATTAGGCATTTCCTGTACAATGCCAGTGTGTTCCACTAAACTCTTCCTTCTAATGATATTAGTCCAAGTTCGTACCTTATAATCGCGATTGGGTAACTGATTGGAACAGGGAGTAAGGTTTTCCAATACATACCTTCGATATAGTCCCATTCAGGTTGATATTGTGGCTGTTTTGAATGTGCTCCATATGTCACCGTTGGTCTACCTTTTGGTTATAATATATGAGCATTGGGTTGTATGGGAACATACCGTATTTTTTCTGGATTATCTTTCCTTCCAAGGATAACAATTTCATTTTATGTTTTATTTCATTCTTATATGGTGCATCACATTGACTATCATTTATGTTGACTCCAAGATATTTCTATTTGGGTACAATAACCAGAGAGGCTTGATTTATTGACCACTTTTTGCCAGAACCTTTGTTACATGCTATTTTCAAGCTTGTTTTGTTAAGCGTATTTCTGTAGAGCTGTCAATTGTCCCTGGAGACCCATAGGTGTCTGATCAAAGATCACTAAATCTTCCGCATAGAGGAACCATGCAAGCCAGTAATTCCTTATTTTCAGTGGATATGTATTAGGCATTTCCAAGTGTTTACCAATGTCACAGATATAAAAATTGAAGAGTGTAGCTGTAAGTAAACATCCTTGTTTTATGCCTCTTGAGGTATCTATTGGTTTTGAAAATAGCCCTCTTTTGATCAGTTTTATTCGAATGGCAGTATTGGTATAAAATTGCATCATTGTGTTTACTATGTAACTCGGGCAATCTGCTTCTCTTAATTTCTCCCAGAGTTTTGTTCGGGATATGGAGTCAAAAGCTTGTTTGAAGACAACAAACACAATAAATAACAGTCTCCTTGATTTGTTTGCTTGTTCTTTTAGGGCGGATATTATTGTCAGGTTTGTGGTAGTTCCTAAACCAGAGATAAATAGTGATTGGTAAGGATCAGTTTTATTGTTTGCTTATAGCAATTTTTTCATGTCTCTTAAAATTAGTCTGGCGTAGATTTTTCCTGCTGAATCTAGGAGAGCCAAGGGTCTGTAGTTTATCGAGTAATTTCTTTCTCCTTGTTTGAATACCAGAATTAAAATCGATTGTTGCCAGGTGTCTGGAATTTTGCAATTCATTTCTATAGTTTTAAAGATGTTGTATAGTACCTCAGCCCATTGTTCTGGGTGTCTTTTTATTATTGCATTAGAAAGCCCATTGGGGCCTGGAGCACGAGACAAGCTTAATTTCTTAATTTCCAGTAACACATATAATCAGTCAAACTGTAAATTCCGTAAGTGATCATTTCTGTTCACCTTATCATCTTGCTCTTCACATTCATCAAATAGTGTCACGCCCCCCCGTTTCCTAGGGCATTCTTATGTCCAGGGGAGAAGCCCGTGGCGTTTGGCCTGGCGTTTACAGCAACGCCGACGCCACCGCCGGTAAACAACTACATCTCCCAAGAGGACCGTGCCTGCAAGGATCCTTTGGAACGTTTTCACTTTCTTTTGCGTGCGTTTCGCGCCTCCTTTGTATTCACTTCCTATATCTGGCCACGCCCCCAGTAAGCCGGTGCTCCTAAACCGTTGCGTTACGCGAGCTACGCTCCTGGGATAAGTTGTTCTTTTCCCTATTCCTTGCTTACCTGGTTGCCGAATCCTACCTTTGCCTTGGACCTTGTTCTCCATTTTCCTGATTCTGTCTTAGACCTCCGTTTGATCTCCTCCCCTGCTCGACCACGGAATACACACTGGACTTGCTTTGGGTTCTGCTCCTCATGTCTGGCTCCCGGCTCCCTTCAACCCCGTATTCCTCAATCGCTCCTGGCCATCCGCTCCCCGAGCGAAGAAAGAAACACCCTACATCCAGGCGTTCGAGAAATCTTACACCACTTCTAATTTCTCCCTGAAGTGTTGCTTACCGCGCTAGCAAGAACGGCGCTGTTTGTTTGCACCCGGTCAATTTTTGCCTTACCTTTTTTGTTTGTTGGTTTTTTTGTTGGACGCTTTGCTGTGCTCATCATTTGTTGGTGTTTTTGGGACGCTTCGCTGCATCGCTCTGTCTCTTTGGACCTTGGGACACTTGGCTCCTGGCTTCACTCCTTGGATTGTGGGACGCTCTGCTGTTTTTTTCCACTCATTTCATTTCGGAACATTGGATTTTGCTTTCGCTCATTGGATTGTGGACGCTTTGCTGTTGACGTTACTTATCCATTATTGGGGGAAAGTCTTTGATCCCCCTTCTTTCAAGAAAGAACACTTCCTCTGACCTTCACTCACTCCCAGTCTTGTGTCTTATCACAAGTAGGTATTCCGCTGGAAAAAAGGAATACACAGGTAAGCTTGTGGGTCTCGGAGGGGGTAGAGGGACTGGAATTGTCAACAAACGGTATGTAATATTTGCTTTGTTTGTTTTCTTCCCTCTAGCTCCGCTGTGCGTTCCGCCTTTTTGAATGAGCCCTTGGCCTGACAAGTGTTCTTTTCCCTGCACGCTGTGCTCTCAGGAAGGAAGTCTGAATTACTTTAGCGGCATCTAGCTCAAGTGATCCCCCAGTCAGATCGTGGAACATACGGAGCGCGACAAATAGTTTGGTGTAATGGTCCGTCCAACACTTTTCGCTTATTTTGTTCAATATGATAGAATGATTTCTATAGTTGTTTATGTTTTTTAATAGGTGTCAGATCTGGGAGCCTGAATTTGTGGCTAACGCTTTTAGCATATTCTCATTTTTTTATTTTTTCCTTTGCTCAGTGGCTTGCTTGACATGATTTTTATATTTCAGCTTTTTTTCATTAGATCGTTAGTTATTTGATTTGGGAGATTTCTTAATTTGTGTTTCATTCCAGCTTTTAACAATCTAATATTATAATCATTCATATGCTTGTGTATGAAAGTAGGCTGAGGCATATTTTTTATTTGTTCTTCAAAAAGTGCTAGAAAGTAATTATAAGGTGGATTTTTATGTGCCAGTTGTTCATTTACTGAGATGTTGTTTCCTTTGATTATTTTTGTCAAGAGTTTTTTGATTTTAGGAGAAGTCAATTTAATCCTGTTTCTTCCATTGTTTAATGAAAGATCTCCTAGGTAGGCTAGATTTTCTATAGCATTTCCCCACTTAAATGTAGTTTCAAACATGTTGTGGTCGCTAATGGATGAATCAATCATTCTAAAAGTATGAACACGATTCAAATCCTGCAACGATGTGAACAAATAGTCAATTGTGGTTTCAGCCATTTATTTTCCACGTGCATTTTGAGTTCTTGTTACCTGTGGTTGTTCCATTCAAAATTGTAAAATGTCGTTCCTTCATTAGAGCCATCCATCTTCTGCTCTTTACTGATTGGGGTTTCTTATCCGTCGCTATGCATTTCATGTTTAAGTCTCGAGCAATTATAGTGGTATGATGCAAAGGTTCTTTTTCTATAGTGTCTAGTATGTCAGTGACATATTTCAAAAATTCTGTGTCAAATATTAAAGTCGAGTTCCAATAAAGATTTAAGATCGCAGCATGGGCTGTTAGAGGGTGATGTTTTTGATTGAATTCGACAGTTGAACGCATGGGTGAGGAGCAAGCCACAATGTTAATTTTCCTCCGGAGTCTATCCGTAATGCAGCCAGAAGCCCTGCCATAGGTCTTCCTTTCGCTTTCTTAATAGCTGGGGCCCAGCATATTTCTTAGTTGGGAATGATAGGCTGGGACGTAATCCAGGTTTCTTGTAACAATATTATATTGTAGATGTCTAACGGCTGTTTGAAAGAAAACGGAGTTTTCTTTCAACAAATGCATGAAGCCTCTGGTATTCCAGACTATGATTTTAAATAGAACAGTTGGAGATTTCTTTTGGCTCCATCGGACCTTTCTATGGTTGGTCTTTTCTATGGCTTCTATTAGACATGACCATTTGGTTGCACTTGACATATTTTTGCTAGATTCACAGTAAACCTTACGTCTCAAATTACCTATTGTTCCTTCAGAATGTATGAATAAAGGTTGGTCTAGTGTTTTCCTTCCAGTATTTGTATTTTCCTTATGGGCAGGTCTCTCATCTCTCTCCTTTACAGTTGTGTATGATCTTTTAGTGCTAAAGTCAAAGCCCTGTGAGGCTAATGATTATTTGATACTCCAGATTCGTTATTTCAATATTTGCGTTAGAATTTTTAGTGTTGCTATATCCATCCTTTTTGTTTTTTTAATATAAACTGCTTCTATTTCTCGAGATTCAATTTGTTTTCATTCTGCGATTGCCCACAAGCTTGTTAATAGTGAAGAGTCATTCTTGGTTTTATCCAGCATAGTTATCACTAACGTATCAGAATGGTTTAGTTTATCATATTTGTTTATTTCCTTAGTTGTATGCAATTTTGTCTTATGATCGTTTAACAGTGTTTTAGGTTTGTTCGTGAGTGTCGCTTTTCTCCTTATTTATCACATGTCCGATAATTGATCTATTTTTCGGTTACTTTCTTCCCTGTCTATTTCAGTAATTTGCCCCTTTTGCTGAGAGTTTAGCTTTGTTATTGTAGCAGCTTGATCATTCGCGATCTGCTCAAAAGGATTTTTTGAATCATGTAAGCTAGTTCTTTTTTGTTCAAGGGTTAAGAAACTTTGTGATTCTAATTGAGGAATGAATATACACTATCTCACAGTTTCCATCTTATTCAATGTATGCATTTTGTCATTTTCTTCATCATCTTGTATGTTGACAATTATCTTTCCTTCATCGTCCAGTACAGTTGTTATTGAATAGGTGGATATATTCAGCTGATTCAAAAGAGAGGGATGTCAGGTATCAGAGAGGAGGGAGTAAACCTGATACAAATATCTAACCTTAACACAACAAACTCCCTGTCTCATCAGGTTTGGAGAGGTACCTCGCTAGACTTTAGTATATAAGTCACTTGTGATTACTAAACACTAAAGCAGTTGAGTAAGCGTGCATGGAGAATTCAACCAAAGTGCACTTCAACTGATTACAATCATTGCACCTTTAATACATACCTGTCAAAAAACAATTTAATAAAACATCATAAAAAGTCATTATAAAATATCCCACAGTGACACGTGCATTCACAAATATGGTGTGGTAGACACCTCAGGGGAGTTTAGCTGTGCAAAATACAAACTTAATACAGTAATAAAACACCTATTTACAACACACAATATAGTTGACACAATTTTGTACACCAATAGTTTCTGTCAGTTCAGAATCCTAGTAGTTAAGTTTTTTCAACCACACAAAAGAAGGAAAAGGAAAACAATATGTAGAGTGCTCAATTCTGAAGCAACTCTATGGCTATTGCATCTAGTAATTGATACCTTGTTAGCAACAAGTGTGATTATTGATACCACTCAAGACCCTTAATATTAGTGTTGACATAAACCCTACATGTTTCGTTCCTATAAATGTTCATATTAGTTCAGGAACTTCTTCAGGGGCGTAACATTTCCAGGGTGTGGACATACGTGGTCATACACTATAGTGGTTCCAGATAAACCCATATGTGGGTTTAGGAGTATCCGATGTTTAGATCGCAAGTGACATTGCTGGTGTGAATCTCAAGTGGAAAAGATGTAATGTAACTAATTCACAAGCTCTTTTATGATAAGTAGTCTTCGAGCGTCTAGACCAAACCTAAATATAAAAACAGAGGAACGGGACCTAATTAGTAAAGGTCACTGATCTCACTACCCATAATAATAAATATTCATGGTATAGTAATGGCGCTTACCGTATCTAAGTGTCGGTGAAGCATCCCTGGTGGCTGATAAGGTTCACTATTTTACGGTCACCTCTATCCCTGTGGACATACAGAAAGGACATAAAAGGTCCTATCATCACAAATGGAAAACAAATGGCATTCTTTGAGTAAATTAGTCAGGAGAAAGTCAATATTGCGCATTGATGGTGCACTTACTGTAATTTAGTGTGGCAATGTATTCACTGATTACAGAGCATGATAGTGGAAGTGTGATTCACCTATAGGAAAGAAGGACACGCTCTAATTAGTTAGGTAGGGGGTCTCTAACTGGACAAAAATCTGTAAGTATATATCAGGTTAACAAGCATCAGCTATTAAAAAAAGTCTAACTAGGTTGCTTCAGCACAGGTCGCAACAGATATCAGCTCAAAAGAGCTCAAGTAAGTCGTAAGGGTCACCACCAGAACTGTGGTTGTAAGTGTCTCAAAGGACTGTGTGTTTATACGTCCTGAGACAAAAACAGTCTGGGATTCCCATAACAAGTTAGCTAAGGTGGGGATCTCGTAGGTGGCTAAATACCCAACAGAAACAAAACTCCAGCAAAATATATAAATATAAGTTTAAATATGCCAGCAAAAATATCAGTAGTGGCATTTAAACGTTAAACCTTAGAAAAAAAAAATATTCGTCACGTAAATGCTATACAAAGAAAATGTATGGGCATGGTAGTTACGCGTATCTAAAGTGAACGGGAATGAAGGACAAAAACAACAACAAGTATTCTGCCCCGATGTCACCGGCATGAATCCGCATAGTCTCACCCACGGAGTGAGGTTGTTGGGGAAACATCAAGAAGAAAATGTGTATTGTCAGACAAACGAACATTCAGGACCGAATGCCGAGTTAAGGCTGGATATATGCTTACGCGTAGTGTTAAACTGCACATGCGCGCTAGGTGCGTTGGGACCACCGAGATCGAAAAGGGACTGCGAAACATTGGACCGTGCAGCCCGCCATATTGCAAGGGTGAAATAATTGTATTGAAAAGAAAAGAAATGTAAAGGGGGAACAGCAATTAAAAGGCAGCCAAACGGACTTGTGGTAACGGTAAGATATGCAAGTTAAAAGCAGAAAAGTATGGTATATGGAGTCCCTTATAGTAGGGGCACAATGCGAGTACAAATACTCCGAGAGAGTGTGTACAATCACCCTAGTAATGTTGAGGGGTAAAGTAAAGAAGGGTAGTAGGATGGAATGGTCAGGCAAAGTCTAAAAGTACAATGTGCCCGACGGAGCCATATCAAATTAGAATGGTAGCCAGATGTAGGTAATTATAAAATAATTAATACTTAATTAGGCGTAACTGAGAGGGTGCCTACTAAGTGTGGTAGAGTGCAATAAAATGTTAGATGTCACCACGTTGGGCAAAGTACTGAGTGCAACAATTACAAAGGTGTAACAACATTGTCTGGACATTCACCTACTAATCAAGTTATGAACACCCTCGAATCAATATTTTCATTTAAACCCGTGAAGTGACTCTTGGTAAGGAAAATCATTTTTTGTTCTTGTATGCTGAGCATATGTTTACTATTACCAGTATTGTCAGAATGTCCAACTTTCATCACGACTGTCCATCTTAACTCCTCAGGTTTGTGGCCGACACTGTTAAAGTGACCAGTTAGGGGTGCATTTGCGGTATTATTTCTTATACAACTTTTGTGTTCCCCTATTCTGATCTTTAGTTTTCTCTTGTCATTGTAACTATGTAGTTACTGTCAAATTTAGATGAGGAGGTTGCAGCAGGATCATTTGGAGTATTTAGTGCTGCATTTGTGCTGATGATTGTTGGTACCATCTCGTCCGTGCTAGATGGAGCAGTTAGATTCTTAACATTTTTTTTTTGCTTTCAAGCTGGCTGCCTTTTTAAAACTTTTTTGATTCTTTGTTTTTTTTGGTTGTATTTTTTTGATCTTCCATGGTTTTATTAGTATAATTGTTTTCCCCCTTTTTTTTTTTAACAGGTGAATAGCTCGAAAATAGGTTCCGTAGGTACTTCAGTTGTTTCGGTACTATTCTTTATCTCAATTATACTTTCACTTTAATTTACACTTTTATGTTGTTTTCTTTATGGTCATCATTCCCCAGCTGCAATAAGTTTGCAGAGTTTGGTAAAATGTCAATTCTCCAGGCGTTCAAGTTTTTTTAAATTTCAGTCTGTGTGTTGCGATGTATTAAGGACTTTGAATACGCTTCCCTCATGTTATTGACAGTTTGTCGATCGCATTTGTCTTTTAATTTTAGCAGTACGTCCGTCTGTTCCTGTACTCGTTTTTCAATGTCAGCGTAAGATGATACTAAATAATTAGTGGTTCCAATCTGTTAACTATTTCTTCTGTTTTTTTAAAATGATCTTGCATTTTACTATCAAGCGACTCAAATAATTTAGTTAGGTTGTATAAGCCAGTTTTCATGGCCATCAGTGTTATTTAGTACGACGGATTTTAAAGCTGTCTTAAACCGAGCAAGGGTCTTGGCGTCGGTTTAATAAATGATGATTCAGATATGCAAGAGGTATTACCAGATGATTCACCGCCATTTCGGTATAGAATGGGTGAGTGAGACAAATTTGTCTGATGCATAGCAAGTGTTGCCATTTCAGTTTCAAAAACAATCTGAGTAGATTGCATTTCACCCAACATCACTCTTTCCAGTGTGGGGTAGTACGCTCATTTTCGCTGTCAGTTAAGTTAGATCTTGATTGTCTGTATTATTTGGGCATTCAGCCTTTTTAAGGTGAGGTGTGTAATTTATTTCAGGTCCTCGCCTTTCATCTTTCATTATGATCGTCTCAAGGGCATTTTCTCTCGAGCAATCGTGTTCAATGATTTCCAAGTACAGAGGGATACTTTGAGATAATCTTTCTTTATGGACTTGGGCCATCGTGGTACCAACCATTATATCCACATTCCTTTCAGCAAGTATATGTGAGTGGGTTTTTGTCGATGATAGCTCAGGTTCAGCTTGTGTGGAGAAGGCTTGTGTGGAGCAAGCCAGTAATTCAGCGTCTGATACTTGTTGTTCGGTAGCAGCATGTGGCATTGCTTCATTCATATCGCTGGTAGTTTCGTCCAAGCGATAGCACGTAGAAGTTATAGTTGTTTTGAGCATAGTTTCTTTTATATGACTAGTGTGAATCATAGGTATCGTAGGATACCATAGCTGCCGAACATCAGATGTTAGGAATTACGAACGAGCAATTTTCGAGTTGATTTTTTTGCATTTCTTTTCATTCATCGTATTCAAACATGCAAGCGCAGGAGAGCGATTTCCGAATTCGGGTATTTCAAGCGGCATATTTGTTGTTAGCGGTTATGCAGCCATCTGCTGCTCGGTGTCTAATCACACTCGAGCTGCAAAAGTATGGATCAAACGAGAGGCTTCTGGCGAGGGCTGTGGGCTGATCAGCTAATTAGCTGGACAGCCGAACAGCACTTAACAGAAGCACTCTCCAGACGCGCGCATGCAGAAGCACGCATGCTTGTGCTTTTCAAAGAGGGGGAATATTATGTTCTGTTCTAGTTAAACTGTATAAAGTCAAAGTTATTCCACATTGCAAGTATTAGTTGGTTTGAGAGCACCGACCAATGGATGTAGTAGAAGTCAATAGTACGGCGTTGCTATCATACAATGTAACAAGTATTTGGCTCCACAGGGGAACTCTAGCCGAACAGCCTTCAGCAGAAGCACTCTCCAGAAGCGCGCGTGCAGAAGCGCGCGTGCTTGTGCTTTTCAAAGAAGACTGGGAAAAAGAGGCAGATCCTCACTCATTGAATGTAGTAGAAGTCACTAGTATGGTGTTGCTATCATACAACGTAACAAGTATTCGACTGCACACAGGGACTCCAGCTGAACAGCACTCTCCAGAAGTGCACATGCATGCTTGTGCTTTTCAAAGAAGGCTGGGAAAAATGGACGGAGCCTCACTCAATGGATGTAGTAGAAGTCACTAGTACGGCATTGCTATCATACAATGCAACGAGTATTCGACTGCACAGGGGGACTCCAGCCAAACAGCACTCAACAGAAGCACTCTCCAGAAGTGGTAAAGCAATTCAGGTGCAAGGTGCTGTGAGGAATCTGAAAGGCGTCCTCACTTCTTTCCCCAATATATCCTCCCAGGTGGCCAGGGAAAGGTTGTCATTTTCGGATCCTGACCCTGGGGGTGGTTATATGTGACAGAGGATCACCTGGGTACCTGGGTGGAGAAGACTTGGGGAATGGGGATGGGGCACCCTTGGGTAAGACGCAGTATCCCCCATTCCCCTTTTATAAGGAGGCAAATATCCACCAAGCCTTTATAGGTCATTACCAATCTCTTCCCTATTATTCCAGAAAACACTCTCACAATACACACCAGTCAGATACTGAGACGAGGAAGAGACAACCCAGATTCATATATCCCCTGTTTATTAATTCAGAGATACACAAACAGAACTCTGGCACCGGGACGAGGAAGGGGGATGCCGAGTACCATGACCATTATGCAGTAAAGGAACATTGCCTGCAACTGGGGCACGCTCAGGTGAGGCCAATGAGATTGCATCTGGACACTTGCAGGAGAATCGGGAGGTGAGACCAGGGAGACGTGTGCCCAAAGGAGCTGCAGAGTCATTGCAGTGGAAGTGGGAAAGGACTCCATGGCAGGGCTGGTCTGTAGACCTCCAGGAGTCAGAGGGACTCATTCTCTGATCAGCCGAGGGTGCGGAGATCCTGGAACTGAGGCACACTAAGTCGAGAGCAGTGACAGTCAGGGTGAGCTTGCCGACACGGAGAGCAGAACCCAGAGACAGTGTACACAGTGTGTCAAAGGTGCTTGAATGACTCTGGGATGCAGTGGGGTGAATCCTGTGGTTTTAGCAGGATGAATGCTCGCAAGTGAGCGAGGAACCATTTAGGCAAAGTGAATGCCAGTCCAGTGCAAAAGAAAGACTTTTGATCGTACGATAATCTGAAGGCTGAGAAAATTGAGTACAGGGGTTTGTGAATACTGAACTGTTAACCAGATGAAATTGATAAGGTCAAGAAGGGCCAGGGAAACGGAATTCTTCAAAAAGTTTGAAAACGCACGTGAGCAGGGTGCAAATTGTCAGCAGGAGAGTAAAATGGGACTTTGATGGCAATTTAAACAATCTGCTTGAATAGAGTGAAATGAAGCCTGATGTTTTGAATACCAAACCGAAAGGAAGCAAGTGTGATTGAGTACCACTTGGATTGAAAGCACGTGGTGATATTTCCTGATATAAGGAACTCTGAATTGCATGAACTGAAAGGAACAGATAATCAAGTGCCTTTAGAATATAAGGCACTGTGAATTGTGTAAACTGAAGAAAACAAGCATCGGCAAGTGCCATAAAAATATGAGGAACTGTGTGAACTGAAAGAATAAGCTGTGGCAAAAGATTTTAGAATGGAATTTTTGAAAATATAACAAGTGAATGGTGGCAAACCAAGTTTTGAGAAAGCTCCAAGAGGATGAACTCAATACCACTGTGAAGCTGAAACAGCGGCAGTGTAACTGCAAAGACGAAGCAAGTAAGGTGTGTCGGTTGGGTGACCTGTGATGAGTGGACTCTGTGGTCTGACAGCTGCGCCTAGACCGAATACACCCACCAAAAGGAAAAGCCACTTAAACTCACACATAAGCTTATGTTTGACTGTGAAGGAGAACTTGGCTGATCTGATATTAATGTACTGAATTTTTGTGATATTGGTGAAATTGTGGAAAGGCAACTCTGCCAGAAAAGCTGAAAAGTATCCCAAGGAATTGTGTTGGTTTTGGAAGATTGAGAGACTTGAAAGAGTGGGGAAGGGAACCCCTCATTGTGATAAAGTGAACCATCTGAAACTTGGAGAAAGGAAAACCCCTTTTCCAATCATGAGCTGGAAGAAGCTATGAACTTTCATTTGAATACTTCTCATTTTGAGGCTAACATCCACACACATTATATTCAAGTAGGTATGAGGGTAAGTGTAGGTTTTGGATACAGACAGACATTTGCTTTGGACTTCCTGACATAGATTCTCATTAGTTTCAGTAAGGTGGGGAAATCCCACCTTAGCAAGTTAGGCCTTTTCCCAACCTTCTTTTTATTTTAATAAAAGTGTGTGACCCAAGTCTTTCTCGGTTGTCTATGTCTACTTCCTGATGCTTTCACAAATGGTGTCAGCGTGGGATGTGGCTCAACCGATACAAGTTTGGGAACCCTAAAGTTTAAGAGTTGAGTCCCAAAGCATCAGACCCCTCAGTAGCCACATAATGCTCTATTGCCTTTGATAGCTGTAGCAGTAGGGAAGAAGTAATTACCCCAGGCAAAAGAAAATTAATACCCACTGATTTGGTCTTAATTCCACCCCCACATATATACATCAGATTGGCTCCCAAGTCAGGATTAGCATGGAGGTTTGGAATAGATGTTTTAGCCGGGTTTATAGACCCACACTTCAGGGGAGATATAAAGGTGTTACTACAAAACCATGGGAACGATCCCTTTCAAATCCATCAAGGGGACAAAATTGCACAGGGGTGCTCGAGTGGGCAATGTTTTCTAGGGTAAAGGAAGTGGCTAGGAAATAAGTTACAGAACTGTAGAGGTGCAGTTACATGCCTCTGCAGGAAATTCTGCCCCCCCTACCTCTTGTATGTTGGAAGTCTGAGATTGTGCCGTGTTTGACACCAGCAGTTATGCCAATACTGCAACGTATATTCGATAGAAGATAACCATTGAGACAACCCTATCGAATGTATCCCCGAACAGATGACAATCTGAGAGAGGAACTACCTGAAGGAATATGAAAAAGAGCAAAAAGAGAAGCTAGTGACGTCACACGAGACATGCACGACGTCCTGGGATATTGGCTGAAGCGAATCAACCGTTCAATAATTGTACAGACACTGAAATGCAAGATAGAGTCATTATATAAGCTGGCTATACGTAGTGAATAGAATGCAGACAGAGCCCCCATTGTACTGGAGCTGGACATTGGACAGTCATGGATTTAGTAAGCCAGGACCCATGAAGAGAAAATGCTAGAATTGTGTTGCAGCAAGAATAAGATGAAATCGTGGAGCTGCATGGCGAAGTTGCTGGCCTGGTATTAAAACTGAAGCAGCCAAGGTCGGTTTTCTATTCTTGAAAGGAGTGAACCTGCAAAGGATGAATCATGTCTTGTTAAGGTGCAAAGAAGCAACACCAATGATGCCAAGTTTTATTCCTTGAAGACATTTGAAAACCTGCAAAATGGGTCAAATCATGGTTTCCTGTCACGTGAGCCAGGGATGAAAATAGAGTCGCACTTGGAGTCCTTGAACAACGATAGTGAGTGCCTGCACTCCCATGTATTCCCAGAGACAAGGATACTTTGCAAGGCCAAGTTCAAAAACAATCTTCAGGACAAAAGGCTTGGGTCATGAGAGATGTTGGGCTAATTGGGTGGGGAGACAGTCAGGCCCACCTCTTTGCACTTGGGTCTGGACTTACGTGCTGCTAAGTGAACCGAATGTTCCAGACATGGCACAAGTGTGCCAATCAATTGTAGAGGTCCATATAATGAAGGACCTTATAGTTTGAATACCAATTGAAAAACATGTACTTAATGGTTTTAAAGATGACATGTTTTAGAGGTAGGCATATGTTGTCCACCTGACAGTGGGCAGCCAATCACAATCCTAGGTCCTATGTAATGTATACTTAGATGTTCCCCTTAAGCCTATCACAATCCCTACTAGGTTTTCTATTATTTGCCACGTAGTATGACGTCACCTCTGACGTATTTTTAGTATAAAGTCTATGTTTTGTGAAAAGATCACTGCAAGAAAATTGAGCGAACGTCCGTTGATGTCCGTTGTAACTCCCTGTTTTAGATAATTGTTAATAAAACAGTATCTTTGCCACCTTCCTGAGTTGGTATGGTTATTTGGACTCAGAGTTATTCTGAGAACCCATCCATTGCATGCACGTTTCTAAAGGGCCCTGAGCTCAGAACGAGATAACTGAGGCTTTGGGGAAGCTGACAATACACCTGATACCCCACAAAAACCTGAGCCCCAAAGGGTCATAGAAGAAGAACCAGAAACTCTTCCTGACCTAGCCTTTGCCCAATGGAATGACACACTGTTAGCTGAAGCTTTCCCACAAATCACCCCAAACGAGAAGGCCATGAGAAAGGAGGACCCTTTTTCTTTTTAAATTATGGATTGATGTACAGAGGGTCACCACTCCAGAAGGCCTGGCTAGAACCCAGTTAGTCATACCTAAGAGCCATAAGTAGGTTGCCCTGGAAATAGCCCACTCCCGTCTGACGGGCGGTCACTTAGGGTAGAATAAAACCCAGGCACAAATCCTCAAAGAATTCTATTGGCCTGGGATTCATGCAGATATAAAGACCTTTGTGCAGGTTTGTGCAATCTGCCAAAAGACCAGTGCCCATATGCCACCTCCAGTTCCCTTACAACCACTCCCAATAATTGAAGTTCCATTTTCTAGAATTGGCATGGATATTGTAGGTCCCCTGGAAACATCAAAGTTAGGGAATAAGTATATTATAATCATAGTAGACTATGCCAATCAATATCCAGAAGCCTTTCCCCGTAGAGCTAATACCACCAAGCAGATCCTGAAACACCTACTCCCTTTATTTTTGAGAATAGGGCTTCCGAAATAAATCTTAATGGATCAGGCTCTACATTCATAAGCAAAGTCATGGGGGAACTACTTCATATTACCACCCTTAGAACTTCAGTATATCATCCACAAGCAGATCACCATGTAGAAATGTTTAATAAAACTCTGTAGACTATCTTACAGAAGTTGGTGGAACAGGATGGAAGGAATTGGGATCAAATTGTACCTTGGCCTTTATTTGCTGTTAGGAAGAGCCCCCAGGCTCCTACAGGATTCCCCTGTTTGAATTACTTCATGGACGAGAACCCTGAGACGTCCTGGACATGGTAAGTGAAACCTGGAAGGAAAGAGAGGAAGCCCCAATCCCACTTTCCCAAACCACATACGTCTTAAAGAACATATGACTATAGTAAGATCTTTAGTCCAAACTCATTTGGACAAGGCACAAGACCAGCAGAAAACGTCATGCAATCGAAAGGGCACCGTACAATATTTCTCAGTAGCACAAAAAGTGCTTGTATTGTTACCAACGTCTGAGAATAAACTAATATCCAAATGGCACGGGCCGTATGAGGGGCTAAAACAGACAGGGCCCCGTCTTTTGAAAGCCTGAAACATTTCTGCAAAGCTCCTTCCTTGACACCAACCAATTAGGCAGGTGTCGATTTCTTAAAGATACAAGAAGCTTGCCTCCTTTGTTTAGACAGCCCATGAAGATAATTTGGAAATGATTGATCGTCAGTCACACCTATCACCTTCATTGCACGGATGAATGCATATAGGTGTTCCAATATGTGTAGCTTGAATTCACGACCAAGAAATGTTATCAGCTTCCTCATCAGTCCAGTCACCCTTAAGGGGCCAGGCCTGATTTCTTGTCTAGACTCTTCCTTTGCACCTATGGTCTGTTTCTTTGTATGGCTATCATGAATCACGTGGGGAGTTTTAAATGTGCAATTTCTCTTTCAGAACAATCATGAGTACTACTCTGAGATTTGTGTTCATTTCTAGAGCATGTCGAAGTCTCCCCCCGCTATGTTGTGATCTTTTGCCCCGGCTGACATTTGAAAGAAAAGAGCCAAATGTAGACAAATCTGGAGCATTGCTCTGTGAATTCCCATCACCCAAAGAAGAGCTTTCATTGGCATGTGAAGAGCTTGATGTTCGTCGTTTCCATGGACCTGTAACATCTAATTTGGACAGTTTAATATACCATCATAAGTCCCATGTGTATGCATCTATAGATTATATATTTTTAATTTTCTTCACACCTCAAGGATGTGAATCCCTGGGTGATAACGCCAGATACGTCGATGTGAGGGAGCTTTATATATGCATTAACATATTTATTTATTTGTTTATTGTCATTTTCATGTGCTCAAATAAAAACAGGTTTGCTTCAGAGTTCAGAATGACAAGTGGGCATTCGAGAGGGGGTGGAAAGTTGACTAGGCCAAAGAGAAGACATGTGTCTTTAGGAGTTTGCCATACGGAGTTATATGTCCGTCTCTAGGGGTATATGTACATATATCTTGGCCTGCACATGCACCTATCTTTATCAGAGGAAGATGAATGCTTCCTTTTTGTCTGGGGGTTTCGCGTATCAGATATCCTTAGATGCCATTGACTTGAAACTATGTCTTGCCAATGATATGATGGAAAAGGGTAGAAACAGTTAATTTAGGAACGAAACACGAAATTAGTCACTTTCATACCAGTTGTATCGCAAAATAGGTCAAGTGTATTACTCAAGGATGAAATCAAAAAAGTATATGCACAAACAGTTAACTCTACTAATTCAGATTAGATAGAGTTCATTTATGATTTCACTTACCCGATCTGAACAAGTAATTTAATATTCACATATCGCCTTTTGTAAATGCTCAAATCAGCTATATTGAGGTTTTATTTTATTTTCACTGACATAGGCCCTCATTACGACCCTGGCGGAGGACCATGGTGCAATTTGCACCATGGTCCATGGCGCAGAGCTGCCAACTCCGCCATGGGGGTTGGCGGACTTACCGCCCCATTCCGACCTTGGCGGGGCGGTAAGTCCCCAATCCCCATTTACCCTTCCCCATTCCCATTTTTGCCCCATAGGGTATAATGGGAGTGGGGAAGGCGTTAATTACGCCACCGTAAATTACGGTGGCGTAATTAACAACAGGTCCCGTAGCGCCATGGATTTTTCCGCCCGGAAAAACCAGGCGAAAAAACCACCATGGCGCTACGGGAACTCGTAGTAAGGCGGAAAGGTACGCCATGCATTACGCTGGCGTAAAACCCTTTCCGCCAGGGTCGTAATGAGGGCCATAGTCTGAAGGTCAGAGATTTTGCATAGATTGCATCTATGAGATCTGTATCCAGGAAGCTATACAAAGAGATACAACTCCACCTCAAATTCTGTAACTTGTGAAAAATGAGTCAGTACCTATTGTGTGCCCCTTCCTGACTGTGGAAGCATAATTCTATAAAGTCTCAGCCCCACTATGATTCATAATATTGTAAGGATTGACAATCATTAATTGGTGTCCATCAAACATTTATGACATTCTCATAATTATGAACTTTAAAATTGGTCCTTAATTAGGCTTAGATGTCTATCGTTACTGCAAAGTAAATTTCGAATCTGAATATTATGTATAAAATATGTCACGTGTCATGTGCATGATTAATTTCCCCCTTTAGGAAAAGAGAGAGGGAGAAAGACAGCGACAGAGAGAGAACGGGAGCTCAAAGAGAGAGTGAAAGGGAAGATACTCAGTGGCTGGAATAGGTTTGCATTGCATTAATTTAATTGCAATGTGTGTGCTGCTTTTAAAATTGGCATGACCAATAATCACTCAGGGAGGTCCTCGCCTGGTTTGGATATTCCTTGGCAGAACACAGTTATGCCCAAGGGATTAGATCCAGAGGGAAGCAGCTGCATTCATCCTGCTAAAGGCATGAAGGAGTTGGGCAGATTCTTCAGAAGACAAAGCATAGTGTGCTATGTTCTTTGATTAGATTATATAGTTTAGGGTTGCACTAATTGCAAGTTTTGCAAATGGGTTTTTGATTTGTTGGCAGGAATGAAATTACTGCAGCAGCCAATGATTTATTTCTGGGCAAGGGCGAAAGAACGGGCTCGCAAACATGACCACAAAAAGTGCAGTAGTAATCTAGATCATAGACGATCAACTGGTCAGTGTTTCGTGGATGTCGGCCCACCGTAGGCCTCTGTATCCCCACCATGAAGTGATGGTGTTTCTGAAAGGTGGCCCTTCTTTGGTCTCTTCTGCCCATCTGCCTGTCCTGAAGACGAATGAGTGGCCGACTATCCATGCTGATCGGAGTGTGGTCCTCACTTCGCCTGTCGTTTCTGTGGGGGGGGAGAAAAAGAAAATTTGAGGGAGGATGGCTATATCAGTTGTGGTCTGATACATCTTTTGTAACAGTCTGACTTCCATCCCCCTATGGTTTTTAGTTGTTGCGGTGCTAGGCCCCCCTGCCATGCTGTAGTGGCGGCACCTATCCTGAAGGAGTGGGTTGCAAAGCATTTGGGGTCCCACCCTGCTTCACTGATTGCTTTCATCAGCACCCCTTTAAATTGGTAGCGGCTTAGTGCCGATGAATCCGTTTGGATTAAGAAACTCCCCCCCACTTTGGGTCGTTGTGCGTAATAGAGGTTAGTGATGCAAACCGGACAGTTTGTTGCTTCATCAATGCAATAAATGTTGATGGTTCTTTTAGCACCCGTTTTTGACTGTTGCATTTCTATGTTAACACTCTCCTGTCTTACCCTGACCTCCATGACACCCAAGCCGTTTGTGTCCTTGGTGCTGGAAGCGATGAATTCTCCTACCCGGAAAGCCCCAAAGTAGGCTAGGAAAAAAGCTGTTTTGAATAACATTATCTCGTATAGGTGCCAACATATGGCTTCCAACTGGCCTGCTATCTGCACAAGTTTGTTGAAATCAAAGGGTTAGAGGGTGTCCACTTGGGGACCCTCTATTCTGCCCCATCCTTTCATTGCATAGGAGATGAGGGCGTTCTGGGTGGGGTCTGAATCGCCCCGTATTTTTGTAAAATATGAAATTGCCACTAGGTGTCTTTTTGCCCAATCTCCTTTGAACCCTTGTTCCCGAGCCCATTTTAAAAATACTTCTATGTCTTTAATCGTTATTAACTTTACGTGGTTTAAACCTGTGGCTTTAAATACTGTCTGCAAACACTTACTGTACTGTGTTGCGGTAGTGCTTGACACTGCTCTCACTGCCATTTCTGTTAGGAAACCTGTGAGGTTGTTGGCACCGGTTGATGATGTGCCTGATTCTTGTTGGGCATCCCGGCCTGGGCTCTGTGGCGCTGGCGTTGATGCCAATGTGGTGTTGGCACCCGTTTTAGAGGTGCCTGGTTTCTGTTGGTCATCCCGGCCTGCGCTAGTCTGGTGCTGGCGTTGATGCCAATGTGTTGTTGGCACCCATTTTAGAGGTGCCTGGTTTTCGTTGGGCATCCCGGCCTGTGCTCTCTGGCGCTGGCATTGATGCCATTATTCTTGTCTTCCGATTATTGCCCAGCATTCTGCTGGTATTGGCGTCATCTGTTCTTGGGCGTGTGGTGCTAGATTTTGGAATCTTGTCCACTGGAAGCGAGATAAAGCATCAGCAATGTTATTATCTGCCCCTGAAATGTGCTTTGCTTTGACTACAATGTTTTCTTGTAGTGTGACTGTTGTAATGGCTCGTAATACTTTCAGCACTAAAGGGCATTTTGTAGACCTTCTGTTTAATGTTGTCGCACCAGATCAAAAGTTCCGTGTTCGCTAGTTGCCTGCCCCAGATGTGTAAAGTTAGCCAGATGGGAAATATTTCTAGGAGGGTGATGTTTTTTGTCCACCCTGCTGGTTGCCATGAATTGGGCCAGTGTCCTGCCACCCATTCAGAGTCTAGTATGGCTCCAAAACCCTTGCTCCCAGCTGTATCAGTGAATAGGACCCTGTTTGTCCAGGTATTTAAAGGCGTTCGCCAAAGTAAAGACCCGTTGAAATCTCTGAGGAACTTTGCCCATGTTTACAGGTCCTGTTTAACCTCTTTGCCTAGCCGGATGTGCAAGTGGGGTTTGGTGAATGATTTGATTTTGAACTCTAGGTTTCTGGAAAATATCCTCCCTTGGAGTATTATTCTGGATGTGAAATTGAGACTGCCTGCTAGGGATTGTATTTCTTTTACTCTCCCCTTATCTTTCATTATCAGGTTTTGTATTTTTAACAAAAGTTCTGTTATTTTTGTTTTGGGGATTCTGCAGATCCCCTTTGCTGAGTCTATTTCGATGCCCAGGAAAATTATGCTGGTGTCTGGCTTGGTGGTTTTCTCCTTTGCCAGGGGAATTCCCCATTGGGCAGCCATGTGTTCCAGTTTTGCTAAAGCCCTGCCGCATTCATCAGTGTTTGGTGGTCCCATTACCATGAAGTCATCGAGGTAATGTACTATTTTTGTCCCTAGACTCTGCTTTTGGAAAGCCCATTGAAAAAAGGAACTGAATTGCTCAAATAGTGCACAGGATACTGCGCACCACATGGGGAGGCATCTGTCTACCTAGAATTTGTTGTTAAAAGTGAAACCTAGCCACTGCTGTGAATCTGGGTGGACAGGCAAAAGTCTAAAAGCGGATTCGATGTCCAGCTTGGCCATTGGGGCGTTTCTGCCACACTCCTGTATGAGTCTTACCGCCGCTTAGAAATGTGTGTAAGATATGGCGGATTCCGTGTGTGGGATGCCATCGTTTAAAGATTGGCCTTTGGGGTAGGAAAGATGATGGATTAGCCTAATATTTCCGGGTTCTTTTTTGGGGACCAGGCCTAGTGGGGATATTAAATAGTTATTCAAAGGCATGCAGTCTCAGGGACCTGCTATCCTGCCTAGTTGCAGTTCTTTTTTGATTTTTGTTTCCACTATCTGGGGGTTGTCCCTGGCTGACTTTAGGTTCATCAGGACAGTCTGTGACCCTGTGCCCTTAACTGGGATGGAAAACCCCTTGGTGAAACCCTGCCATATTGCCATGCTGGTTTCCTTATCTGGGTAGTTGTTAAGGGCTTCTCTAAAATTGCCCGGATTGATGGGCGTTCGTCCTGGTTCTAAAATTGGGGTATCATTCTTTCTTGGCTGGTAGTCTGGTGCAGTTGCTTGCTGCATGGTCACCGTTGCAGTTTGTGCAGGTGTGTTTGTACCAGCAATCTTTGCCCCATGTACACTGGTTTTTCCCAAAATTTCTGCATGGGATGTTGGATTTGGCAGCTTGATGTTTGTTCTGTCTGTGGGCATTATTTTTAGCCGACCAAGGCTGGTTCTTCTGAAAGGGCTGCTCCCCTTTCTTGGATTTATCATTATCGTTGGACTTGCTTCCCTGAGTGTTTTTGTTATTTTTGGAGGAAGAATGTGTGATATCTTCCTCCAGTGGGGGCTCGGCGTTGAGGGTGTATAAGTCATTCTGGACCTCATCCCACTCAATGGCAGGCCTTTCTGACATGCTCCTCCTGAATCTGATATCATATGCTAGCCATGTCTTTCCCCTCTGGGTTACTTTTACTTCCCTTATTATATCAACGTATGCCCAGATTTTCCTACAATCCATGGGGAATTTTTCTTTGTATATTGTTGCTAAGATGGCAAAAGCTTGTAACCAGTTTTCCCAGTTTTGTTCCACCTGGGCATTTCTGGCAATAGCTTTTTCGTCTATCTTTTTGGGATCCCTGAAAGCATCTTTCCCTTTGCGCTGGGCTTCTATTAAAGAAATGATTTCTATGAATTCCTTGGCCCATGTGGCTTCTTTGATTGTGGTATCAATGTTCCGTGACAGGCATCTTTTGTATCTATTTAATATCTCTGTTTGGAAAGATTTCATTTTTTGCTTTAACTGTGCATTACAGATTGTTACAATGTCTGTTGTACTTCTACCGGGTGTCCCTGTCACACCCGTGTTGTCTGCGATAGGGGTTGCCCATGCTTTTAAAGCACCTGCTGGGTTTGTTGATGGAGCTTTTGGGGCTGTTGCATTTATTGCTGTGGGTGCTACTGGCACCTGCTGTACCTGTTGTGGCGGTTTGCTGGAGGTGGCATTACCGGGGTGTAGACTATCGTTATTGCAGGTTCTAGTGCCCTGGTGGGGTTTGGGGCCCCAGGTTCCCTTGTGGGCGGTGTCTGTTTCCCCCTTACTTCTAGCATTAATTGCTGCAATTCCGCTACATTCTCGCATAGTTTTGACAATTTTTTGTTACCTTTTTTGGCGCCTTCTGATAGTTTTCTCTTTTTTTGCTGATGCAATGCCCTCCTCTTGGCTGGGTGGCCTGGCAATTCCTTCCCTGGGTAGGCCGTACATGTTTTCTCTAACCCATTCCCATCCGTAGTGCTCTGCTGCTTCAATGGTTGCTAACAACTGTGGTGATTTGGGCATTTGTACCAGTGTTGCGAGTGCCTGTGCTTTCCGTTTGTGCCCAATGCCCCTTTTTGGCCTGTTCTGGGGAAAGGAAAAAAAGTTTTACCAAGGTTTAGGGCTGTTGTTATAGGTGCGCTCTATTGAGCTTGTTCTATTTGTTGCCTGTGTTGGGTAACTGGTGGCTGATGCCCTCGTGTTGCTAGCATATGTTTTCTGCAAGCTCTTTTTGCCAAAGGAAATGTGTCTCCATTTGTTAAAACTATGGAGGGTTCAAGAAAAATGTCTCCTATTGCCCACCGTGTGTGGTGCTTATTTTAAATAAATGGGCAGCCCCCAGAATTGTTTCCTGTGTCACTGATATTTAAAATAAATGGTTTTGCTGTGGGGGCGCCCACGTAAAATTATAGAAAATTATTTATTTTAGTTGCAGTATTTGGGCCCCGCTGGGATTGAACTTGCGTCAGCAGGCTCTGCGTGGATGTCAAAGCGAGCTCTCAGCTCGCCGTGCTACTTGGCTGGCTGTGAATCAGTCTGAATTTATCACTGGGTTGTGTTATCCTGACAGCCTGCCTTGCGGCGCAGAGGCTTAGACAAAAAGAAACAAAACAAAATTGTATCTCTTCCCACGAGTGTCTACTTTTCTTCCCTCATAGTCCCCAGCGCGGCGGCTTACCTGAAAGCTGTTGAAACTGACGCCGTCCGCGCCGGGCCGCTCCGGTGCTTCTCTTTCCTTCGTTGGAATGGATTTGAAGGTTTCACGCGACACGCGTCCTTGTTTTTGTTTTGGAAATGCTCGCCGCTCGCTTGTTAGTTATGCAGAGATGTTGAAACTGACGCCGTCCGCGCTGGCTGCTCGGATGCCTCTTCTTCCTTCGTTAAGGCTGCAATGCAATGCTTTGAACAGTAACAATGTTCCGGAAGGAAAAAACACTGCGGAGTACAGCAAACTTTCTTAAGATTGCTAAAGAAGCAAAAAGGATTTGGAAGACACTGAGTAAACAGTGAACCTCCTGTTTGCTTGGGTCCCCGTTCAGGGTCCACAAACAGATTGTGTTTACTCAGAGCATGCTGCTCTTATTTATAATACAGAGGGAGGCCCTGGGTCTTTGTTATGTATGTAGTGGGGGCTGCTGTTGTCACCGCCCCCGGCCGGATAGCCGACTGTCTGGCCCCCTGGTGGGGGCAGGTCTTTGAACCTGGGCCCTGCCCAACGGTTGGTTTCCTTATGGTGCTTAGCACCTTGCTGTTTGGAGGAAGGGTGAGGTGACTGTTCACACCTCACCCTTCCATGTCTTTGTGCTGCAGAGACTGCGTGTCTCTGTAGCTGGGGGGAGGAGAGGAGCAGGCACAGATAAGGTTGGGGCTGCCCCTCTCCCAGCTGCTGATGGTAACAGCAGTTACCCTGCCTTGCTTTTGGGATGCCCTGCAGCATTGCCCATAATTGACAAGCAAGGCTCCTGAGCATGGTACCCTCACTGCTGGAATATCGTTTGGCTGCAATGTTGGCCAAAGCAAAGTGTGGGTACAAATCTATCCAGCTGAGGACAGTTTAGTAAGGTATATTTTTCATTTTATGGTGCATTTCTCACTATCCCACAGAAACGGTGTCAGGTCATGGGATGGGAGGGCATTGCAATGAACTCAGAATACTATTTGCTTCTGTGCCTACTGTCACAGATAAGACAATGTTCAGCCTAGTGTGTAACAATGTAAGCTGCACTGTTGACATCTCACGATGAGAAGGAAATCATAGGTTCCACCTCATTAGCGTATGTCTTCAGCAACTGAGCTTCGGCATAGTCTGGAGCAAAATGATCCATAACATTGATTGAATTCTCACTATGTTTCTGCACAAGCAATATTCCCCGACCTTAGTGTAATGTAAATGGTTTCACCCCAGCTTCTATTCACATGGCAAGCATTTAGGCACGGCAACATACCACAATAGACACGGCAGCATACCACAATAGGAATCCCTATTTGTACAACGTTCATGAGAACATGAATGCTGAAACTATCGCACCACAAACGATTAATGCATATTCTTATTGCATCTTGTGGAACCTGTTTTTTGTTGCATGGAAGAAGTGAGCCTCTTTTATTGAATACAATTGTGAATAATATGCAACACATGCCAAATAACTCTATTTGTGTGTGTGCCATGTCGATGGCCTCACCACAACAAATTGGACAGTTTGGTGCCAATCTATTGCAAATCGCTAATATATCCCTTTGATGTTCGGAGCATTGATACAATCCCCTGGGGTGAGGGAAACATCTGAGCATCACTCAGTCTCACCACAGAGTGAGTGTTCAGCATATGCACATGGGAATCATTTGGATATAATATGTATGGGCTGCCTATCATGTGTCTGGCCTATTTGTGTTAAATCATACTTATTAAAATTGTTATGGCTTTCCTGCATTTTTACAAAGTTAAGTTTACCGTGGGGGGAAATTCATTTACTTTTCTTTCTTTCCCGTCCCGTGACTATTTGACACTCGGTGGCTCCGATGGTTCAGCTTGAGTGTCTAACTAACCTTTCTCTTTCAGCGATGCTTATAAATATGAACTTTAATATGAAAGCAATCCTATCCCATGTTTGTTTATGTGCTTTATACGCAATTCCATGTAATCGGCATGGAGTTGGAAAGCCAGAGTAAAATGGTCAGAGGTCCCGTGATGAGGGAAACGGGGATAGAAATGAGATCATGCAAGGACACTGGCATGTGTAGCAGGGGAAGATGGCGATTTTAGGTTGCCTCCAGTTGGAGCTTTCCAGGAGGAACTGGTCAGGTCAGTTGTGGGAGGAGTGTCTGTATCAACAACATGATCTTCGCCGCACATGTTGAACTGGACAGTGCTCGGAGGACTCCTCCCCTAATTATAATGCGTGCAATTTGCTTCTCTGATGTCCTCGGGTGGTTTCAAATAGGTGGTGTATACCGAGCTGAAGCTGCCAACAGCACATCACTTCTCCCACTCTCCTGCTCCCCTCCTTCCGACTAACCCTACCCGTCCTTCCTGTTTACAGATCCGCCAGAGCGCCGGGGGACCAATTCCGTTGGTGACGGTGCGCTATATAAGAACCTTTAACATAAAATAACATAACATAAATTAGGCAAGACCTTTAAATGTGGAGGTCTGGTGGGAAGGTCAAGTTGTTGCGGGTTTGTACTGGTTGAGTGAGCATGTCTTTCTGGTGATTGGCTTGCAAGACAATACACCTGTCTCTGACTCTGCTGCTATCTGAGAATGCATTTGTGAGCCTGGTTTCTCCAGCACTGCAGAATGAAAGATGTGGAGACCTTTTACCAGAACATGTGTTCCTTCCTGCTTGTAAGTGACCATTTTATCAATAAGTGATGCAATTATTGCTTAATGTTGTGGTTAGAGAAGCAACCAATGGATTTTTCTCTAGACGGGTTTACTTACTTTTAATGGAAGAGATGTTAGTCGGCTTTGCAAAAAAAGTGATTGTCCACTTTCATCAGTTTTGTCAAGTAGTGCTGATGTTTGGTGCGCATGGCTTGTCACATCTTCTGATTCTCCATTTGGAACAATCGCATTTTCTTAACAGGGACACTTCCACCAAGATCTGCCATTGCCAACAGCCCAATCTGTAGCAATGTCGCTATGAGTGATTGAGCAGGTAAGGACATTGGGATCGCAATGGGGTGGAGCTTTCATTTTGATTTTATTTGTTAGTGGTATTTCTTGGGTCAAACCTAGACAGAAAGACGTAGATAAAACAACAGCAGCAGTGTGCGTGACTGGCAGAGAACATGTGTATAATCAACATTTGTGCATGGAATTCTCTTGAGGTGCTCAACATATAAAAACAGACGCAGGATCAAAGAAACATGAATCCAGGACTAGGAGCAAGTTGGGAAGAACCGTGTCCATATGTCATTCCTAAAGGTCACTGGTTTTCTGAAGCTTTGACTCGGCTGATGTTTTATATGGAGAGCAGAGAGCTACAAACATTGATGACACATGTCCTCCAGCAGATTTATTAAATGGGTGGGACTTTCAAAATGATCTTATAGTTCATACTTGTAGAGTTATTTTATTCATTTTTCTGAGGGATACCTGGGGCATAGGCAGGTTAAGGCTTTGTGGGTCGCCATGCTATTCTATATTGCTTTCATGCGTGGATCAGTCACCAATGACATTTCCAATGGCTATTTTATTACCTTTTAACTGAAGTCCATCAGTAAGTCTGACCGCTGCATGCTTAAATGCTTTTGGGATATTAATCTAGCAATAGATAGTCATACATAGACTGTTTCACTAGTCTCAACGGTGTTAAGATAAGCCAAAGACAGAAAAAAAGACAAAGAGAACAATAACGGAATAAATCCAAGTACATGAGAAAACCCAGCTTTAGTCAGATACAAACGGCTGCTGGGAGAGTGTAAAATGGACAATCTCAAAATGGAATTAGCACCCGAAGGTTTTATGCAAGGAAAACATCATAGCTGATGTCATAGTTAGTACTCATCATAACAAACCTCTGCTCTCTTGCTCAGTAGATTAGTGGAATATAGAACATACAGTTACCTATTGGTCTTTCACAGCTAATAGCTAACTCCTCCTAGGTTCATCCTTCTTCAAATGATACATTTCAATCTAACATGCTATTGGTTGGCTCTCTACTACACTAGTCGATAAGAAGAATAGGGTTTAATTGGTCGGATATTTGCTCATCTGACCACAGTCACTTTTATGCACTGGCAAGTTATGTGGCGGGGAAGGAGAGGTGGGCGAACCGCTATGATCCAGTTTAAAGCAGTTACTCCCTTCTCATTCCCAGGCTTGACGCTTTTCAGTTTGTTTGTGGCCTTGGCATGTCGGTTCTGTGTCTGGATGTGCTAAGGAAGTGGCAGGGGCACTATCTAATTTGGTCTGGAATATATTACCATTGTTGCAGCATGTGGTTGAGGACCACTGTTCAGAGCTCTATTCCAACTATTTATTGGAGTTTCTGCTATCCTAATATGTGCATGCTTTCCTTAGGCAGCCATATGGGGGCTGTTTACTAATTCATTATGGGATCAATTGGCATGGTAGCTACTTGCACCTGGCATTCAAGGATTTATCTATTTCTCACTGCTACCAACTAAACCTTTAAATGTAATAATTGCAAGCTGTGTGCCCTGGAAAACATTATCTGTTGGGGTTTCAGTATCTAAGCAGAACTCCTCTTGGCACACTGACCTTGGTGCTTGTGCTTCTGTCTAAACATTGTGAGACAAGGATTTTTGTGTTAAGCAATTTTATGTCAGGATGCAGTATTTTAGAACTGAGGCCTTGCCGGGTTTGGTCTAAGTAATGGCAGTTCTTTCTTTGCCATTTTATTGTTCTTCATGTCTTCTGCATGCCACCATTAATTATTCCCTTCCCGTGTATGCTGTAACCGCTCCATGCCTGCCCATCTCCATACTACTTCTATTACCCTGTCTGGGTATGCTGCAACTTCTCCCCAGTAGGAACTCTCCTTCATTTACATAATACATGGCGGGTGCTGAACATATTATATCTTCCTCAGTGAATGAAATTGTCATGTTTAATTTGCTCATCAGGTATATTCCCAATATGTTATCTGTTGTTTTTCAAGATTACAGTAATGGTGCAGCCATCATATCTTCTCCCACTGGTATAGGTAGCTCTTTTGTGAATGGAGCCTTTGCCAAAGCCCCAGAGAATCCTTGTGCATCCATCGTTATTTGTGATAGAGAAATCCCTCCTTCCCTGACACAAGATCTTGTCATCCCTGTGTCAACCAAAAAAGTAAGCGTCATATCCTTTATTGTCACCCCAATTCGGGGTTCCTCTTCCGGGCAGGGAGTTACTCATAGCACTGGACACATCTAGCTTCTCTGTGGGCTGTCCTATTGGGGTACATGTTGCAACCTTTTCCTGTAGAGGGGTTCCCCCTACCACTATCACACCCCATGTCATGGGTACTGGAGTTTGAGGCAATATATTCCTGTTCCACTATCTGGACTGTTGTGTTTGCATTTGTAATGGATTCAATGATTGCTGTGGTTGTTATAGCTGCTGTATCTGGTGTGTCTGCTGCTGTGGTGTCTGGCGCATCTACAGCTACATCTGTGGTTGCATCTGTGGCTGCGCATTATGTTATGGGAATGGTTGCTGTTGTGTATATTGAAAGGTGCCCTGTTCTTGATGTGTCTGTGCAGAATTGTATGGGGGAAATACATGCTTGCCTCTTGGGCCAGGTTTCTGCCATCCTCCTTTCATTGCCTCTCTGCTCCCACATGCCCATGAATAATACCAGATCCTCCCACATGTCCAACACTGTACTTCAAAAGCTCCAAATCGTGGTCCCGTCCCACCCAGGCCTACTCCATATCCACCTCCAAACTCATACTCTCTTCTCCTCGGTGCATACCCCAATCACCTGGGGTAATAGTTACTTTCTCCTCTTCCACCTGAATATCCGCTCACCTCCTTTTGTTGATATTCCTGCTCATAATTTTCTCCCCCAAAGTTCATTATCATTACTCCCTCTACCGTTATCTTTTACAATTTCTTTTGCACCAACTTAGCTTACTCTCTTTTCCTGTCCTCTACTTTATTCCTTTCCTTTTCTTGTTTCATTTGACAATAATGGACAATATTCAACAGTATCTCATGCCATTGTTTCATCTCAATCCCTACAATTGTCTTTTGTTGTTTCTGCACTTTTTCGGGAGGAACATTGCATGAAATGTGATAAACACAGGTATATTTTTGTCCCAACTCTCCCTTGTTTCTAAACACCACTTCTCTTGTATTTCTTGTATGAATGCCACTGAATCCTCCTCTATCCCCATGTTGTGTGTCATAATCACACTCATGTCTGACGTGTCTTGGTATTACACACCCAATTCCCTCCAAACATTTGTTCTGCAATTGTTAACAGGAGAACCACCATGTGCATTATTTTGTGCTGTCAAATCAGGATAGCCTGCCCTTTTTTTTACATCATCTGATTGTTCTCCCAGTATCAAAGCAAACTCGTCACGTCCCCTACCATCAGTGTCATTCCTGTCATCCTTTTTTCCAGCTCACTAATCCACTTTCCTGCCCCTGCAGTCAACAATGGTAAGTTAATCAACAAATTGTGTTTGTCAGGTTGAGGCCACAGTATATACTGAGCCATTCCAATCATCATCTGAAGCAAGAGTAACTATGTCATCCCTGCGTTGCATACGGGCACAACCACACCTTTGGTCCATTTTGACGTTAACCACCATGTGGCTTGTTTGACGACCTGGCAAATTCCTTAATCTGTTTACAAATGCTGTTTTCCTTATTGAATTATATTGGGAGGAGTTCTGGGAGTGATGTGCCCCTGCTCCATAATAGCTTGTTATCCAACAAAACTATTAGTTTTCACTATAGTGTATCGGGCACCATTGTTTGAGGAGCTGGCATTGCTTCCTCATCCTCTTATTCCCCTTCATCTTCCTGCTTATCTTCCTCTCGCTCTACCTCTTAAAGAATGTGTTGCTTGCACCTCCAAAACCATCCCTCACATACACTCTTTCTATCTCCTCTATTATGTTTCTGCTGACGCTGTCAGTGACCTTCCCTCATGCTCTCTTCTCCTTACCGGTCCTCCCTTACTCTTCTATTAATGCTAGCATTAAACTCCCTCCTATACTCTTCTCTCCATCTCATCCTCTCTTTCCAAAGCATTCACGTTGTCATTGTCAGTTCTCTGTCCATCTATTTTAAATACTATCTGTCCTCCCACCAATTTGTCTGGTGTGACTGCTGTTCCTTGTTCCCCTCCCTTTATGCTTTTCAACCTTTTTCAACTTGTCTTTCACTTCATTTAGCTGTGCTTCTAAACTGTGCCTTTTATCATTTCCTACTCACATTGCTAATGTGCTTTTTGTGCCATTTTGTTTTTCCTTAGTATTATCTTGCATCTCCAGGGTCACATATCAGGTATTACTGTAACCTGCAGCAGCTTGCAACAAATATAATCCTGGCACAGTCGAGAATGAAGCACATGGTTGAGGTGGAGAAGGGGCTGTGGGCTGCACCCACCCTTCATTGTCTCTTCTACCTATACCTTATTTTTTAATCTGCTCCTCCTCCTCATACATCTTCCATAAATTGAGTATGCTTAGTTTGCACTGTAATTTCTTTCCCTTGTGTGTGGCGTGTATGTACGTGTGCATATGTTGCAACAGATGCTTTGAATGTGTCCCTTCTTGAGGCCATGGCTGGACAATTTTTGCCAGTCATGTCTTTGACACATGGTACATGATATCTAAGGATCGTTTCCTTATACTGGAGAAGCGACTTACACCAATGAGCAATTTAATTGAATTGATATTTTATTTCTATTGTGCTTGTACACAAGTGTTTCAGAGCGTGACAAGTGAAGGGAGGGGAACAGGGGAGAACAAAACAGCGATCTTACAAGGCCCAGTGACATTGAGAATGCACAAGTACATGGGAGAGGGGGAGGGGAAAAGTGCATGGAAGGGGGAGAAGTGGAAAGTGCGGAGCAAAGAAGAAACAGATAAATAATAAATAAATAAATAAATAAATAAATAAATAAATGAAACAAACAGTGGTAATGCAGCCAGAAAGTGGCAAGTGCTGGGTTTAAGGCAGCAGACAAGGTAGGTCTGATAAGTGCCGGAAGAAAATGGGTGGGGGGACTGTATGGGTACAGATACAGAACCCAGTGGAAGAGGTGGCCCAGAGGCAGTGCGGGATTTTGGCAGGGTGAGCAGGTACCTGGGCCCGGAGGTCAGAGGGTGGCCAGGTGCATGGTGTTGAGAGAGAACAGATCAGCAGAGAAGGGGGGGCGAAGGCAGAAGCAAAGAGGAAGGTCTTGAGGTGCTTCCGGAACCAGAGATGGTTCTACTCAAGTTTTAGAGTGGCAGGGAGGGAGTTCAAGAGGGAGGCCCAGCCGAAGACAGAAATCTACCCGAGCTTGTTGCTTTGAAAAATGACTGACCCTGAGGGAGAAAGAGGTAGAGGAGTGAAGAGCTTGAGAGGAGAGGTGTTTGCGGAGGGAAAGCTGAAGGTATTTAGGACCGAGGCCCTTATTTAGGACCCAGGCTGTTATAATAATAGAAAAGCTCAATTTACCAATGTAATTCAACAATCGCCATTTCAACACACTCTCACCATTCTTTCCCCATTTCTCACCTCCTCACAATTCTTTGCAATATCACCACAATGTCCTCCCTTACTCACACCAGCAATACACAATCTCAATCTATCCATACTTACCTCCAAACAATCCTAACTGCTACTCTACCAACGCACAAAAAATACATCTACCATCCTATTCAACAACAATCAACATCAAATTAAATCTATTCTATACAGCTGTAATCCCTTCATATGGGGTATCTTCTCTTCTGGCGCTTTTGCTGCCCCTGAAGGAGGCTGGGCTTTATGCCCTAAGGTGTGGTGTTCCCCAACTACTGTCAGAATGATCTCTTTTTTTCTCACTCTTCAATGCTCTTTTTTCAACTTAAACAACAACAACTATACCTTTCCCTACAGGTAATTTCATGCATGGATATACTCACATCCTACGATCCCCAAGGTTTGTCAGCGTCAAGTCTCCTCTATCTGCGTTTTCTGCCCTCTGTGCCCAGTGTGTCACCTGCAAGACTGGAACGGACTTGCGGAACTGGGCTCCTGCCAACCTCCTCTTAAGCGTGCATGAACCGCTTTGATCTAGTTTAAAGATGTTACTTCCTTCTTGTATGTTAGTGGCCTTGGCATGTCGTCTCTGTGTCTGGATGTGCTAAGGAAGTGGCAGGTGCACTATCTAATTGGGCCTGGAATACATGACCATTGTTTCGGTCACATGGTAGTGGACCGCTGTTCATAGTTCATTTTCATCTATTTATTGGAGTTTCTGCTATCCTAACAGGTGTGTTCTTTCCTTCGGCAACCACTTGTGGCTCTGTACATTCATTCATAATGGGATCATTTGGCACCGTGGCTACATGCACCTGGCATTCAAGGATATATCTATTTCTGACTGCTACCAGCTAAACCAAATTATCTTTAATAATTGCAAGCTGCGTGCTCTGGGAAACGTTATCTGGTGAGGTTTCAGCTTCTAAACCGAACTCCTCCTTGCACACTGGCCTTGGTGCATGGGCTACTGTCTGAATATCATGAGGTCTGCATTTTTGTGCTAAGCAATTTTATGTCAGGATGCAATATTTCAGAATTGAGGCCGTGCCGGGTAAGGGTGGTTATTCGGTTTTTTCTCCGCCATGTTAGTGTTCTTCGTGTCTTTTGCATGCCACCATTCATTAATCCCTGCTCGTGTATGTTGCAACCTCTCCCTGCCTGACCATCTCCCTCCTACTTGTATGACCCAGTCTGGGTATTCTGCAACCTATCCCCACTTCTGTGAATGCAACTACTTCTTGCCTTACTTGTGTCGCGGAACCTATTCTACTCTTCATGGTGGCTGCGTGACCATTGTTGTTTCACTAAACATTTCTCAGCTTGTACTTTTTGTTCATGATTGGGAACAGGTGGGGGCATGGCTAGGCCTGGTGCAACTCTCATCTCCATTATCACAATGGTCTCAGGGGTGTGTACGCTTCTACCACTGCAATGCTGTCTTCAACCGAAACCCATGTTGGAAGCTTCATCACCTCTAATTCAGAATATGCCTGCAACTCTCTTTTTCTCTTATCAATGGAGTTAATTGTCCTTGCAGCAAATTTCATATCTGATGTAGGTGTAAACACCGATTTTCTTTAGATGAGCAGCCCGACTGTTCCCTTAAATAAGTGGTATTCAATTTATTTTATGCCAAGCCCCCTTCAGTAAAAATATTGTTGTCTAGCCCTCTCTAGATTAAAAAGAGTGTTGCCAGCTGCTGTGGGGTGAAATATAGCCCCTGAATGCCAGAAATAAAGAGGCCAGAGTGATTTGGGAAGTCCCATTGAAGTATAAGGCCATCACAGAAATGGTGATGTGAGACATGAGGCCTATTGAACCAAAAACAGGCCTAAATCTTAAAGGAAAGAAAGTGCGCTTGAATCTCAAAAGTGAGAAGATATGTGCAATGCATTTCAGCAAGAAAAAGAAAGACATGTGGTTGACAATGCTGTTTTATTAAATCCATGGAGAGCTGTACTTTCACTTAAAGAGACAGATAGCAGTGTGTACATTATCCTCAATGTAATACCAGATTGTGCTCCAGTCATCTCAAATGTAACCAAACTCATTGCAGTTATAAGAAATGCAAGAACTTAATTTTTCCTCATCCAAATGACAGTATGCTGAGAGAAGTGCTCACTAGACTTTCAGAGTCTGAACATGGTTTTCTCATATTATTTTTTTATTATTATTTTGATGAAGCTGAAAAAACAGCCTTACAAATACTACATTAAAAAATAATATCCAAATTAGTTATTTACAACATATTCATTAAATCACAATAAAAGAAGACAAAAATAAAATACACAATTAGAATCAGCTATGCACGTTACACAATATTATATCTCAATTCTAATGCATAATTTTAAAAAGAAAAATGTTCGATCTGACTTTGGTACATTTACAATAAAATGCTATGACAAGCAAAATTTCAATTAACCTAACGGAAGAAAAGAAAGGAAATAAATATGTTGGGTTTCTCATGGTTTTCTCATATAACTGCCCTATACATATGGACAATTTAGAAGTGATGTCTCTGTGTTTGTATTTGTATTTGTATTTATTTTATTTGTATAGCGCAAACCAGGCCCGTAGGCTACCGGGCGCATATCTTGATGCAGTGGTTACATAACACAACAGTTTACATTACATATAACACACAGTTTACATTACATAGAGACATATAAATAGAACATAAGGCTTGAGCAATAGAGTAAGATCACATTGCGGATTCGAGAACAGCTAACTAAGTAGACATGCTTATCAATTAGTCTTCAGAGGAGACTAGCCAGAGTTTGGCTTTGTGTTTGAATGAGTTCAGGGTGGGCAAGTTTCTGATAGAGACAGGCACAGAGTTCCACAATTTGGCTGCCAGAACTGGGAAGCTGGCCCCACCGGCTGTTTGGAGCTTGAATCTAGGGATCAGTAGGCTCTGGCTAGTGGCAGACCTTAGTGAGTGGGGTGGGATATACTGGGTAAACCGGGAGGATAAGTAGCTAGGGGCTTGGTTATTCATGCATTTGTAGGTCAAGGCAAGAGATTTTAGAGAGATCCTTTGGGAAACTGACAGCCAGTGAAGGTTCTTCCTGGTTTCAGAGATATGGGCTGATCTAGGGATGTTGAGTGCTGCCCTGTGGCGTTATTTTGTGTAATCTGTAGTTTGTCCAGGTTACAATGGTTGGTGCCTTGGTACAGAGCATTACAATAGTCAAGTTTGGACATCACTAAGGTTCTAGCAAGGGTAGTGCAGTTCTGAGAAGAGAGAAAAGGGCGACAAGCTGTGATCAGCTTGCATGTGTAGGCAGAGGCTGCTACTACTGCATTGGTTTGTCTGTGAAGGGATAAAGTGGAGTCAAGGTAAATTCCGAGTGTTTTAGTATCTTTGGAAACTTTTATGGAGTTTCCGTCGATATTGAAGGAACTGAACTTGGGGTTCAAATTGTTGAGTCTTTTCTGAGTCCCAAGGATGAGGAGCTCTGTCTTGTCGTCATTAAGACAGAGCTCATGATGTGCCATCCAGGTTTGAATTACATGATATATGTCATTCAAAGCTTTCGAGTCTACCGTATAGTCACCTGTGATGGGGATGAGTATCTGGGTGTCTGGGTGTCATCGGCATAATTGGTGTAGGTGACACTCAGATAATCAAGCACATCGAACAGGGGTTTAGTGAAGACATTGTAAAGGGTGGGGGATACACACGATCCTTGAGGGACCCCGCACCTTCAGCAGAGAAGGTGGGGGAGAATACCGTCATATGTCTATTGTCCAGGAATGATTTGATCCACTTCGTGGCATTGTCAGAGAAATGGGCTGCAGTTTTTAGGTGATGGCAGAGGATTTGGTGGTTGACCAAGTCGAAGGCAGCGGGTAAATCTAGTAGTAGTAGCAGGGCTAGTTTACTTTTGTCTTTGAGATCCTCAATTTGGGTTTTGAGGTCTAAGAGGGCTGTCTCCATACCGTGCTTAGGTCTGAAGCCGGATTGTCTGGTACCTAGAAGGTTATTGGTTTCCAGATACTCCTGTATCTGCAGATATGCAGCTCGGTCTAAGATTTTCAGGAGAAATGGGACTGTCGTGATGGGCCTATAGTTAGTTGGTACCTCAGGATCCAGAGTTGTTTTTTTTAGAAGAGGGATAACCCACGCATCCTTTAAGTTGTTAGGGACCACTCCCGATTGAAAAGAGGAGTTGATAAAGGTTGTAATGAAGGGTGCGAGGTTGTGGCAGATTCCTTAATGATAGGAGCTGGACAGGCATCCCCTTGGCAGTTTGACGGTTTTAAGTTGCCGATGATTTTTTCAACCTCGAGGGTGGTGAGCGGCATAAAGCTGAAAGGCAAGGGAGGGTCTAGGGTGGTACTTATTGGTGGCATGGTTTTGCTTGAGAGGGGCGTATGGAGAGAATTTTGTTTATCATTGATTTTACGTTGCAGAGTGGTTATTTTGTTGAGAAGTGCATTTTGTATATTGTTGCACCAGGTGCTGTCTTTGTTGCATGTGTCGGGGGTAGGTGATGGGGATTCTAGTTCTTTGAGAATTTTGAAGAGTTCTCTTGTGTTGGATTCTGCTTGGGATATGCAGAGGTCGTAAGTCTCTTTCTTTGCTTGAAGGATGGCTTCCTTGTATTTCAGTGAGGTGATCAGGAGGGAGGCTTTATTGGTCGCACTAGGATGACTTTTCCAGAGTGCTTCGGCCTTACTTTTCTTTGCGTAGGTTGTTAAGCTCCGGTGTGAACCAAGAGTTCAGGTGAGACTGTTGTTTGGCTTTGCGAATTTTTAGCGGGGCTATGGTCTCAATAGTTTTGAGCAGAGTACTGTTGAAAGTATCTACTAGGACAGTGGGGTCCTTGTGCAACAGGGTACATATGTGTTCAGAATAGAGAGGTTGAGAGGAAGCAGTTTCTCCCTGGTGATATCCTTTTTATTTCTAGTGGGTATAGCCAGGGCTATAGTAGGTGTGGGCTGAGGGTTGGTGGCTGGCATGAGGAAGGTAATGACGTGATGCTCAGACCAAGCACAGGCAGTATTAGAGCTGACAGTGGTATTACAGTTTTAGTCTCCTATCCAGTCTAGCGTTCTACCCTTGTTATGGGTAGGATCATGAATACGCTGCTGGAACCCTAGGTTGGTGAGGGTAGAGGCAACTTCGGTAGCCATGTGATCCTTGGGATCAGAAAGGCCGAGATTGAGGTCACCTAATATCAGTACCTGGGAATTAGGTTTCGTGTTGGCAGACAAGGTGGAAGTGACATCGTCTGTGAAGGAGCCAAGTGGACCTAGAGGTCTGTATATAAGGTGGAGTGTTGCTGTGTTAGTAGGAGAGAGGGATAACTTTACTGATAGGGATTCAGCAGAGCAAAATTGGGCATTAGCAATAGTTCTCATGGTGATCTTGTCACTGTGTATGAATGCGACTTCTCCTCCATTAGACAAGTTGGATTGTCGGTCATTTCTAATAATAGCATAACCTTAGGTATGGATAGAGCAAGGAGTGAGCCAGATGCATCATGTAACCAAGTTTCAGTGATGGCTAAGAAGTCAAGGTTTTGGACAGTGATGAGGTCTGCGATGTCAAGGGCGTGCGCCGTGAGGGATCTAGCATTGATAAGGGCTCCCTTGAGTGATAAGGTAGGTGTGGTGGGGGATGGTGTGTTAGGGGGTGTTGGTGGGATGAGCTGTGAGGTGGCGGTGTGGTTGCGCTGAATGCAAGGTGGTCGGGGTAGTCTGGATCTAAGTCTAGTGTTCCTGTATTGTACAGTGCAAGGAAGATTAGGTGTCGGTTTGGTGGCAAAGTGTTTAAGCCACAAGGCTGGGTCGTTAAGGTAGGGATTCGAGGGAGGGCCAGAGCAGTGGAGCATGGTGGAGGGCAGGGTGTACATGTGGGGAGACTTAGGGGTACTGGCAGGGGGTGTGGGTAGCCTAAATGATAAGGATCCTAGGACGGCTATATGGGTAAAGTAGAGGCAAGCACAGGGCAGCGACCACATATCGTGACCTGATAAGTAAGGTGATGTGGCGCAAGGGGGGGGGGTTTCAGTTGAAGGGCAGTGACCAAGAGGCTGAGACTCCCAATGAGATCTAAATTCGAGGTATTACTTGTAGACTACTTGGCAACTGTGAGATTAAAGAAATACATTAGACATGGATATAAGGCCCAGGTGCCTTATAAAATGTCATGTAAAATGTATTATGTGTGAGTTTAAAAGCCATTTCTTGCAGAATTTTACATGCAGTGGTAATTTCGCCTAAAGATAAAACTTAAACTCCAAGACCTTTCCTCTGCTTACTGGTTGTCAATCAGGGCCCTTGCTTAAAAATATAGAAAGAAATACACTGCATAGATTTAAACCATGGATGAAACAGATAAGACCATGCCTGTTCTTTCAGCAAAAGTGTCCTTGAGGTCACAATTCAAATTAAATGCCCATTAGAGTTGCAGCCAGGGCCGTTACAGGCCATGAAGGGAGAAGCGAAGATAAACATGAGCCAGCCTCTGGCTGATCACATGCTCAAGGGAAAATGAAACTGAAAGCAAATAAAGAAAAAAATGTAGTATAGTTAGTAGAAAAATACATATTATTGCATAGAAGGGTCATCGTATATGCCACAATGGTCATTCTAGACTTGTATTAAAGGTGACAGTAATCCCCTTTGAACCATGCTAACACGATTTTTGTGTGATAAACGTAGCGAACGTTATTAATAAAAATGTGATTTGGGCCTTCCCTTGATTCCGAGAGGTTTGAAAGTTGGTGTGAGGGTGAAGGATAAAATGAACATGGGAACTATGAAGTAGCATATTTTTCACTGATACGGCTCCTGAGTATGTTAGAACTGATATAATATTGTTTCGTCCTCATTGTATATGTTGGCCTATGCCCAGTCGCTTTGCGAGGAAATCCGTATTGCAAGGTCGTGACCTTAAGTGAATCAAGCGTCCATTTTAGGTTAAAGCCGCCATTTTAGTTTATTGTAAAAAGTCACCCTGTGGCCTAAAATGGCCGTCTTGTGTTCTCTTGTTCTTGCTTTAACCTCTTCAACCTCTGTAGGAGAGTTAACGTCCAACCTGCCTTCAGGCTACATGTTAGGGTGATGTAGACCTTGGCCTTTGTTGACCTCTGGAACAGGGGATTACTTGAATCAGCGATGTTAACCTACAAGTATGCAAGAACAATAATGCTATCTAAAACTCGATATGTGAAACATCTGTATGATCTGTATTAAAGCAATGTGTAAAGGGTGTAAAGTTAAAACCTAGAGAATAATAGTGTTTGTTAGCAAATGTGTTAAAAAGTAAACCGCATGCACGAGATATGTAAATTAAGAATGAACCTGGCGCGACCCTAGCCCAGTACATGATTAACTTGTAGGAGGCTGGACATCGTTATAACAAACTGTATAAATACTCTGATGTCCAGCTAGCAAATCCTGTTCACTGCTCACATTGAACCCTGCTGGTGGTCTCTGTGATGTATTGACGGCCAAATAGCTATTTGTGTACTTTGTTTTGTGTACTGTACAGAATTGCAATAAAGATTCTGGGAATCTTTACAGGCCTGTGTCGGTGAATTTCTCTTTGCATGGTGTAAAAGCCTTAATATTGTATTTTCTGATTCCACAGATGGCGCCCGAATAGGGACCCTCAAGATCGACTTTGTCTCGTTGAAGGTTGGCTCGGCTATCGGACTGGGATCGGACGGTGCCAACAGAAATGGCTACTCTGGACAAGAAGTGAATTCCTCGACAGAACTGCACGATCCGATCCCTGAACGGTGAGCTGTAGCCCGAGACGACGTCTTGACGAGGGTCCATATATCGAGGTGGGTCCATTTGCTGAAATCAACAGACACGTGGGTCCTTAGCATTGTCCTTAGTAACCCGATCCGGCCTCCCAGTCCTTTGGTCAGGTGAATCGTGACCCGATTCTTAATTGAACCCTGACAATTTGAATTTGGCGCATTGTACTCGTGAGCACAATTACTTGACCAGGTAACACCAGAACTTTGATATGCCTGAGAAATTGTATGCCTGCTTTAGGGCATTATTCCGCAGTGACAGACAATCTTTGGAAGATATCCGTCCCGCACCACAGGAGGGGTCGCCGGCATGTACTATGTACTGTAAGAAAGGCTTTGGTAGTATAGCATTTAATGACATTTGGCACAGACAGACCAGACATAACTCTAATCTTCGGTGGCCAACCAATGGTAGCTTTGAAATCCCTTGTATAGAATATCTAGAGTCTGTATTGGTAAGAAAAAAGGCTAGATCTGCAGCATTTGACGCATTACACAGTTGGAAAAAAGAAGCTTTGCAGCAACAAAAGAGTAGAGAGAAACATATGCGTCGACATATGACAAGTGTCGAAAAGGCATGGTTATATAATCAGAATAAACAATTGGAGTCAGTTAGGAACACGGACAGAGCGTTTCAATTAGGTATCCAAAAAATGTACCCCTCGAAAGATTTTCATACGTCAGATTAATTGAATAATAAACTTTTGCATGAACGCAGGCCTGATGCCTCAGCGCCACCCCCGTACGTCCCTCCTCCTGGCGCTTTGCCCCTTCCCATTGTTATTCCTCCTCCTATAGTTCCTCCGGTCCCCCCTGTTGTTTTTCCTGTTTTTCTTCCAGCTGTCGCTCCTTTGCCTGCTCCCTTGCCTCCACTTGTTGATATTCAGACTGTGCCTACTCTTCCTCTTCCAAGTGATTCTGCATCGCTTGTAGTAGACCAGGGAGCGGGATCAAGGGTTTTGACTCGTAATACTGTGTCCCCAGATAAAAAGAATGAATTGATTGCTTGGGCTAAACATTGCATGGAGAAGGGTGAACAAGCTGATGTTTTTTCCTCGAAAATTTAAAAGGTATTCCTGAGAACAATGTCTTTATTGAAGGATTAGGGATTCATTTGAGTATAATGTGGAATAGATTAAACAATGTAGATCTCCCACAAGGGTTACGGGATTTCAACGCCTTAGCGTTGTCCAGAGATACTGCGGAGAAAGTATATAAGCATGTCGAGAAGATTTTTGAGTATAGGAAGGAGTTGGAAGGGTTACAGAATGAGGAAGCAGATGGTGGTAGCTTAGGTATTATGTTCTTACAGAAACGGTTTTCTCCTCGCCGTGAATTAAAAGGTGAGGAAGCGCAAATTTGTACAAAGGATGCAATAAGATGGATTTCGGCTATGTCGATATCTCCAGATGAAGTATACGACACATATAGTCAGTATACATCAGAAATGCAAAAGAAAGTGATACAGGTTATAGTAGAATACCTGCAGAATGAGTGTGTAAAAAGAAAGATTTGTTGTCCCGCAGAATTGTTGAGTGTTTATAAGAGAGCCTTTTCGATTGATACTTCTTCGACTGCCTTAGCGCTTGATTTGGCTCTATTGCTTAGTAAGCGTTCGGAGCTACCTACTTCTAAGTTGCCTATGAGAGAGGTCCCTCCGACATTTGTCCCAAAAGTTGAGATTGCGGCCGATGCTGCACGAGGAATACTCACGGTGGACATTCCTGCCCATTATGTATCACAGTTTGTTCACGTCCCGTTTTCAAGACAGGAAGTGAACACCATAAAGCAATCTATTCCCGATGTAAGAAAGAATCCGACCGGGTTCTATAAAGAAATAGAGTCGGTCTTACAATCATCGGTATTCACCTTAAGTGATATTGCGTTATTATTTCCCGTACTCCTGCCAGTTGATTTGTGGAAACAGATTAGGACTGTAGATGATGTACCTGGGTTAGGAGATACATGGGATAACATGGTTAGACTCGACAGAGAAAGACCAACTGGTGAGCGACCGCCTCAAGTGATATTAACTTGGCCTGATAGGATTATTTCAAAATTAAAAACTATAGTTCCTGAAAAAAGAATCATTTGGGACAAGCTTACGGCCTGTGTCCAAGGAAAGTCTGAGGGTGCTACCGATTTCTTCAATCGGTTCGAGCAGGTATTTTCAGATTTCAGTGGACAAGACTTAGGCACAGAGTCAGGGAAAAGGCTGTTTGTCGACAAATTTGTACGTGGATTGCTGCCTGACATCCAGTTACAGACTATGTCTTCCGAAAGCGCTTGGCAGGCGAAGTCTCAATCAGAAGTATTGCACATGGCTCAGTACTATGAAAATCATGTGAATAATGAAAAGGAAAAACTTGAGAAAAAAAAGGGTGACCTGAAAACAAAAGTCCTATTACAACAGATTGCTAGAAACCATAGAGGGGTTAATCAATTTAGAGGTCAGTACATTCCACAGGGAAGTACGCCCCTGGTTCCGGTAACCATTAACCATTGTCGACAGGAAGGCCACTGGTGCGCACAATGTCCGACCTCGCAGCAAAGGTCATTTGGGAACATGGGTAGACGATCCAGAGGTCGCCCAGGTGCAGGGGGCCCTGGCAGAGGTCAGTTTGCACCAGAATTACAGCAACCCCCTTCACAAGATAAGCAAGTTTCGAATGTGGATAATAGAAACATCTTTGATCACCCTTCTGCCGCTTACCTCTCTGAAGAGCTTCCTTTGACAATATTCTGTTTCGCTAGAATTGTCCGAAGCAGGATTTGGAACCGACGCCTATTCCCGTTCATCAGAAAGGCCCCTACGTGGAGATGGCGGGTGGAAATAGGAAGCATCTATTTTTAGTAGATACGGAAGCACAGAAATGTTCCATTGACCATTCACGGGTTCCAAATATGCCCCTGTCAGGGCAGTCCAATGTTTCCGTAGGGTTTACAGGCACACCTGTAGTTTGTCTGGTCTCTTTGCCGCTACCGATAACACTGGGTCCCTTCACGGAGCAGTGTCCATTTCTACTTACCACAAACTGTCGGGAGAACTTGCTGGGGTTAAATTTGTTGAAGGAATTGCATGCAGTAATACATTGTTCTCCGGACAGAGTTCGGTTAACAATTTCACCTCAGCAATCACTTGCCTCCCATTTTTTGACTCGACCTTTACCACCAGAATTAAGTAATATTCCAGAATGCTTATGGGCAATCGATGATAATGATGTGGGCATTCTTCAAATTGAACCTATTAGAATTATTCTGAAACATGTAGTTAAATTGCCTCGTATCCCGCAATATACGATCTCAGTTGAAGGCGAACAGGCTTTGAACTGTATAGTCTCTGATTTTGTACATCGTGGAGTAATTGAGGAAATTACGGGTAGCTTGTGTAACAGCCCCATTTTGCCAGTATACAAAAAAGGTGATAATGCGATTCCCTTTCGGTTTATAATTGATTTACGTGCTATTAACAAAATTGTGGCTCTTCAGTTTCCTATTGTACTTGATGTTACAATGATACTAACCATGATTCCGGCTTCTGCCACTCACTTTAGCGTTGTTGACCTCAAAAATGCGTTTTTCAGTATTCCTATACACAAGGATAGTAGGTATTTGTTCGCGTTTACCCTAGGTGGATGCTCGTTCACATTCACTTGTGCACCACAAGGGTACACCGAGAGTCCAAGTATTTATAGTAAGGTATTAAAAGAGCAGCTCGATACTCTCGAGTTGCCCACTACTTGCATGTTACTACAGTATGTAGATTATCTCCTCTTGGCTGCTGATTCTGAGAGTGCCTGTAAAGAAGGCACTGTGTTGTTGCTTTGTCATCTAGCGAAACATGGCCACAAAGCTTCACTCAAAAAATTCCAATATTGTTGTCAGGAGGTCGCCTATTTAGGCTATCTCCTGTCAAAGGAGGGAAGACGGTTGACACCTGAACGAATAAAAACTATTTCTGGCATGTCTGTCCCAAATACGCAGAAGGAAGTTAGAGCCTTGATAGGTAGGGCTTCTTATTGTAGATTGTGGATCCCTAACTTTTCGTTAACGATTAAACCAATGCTGGCTTTGACAAAGAAGGGCATTTCTTTGCCATTGCCATGGACTTTGGAACACCAGAAAGCATTTGACTTGCTCAAAACCGCGCTGTGTTCGGCGCCGGTTTTAGGAACTCCAAATTATGATAAGGCCTTTGTGTTGTATGTGCATGAATGTGATGGATGTGCGTTGGCTGTGTTAACGCAGGAACATGGATGGAAGAATAGGCCGTGTGGCTTTTTCTCATCCGCCCTTGATCCTGTTGCATGCGCTTTGCCGAGATGTTTGAGAGCTGTCGCTGCTGCTGCTGCGTCTGTAAAACAGAGTGAGGGAATGGTCCTGGGTCATGCGTTAACCCTAATGGTACCTCACTCTGTAGATATTTTATTGAATAGGACTCAAACGCAACACCTCACTTCCGCATGATTGACGAGATATGAATTGATCTTGTTTGCTCCCCACATTCAAATTCAAAGGTGTTGGGTATTAAATCCGGCTGAACTTTTACCTGTCCCGCAAGATACTGTTGATGGTGACGAAACGTCACACAATTGCCTTTATGTGACAGAACAAGAGACTAAAGGTAGAATCGATCTGAAAGACACACCTTTGAATAGCCCACAAGGAGAGCTATTTTGTGATGGCTCTCGCTTTAAATTTCCGAATGGTACATCCATGGCTGCTTATGCCGTCACTGCTTTAAGTACGATTGTGGAAACCAAAAGAATTATGCATAATTCCGCGCAGGCCGCAGAAATGATAGCGTTAACTCGAGCTTGTGAAATTTCTGAAGGGCTTACAGTAAATATATATACTGACAGTCAGTATGCTTTTGGGGTGGTTCACAACTTCGGTAGACTTTGGAAAGAACGAGGTTTCTTGACCTCACATGGCACGAAAATCCAGCATGGCACTTTAATAGTGCGATTACTTTCAGCACTCGCACTCCCTGTTCAGTTAGCTATCATAACATGTGCAGCACATCAAAAGGTTACAGATGATGTAGGAAAAGGGAATACTTTCGCTGATCAAATAGCTAAACAAACTGCCACTGATTTTAGTTCAGAAATGTATGCTGTAAGAGAAACTGTAAATATTTGCACTTTGGGTGAAAGTATCGATTCTGTAAAAGACATTCAAGCAGATGCTACTATGGAGGAAAGCAAGAAATGGGTTGAGGGTCCAGGAAGATTGGATGATAATGGGTGTTGGGTGGACAATGTTGAAGGAAAATGGTTACTCCCTGATGCCTACATTACAATGATGGTTATTATGGCTCATGGTCCGACACATGTCTGTGCGCGTAAATTGACTAAAATGCTACACAGTGTATGGGCCAATGATAAGATTTTCAAAATTGCGCAGCGCTTTGTCCAAGGGTGCATGGTCTGCTTGCAGCACAATGTAGGAAACGGTACCTCGACTCCTAGAGGAAGTTTCGCTCCACCTGCTGTTCCGTGTGAGGTTATTCACTTTGATTTTATTGAAATGGAACGTTGCAACAATCTTAAATATGTGTTGGTTGTCATTTGTGCTTTTAGTAAGTGGGTTGAGGCCTTCCCTGTTAGAGATGCAACGGCCATAACCACGGCAAAAACTCTGTTGGAAGAGTTTTTTCCTAGGTTCGGGCTGCCGAGAGTCATCTGGTCGGATAATGGGCCACACTTTATCGCTGCTGTAATCCTACAAATATGCAAAGGATTACAGATTGATAAACGGTTCCATTTGGCCAGACATGCCCAAAGTGCCGGATTAGTGGAAAGGAATAACAGCATTATAAAGAACAAGCTCGCTAAGACGTGTGTTGGCACCAAGTTAAAATGGCCGGACGCCTTACCGATCGTGTTGCTGTCGATGAGAACAACCCCTCAAACTAAGACTGGGCTCTCTCCCTTTGAGGTGGTAATGGGGAGGCCTGCTAATATTTGGGGTATGCCAAAAAAGTAGCTTGTTTCGGGACATAGAGAATGTGCTTCTTTCAGATTACTGTAACCAGTTGACTAAAAATCTGTTTTCAATTTATCACTAGGTGCGAGAGGCATTACCTGTACGTTACGAGGGTCCTGGTCACAGTCTACGACCAGGGGAATGGGTACTCAAGAAAGTTTTTGAGAGGTCGTCTTGCCTTGCACCTCGGTGGAGGGGTCCCTACCAGGTCCTGCTAGTCACCCAGACTGCTGTGCGGGTAGCGGGTCGTAAGAACTGGATCCATGCGACGCACACCAAATGGATCCTGCAGCCCGTGCCATACGATACAGAAGACACAGAATCCCTTCCCACTGCTGTAACCAATGTGCCTGAAACAGCAACAACCAACAAGAGAGTATCAGAGACCGTTCAAGAATTTGCAAGGCCAGACAAAACGGCCATCTTGTCGCCGCACTCTCCAACAGTGGTACTTCCGGATCAATCCTTTTCTGATCCCATTTCCGTTCACTCGCCACCTCCAGTAGGAAGTGACGACACTTTGCTTTCTGATCTTTCAGCACCGGAAATTGTGAAATATAATTTACGTCCAAGGAAATAGACGTACAGCACGGTCTGACTGTGCGATTGAGGAAATCATTTGAGGGCTTGCCTTTTGGCCCTACTGTACAGAAGGATCCTAAGGGTTGTGGTAAAGACATTAAGAAGATACGCGACTGGAGTCGCCGGCAAAAGAACAATTGGTGTTTTTTCGATTGAAGACTACAATGCCTGCACCCGCTACCACTCGTACCAAACATTTAGATAAATATGTGACTAGCAGAGACAATGATCAAGCATGTAATGGGACCCCCAAAGTGTATTGTTGCCTTTTTGTAATAATAACTGGATTTTTAGTAACTGTTGGCTTTTGGGTTATGGTATCTGGAGGAAGCATATCCGCTAGAGGACTTTTTACCTATTGAAAATGTATCTGTTTTCCCCACTCCTTCCGTGCAATTGCCTACCTTATCGCCTAGAGATTCTTCGCATAGACGGAACTATCAGAATAATACCCTTTTGTTAATTATGAACGCCACTCATGCAATTTTAAATAGGACCAATTGCTGGATCTGTTCACATCTAACGCAACATGGGGATAAGGGGCTAGGTTGGTATATTCATCCTTTACCATTGACAACTGCTTGTTATGCTTCTCTTAGAGCACTATTCTTTGGCCGATGGAATGACAGCATCTCAGGGAACTTTGATGGTACAAATTTGAATAGTTTTGAAAAACATGTTTTGATGCTCCTGGGATGCTCGCTTTTTGCAAATAGGAGTAAGCCAAACGTTGCTTCTGTTAGGCCCTCTGATAGATTGTCTCGTCCTTTTCAGTCTTTGATCTCTTTCAAAATGGCTCCCATAGGCAATAAGGATGCCACGTCTCCATCTCATTCTGTTAACCATAGCCCCGATTCAGTATCCTTCTGCATACAGAGGAATGGAACCCGGTCAATAGGTAATTTTAGGAAATGCGCCAACGTTGCAAATTTGTCTAGTGAGAACAGACCTCTGTACGTAGGAGAACCTGTCTATTTTGTTTGTGGTAATGTGGCATTTCCATGGCTGCCCAGGTATTGGCAAGGAACTTGCTATTTAGGGATTCTATTACCTGGGGTATTTATTGCCAGTACTGCAGAAATTTCGAAGACTCGTCCACGATGAGGTGTGAAAGGGGATACTCCAGCGCAAACTCTAGGAGACATCATGAAATCCTTTGTGCCCTTTTATGGGCAAATTACGAATTCAGAAGATATCAGGGGACTAGCGAGAGTATTGGAGAGAACCATCAACCGGACCACTGACATACTCTATAATATGACATTAGAACAGAAAGCAATAAGATTAGTGGCTCTTCAGAACCGGATGGCATTAAATGTCATTCTGGCTGAGCGTGAAGGAGTATGTAAATTAGTGGGGTCCGCTTGCTACGTTTACGTACCAGACTCCTCTCCAACGATCTTTAGGGCTATCCAAAATCTACATGTTCTTAGTTCAGAAGTACATGTTCCTGAGGGAAACTGGGAACTTAGTGCATGGTGTTGGGACCTCCTACGGTCGTGGGGATGGAAGTTGTTTTCGGCCCTGCTGATTATCTTGGGAAGTTTTCTGTTCCTTTGTTGTTGTATACAGTGTCTCCCTGGTATATGCTCAGTATTAGGGGGGTGTTGCGTGCAAGCAACAAGTGTATTAGGGCATAAACTATACGCCCCAGATAAGGTTTCCCAGCAGTATGTGTTGAAAGAAACTCCAGTGTCTGATTTAATTGCAATAGATGTGTCCGACAATGATTCAGGGTGTATAGACGTTGAAATGTGGAGTTAGTCACAAAGTGATTGAAGGTAGTTTAGCACTTGGCATAGGCCAAAAGGAGGGTTTGTTAGAACTGATATAATATTGTTTCATCCTCATTGTAAATGTTGGCCTATGCCCAGTCGATTTGCGAGGAAATCCTTATTGCAAGGTCGTGACCTTAAGTGAATCAAGCCTCCATTTTAGGTTAAAGCCGCCATTTTAGTTTATTGTACAAAGTCACCCTGTGGCCTAAAATGGCCGTCTTGTGTTCTCTTGTTCTTGCTTTTACCTCTTCAACCTCTGTAGGAGAGTTAATGTCCAACCTGCCTTCAGGCTACATGTTAGGGTCATGTAGACCTTGTCCTGTGTTGACCTCGGGAACAGGGGATTACTTGAATCAGCGATGTTAACCTACAGGTATACAAGAACAATAATGCTATCTAAAACACAATATGTGAAACATCTGTATGATCTGTATTAAAGCAATGTGTAAAGGGTGTAAAGTTAAAACCTAGAGAATAATAGTGTTTGTTAGCAAATGTGTTAAAAAGTAAACCGCATGCAGGAGATATGTAAATTAGGAACGAACCTGGCGCGACCCTAGCCCAGTACATGATTAACTTGTAGGATGCTGGACATCGTTATAACAAACTGTATAAATACGCTGATGTCCAGCTAGCAAATCCTGTTCACTGCTCACATTGAACCCTGCTGGTGGTCTCTTTGATGTATTGACGGCCAAATAGCTATTTGTGTACTTTGTTTTGTGTACTGAACAGAATTGCAATAAAGATTCTGGGAATCTTTACAAGCCTGTGTCTGTGAATTTCTCTTTGCATGGTGTAAAAGCCTTAATATTGTATTTTCTGATTGCACAAGTAAATGAAGAAAAAACGTATCTCTGCATAGGAAGGGCGTGCCTACTTCAGATTAACATCATCTAATTTGCCTTAAAAAATGTAGTTCTTATGTAAAGATTTGAAAAATTAGGGCACTTACCATGTTTATAGATTTTCATAGTTTTGAACATGCCACGCCCACATGTCAGTTTGGGATGTTAATGTGAATGTTAAAGGATATTTGTACCACGCAGTATCACCACCGGAGTGGTCCCCTGGCACTCTGGTGGCTCTGAAAATGGAAGGGGGGGTGTGATTTAGTGGAAATAAGCTAGAAAAGTGCAAGAGAGCAGTGATGTGCTGTTGGCAGCCTCAGCCCGTTGGGTCTGTTGGCTGGGCTTGGGGCGGTTTACGGTCAGTAGTCCTTGTGTGCTGTTGTGCAAATCTATGTGTGGTTTGTTTTGTTGTTGCAGTGTAGTGAAGTTTGTGCAGATTGATGTGTTCTAGGCTTGTGGTTGTGTTTGGTTAGAGTTTGAGAGGTGTATGCAGAGAGGTGACATTGTTAGTGGATTGGTTAATTGGCATTGCTGTCCTCGCAATTATGTCTAGGTGTGATGCCTGCTACCATTCATCTGAGTGTGGTACCTGCTAATCCTCAGTCTCCTATATAGTTGCGAGGCAGGCTCGTGATCACTATTACATCTTAGTGTGGTACTTGTTAACATTCACAGTTTCATTAAAGCGTGGCGCATGCTAACATTCACATTTCTATCTACGTGCGAAGCAGGCTAAAGTTAAGAATTCCATCCAAGTGTGACACATGCTAACATTCACATTTATATCCAGATGTGATGTAGGCTAAAGTTAATAATTCCATCTAAGTGTGACACATGCTAACATTCATAATCCTATCTAGATGCGGAGTGGGCTAAAGTTAAGAGTTCCATCTAAGTGTGACACATGCTAACATTCATAATCCTATCTAGATGCGGAGTGGGCTAAAGTTAAGAGTTCCAGCTAAGTGTGACACATGCTAACATTCATAATCCTATCTAGATGCGGAGTGGGCTTAGTTAAGCGTTCCATCTAAGTGTGACGCATGCTAACATTCATGATCCTATCTAGATGCGGAATAGACTAATGTTAAGAATTCCATCTAAGTGTGGCACATGCTAACATTCATAATCGTATCTAGATGCGGAGTAGGCTAAAGTTAAGAATTCCATCTAAGTGTGGCATTTGCTAACATTCACATTTCTCTCCAGATGCGATGCAGGCTAAATTTAGGAATTCCATCTAAGTGTGACGCATGCTAACATTCATAATCCTATCTAGATGACAAAGCTTTCTCCTGCCACAGCTTTCCAAACTCACACCCCTCACCTCCTTGTTCTATTTGCACATTGCTGGGAGGTAGGTAAAGAAAACCAACCAATCCCTTTCGCTGGAATCATGACAAATTTGTGATGTAATTTTCCCTATAGGTAAACCAGACTGAATTAGAACTGGGCTTTTTCCGCTTATTCCATGAGGTAACCTTCTGCTGAACTCTTGCGTGAAACATCCAAGCAGAGAGGCCCCAGATATTGCATTGGAGACAGGGACCAGGAGACATAGAAGCTGACTGGGGCCCTTGGAGGAGCCAAAGGAGACTATACTTGACTGACAACCTTGCTGTCCCAGAGGTGCTCTGCTGTTCCCTGATGCTCACATATTTAATTAAAGTAGATCAATACATTCCCCTATAGAAATCACAGGATGTGTTTTGTTGGCATTCAAAACTAACATGCCCTTAGTGTGTTTTGAGCCAGTATAGACATAAAGATTTGCGGAAAGAATTAATCCCAAAGTCCTGTCTCCATGTGAGTGTGCAGGGTGCAAAACGAAATTGACCCTTGTTTACCATTGTGCTTTGACCAAAACCACAAAGCCGTGCCTGTTCTTTTTAGGTGTGGCAAAATTAATGTTCCCATTGCTTTTCTTCCCCTCATATTGCATCTGTGGTAAGAGTGTATTTTATCAGAATCCCAAAACGATTTTGCCATTGTGTTCCCACTCTCTGTCACTGGCCTTCAATTCAGGGGGGTCAAGTCTAATTGATTTTTGACGGGTGGGGGTTGCTGGGAGAAAAGTATTAGAACCAAATTGACAATCACTGTGTGTTTAAAATTGTTTTTCTGTATTGGTGGGTGATTTGGAAAGAAAGCTGCAGGAAATGGTGACTGCATATCTCAGTGTTATCTCTGTGTTGGTGCCATTACGGAAGTCATGTGTGGTCTTCTGTTGCCACATCATTGGTGGCTGATGTTAGTCTATTTGTCAAATTTGGTTTAAATAAATTAATAAATCTATATTCTTACTACACGCCAGCCTGGTTCCCAGTCCATTGTGGCTCCAGGTATGTGTTGGGGTTAAGTGCGAGATGGGTTGGAGGCCTTCCAAATTGAACCTTTACAAATAATAGTGAGTTATTGTTCACCACATCCATAGGGGGGAAAGGAACTCCCTGAGTTGAGTGTGACCGCCTAATAAACCGCAACAAAACCCAGATGCCAGATCTGTTTATACCATCTATTGAAAACAGTCAATGTACTCCGTCTTGAAGAGCCTTGCACTCCCCTGGACATACTTCGGACACCATTAGGGGTTCCAGCACCACGGTTTGAAGACCACTGCCTTAAATATATACATTTTATTCCCTGTCCACTTTCAGAACGTTGTGAATATGGGACTTTTAAGAATAGCCTTTCATTCTGATCCTGCAGCATCAACAGCATAATGAGGTGTGGCCATGCTGCCTTTGAGGCACACAGACATTGCCACTCAACAATTTTGAAGACCTGTTCAAATAGCTAACAGGTCCACAGTCCTGTAAATGACTACAGCCCTGTATGCTTTACATAGAACAATATCCTGACTCCTTTTTTGCCCAACAGCATTTGTCCAACTTATTCTCTAAACACAAATCTGTTACTGTGTAGATGACTGTAACTATCACTTCAGTTTGACTATCTTTTCTTACTACTTGCAATTTTGTTTTGATCCAAGAATCTAATTATGTAAATATATATGTATTCTTTGCTTGCACATATCTGTAACTTTTTTGTATGTTTTTTGAACTTTTTGTCACATGTCTTTGGTTGTTACATTGATGTTCTTATTACGTTTTTCTTAATTTAAATATACTAGAACTGCAAAGCTACCAGAGTGCACCTGTATTTTGTCCTTTTCTCTAGTGACCTATATGGCACTGATTCAAATCCTTCTCCATAAGTTTATTACTTTCTCTGTGAATTTATGACAATTAAATGAATATTGGATTCTATGTGGATTTCCCTCTTTTTTGTTAACAGTATCTTACCCCCCTATCGACATTAGCACCAGGGGTATCCCTATTTTTGTACTCAACAATAAGCACATCTACAGAAACTGCTAAATTAGTACATGTATCACGTAGAGCATCAAAAGTCATGACACAGTTTCATTACTTGTGGCTGGGACTGTTAATGTGATACCAAAGGGGAGATACAAACAAACTTGAAGGCAAGAAAGCAGCCATTTGTAGAGCAAAAGAGAAGAGAAGAAAGGAAGTGGGAACCCATGGTTTTGCCCCACCATGGTTTAGAACATCTTTCTTCAGAGGCAGAGAGAGCACCTACTCAAATAGACCAAAAAATATATGCAATGTACTGTGGTGGGAAAGAAAAGATGTGATTGCGTCATCTTGTTGCATACACAGGACAGTGAAGGTAGTAATACTGAGGGGTGGGTGGAGATAACTACAAAACAACACAAAATGTAATCGGAGCCCGAAACTAAAAACAGAAGAATCCATGAGTCGTGCTGTAAGAGTCTAAGGCAAACCCTCTGAAAAGGTGGTTCCAAAAACACAGGGCCGTGTGACAGATACGTAGCAAAACATTAACTAGGCCTGTGAGACTGAGGGCTTTCAAGAGGGGTTGTGGAAGGCAGTTAGAGCAGTATCAAGGCAGCCTTCAGGCTCCGATTGACTGACATATGATTGACATCCATTCCTGATCTTCTGAGCTGAGCCTGCAATTACTCAGGTGTAGAGTATGGAGTCAATGGTGCACCCCTTATCTGAGTAGGGCTAGTCACAAGCATACTCCAAGGGGGCAACGTGTTTCCTTTGGTCTGTGTCTGACAAAAAATAATGAGCCTCCGCCCCTACCCGCTGCAGAAAAACCAATACTTCCATTGTACTAATGGGGGGTTTCAAGTCACGAAAAAGTAAGTGGCCACAGTTCAAAATACATTAAGCAACTAATATTGGTTAAAACATTATATTATTTAAATACTGAATCATGCCGAGTTTTCAAGTTTCCTTTGGCCACGCGTGAGATGGCCATCCATCCTGTGGATTCCTGAACTTGTAGTTTATTCTTTTCCCTTTCAAATTTAGGAAAACTACAATTCCCAGAATTTCAAACAAAAGCAGAACCGGATGGCCTTCTGGGGCTTACCCACAAGAGTCCTGAGTGGTGTGGGTGGTTATACCTAAGGATGATTGGTTGTCACCTATGCTAAATGGTGCATTTTAAAGCACAAGAGAGCATTACATGCAAGGCTGCACATGTTAATTTACATAGTGATTTGGGAGATCTCTCCCACAAGGAATATTGTGGAAAAGAAGACATTGGGGGTCATTCCGAGTTGGGCGGTAAGGGGTTACTGGCACCGGTAAGGATGCCGGTGCCGGCAACCCCCTACCACCCTATTCCGAGGTCCCTTAGCAGGTCCCATCAGGAACAGCTGGTCTGACCAGCCGTTCTTAGCGGAATCCGTTAAGGGACCTTGGAGCTAATAACGGGCCCTCAATTTGCGGGCCCGTTATTAGCGCCTTCCCCAATCCCATTGAGCCCTATTGGGGCTCGTATGGGAATGGGGAATGGTATTTGGCATGGGGACTTACCGGGTCCGCATAGGTCGGAATGTCCCGGTAAGTCCCCATTCCGCCTACCCGGACCCGAGTTTGGACGCAGCCATGGTGCTAATAGCACCATGGCTACCTCCAAACTCGGAATGACCCCCATTGTGCCAAAGTATAGAGCACTTTGAGCCGATAAGTCTAAACAAAAAATAAATTATGTGATGTTTAAAAAGAAACACTTTTGGCAGGGGTTGGACATCTTCACAAAGGCTATTTCAGCATACGAGTGAAATACCATTCATTTTAAGTCAAAGTGGGCTAATGCCATCCATACTAGGAAGTCATTTCCATCACATTACATTACCCTGGTATTAAAGGACCCGCTGTGCATATGATGGTTACACATCCCTGCGTGGGTCTGTACAGCACCTCATGTATGGTAACTATCTGTGGTGCCTGGGTAGATAGCTCTGAAGCAATGTGCTCACATCTCACATCAGGCTAGCCTGTCCTTTGCTAATTCCAATTCTGCGGCAGGTGTAACTTAGATTTTCACAATTTCGAGGTTGTTATATTGAGTAATATAAAATAGAGTCGATATAACACTTGTTTTTGAAGCGCTTAGAAGCGAGAGGAATTTGGCATGAAACACTGCATAATAACACAATTATAACATGCATATTAAGTGGCACTGGATGGTATTACTGAGACATTTCAGGCTGCACATGCCATATGCTGACAGCAACTAAACATTTGACGGCTGCTCCTTACCTCTGTGAGTATACAATGCTTAAGACATTCATTGGTTATTGTGCAAATTGGAGCTGTGCTTGCACATGATGACAGCACCTTCACATATGCTGTGACTTTGAAGCAAAAAGTGCTATCTAGGTCGCAACAAAAAATATTTACTTCAAAAGCCGCATGATTTGATTTGTCAATGCTAATTTTGTTATTGGTATATCTTCCCTGTGGCCATGTAATGAATATTGCTGTGATAGGGCCCTGCTCAACTGTGTCAATAGGTTGATCAAATGTGTCAGTGGAGTTTCTCAGTTATGCCCACAGTGGTGCTCAATTATTGCATGGGATGACCATGCCAGTAGGTTTTATTTTATTTATTTATTGGGTATTTATTATTAGGTTAGTAAGAGCCAAGACTGTAGAGCATTATAAAATTTGTGCTGCTTAGTGCTGGAGATGCTGCTCATTTATGAGTGGGCGCTACTCGCTGACACTGTGCCATCATGACAAGTGAATGCTCCTAGCCTGGAAGATGCCAGGGATAAAGTACTTGATTAGATCACTTGGGTCACGGGGATGATCCAGGTGTGGCTAGCAGTGAGGGAAAGACTGGACATTGCAAGCTGTTGATGGTGGCTGTGCTACTTCCTCCCTAGCCCCTCATGGCCAGGAATGTATAGTCTGATGGCTTGGCAGACCGAAATCTACTTAATTACATTTTAGCTGATTGATGGATGTACCACTTGGAATTTAATTAAGTGGGCTGACCAATGGCGGACCAGCCACCACGGCAACAGGAAATGGCATGATGACTTGGCAGCCGACCTGGTCTTGCAATGTCACCTGTGCTCAAATCAGTGTGTGCAAGACGAAACAGTTCCCATACTAGAAATATCACAATATTTTATGCCTAGAGAATAAAATTAAGCACGCAGTGGTATTTTGGTACACAAATCTATAAGCATTTGCGTACAGAAAATAGGTTTGCTTTTGCATTGGACGGGAGAAGGGGTCTCGAAACTGCAGAACATTTGATATTTTGAATATCAACGCAAGACACTGTGGAATGAGTCTGTATGGTGATGTTACCGACAGTTTGCTTTGGTGCAAGCGTAAAAATCACTAAAAAACGTATTCTTTCAATGCATTTGAGCACCAGGGACCTGTTTGCCTCAGTCCTAGCACTAGAGCGGAATTGCGTCCTGGGGGCGATGTTTGCCTTAGAGCTGATAAAAAAGCTTTTTCAAAATGGACAATAAAACATTTCTCAATGAAAGGAAAAACGAAATGGACGGCGCATCTAGCTCAGACTCATTACAGGGGTATTCAAATAGATGACATGGGCCCTATTATTTTAGCTATGTATTATTCTTTTTGGCAACTACTTCACGGAAAAGTCAGATTATTAGGACTTTGCCTCCACAGGAGTACTTAGCAGAATTTCACATCTTAACATAATGGCGCAGCATATAATTAGGCAACTATTTTGCTTGCAGGAGGAAACTCAAGTCATCTCTTACAGGTTTCAAGTCCACAATGTCACACCACGTGACGCGCTTTTCCTCAACGCGCCTCAAACGTCTGCACCACTTATCCATAATTAAAAGCATACTTTTGCAGTCCAGTGATTGTTTAATGGGTTCTTTGATGCTGTACACTGTGTGCCTATATTTCCGAATACATATTTAACACCAGGGTACCCCCAGCCGCCCCTACATATTATAATAACAGCTAGTAAACTAGCAGTGCTTGAAACAGAAATAGCAATTATTTCCTTTGCCTGAGCAGTATTAGGCTGCTTCCCTTCATTACTCGGCTAATGTGCTGCAGCCCTCTTCAGAGCAACCACATCTAACAGCGCGAGGGCAATTTTCCCGCCACTGTAAATAACCCGTGCCGTCAGCGGGAACACTTATGGAACACAGACATTCGCCTGAATGGGGCGGCTGTGTGGGAGATTGTTTTTTTACAGTATTTTTGTACATGTGTAAACAGGTACCGTTTAGTTTCGTTAGGCGAGAACAATGCGGTCTGCGCAGTCAGTAGCAATTAGGGTCAGGAACAAGGTCGTTTTGTGTCAACTGTCATTTGGAAAAGAGACAGGTCAAATTTTCCAGGTGAGGTACGCTGTATAATTAAGCCATGTTATATTTGCTTGGTTGAGGTGGAGCACTGAACGGCTGCCGGGGGAGTGGAACGTTTACGAGCCGAAGGGACTAGGAACGGGTTTTTGCTTGAGCAAACTGATTTTTTTAAGGTGAACGATTCTTCTCACATGAAGCTAAGACGTTTTCTATCGCTACTTGAAACATTCCCTGAAAATATGAAAGTTAGGCCAGACGTGCTTGGCCACCTCCTTTATTTATTCATTTTTTTAAAAAAAAAACAATAATTTTATTGCACGTATCTTGGACTAGTACCACAGGAACAGAGAAAGACAATAACATACACCACATGCATCATAGATGTCTACCACATCAGCGGGAGCTCACATTTTGACCATAGGAGAAAACTTGAAAGAAAGGCCGCAGATAGTGCGTCCCGGGAGAACGCAGAATGTGTGAACGCGCAACATGAGAACGCGGAATGTGTCAAGGCAGAACGTGTGAACGGAATGTGAGAACGCGGAACGTGAGAACGCGGAATGTGTTGCTGCCCGCGTAGGTTTGGGTGGGTTACCACAGCCCACCGAGCTGTTGTCGAGGAAAATAACATGCTGATTGCAGAAAACTGTTGACTGTTGAACCTTCATTGTCCCTTAAATACCAAGGGGACACTTTGTCCTCGACAACAGCGTGTCCAACTGGTATTGAAGGACAATGAAGGTTCAGGAACAGTCAACAATTTTCATCAAGCAGTGTGTTATATTTTCCAGTTCCAGAATCTTTGTCTTCTGTGGGCGGGCTCTTCAGCCAAGTCTAGCGCTGTGCGCAGAGGATAGAGGGAGGAGCAGTTTACCACTGCGAGCAGTGGTGTGGGCAATCAGCACGCACTGCTGCCAGTGTGGCAGCTCCTGGTGGGGCTTCAGTGCCGGGAGAGAGTGGCTGGCAGAGGCGTTGCTAGGTGGGGGTGCTTGAGGGGGCTATAGCCCGAGGTCTTTTGGTTGTAACCCCAGATAGAAGCTCATGGGCTACAACCAAAAGGCTAAATAGCCCGAGTCCCGACAGTCCTGACATTAGTGTAGCCCCGGCTCTTTTCGAGACCTAGCAACAGCCCTGGTGGGTGGAAAGGGAGGGCGTGTATAAGGGCAGTGCAGCACTTTTAAGTAGAGAGGGAGGTGTTTTGGTCAACCCACGTGAACGATAGGCTCTACTAGTATTTGTTTGGGAAGTGGAGGGTTGAGTAGCGGCTGGGTGGCAGGATCTGCGCCTGAGCAGTTTAGGGATCAAGCTCCTGCTGCTATGGATGTTAGGGGTGTTGGGGGAGGATTCGGTTCCATGGAGGGACCAGCAGGGCTTGGGACCATGCGGCAGGAAGAGGGTGCACTGTTCTTATTGATCCTGCCCTCCTAATAACTTAGATAATTTTCACTGTCTAGTCCCTGTTTTTTTGCTGTAAAAACGTCCTTGTTGGCCTATTGGCAGCAGGGATTTTGGGACCCAAGTGTTTTTTTAATGTGGGGCCAAAGGGCAAACTGAGTTTTCGCAGGGACAGCGGGTTTGGTGTGGACTCTGAGGTGCTATCGGAAGCCCTGTGTTTGATAAGACAAGCGAGGCAGTGCAGACACAATGGATGGCAGCCTCAGACAAAGCCCTTGCAGCGGTAGTGGATTTTAACCCGCTCATACGAACTGGGGCACCTTCGGATGAGGTGGGGTGGGTGGCACTGTGAGGGTCAGCAGGGGTGACATCCCTAGGAGGTCAGTGATGGTGATATAAAGTAGAGAGCCATGGGGCGGGTAGGGAGAGTGGATTTGGGGCCTTGGGAGTGTGAGGTTTAGGGGATGAGGTCCAACAGGGGGAGGTTGGTAGAGGTGATCACGATCAGGGCCCAGTGAATGGGGTGTGAAAGTGGGTTAGTCTCTGGAAGAAGGGAGAGAAGGGCCAGCCTGCAGTGTCATAGACCAGAAGGGAAGAAATGAAGATGCTGGAAAGAGGTCAGTGGGCTGGATGCCCCAACCAGCCAGGGTGGAGAGGCTGGGAGGGTTCAGAACGGCCACCTTGAGCACGGGGTACACTGGGGTTAGGGCAAGACACCTCACCTCAACATCAGTGGCAATAGGGAGGTGGCCGAGAAGGCTCCCTGGGGATGAAATCCAGGAGTGTGCAGGACCCTGCGGCAGAACCTTGAGCAACCAGGAACCAGTGGTGAGAGGGCTGGGGAATGTTACGAAGTTCAGGTGGGGGTTAGTTTGGAAGAGGTGCTAATGGATTGGGAAAATGGGGACATGATGTACTGGGTTGGAGAGGAAGAGTGTGGAGCTTCATAGAAGGGACATTTGTAGAGTGCACAGAAGAAAATGGTGGGGCTGGTCCAAGGGATAAGGGGAGCAGCAAGAGTGAGGATGGCTTAGTTGGAGAGGACCTCCTGGTTGCAAAGAGGTGAGCAAGGACAGGGACAGGCCATGACATGAGAGCGCATGATGAGGGCTGGGGGTGGTATAAACAGGTGGTAACAGTGGATGGTGGGGAGGACGAGACAGATGTGGCCGAGACCTGCCAAAGGAATGAGGATCAAGGGATCAGGAGAAGAGGAAGATCGAAGGTGGATGTGGAGGTTCAAATGGGGAAAGGTCGGGCTGGACAAAGGGGTGAATACGGTAGAAGGGGACATTTGGGGAGATGGAGCTGGAGAAGGGAGGGAGTGGAAGAGAAACAAGGACAAGGTGCATAAGGGGTTGGGGCACGAAAGATGCAGGAGAAGGAAGGGGCAGGAGGGCAAGGTAAGGTGATGAAACTGCCAAATTTGGTCATAACAAAACCCTTGGGTTTGCATTTGATGCAGCCGACGAAGGAACACATTTGGAAATGGGAAATGGTGGAGGTGTATCAACTACTGGCTAGAGGAGGGCTAAGAAGGGGTCCAAGAAGAAGAAAAGGAAATTGGCAAGAAGGGAGAGGGTACCAGTGAAAATCGGCTTTCATTATATACGTATAACAATATGTATTGTTAGAAATATCCAGACATCAGGATGGCCTTTGCTAATTTCAGGGGCATGGCATGGGTGTACTATGATGAAGGGGTATGGCTCAGCTCAAGTGGGGGGGATTATAAGTTTAACGGGTTGGGTGTTCTGTAGTTTTTGCCGATGTTGTGCAAGAAAGAAATGGAGTTCTGGAGTCATGGATTTGAAAACACTGGGCCTCATTAAGGGTCTGGCGGTAACCTTGCCGGTGCTACCGGCAAGTTGCAGCCGGACCCGCAATATTTTACCAGTGCCTGACTTCCCGGTGCTACCGGCTGATTCCAAGTCTGGCGGCCTGGGATGTCAGGCCCCGGTAAATTGTAAGTCCCGATTCCCATAGAGTCCAATATGACTCTATGGGAGTGGGGACAGGGAAGGACCGGCACCGCTTCCGGCACCGTTACTAACGGTGCCTGTGCTTCTGTGATGGGTCTGCCTGCCGCTGCGCCCGCCAGGTTCAGACCTGTCGGGAACAGCGACTCCGGTAGACAGACTCAGAGTTTGCCGATTGGGAAAGAAGTGTGCTGGTGACCTTACCCGCACCCTTGTTTCCGGTCTGGCAAACTCCTAATGAGGCCCACTCTCTTTTTTTTTAAAAACATTTTATTGGCATTTATAAAAGTGCAAAACAAACAACAAACGGTGGCACAGCAAACAGCTTAAAACAAATTAACTAAATTAACTACTTAACTTCCACAGCCTTCATAGAGTAACATATCGTCCGTGATGGGGGTGGAGGGGGGGGGGGGTCGGTGTGCAGCAGATCCATGGTCGCGGGGGGCTGGGTGTGGGGTAGTCCATTCTTGAATACCAGTCACAGGCGGCATCTTGTTAGGAGCAAAATTCAGGGAGGTTTGTGGTCGGAGGCAAATTGGATGTCACGTACCAGGGCCTTCCATGAGTCCAGAGTTTCGTTGGAGTCGTCATCTTTCGAGCGAATACCATCTTGCCAGGCCCTAGTCTCCGCCTCCGTCCACTTTTCCAGGTCCTTGAGCCAACGTCCATGTCTAGGGCCCCCTGGGGATTTCCATGCCATCGCTACAGACCTCTTCGCAAGGATGCAGGCAAGGTCCATTAGTTTGACCTGATGCTTGTGTTTGCTGAGTCTGGGGTGGGCTCCCAGTAGGCATTCCTTTGGGTTCCACTCGCATCTTGTGAGCCCAGCGTCGGTGCATGTGCGTTCCACCCTGGACCAGAAGTTCGCAGTCTTGGTGCAAGTCCAAAACATGTGGATCAAGTCCGCCTTATCGTTACCGCACCAGGGGCAGTTCGGGAGTGCGCGATTAAATTGGCAATTCAGCAGGGGGGAAGGAGAGTTTTCAGGACACAGCTGGACTGCAGCTACATGCACCTGATGGTAAGGTGGTTGAGGGGTATAAAATGGTGCCAGTTTATGCCGATGTTAGTGAATCTGAAGGATGGGGTACTTCGAGTGATGCAGCTGTAGAAATTACAAGGCAATGAGGGAAGGAAATGAGGAAATATTGTGCTGTTTGTGAATTGAAGGTTTTAGGACATCCAGAATTATGTATGAAGTAATTAGCTTATTTAGGGAGGATCGCGTTCACCTGTCGATGGTGGGTAAAAAATGTTACATATTGGATTTGAGGATGGCGTCAGAGGAGGTGGTCAAAGGTTTCCGCAAGTAGGGGTGAGTGAGGCAGAAATAACACCTCTGGGGAGGGATTTTCTGGGTGCCCGGTGCACTGCAATTTCAGTACGTTTTTGGGTTAAGGCTTCTGGTTATTCTTTTGTTAAGGATGATGGTGAGTTCTGTTCCAATGGATAGGGAACAGTGGGAGAGGAGGACCTGGCAGAAGGAGGACGGTGCAGCATCACAGAGAGAGTGACAACAGCAAAGTTATAAAACTTCTGGGGAGGATTTGCAAGAGGGGAGGATTAGGTGACTAAAGTGGGTTTTTGGTTTAATGTCTATGTTTACCTGATTTGGTTTAGTACGCAAGGTAAAGACGCAAGGTTCACTGATGTTTGTAAGATTGGCACTGTCACATAAAAGTGACCTATTTAGGCAATAAACCCTGAGACTGTGGTCCATTACCGCGTAAGATAATGACCTGGGACCCATAGTTAATAACAAAGTCCCGGGGACATTACCGTATGCTGTATTTGCCCACAGTCGAGGGGTTTATTGCCATTAGTACCCTGGCCCATTAAACTGGGGTACTAAAGTCTGGCTTTTCGGAACAGAAATAAAATGTCAAAAAATGCCTGCCGGGGAACAGAAAATGAAGTACGTTAGCTGATTCCCCGGCGAGGGGAGATGGTGGCCTCCTGCCACGAGGAGGCCCAGGGTATCGGGATTACTGTGTGGTAATGCCCACATTCTGAGCCTCCCCATTGGCTGGGAAGCAGCCACACCACCCTCACCGGGTACTAATCCACTTTAAGTGTGTCTGTCGTGTTTGTATATGGTCTAGCACAAAGTGGGTCCCGGGGAGAACGAGAGACGAACCAATGGTTTTTAGCCATCAGCATTTTCCCAACCCTCCAACCCAAGTATGGGGTATGGGTTGGACAGTGTTAGTTGACCATGGGTGGATTATATTGTATCAGTATTTAATGGGTTGGGTTGTGAGGCAGGCCTAGGTATTAGAGCATACTTATTACAATGTTTGTTGCTGGTGTGATAAGTCATCCTGGTTTCGGTCGCGGTAGCATGGTGGAAGGGAGAATTATTTTTTCTTGGGGGTTGGGGGTTATTCTATTGTTAAGGAGGGTGTTTAACCTTTTTCGGATGGACAGCATAGCCCTGTGGTACAATTAGGGGGAGGAACCAACAGAAGCAGGAGGGTATGGCAGCATGGAGAGAGTGATAATGGCCAAGTTATTAAGCTATTAGAGAGGAGAAATCATGCGGTTTTCGTAATGGAGGGATCAGAGAATGGGTGGGGTTTTCGATTGAACATCCATGTTTACCTTATCTGTCTCAGTCAGTAGTCTAAGGAGCCAGGTTAGAAGATGTTTGTAAGCTTGGGCCTGACACAATAAAGTGACATTTTCCAATGTGAGGGAGTATGGGGTGTTTTTGTTCCGTCTAGTCCAAAGCAAGAATCTAGGGGTAACAGCAATGAACCATTGCAACACGTAAAAGCCACTCATTCTGAAGCACGTGTTCTGTGCTATGGCCGTGAGCTAGCACTGGATGAAAGTTCAGTTGTACTTGGGACATGAGGCAAGGTAGGCAAACTCACAGTGCTTCCTATTGCCCAGCTTTTTGGTTTCTCCATCCAGGATTATAGAGGGTTTATAGGACAAGCATTCTTGCTGAGTTTCGATTCAGTCAAATTGCTGGAGCGTAACTTTGGGGTTTCCTGTTTAGAGAATCAAAAGGTCCATCTCCACACCTGCTTTAGCAGCCAAATCTCAAAAGCTCTGAGAACATGCCCCCACCACATGATCACTGAACAGATCCATGCCTTGTTTGATGGTGCCAGAGAGCTTCCATCGGCCATCAAACATTTTCTAAATAACGAAAGGTCTTTCCAACGCACACTCAATTGCAACAACGACAGATCCAACTCCCACTGTATACATTGTTTTGGGATAGAATTCGGCAGTGATAACACTTTTTTCAAGAATAGGCCTTCTGTCCTATTCCATATTGCTTTGGGTGTACATAGAGCTACTTCTGCACCACACATGAGCGTGGGGATCACTTTGATCTTATAGAATAATAAGACTGAGTCCAGGGAAATCAATCATATTTCTTATGGATGGCTATGCCCTGGGCTGCTAGAGATTGGACCCTCAATTTCAAGGTGGAGATATATATTTTTTTTAATTATTGAATATAGTTGTATTACAGCAACTTTTTCAATTTTATACATGTTACAAAAATCCATTCTTTCATAAGTAAAAGCAATAAATCAATAAAACAAGCATTTACAATTACAATTACAACCATCTTCCAAAACAAATTTCACAATTTAAGAGTGTTGGCTTAACATGATGTATATCAATCATTCCAGGTTTAGAGATTTTAAAAAATTGATGGTAGCAATCCTTATGCCCATACATTCAGTTGCAGCCAGAGCGACCCATCTGTTACTTGGGTCTATTTGTGCAAAATACACAAAATATTTGGCAAAGTGAATGTTTCTTAAACTCAAAAGTTTAGGGGCTGTGCACTCCAATAATAAATGTTGCAAGGTTTCAACAATTGTTGTGTTTTGACAAAACCTGCACCAATTGAAGTCTGATGTGATTTGTCTCCTTCTTACTTTAACCTCCCTAGTAGGCCAGATATTAAACCGCAGCCTCAGGATATCAGATCTAATAGCAGAGGAAGGAGACAAGCACAAATACGAGGCAATGTCTTTATAAGCTTTAAGTCCAAATACTGCAGGATCGAAATCTTTATAGGTTAAACACTTTACTCGGGTCTCAATCCAGTCCATCATGTGGACTTTCTTCTTTGCTCTCTCTGGATGATCTAATAAAAGGCTCAGTGAAATATCGGCCTTTACCATAATAGAGAGAACATTTGAGGACCACTGTTTCGGGAACATTTCTGCTGAGTTTAGTATGTAACTGGAGATAGCCGACAAGGCAGAATTGTCCTGTGTTGAAAGCAAACATTTACGAAATAAAGCGCATAAGCGCCAATTATGTCGGGCAATTAATGAAATTAAGCCCAATTCATAACGCATCATCATGGAGATATTATGTAAGTCTCTATTGTTCGTGTTCATGATAAAGCCCAAGTATCTATTGTAGTCATCACTGGGAACTCCTTTGTTCGGCATATGCCATTGGTTCTACGTTATTTCGCAGCAGTATTTTTCATCGCAGGTTTTTTCATCGCCGTTTTTTTTCTCGAAAAACTCGTTTTTTTATTCCCTTACACCAACACCCATATATTTAATTTTTTAACCGCCCCCCCCAAAAAAAAGATGTTTTTTTTCGAAATAAAAACGGCGATGAAAAAACACGTGATGAAAAATACAGCGGTGAAATGCGTGTATACCATGCCATTGGACATTATTAGTTTTATTTTATTTTGCAGCCTTAAGAATAATGACAGTAGACTTCTTGACATTAAGTTTGAGGCAATTATTCTCTGCAAATGATTGCAATGCATTTAAAAGTCTTTTCAGACCAATTTCCATCTGATCTATCAGGACAAGGTCGTCCGCATTTAGCAACCACTGCAAGGTGCATCCATTCAGTCGAGGGGGGAGCTTCTGGTTTTAGATAATACAGCGCCCAAATCACTGATATAGAGATTGAAGAGCGCAGGGGACAAAATGCACCCCTGCTTTAAACCCTGATTTTGACTGAAAGATCGCCCTATTTATTTAGCCTCACCCTACAGGAGGTCCCAGAATAGAGTTCTTTAATCATTGATAGCAGATGTTTTGGACAGTCCAAAGTGGCCAACTTCTGCCACAATAGTTCAAAGTGCACACTGTCAGAAGCAAGTTGGTAATCAATAAAGGCCATACAAATCGTTCTATTGTTCTCCCGGGGATTGAACTTTAAGATATTAAGTTATGAGCCCATTTAGCGATGTTCCAATGCCCTTTACAAACCCAGCATGATGCTTATCTAGTATCCATTTATCCTTGGTCCACTCCATCAACTGTCACAAAATAATTGAGGCAAATATCTTACGCAGAGCGTCCAAAAGGGCGATAGGTCCATAATTCATAGGATTTGACCTATTGCCCTTTTTGAATATTGGAATTAAGATTGCTTCTTTCCAAGGTAAGGGGAGAACTTTCGATTTCACAATCTGGGTAAAGATTGTGAATAAAAATTCTACCCATTCCTTCATATGTTCTTTTAGCATCTGGTTGGTTAGCTTAGAGGTGACTTTTTTTGTAGCTCAGGGAAGTTCTTTTGAAATGGATGGTTGCATTATTGCATTGTGTATCCGTGAAGGCGTATCCCTGATCTCTCTCCCAGGGGTGTCTCGCCGCTGCACTAGGAACTTTCACTAAATTGATTCATGTGGTAAGTCCAGGAAATGGTCTACTACAATGCTCAGAGCATATGATGAATTCAAGTATTTGATTGCCCCAGCGCATGTGGGTAGCCCTGGCTGAATTTCCCCAATGTGCTCTCCAGTATTGTATACCCAAAGGAATCCCTAGCAGAGTAACCACCACCACCTGATATCTAGAAAATTAAATAAACACCATATGTCACTAAGTGTTGTGCATTAACCAAGTGCACAATAAATATACAATAATAATAAACACCCTATTTGGGAATGTATGGTCAAATCAAATTAAACTCAGCTCAGCAAAACCTCCAACAAAGATTGATTAAATGTTTAATTGTATACCAATGACACTTGCCAGATGTAGCTCGGAGGAGATATTTCTTTGGAACCCCAGATCTTGTACCGATTTACAGCAGCATCATCCCACTGAATCTACCTTATCTATGTCCTGACATCTATACCCATGGGCTTCCATCAGTGAGTTGAACATTGACAATGTCTCAAGCCCTTTACAGCTGTAGTTGCTTTGGTCGTTTATCAAAACAATAATAAGCATAGTGTAGGCCTCTTAGACTACGATTATTATTTATTTTGAACTCTTTATTGGTGTCATCATTTGCAAACATGTATGCCATCTTCCCAAATATTGAAATGGAGCCATTTTGGATATATCAAATAAATCCATTCATGTATTCCTTGTGCTATGTTTCTAGTCGGGATAAAAATAACAAGAGCCTCGTTTCCGACACAAAATATTCCCTGGCGAAATCCATTTCATCCTGAGTGTGTGACTAAGAACATACTTGCATTGAAGAACGTTCGAACTCATTATGTAACATTGTGGAGGACACGTGCACCAGAGACCACAGACCTAATTTAAAGAAAGTGATAATCACTACTTTACTTTTTGCAGGTCTGAACCTCAAATGATCACATGCTGGCTCCATTGACAGACAACCTGCCTATCCTTAAATGTAAAACTCTACAGGTTATACCCATAGGACCTGACTAGCCCACTTAACTAGGAGGAAATGGACACCTCATCATATGCACAATGGTCTACTTTCAACCCCACAGCCATCATTTCTTGGCTTAATGGTCATTTAATTTCTACCTAACAGCTAAGCTGCCTGTTCAAGGCTCTTTTCCCCATTTCTCCTTTTAGCCAAAGTTGTTTTCCCACAGAACGCTTTGGTTTCTCTATGATGTGTTATCTGCAACGTGTGTCAGGGTGAGAGCAAGTATGCTTGCTACCCAAGATTAAATTATGTTCTTCCGCCTTCACTCCCACCACTCCACTTGTGCATGACCTGGAACTCTTGTATGATCTTAAACCTTGATTCCAAAAACCTGTGGCTCAACGATGAGGCTTTGATACAAAATTATTTGAAACTGGGTCATTATAAAACCTCAATAAATAAAAAATAAACAAATAAGCATACCACTATGAACCCCCTGCACTTACTGCCAAAATAACATATTTTTTATGATAGATGTTAGAGGGAAACTCAAACTATCGGATTTCGGGTGGGTCATGGTCTCTTCAACTTTCACACTTGGTTCCATTATTTTCGAGTGTTTGCCCAGATGAAGTGCCTGCAGGGGAGGACATGACCCATCCTTGATTGGCTCTTGTATTTTTATTTTTCCATCGTGAGCACTAGCTCACACTAAATATTAAAAGATTTTTTTTTTTGGGAGGGGGGCTTTGTGTAATCAGACCCGCCCGCGCTAGAAATAACAAAACAAATAAACTTCTTTCCAGCAGAATCTGACCACCCGCCCACAGAAGAAATAGAAAAACAATATGTTGCTGTTTCTAACTTAGGCAGAACCACCCCCACTTGCGATAAAGGATACCTTTCTGATTGCTAGAGCAGTGTTGCACAGCCCACCCTTTATTGCAGATGCAACACCACAAATACCCTCAGGGGAAACAAAGTAAGCGGGGGCAGAATGGGTGGAACAGCACAACAAGTTTGCTCTTTGGAGTGAATGGGGTGATAGGAAGAAGGTTCGGGTGATTGGGGGAAGGAGATTCAGGTGGTTTTGACTGTATTTGTATTGTATTTAAGGTGCTTGTTGCCATTTCAACCAGAAAAATGTACAACAAAGGGCAGAGGCTTCTCCTCCCTAGAACGGGTGCCTTTGAAATAAGCATCATAATTATGAATCAAATAGATGGGGAGATGAATAAGAGTTATGCGAACAGATGCCAGGGTCAGGAACAAAGTAGATATGCGAAAAGTGGCCCACGAATATTCACAGCTCACTTGGGTGGAACTTCTAGTACACCCTGCAGTGGAGCTCTAGACAATGGGCCTCAACAGGCTTGCCATCATTTCCATTAGAATTAGGTCCCAAGGTGTTCTCCTCCTGCCGTGCTACTGTCCCTCGGACCTCACTCTCCTCCTACCTACCTACCATTTGATCTTCCTTCTCTTCCTCCTTCTCGATTCCTCCACTCACAACTGTTGCTGCCAACTACTACTTCCAATATGTCCATCTCCTCTCCCATTCCTCCTAAAATATGTCCTTGCCTCGACTACTTCTCCGCTGCTACTACCAATTCTCTGCTTTTAACACCACTCCTATTCTCCCACTCCCTGGCGCTCTTACTACTCTCCCTCTAATACTCTTCCTTACTCCGTTATTAACACCGTCACTCAACCACCCGTCTTCCCTCTAGTCTTATTCTTCATGGCTGTTAAAACTACTTCTACTTATTACCTCTCTCTCTTACTTATTACTCCACTTCTCCCACAACCAACTTTCTCTGCTCTCAGCTACTACTACCTCCGCCACTACTATCATTACCACTACCAATCCACTACTCCCACTCTACCTCTACTACTCACACATTCAACTCTCACACACAGACACTCCACAGACCCCCTCTCTCCAATAGCCTCCACAATCCTGTCACTTTTGCTTTTTCTGGTCTCTCAGGCATCCTCCTGTCCTCACCTGACTAGCCCACACTGCACACTCATCAGGCTTCCCTTTAACTACCCTAACCCCTTCCAGTATTGGCCAATTTACCTTACCAATCACTTATCTCCCTTGAAGGAGGGTTTCAAGGGGGCTTTTGGAAGCTTCACAAGGGCTTTATGAGGGCTTGGAAGCCCTTCC